>NC_062280.1:139559203-140184203 GCF_902655055.1 Lutra lutra
AGAGTGCTACCATAATAAAATCCAAAACAGGTGACTTTGACTTTGAATCAGACATTGGGTAGAGGCCAGAAGGTCTTGAGAGGCTGTAAATTAAGGCCAGAAAAACATTGAGGATAATGCTATTGAAGGATGAAAGAAAGGACTAGTGTTATGTAGTGGTGAGAAGTTTGGCAATATGTCACCCACAATAACGTAGAAAACAAAAAGAATTCTTAATGAATTGGTGAACTTGGCTAGAAAATTCTAAGCAGAACATTGAAGTTGCCAAAGAGTTTCTTTTAGCTACATGTGATAAGGTACAGGTAAAAAGAGATGAGTTAGGAACAGAACTGCTCCATTTTTTAATAGAATTTAAAGAAAATTAAAGATATCTAACATAATCTACCTGTCCAGCAAAAGGGTCTCAAAGTAAGAAATGGTCTCAGGATAAAAATTAAAGATGTAACTGTAAGACATTTTGTGAAATGCAACACACATGCATGTTTTATGTATGCACATTTAATAAACATACATAAACATGTATGTGTGTTATGTTTATATACATATATAACAGGTTTGAATTTTTTTTTTAAGATTTTATTTATTTATTTGACAGAGAGAGATCACAAGTAGATGGAGAGGCAGGCAGAGAGAGAGAGGGAAGCAGGCTCCCTGCTGAGCAGAGAGCCCGATGCGGGCCTCGATCCCAGGACCCTGAGATCATGACCTGAGCCGAAGGCAGCGGCTTAACCCACTGAGCCACCCAGGCGCCCCAGGTTTGAATTTTTAATTTTATTTAATTTTTAAGAGATTTATGAATGTTGCTTTTATCTAATTAAATGAGCCCAAATAAGATTCATAGGTATGAATACCTTATACAGGTAATGTGTATTGTTAAGAGAATAGGATTCAGAGAAACATCACTAGCTTTGACCAAAAGGAACAAAGACAGTTAAAATGAAAAGAGATTCTGAACACCTACAAACTCGACAGGAGATTGAAGAGAAGAAGAGCAGCAATTCCAGGAATTGATAGGAGAAGATAGGAGGAAAGATAGGAGGGGCGGAGAAGGGAATCTGAAGCGTGGGGGAGATAGACTGCAGGGGGAGGGGCCAGCTCTCAGCAAGCAGCAGAGCAGTGGAGCACAAAATCAAAACTTTTAGAAGTCTGCTCCACTGAGGGATATTGCTCCAAAGGCTGAGCAGGGGTGGAGCCCTTGCAACGAGTGTGGTCTCAGGACCCGCGGGGTCACTGAAAGATGGGGGTGTCTGAGTGTGGCACAGCTCCCATGTATTAGAGTGGGGAAGCTGACTACAGAGACAGAGCTGAAGAGTGAGATCTCAGCTTGGGGTTACCTTAAACATGATCCACAGCACAATCGGACCACTGCTCTTTGAGCAGGGACCCCACAAGTGGCAGATCCAGGGAGACTCACCTTCTTCCTCTGGAGGCAGGAAAATTTTGGCTTTGGTAACTCCAAATGGGACTGTGCACCAGAGACAGAAACACTCGGTCACTGGCTGGGTGAGCCCACAGCGTGGCTGGAGACCAGGGAGACAGGACTGATTGACCCTTTTTCTCTGAGGGCACACTGAGGAGTAGGGTCCCAAGCTCTCAGCTCCTACAGGTTGGAGATTGGGAGGCTGCCATTTTCATTCCCATTCTCTAGAGCTCTACAGAAAGCATTCAGGGAACAAAAGCTCCCAAGACTGAACCCAAGCAGATTACGTAGCCTGGCTCCCAGCAAGGGTGGTGCAATTCCACCTCAGCAAAGACATTTGAGAATCACTACTACAGGCCCCTCCCCCAGAAGATCAGCAAGAACATCCAGCCAAGACCAAGCTCACCAATCAAGTAGGACAGTGGAACTCCAAAGATAGGGGAAAGCAATGCATGGAATTCATGGCTTTCTCCCCATGATCCTTTAGTCTTGCAAACTTAAATTTAGTTTTTTTTTATTTTATTTTTTATTTGATTTTTTAACTTTTCCTCTTTCCTCTTTTAAAGTTCTTTAACTAGTTTACCTTAATAATACCTTTCCTTAAAAAAACATATTTTTAAACCTTCATTATTATAGTCATATCTTATCCTTCATTATATTTAACCTTATTTTTTCATACATATAGGGTGGGGATTTTTCTAAAAAATTTTGGGATATAATCTCTTCTAATAGATCAAAATATACCCTAAATCTAGCACAGGGCTTTGTTCTCATCTCCAGCCTGAGCACATTCTCTCCCCCTCCCCTTTTTTATCTTCTTTTTTTTTCCAACCAACTTATCAATTCCTTTCTTAGAATTTTTTTTTAAATTTTCACCTCTACAGTCATATTTCATCCCTTCATCTTATGTACCCTTATTTTTGCATATATATGAGTTTTTCTTTCTTTTAAATTTTGGGAGGTAGTTTCTTCTAAGAGACCAAAATATACCCAAAATCAAGTGGTTGGCTCTGTTCTATTCACCAGTCATATATATATGTGTGTGTATACACACACACACACACACACACACACACACACACACACACACATATATATATATATATATATATATATATATATATGTATTTTTTTTAAATTTCTTTATACCCCCTTTATTTTCCCCCTGGCTTGGGGTCTCTACTGATTTGGTTAGCGTACATTTTTCTGGGTTCTTTGTCACCCCTTTAGTATTTTATTCTCTTATTCATATATTCTTATCTGGATAAAATGACAAGGCAGGAAAAACTCATCACACAAAAACAGAACAAGAGGCAGTACCGATGGCTAGGGACATAATCAATACGGAAATTGGTAATATGTCAGAACTACAGTTCAGAACGACAGTTACTAAGGTGCTAGCTGGGCTCAAAAAAGGCATGAAAGATATTAGAGAAATGCTTTCTTGAGAAATAAAAGAACTAAAATCTAACTAAGTTGAAATTTAAAAAGCTATTAATGAGATGCAATAAAAAATGGAGCTCTTACTGCTAGGATAAATGGGACAGAAGAGACAATTAGTGATATAGAAGACCAAATGACAGAGAATAAAGAAGCTGAGCAAAAGAGAGACAAACGATTACTGGATCACAAGGGGAGAATTCAAGAGATAAGTGAACCATAAGATGAAACAATATTAGAATAATTGGGATCCCAGAAGAAGAAGACAGGAGAGAAGGGCAGAAGGTATACTGGAGCATATTATAGTAGAGAATTTCCCTATATGACAAAGGGAACGAGCATCAAAATCCAGGAGGCACAGAGAAACCCCCTCAAAATCAATAAAAATAACACCCCATCATCTTTTAAGATTTCTTTTTATTTGTTTAACAGAGATCACAAGTAGACAGAGAGGCAGACGTGGGTGGGGGGGAAGCAGGCTCCCTGCTGAGCAGAAAGCCTGATGCGGGGCTCGATCCCAGGACTCTGAGATCATGACCTGAGCCGAAGGCAGAGGCTTAACCCACTGAGCCACCCAGGTGCCTCCACACCCCATCATCTAATAATAAAACTTACTAGTCTTAGTGACAAAGAGAAAATCCTGAAAGCAGCACAAGACAAGAAGTCTGTAACATACAATGGTAGAAATATTAGATTGGCAGAAGATTTATCCACAGAGACCTGGCAGGCCAGAAAGAACTGGCATGATTTAACCAGAGCACTAAATGAGAAAAATATGCAGCCAAGAATACTATATCCTGGTAGGCTGTTATTGAAAATAGAAGGAGAGATAAAAAGCCTCCAGGACAAATGAAAACTAAAAGAATTTGCAAACACCAAACCACCCCTACAGGAAATATTGAAAGGGGTCCTCTAAGCAAAGAGAGAGCCTAAAAGTAGTAGACCAGAAAGGAACAGAGACAATATACAGTAACAGTCACCTTTCAGGCAATACAATGGCACTAAATTCATATCTTTCAATTGTTACCCTGAATGTAAATGGGCTCAGTGCCCCAATCAAAAGACACAGGGTATCAGAATGGATAAAAAAAACAACACCCATGAAAATGCTGTCTGCAAGAAACTCATTTTAGACCTGAAGACACCTCCAGATTTAAAGTGAGGGGGTGGAAAAAAATTTACCATGCTAATGGACATCAAAAGAAAGCTGGGGTGGCAATCCTTCTATCAGATAAATTAGATAAATTAGATTTTAAGCCATAGACTATATTAAGAGATGAGGAAGACACTATATCATACTCAAAGGGTCTATCTAACAAGAAGATCTAACAATTTTAAATATCTATGCCCCTAACATGGGAGCAGCCAACTATATAAACCAATTAAAAACAAAATCAAAGAAACACATGGACAATGATACAAGGATGGTAGGGGATTTTAACACCCCCCTCACTGAAATGGACAGATCATCCAAGCCAAAGATCAACAAGGGAATAAAGGCATTAAATGACACACTGGACCAGATGGACATCATAGATATATTCAGAACATTCTAACCCAAAGCAACAGAATATACATTCTTCTCTAATGCACATGGAACATTCTCCAGAATAGATCACATCCTGGGTCACAAATCAGGTCTCAACTGGTACCAAAAGATTGGGATCATTCTCTGCATATTTTCAGACCACAATGCTCTGAAGCTAGAACTCAATCACAAGATGATAGTTGGAAAAAACTCAAATACATGGAGGCTAAAGAGCATCCTACTAAAGAATGAATTGGTCGACCAGGAAATTAAAGAATTGAAAAAATTCATGGAAACAAATGATAATGAAAACACAACAGTTCAAAATCTGTGAGACACAGCAAAGGAGGTCCTGAGAGGAAAGTATATAGCCATATAAGCCTTTCTCAAAAAACAAGAAAGGTCTCAAATACACTACCTAATCCTACACCTAAAGGAACTAGAGAAAGAACAGCAAAGAAAGCCTAAACCCAGCAGGAGAAGAGAAATAATAAAGATCAGAGCAGAAATCAATGAAATAGAAACAAAATAACAGCAGAACAAATCAACAAAACTAGGAGCTGGTTCTTTGAAAGCATAAATAAGATTGATAAGCCCCTGGCCAGACTTATCAAAAAGAAAAGAGAAAGGACCCAAATAAATAAAATCATGAATGACAGAGATCACAACCTACACCAAAGAAATACTGACAATTATAAGAACAAATTATGAGCAACTATACACCAGAAAATTCGACAATCTGGAAGAAATGGAGGCACTCCAAGAGATATATAAACTATCAAACTGAACCAGGAAGAAATAGAAAACCTGAACAGACCCATAAACAGTAAGGAGATTGAAGCAGTTCTCAAAAATCTCCCAATAAACAAGAGCTCAGGGCCAGATGGCTTCCCGGGGGAATTCTACCAAACATTTAAAGAAGGATTAATACCTATTCTCCTGAAACTGTTCCAAAAAATAGAAATGGGAGGAAAACTTCCAAACTCATTTTATGAGACCAGCATTACCTTGATCCCAAAACCAGACAAAGATCCCATCAAAAAGGAGAATTACAGACCAATATCCTTGATGAACACAGATGTGAAAATTCTCACCAAAATACTAGCCAGTAGAATCCAACAGCACATTAGAAGGATTATTCACCATGACCAAGTAGGATTTATTCCAGGGCTGCATGTTTGGTTCAACATCTGCAAATCAATCAATGTGATACAATACATTAATAAAAGAAAGAACAAGAACCATATGATACTCTCAATAGATGCTGAAAAAGCATTTGACAAATTGCAGCATCCTTTCTTGATCAAAACTCTTCATGGTGTAGGGATAGAAGGCACATACCTCAATATCATCAAAGCCATCTATGAAAAACCCACAGAGAGCTTTTCCGCTAAGGTCAGAACATGGCAGGCATGTCCACTATCACCACTGCTATTCAACATAGTATGAGAAGTCCTAGCCTCGGCAATCAGACAACAAAAAGAAATTAAAGGCATCTGAATTGGCAAAGAAGAAATCAAACTCTCACTCTTTGCAGATGATAGGATACTTTATGTGGAAAACCCAAAAGACTCCACTCCAAAACTGCTAGAACTAGGAATTAAGTGTCAGGATATTAAATCAATGCACAGAAATCAGTTGCATTTCTATACACCAACAACAAGAAAGAAGAAAGAGAAATTAAGGAGTCAATCCCATTTACAACTGTACCCAAAACAAAAGGATACCTAGGAATAAACTTAACCATAGAGGCAAAGAATCTATACTCAGAAAACTACAAAGTACTCATGAAAGAAATAGAGGAAGACACAAAGAAGTGGAAAAATGTTCCATGCTCATGGATTTGAAGAACAAATATTGTGAAAATGTCTATGCCACCTAAAGCAATCTACACATTTAAAGCAATCCCTATCAAAATACCATCAATTTTTTCAAAAAAATGGAACAAATAATCCTAAAGTTTATATGGAACCAGAAAAGACCCCAAATAGCCAACAAATGTTGAAAAAGAAAGTCAAAGTTGGTGGCATCACAATCCCAGACTTCAAGCTTTATTACAAAGCTGTAATCATCAAGACGGTATGGTACTGGCACAAAAACAGACACATAGATCAACGGAACAGAATAGAGAGCCCAGAAATAGAGCTTTACCTCTATGGTCAACTAATCTTTGACAAAGCAGGAAAGAATGTCCAATGGGAAAAAGAGAGTCTCTTCAACAAATGGTGTTGGGAAAATTGGTCAGCCACATGCATAAAAATGAAACTGAACCATTTCCTTACACCACACACAAAAAATAGACTCAAAATGGATGAAAGACTTCAAGGTGAGACAGGAATCCATCCAAATCTTTGAGGAGAATACAGGCAGCAACCTCTTCAACCTCAGTCACAGCCACTTCGTCCTAGAAACATTGCCAAAGGCAAGGGAAGCAAGGGCAAAAATGAACCATTGGGACTTCATCAAGATCAAAAGCTTCTGCACAGCAAAGGAAACATTCAAAAAAACAAAGAGGCAACCCACAGAATGGGAGAAGATATCACAAATGACACTACAGACAAAGGCCTGATATCCAAGATGTATAAAGAACTCTTCAAACTCAACACACACAAAACAGATAACCATGTTAAAAAACAGGCAGAATGGGGCACCTGGGTAGCTCAGTGGGTTAAAGCCTCTGCCTTCAGCTCAGGTCATGATCTCAAGGTCCTGGGATGGAGGCCCACATCGGGCTCTCTGCTCAGCGGGGAGCCTGCTTCCCCACTCTCTCTCTGCCTGCCTCTCTGCCTACTTGTGATCTCTGTCTGTCAAATAAATAAATTAAATCTTAAAAAAAAAATGGGCAAAAGACATGAACAGACACTTCTCCAATGAAGACATACAAATGACTAACAGACACATGAAAAAATGCTCATCATCACTAGCCATCAGGGAGATTCAAATCAAAATCACATTGAGATACCACCTTACACCAGTTAGAATGGCCAAAATTAAGACAGTAAACAACACGTGTTGGAGAGGATGTGGAGAAAGGGGAGCCCTCTTACACTGTTGGTGGGAATGCAAGTTGGTGCATCCACTTTGGAAAAGTGAGGCAATTCCTTAAGAAATTAAAAATAGGGCTTTCTATGACCCTGCAATTGCACTACTGGGTATCTATCCCAAAGATACTAATGTAGTGAAAAGAAGGGCCATCTGTACCCTAATGTTCATAGCAGCAATGGCCACAATAGCCAAACTGTGGAAAGAATCAAGATGCCCTTCAACAGAGGAATGGATAAAGAAGATATGGTCGAAATATGGAACGGAGTATTATGCCTCCATCAGAAAGGAAGCATACCCAACTTTTGTACCAACAAGACGGGACTGGAGGAGATTATGCTGAGTGAAATAAGTCAAGCACAGAGTCAATTATCATATGGTTTCACTTAATTGTGGAGCATAAGGAATAACACAGAGGACATTGGGAGATGGAGAGGAAAAGTGAGTTGGGGGAAATTGGAGGGGGAGACAAACCATGAGAGACTGTGGACTCTGAGAAACAAACTGAGGGTTCTGGAGGGGAAGGGGGTTCGGCGGATAAGCCTGGTGGTGGGTATTATGGAGGGCATGTATTGAATGGAGCACTGGGTGTGGTGCAAAACAATGAATCCTGGAACACTGAAAAGAAAAAAAATTAAATTTAATTAAAAAAAAATAGTCCAGACAGCCCTCTCAAAATCTACAGAACTTTCTAACAAAAATAATTAAGACAAGAGCACCGTTGAGTCTTCTCAGGCATTTGACCCAGCATTGCCAATAGACGATCTTTATCAGCTTTAAATACTGGGACTCACGATTCCTACTTAAAGAGTTAAGTCCTTCAGGGTATTTGCTTATAATAGATACCAGTCTTATCAAAACTTAAAAATATATTTAAACTAATGAAATTCACTAAAGAATGTATTAGCATTGTGAATAATTTTTATTATACTCTTTTTTTCTTGAAGTATATTGATAAGGCTTTTTTTTATTATTTTAAAATAGCTCACTCTTAATCTCTTCAACATGTTAAGGTGGCGGGAAAAAAATCATATAAGGCTGTAAGATTTCTACCATATATGGACACATTCCCTATTTATCAATCACATAGGAGTTAATTGGCATTAAAGTAACTCATGTTATAGCAAAACACACTGTGCAATAAAATGTTAATACTAATTATTCTTAGAATGTGAAACTGTAAGTAATCATAATTTCTTTTGATGATTTCATCCCTATTTTTAAATTTTTACATAACATATTTGATATGTTAACATAACATAACATAACTAATTTGAAAAAGAGGTTGGCTTTTTGTTTTTTTTTTTTAAGATTTATTTATTTATTTATTTGAGAGAGAGAGAGAGAGAGATCACAAGTAGGCAGAGAGGCAGGCAGAGAGAGGAGGAAGCAGGCTCACCGCTGAGCAGAGATCCCAATGCGGGGCTCGATCCCAGGACCCTGAGATCATGACCTGAGCCGAAGGCAGAGGCTTAACCCACTGAGCCACCCAGGCGCCCCCCAAAAAAAGAGGTTGGCTTTTTAAAAAGAAGTGAAATTGTCTCCTTCTTTCATAGTTTCTCACACTCATGGAATAAAGACCTAGCCCTATGGCCAGTTTCTCTCAAACAGTATGTTCCAATCACTGGCCACTTTGGCCTCAGCCAACTTCTTGGCTTTCTTGTAGAATTTAGAACTTAGCTGATTTTAGGAAATAGT
This sequence comes from Lutra lutra, assembly GCF_902655055.1. Classification (NCBI taxonomy): domain Eukaryota; kingdom Metazoa; phylum Chordata; class Mammalia; order Carnivora; family Mustelidae; genus Lutra; species Lutra lutra. Next base: position 139,568,332 of record NC_062280.1, read on the forward strand.
TGAAAAATACTCATCTTCATTAGATATGAGACACATAAATGAAGAACCAAGGGTCAGTCCCAGGTCTTCTGAGATTAATTTTACTACAGAAAACTACTTTTGGTGGTTCATGGTAATTTCATGAATCATATTTGTGAGTGTGCCTAGGTCCTCCAGGAGCATCAAACTGTGTTGGCCACTTTACTGTACTGAAGTTTGTTTCATTGATCAAAGTCTGGAAACTAATGCCCTCTGGAAATGGAATCTTTCAGTGGGCAAACATACACTGCTTTTTTCCTAGCTCTAACTTGGCCATGTATGAGCAGACAAGGAAGGAACAGACTTGGGTAGGAGGGGAAATGATTTTCAGTAAATGTAAGAAAGTTGTTAAATTTCCATAACTTTGTAAGCCGTCCAAGAAGTGGTTGTTTTTAACCTGCATCCTAGAATGTTACTTAACTTTACTGAAGAAGACTTCTCAATCTCAGCTCTACTTTTCTGAAATAACAAACCCACCCTCTATCACAAGTAACTATAGACAGGTTTATTTTCCTGACCCAAGGACATGGAATATCCCTTTTTTGAGGTTTGTTTATGTTGACACTTCTGGAAAAATCCCATGCTGAACATGGCGCAGGGATTTTAGCCTATAAAATGTCAGGCTGTGCACTGGAAGCCCTGGAACAATGTCCACTGCTGGATCTAGTACCACAGGAGGACAGGTAAATGAGATTATAACTGCTGGAACAGATAATCCCATGGGCACAGTCCTGACATCACCAAAACCACAAACAATAAGCCCACTCTGCATCAATCCCATATAAGAACACCATCCCGATGATCCTTCCTTGTCTGTTCCAAACCTAATACTTCATTTCCCAGAACCTTTAACCAGGACCTCTGGAACTGTTTTTTCATCAAACTCCCATATGTCCTTGACCTACTTTTTATTGGCATATCTTTCTCTTGAATTACTATTTTTCCTGCAGCCCTCTTTAATTGCAGCTGTTATCTTCTTATACTGCATGTATCTGCAGGATCAGCAACTTCTTTGCTCCCCATTGCTGTTTCCGGTCTATTAATTTCTTATAAAAATGTTAATTGTATAAATTAACAATTTTTGAGACTCAGTCATTTGTTTATACCATTCTCTCCACCATCTTGATGATATCTATCCTCTACTAATCTAATATTCCTTTTAGTCATCACAGATTTGGTGACCTTGATTGCAGTTTTCTCTGCCAGGAAACACAAATTCTCTGGATTAGAGAACATCATGTTTATTATTCACAAAGCATCTTAGTGCCAGCTCCCTGAGCCCCAATCACCACAAGGTGACACAATGAGAGCCAAAAAGAAGTACCCCATGCATACAGCAAGGTTGTATACAAGAGACGTTCCCTACAATGAAAAGCTTACATACGGTGGCTGACAAATCCAAGCCTCCTCCCTTCTGGAAGGAAAGAGAGAGAGAGAAAGAGATTTTTACTCTGGAATGTGAACAAATCCTCTCTGAGAATGTGCAGAAAGGTCTTTGAGTTTTTACTACCCAGACATGTAAGAATATGACTCCATGGAAAGTAAGTCTCTAAGTCTCTCTGGAGTAATACACTGTCTCTAGCTTCTAAGGTATATTTGTTATTCAATTATCATTTAACTAAGTTTACTCATGTTCTTTGCTTAGAAAGTCCAGACAGAACAGAAACATAAAAATATGCCTATCCCCAAATTACCCCAGTACTGGTCATCACCCAAAACCTCTCTATAATCAAAATCATTAAATCATGTTCTACTAATTCTTTTCATTCAGCTTGCAGCTTTGGCTCCTTAGATTACATATGTTCTTTAATTTCTTTAGGATGTCCATTCTACTGACCCTTCTGCTTCCTCCCAATCTAATCCCTCTTTTCCAACCTGAATTTCATGTTACATCATTTCAGTAACATATTTGCCAGGCTCCTAAACTCCTTTTTTTAAATTTACACTTATATCAGCAGCTGCTAACAAAATGCCAGTATTACCTGAACCCAACTTTTTCCTTCATGCCTGAGCCCAAACAGACAATTATTGATGGAGAAAGTGGCATATGAGCATCATGGTAAAATTATGAACACCAAAATGAATGTGTCCTCAACACATCTTAGCAAGATTCCTACATGCACCTAAATCAGTTCTCTTTCCCACTTTCGAGTATTTCAAATTTTCTCCACCTTCTTTGGATCTCTAATTTGCCCTTTTATCCCCACCTTCTTTCTCACTCTTAACAAATGGCCTCAATTCCTACTTCACAAAGAAAAGCCATAAGACAAAAGCTCCCACAGTGAACTCTTTACATCTACTCATCCTCTGTTTCTCTTCTTCAGTTAGAGTAGAATTAGTCCTTCTCCCTTCTAAGACAAATTGTTCCAATTATTAGACTGCCTTTTCAGGTACCTTTCACTATCTCTTCTCTGTCCTTTATATCCATATTTCCTCTCACTTGAATCTTTTCCATTGACATTTACACTTACTCAAGTTTCTCCTTTCTATAAAGGAAAAGAGAAACCATATTTATACCTCCTAATTAGTCTTCCCACATTTACTTTTGCTGTCCTCCCAATCTATTCTCCACCCTGCAGCCTTTGTGATCTTTTAAAATTAGACCATGGTCACCCCCTCCAAACTGCCCCACTTAAAACTCTTCAGTGGCTTCCGTAGCCCCTTGAATGACAACCAGCAAATGCCTTATAAAGCCCTGCTGGCCTGACCTCTGCCCCCTTTCCAGATTTATTTTGCACCATCCTCCTCCCTCACTCTCCATACTACATTTTCATGGTTCTTCTTTCTGTTTGTCAAATTTGCCATTCCCTTTATTCCAGGACCCTTGTACATGCTACTCCAGTTACCTGTTGTGTGCTTCTTTCTATATTTTTAAACTTATCCCTGAGCAGCTCACCTAGTTCAGAAATTATCTCCTTTGGGGATAATCAGATAATTCTCCTTCAGAGTAATTATCTCTGAAATATGTTTATCTTCATGATTATTTGATTAGCATCTAAGTCCCTCCAGCAGACTATAAACTTCATTAGAGAAGTCAAAAAATCCAGCAATATTCCTTGAAGTTCAGCCAATCATAAACAAAGCATTGGATACATTTGGATACACTGGATGAAGGAATAAATAAATGAGTGAAGACTGGCATGGAAGTACCCCTCATCCACTCAGCTCCCATAATCATATAGCCTCTCTTTGTGAAGAAGACAAATCTTGGTTTTCTAAGGAAGAAGTTCTCAAGGCCACATCACTGGTGTTTAGTTCCTAAAACAAACTATATTATATACTAAAGGAAGAAGCAGGGCTAAGAAAGCTAGTGTAGCCTTCTGCTCATCTTCTAACCATCTTGTTAATCCCCCAAAGGAGGGCATTTACCACAAGGCAAAGTACTCATCTCTGTTTCTATTATTCTTAGTATGTTTGTTGAGTGACATGTCAATTACAGCCCTCTTGCCCCTGATTGCAGGGGTCATTTGAGCCTAAGAGAACTCACTCTTAATCCTGCCCAGAAAACATAATATCATATTCCAGTTTGGTGGTTGAATGTACCAGATGAGTACACATGGCCAAGACACGGTGGGGTTATGAACTCTGTGGAGTCTATATACTCACAGGATACAATTCTGAGATTTAAGCTCTTGGAGGAGATGACCATAGGAACTAAATTTTTAAATAGAATTTAATGGGATCTTATTTTCAAGCTGCTTCTTGACCATTAGCATAGAATCAGCCACTTAAAAACTTCTACAGGAAAAACAGATGCTTCTCATTTCCAAGTGGACTCCTTAGAAGACCCTGAAGTCAGCTCATGATTAGTTACATAAAAGATTTTAAAACATTTATTTTAGTGGCTGTAAGTGACAATGACAGCAATAATAGATACACATTGTGAATCTTCTAGAAGCCTGGTGTTTCACATAATGTTCACAGCAATCCTGTGAAGCAGGAAATACCTTTACCATTTTATATATGAGGAAACTGAAACTTAGGAGGAAGGTAATTTCCAGGTTGTAGGTAAGAAAGTCAGATTTCAAACTAGATCCATCTGAATTAAAAAAATCTTGATTTTTCTTGATGACACCATGAAGTATATCCCTGAAGTAATACAGAGACTGTGACTTCCAGAAGGTGCTGTATTTTTCCCTAGTTTCCTCATCTACCTCCTGCATCCTTACTTCAGTTTCACATGTCTTTCCCTCTCTCATCCCAAGCCCACTGTCACTTGCCTGAAGGAGTATAAGGTAAGATGTCCTAGAGAAACTTGTGATTTGCCTGGATTTCCCCCAGTAAGAATTCCTTGAACTTCACCATAAACCACATTGAGCTAAAAAGGCCACAGTTGCATTTCAAAGCATCTAGAGTCTACTCCTACCATGATACACAGTAGGTTATAATGTTCACCAGTTTGTAGTTCTTACTACAGAACTTCTGAATAGGATGAGCCACGTCATAATTACATTTGCATCTCAAGCATTCAGCATTCTATCTGACATATAGTTGGCATATTTTTTAATTAAACTGCATCAATACACCTCCTTACTTTTCCCCAGATCCTTAAGAATAGACACCATGCTTTTTAAAGCAAAAAAAATTTTTTTTTAATTTAAAAACATAGAAAAAGTTCAGGGACTCAGTGCCTGCTGAAAACAAGTTTAATGAGAACAAAAGAAAATATCCTCCTGACTCCACATCAGCAGGCTAACAGCATCAAGTAACAAGCACAGTGCAGAAGGATTATATAAAATATGGAAAGAGACTCCCTCTGAAGCACAGTGCAAAGGAAAAAGCTAAAAAGTTAAGAATGGACATTGAGGAAAAAACCTCCAGCCAACCAACTTCCGCCCTAAACACAAAGTATCACTAGAGAAATTTGAAATCTATGATGCACTGTAAGTAACTGTAGCAACAACAATCCTCAATACCAGCTCAATTCCTTAATAGACTGACCAGTAATCCACACTAAGTTCTAGCAGAAAGAAATGTATTTATTTCTAGGCATAAAAAACACACTTTATGATCTACCATCCTACAGAAGATGTTCAGTTTTCAACAAAAAATTACAAACATACAAAAATAAAGCAAGAAGAAACACACCGTTTAGAGTAAATAAATACAACCAGACTCAGATATGACACAAGGGTTGAAAGAAGACAGGAAATTTAATACAATTATAAATAATATGTTAAAGGCTCTAATGTCTTTAAGGGAGACAATATCCAGCAGCAGACAACTAATTTCAGCAGACAGATGAAAACAACAAAGGCGGTTCAAACAGAGATGCTAGAAATAAGAAACACAATTACAGAGATGAAGGATGTCATGGAGTAGTTCATCAGTATCTCTGACACAGTCAAGGAAAGAATCAGTAAACCTGAATATAGTTCAATATAAATTACCTAAATTGAAACACAGAAAGAAAACAAGAGTGAAAAAAGCAGGATGGAACATCCAAAGGATGTAGGACAATGATATATATCTAAGATATGTTTAATTGAAATCTTATAGGAGAGAAGGAATAAGTCAGATAAACATTTGAAGGTATAAAGACCAAGAATTTTCTAAAATTAATGATGGATACCAAACTACAGATCCAAGAAACACAGAGACTATCAAAAAGGATACACATGATATAATGCAAAACAAACCCTAGACATACCTTATTCAAACTGCCAAAAAAATGAAAAGCAAACAAACAAACAAAAAACCTGTTAAAACACAAAGAAAGGAGATGAAAATGTTGAAGGCAGACAAAAATAAATAATACATTAAGACTGATATAAATAAATAACTGACTAAACAAAAGCTAGAGAAGAAAAGACAAATCTCCCTCACAGAAGAATTCCAAATAATTTATGAAGATATTCTCCCCTTAAAGAGGGAGATCGTAACTTCCCACTCCTTAAGTATGGGCTTTGTATATTCATCTCCTTCCATAAAGTTCAAAAAGGGAATAACTTTACAGTGGAAAAACCTAACACTACCTCTGCCAGATGATCAAGCCAACACCAACAGTGATACATCATGTTGACAACACGTACCCTTGATACGATGAGACAAAAATGTCACTTTACCTTTGCAGTCTTCCTCCCAAAATTCCATAAACCCAGCCTGAGCATGATAAAAACATCAGAAAAATCCAAATCAGGAGAAATTCTAAAAAAATACTTGACCAAAACTCTTTAAAACTATCAAGATCATCAGTAACAAGAAAATTCTGAAAAACTGTCACAAATAAGAGTAGGCTAAGGAAACATGATGACCAAATGGAATGCTGGAACACAAAAAGGACATAAGGTAAAAACTAAGAAAATTTGAATAAGTATGGACTTTAGTTAATACTAATCTATCAATATTATTTCATTAATGTAACAGATCTGTCATACAAATATGATATATTAATAATAAGGGGGAAACTGTGTATGGTATATATTGAAACTATTACAAAAGTCACATTTTTTCTGTAAATCTAAAATTACTCTAAAAATAAATTTTATTAGAAACAAGATAAAGCTAAAGACATATTACCTACAGAAGAACACCGATAAGAACAAACTTCTCATCTAAATCTATGAAAGCCAGGAAAAAATAGAATGACATCTTTAAAGTGAAGGTATGTTTAAAAAGTCAACCCAGAATTCTGTACCCAGAAAAACATTTTTTTTACATGAAGGAAAAATAGAGTTTTGCTTTTTTTTTTTTTTTTAACTGAGAGAATTCATCGCCAGTAGACCTACAGTATAAGAAATATTCAAGGAAGTTCTTTCAGGCAGAAGGACTATAATAGCAGACAGAAAGTTGGATCTACACAAACAAATGAAAAGTGTTGTAAAGAGAATGAATAAAGGGTTTTTTTAATGCATTTTCTTTTTTTTTCTTTTTTTTTTTTAAGATTTTATTTATTTATTTGACAGAGAGAAATCACAAGTAGGCAGAGAGGCAGGCAGAGAGAGAGGAGGAAGCAGGCTCCCTGCTGAGCAGAAAGCCCGATGTGGGGCTCGAACCCAGGACCTGGGATCATGACCTGAGCTGAAGGCAGCGGCCTAACCCACTGAGCCACCCAGGCGCCCCTAATGCATTTTCATGCTAGTTTTTCACTATTCTAAAAAATGACTATGTGAAGCAAAAAATATTATCAATGTGCTGTGTGCTTATAGCATAGCAAAACTAAAATGCAGAGCATAAGGTCTGGGATGAAGAAATTGGGAACATGCTATTATAAAGTCCTTATGCTACATGTGAAGCAATGTAATATTATTTGAAGGTAAACTCAGATTAATCAAAGACTCATGTTGTAACTAGAACAAACACAAAAAGTAAAAATAAGAAAGAGGTATAAATAATAAGCCAATATTGAAGATAAAATGAAATAATAAATTATCTCCCCAAAAGGCTGAAAAGGGAAAAATAAACAAAGAACAGATAGAATAAATAGAAAACGGCAAGTGAGTGGGCAGATTTTAATCCAATCATATTAACAATAACATTAAATACAAAAAATCTCAACAAAATAATGAAAAGACAAAGATCGTCAGGTTGGATACAAAAGCAAGACCTAAATTATATGCTGTCTACCAGAAATTCAATTTAAATAAAAAGATTAATTTAAAGTAAAAGGATAGAAAAACACATATTATACCAAAAGTAATTAAAAGAAAAGCTGGCATACTCAATTAATATAATTAGTATAAAATGAAGTATTCTAGAAAAGGAATATTACCAAGGAAAGAAGAGAAAAATAACCTCTGAACAAAAGGATAAATTCTCCAAGAAGATATAACAATCCTAAATGTGTATTCATTTAACAACAGAGCTTCAAAATTCCTGAAGCAAAAATTTATGGAGTATAAATGAGAAATAGAGAAATCCACAATAGTAGTGGAAATTTCAACATTCCTCTTTCTGTAATTGATAGACCAAGTAGACTGAAAGTGACACTTGTAGAATATTACCCCCAGCAATAACATTATACATATTCCCTTCAAGTTCACTTACAATATTCAGTTAGATCATATTCTACTCCACTGATAAACTTTATCAAGTTTAAAAGGAAAGACATCATACCAAGAGTGTTCTTATACCATATTGAAGATATAACAAAATGATATCTGTAAATCCTCAAATATTTGGAAATTAAATAAGTTATTTCTAAATAATGCATGGGTCAAAGAGAAGGTCTCAAGGTCAATTTTAAAATATATTGTACTAAATGAAAACTAAAAAGCAGCATATAAAAATTTGTGGAATGTATCTAGAGCAGTACTTAGAGAAAAATGTTAGCCTTAAATCCTTATATAAACACAGTCACAAAAATCCTGTATTAATATTAGCAAATTTGAGGTAACAATCTGGGGCGCCTGGGTGGCTCAGTGGGTTAAGCCTCTGCCTTCGGCTCAGGTCATGATCCCGGGGTCCTGGGATCGAGCCCCGCATCGGGCTCTCTGCTCAGCATGAAGCCTGCTTCCTCCTCTCTCTCTCTCTGCCTGCCTCTCTGCCTACTTGTGATCTCTCTCTCTCTGTCAAGATAATAAATTAAAAAAAAAATAAAATCTTTAAGGTAACAATCTATAAAATAGATTTTAAAAGACAGTATATCATGACCAAGTAGGATTTGCCCCCAAAATGTAAGGCTTGTTCAACATTCAAATATCAATCAATATAATTCACCATATTACAAAGTAGAGAAGAAAATAACATGATCATCTTAGTAGATGAAAAGATCGGGATCAAGGCAAGGATGTCCTCTCTCACTGCTCTTACCAACATCACACTGCGTATTCCAGCAAATGCAATAGGAAAGAAAAAAATAAAAGAAGGGCTAGAGATTGGAAAGGAAGAAATGAAACTCCCTCAAATGTTTGTCTAAGGAGAAACATGGAATCTACCAAAACAAAAAAAACAAAACAAAACAAAAAGTTTCTGACACTAAGAGTTTAGTAAGGTTGTAGGATAAAGATCAATATACAAAAATCCACTGTACTTCTGTATATCAGTAATGAATAAATGAAATTCAAAATACATAAAATAATACCCTCCCCCCAAAATAATTAGGTACAAAGCTAACAAAAAACATGCAGAATAGGTATGCTAAAAATTACAAAACACTGATGAAAAAGCAAAGTCCTAGGTAAATGGAAAGATATGCCATGTTCATAAACTGGAAGATTCGATATCTTTAAGATGTCAATTCTCCCCAAATTGATCTATTGATACCATGCAAATTCAATCAATATTTCAAAATCACCAAATAGCCAAAACAATTCTGAAAAAGAAAAAACAAAGTTGAAGAACTCCTGCTATATGTTCTCAAAACTTTTTATTAAACCTCAGTTTAAAAAAAACTTTGCATTTATAAAAGGCTAGATCTACAGATCAGTATAACAGAATAGAGTCCAGAAAAAAAAAATGCATATGCAAATATAGTCAACTAATTCCTCACAAATGTGCAAAGGCAATTCCATGGATAAAAAATACCATTTTCAACAAATCGCATTAGAGCAATGTGTGTATTTATCCAAATACACAATGCACATGTGTGCAGAAAAAGAACCTTAACACATACCTTGCACTCTGTGCAAAAATAACTTGAAATTAATCCAATGTAAAAGATAAAACTAGAAAATTCTTAGAAGAAAACATAGGCGAAATCTATGTAAACTTGTGTAACCAATGAATTCTTAGATATACCACAAAAAGGACAATTTCTAAAAGAATAGATTTACATATTGTACTATATAAATTAAGAACTTTTGGGGGCGCCTGGGTGGCTCAGTGGGTTAAAGCCTCTGCCTTCGGCTCAGGTCATGATCCCAGAGTCCAGGGATAGAGCCCCACATCGGGCTCTCTGCTCAGCAGGGAGCCTGCTTCCTCCTCTCTCTCTGCCTGCTTCTCTGCCTGCTTGTGATCTCTGTCTATCAGATAAATAAATAAAATCTTAAAAAAAAAAAAAGAACTTTTGTCCTGTAGAAGGTACTATAAGGGAATCAAAAGACAATCAAATACCGAGAGAAAATATTTACAAACAATATATCTGACAAAGGATTTATATCATGAATATATAAAGAATTCTCAAAACTTAGAAAACAACTCAGTTTAAAAATTGATGAAAGTTTTGGACCCTTTACCAAAAAGATACACAGATGGCAAATTAGCACATGAAAAGATGTTCATGTCATTAGTCATTAGAAAGATACAAATTAAAACCCACAATGAGATACCACTACTTACTTACAAAACTATTTATTTATTTACTTACTTACTCACTCACTTACTTATTTATTCTGAGAGAGAGAGAGAGGAGGGGCAAAGGGAGAGGGAGCAATAAACTCTTAAACCAGCGTGAAGTTTGACACGGTTCTTGATCTTACAACCTTGAGATCATGACCTGAGTCAAAATGAAGACTCAGACACTTAACTGACTGAGCCACCCAGGTGCCCCCCAAATAATTTAAATATAAAAGACCAAACTAACAGTACCAAGAGTTGATGAGGACGCAGAGCATCTGGAATTCTCATATTTTGCTGGTGTGAAAGCAAAATGTCCTAGCCCCTTTGGAAAACAATTTAGCCATGTCTTACAAAGTTCAGCTGATCCTGACCACAGGACCCAGCAAGCTTATGCTCAGGATTCTACCCAAGAGAAGTAAAAACCTATGTTCATGCAAAAACCTGTACACAGATGTTTATAGCTGCTGATTCACAATCACTCAAACCTGGAAACAGCACAAGTGTCTCCTGAGTGAATGGATAAACAAAGTGTGGTACGTTCACACAAAGGTATGCTACTCAGCAATAAAAAAGGGTAATACACCAATACATGGAACAATACAGATGAAACTCAAATGGCTTTTGCTAAGAGAAAAGAGTCATAACCAAAAGACAATGTATCATAGGTGGCCTTCCCATGATACTCAGGAAAAGGCAAAACTATAGGATGGAGAACAGCTCAGCGGCTGACAGCAGCTGGAAGGAAGATGCGAGACTGACACAAGAAAGAAGCATGAAGATTTTTTTTTTTTTTGAAGTGATGGAACTCTCTGTGTATGGATCATGGTGGTCGATACATGAATCTATGTATTTGTCAACTCTGTACATTACAGAGTGTACAAATTTCCAGTTTAAAAGTGAAACAAAAATAAGAGGTCTTTCATTCAAATGAGAACATAGAATTGAAAAATAGTCCATCCTCTGTAAATCTGGTCACCCTAAAGAAGGGGTCCTGCCCCCAAGAAAAATCATGGCCCCATCCCCAAGCCCTGGGGCAAGCCACTTAGCTCTGCATGGCACAAAAGCATTTCTGGGGTGGGGGAGAAAAAATGGACTTGAAGATAGAATAATCAAATCAGATACATCTTAACACTCCCTTTCACGTACGAAAGGTCCTGATAACAGACCAGCACTGCAGACTGTTTGGGCAAACTTAACTCTTTTCCTCTTCAACAAACCCAGGACTGGAAAGCCTATAAATGTGCTATTTCAGCTGTTTTAAACAGCTTATCGTGATTTTCTGAGAGTCTGGCCTCAAGACTCTGGATCCCTTCTTAATAACATTTAATGCTACCATTATGTAATTGAATCCATTTTGTCAGTGTAGTGGGAATATCATTAAACTGTAATTCATTTCACTGTCTTCTAGCTTTCAGACCCTCAAATCCCAGAGTCCAGAACACCAGGAACTCGAAGCAGGGAGCGATCCTAATCCTTTCTCCTCCCACTGCCCTCCTGAGCCAGGCTGAGTGTTTCCACACTGCAGTGTAATCCATTTCATTATCGACAACACTCTGGGACGCTTCAGGTTCTCAGAGCCCTGGGCATGGCTCCTCCTCATCTCTTAGTGCCCTAAGCTCCCTGATACTGAGTGACACCCCCAGTTGGCAGAGTCTCCGTCTGGGCCCAGAGCATTTTTGGAAACGCAAGCGTATCAGGAGATGGTACTTTTTATATTGGTTGCCCTCTCGACATTAAGTACCTGGCACCTTGCCACCTGACGTGCAAGTAGCCACATGATTATTGAAACCACATGTTCATTAGCAAGGTTGGCACCAGCTCAACCTCCACTGTCCGAAGTTAATGTTATATTCCATGATAGCCCAGACAAGGGGACAGTGTAGGATACGGTTTGGGCAGGAGAACAAACAGTCTTCTTTGACGAAATCTGAGTCTTCAACTGTTAGAAATACAATCCCGTTTCTATCTTGACATATGTCTGCACTGATGTTTCAGAGAGGGACATGTTTTGAAAGAAAATACCATTCTTTCACTGTTATCTTTGCAAAATTGTATTGATTCTTTCCACCACTTGCAGGGACAACCGGAGGCTGCCGGCTTCTTGCTGTGCTAATCACTTCATCCCTGGAGATCCATGCAAGAGTGTTTCACTTAATATAAAGGAGTGACTCAGAATCATTGCTTTCAATTAAGAAAGCCTGAGAGAGTTCTGAGAACAGTGTTCTCTTCTTTTGGAAGTAGAGGGGAGGAGGGGTACTTGGACGGGGAGGGAGGAAAGGAAAGAAGAGAAGAGAAAAAAAATATATAAGCAAAAAAATGACTTGTGCACTCAAAATGAAATCATCAATTCCATGCACTATTTTCATCAAATTTAATTCAGATTGCCCAAGTTCTCAGTCTTTCAGACATGATTTATGTACGATGCATATTTGGTTTTTTGTTCCATCCTGATAGAAAGACATGCTGGGGTTTTTAAACCTTTGTATTATTATTTATTCTCATGCATGCCTCTCACACATAGGTCAGAGGGCTTTGATTTTCCTGTATCCCTTTATAGGAGAAGCAAACCTCTTTTTGCTTATGTGCTCAATAAAGCTGCCAAAAGCATTTGTTTAACCCTGCTAGTTACTACTTTTTTTTACAAAAAAGTTTTTTACAATAAACCATGTATTCAAGCCCCTTCTTGTTTATGTGTGGCAATCATAAAGCAGAATTTTACAAACTTAGAAACCTACATTGTGGGAAATGGATTAAAGTGTTTTCATGTTTGCTTCTGGAAATAATGGCATTGAAGGCCAGGATTTCTCACCCCCAACCCCCACTCTCCCCACCCCACCCCCCATGATCCATTAGGTATTATAGTTCTCCCACGTATTGCTAGATCTATTATAATAAAATCGTTTCCAGAAATCTGAGGGTGATCTAACCTCACCAGTTTGTCCACAAAGCGGCTGTCTTCCAACCAAAACTAAACAGCACTCTAGATCAGTATAAACATATCAGTCAATAAACTACATCGGTGAGCAGACCATACTCCCAATTTTCCTGACAAGTAATCACATGGGCCTCCTGAGAAGATAGATCAGAACTGGAGCTACAATGCCCCCAGAGCAATGCAAGTATTTAGGTTCCAATAAAGCAAGAACACTAAATTATGAGAAAAGCAAAACAACTTTGAAAGAATTCAGTATTCAATTTTTTACAAAGACTCTTAAAATAATCATATTAAAGTCAGATAAAAGTCAGAGTATCTTCTACTACCTTCTACTTATTTACAGAGTACTGCTATTCTTCTTTTGACTTGTGTTAGAGGGCATAATCATTATAGAGCTCGAGGCCTTTAAAGGTTTTCCTACAGCTCTGGTCTGCTTATTGTCCTGAGACCTAGAGGAAAGACCCTAACTATTAAGTGTCTTCCCTCTTCCTGGACTCAGGCACCAACTCCATTCTGTCCAGAGCTCCCCCACAAATAGATCAAGTGAAAATCTCAATGATGCACTTCTGTTCTACTTCACACAAACTGAATTTAAAGCCCCCTGAAGATAAGAAAAACAATCTTCTTTTTTTTCTGTGTAAGCAAAGGGTTAACACTGACAAACAATGGCCTAAATGTGTTCATTTATGCATGTGCTTGCATGTCTGGTTGGAAGCACTCTGCCCATGCTCATTTTCCATGTGACCTTTACAAGTAGCTAAGAAAGACGTCTATTGTTTCCTTGCATCTGGTGGGTTTAAAACCATAGTCCCCACAACTGAAAAGGCACGTCAGAGAAAGAATGCCAAAAGCAAAGATAGAGCATTCTCCCCCAAGACAAGTCATGTATCAAGTCAGTCACAAGAGAGTGGTTAGAAATTGTACCCATCTCTGTGAGCTACATCGTGGTTTGGTGAGTTCTAAAATAGAGCCTGTGTGCTCTCTTAAACCCTCATCCAGGCCCTTACACACACTTTCTATACCATTCAATTTTTCCTTGCAAGCAAAAATGAGGCTTTGTCATTCATATGGGCCTACCTGACTGAGGTCGCACTAAAGCACACTTCATGTCTCACATATATAATGTGTTCTAGTTATACATACATGTGTTAGAGAGAGAGAGCTAGGAGATGATAGATGATAGATAGATAGATAGATAGATAGATAGATAGATAGATATCTCCAAGCTGATGAGAGGTAGGCCCTGATAAGTAGGCACGTTTTGGCTTTCACATAAACTATTATGGCAGCTAGTTTCCCAAGATGGCCCCAAATAGTTTCCCAAAATCCTACTCTTCCTTCTATGTACATGCTGCTCCTCTTACGAAGACACGGAGTCTATTTCCCTCCCCTTGAAACTTGGCTGGCCCCAAGACTGCTTTGACCAATAGAAAATGGAAGACTACTTTGGGACTTCTGAGCCCAGAAGACATTGAGACATTAAGAAGGTCTGGCAGGGGCGCTTGGGTGGCTCAGTTGTTTAGCGTCTGCCTTTGGCTCAGGTCATGATCCTAGGGTCCTGGAATCGAGCCCCGAATTGGGCTCTCTGCTCGGCGGGAAGCTTGTCTCTCTCTCCAACTCCCCCTGTTTATGTCTCTCTCCCTCTCAAATAAATAAATTTTTTTAAAAAATTTAAAAATATATTGGGGGGAAAAAAAAAAAGGAGGTCTGGCAGTTTCTGCTTCCTTTCAGAAGTTTTGAGTTGCCATGCCAGAAGTCCAGGACATGCTACTAGAGAGAGTGGTCATGGGGACAGGCTCTGAAAACTTGAGACACCATGTGGGGAGGGAAGCTACATGGAGAAGCTCCAAGGCCTGAGACACCCATGCCAACCCAGCTGCAGCCCCCACTGCATGAGGAATACATGAGAAACACCAGGCAAGAGGAGAGGAGCCACGAGATACAATAAAATAGTTGTTGTAAGCCATGAAGGTTTGGGGTGGTTTCTTATGCAGTAATCAATAAATAAGACAGTGTTCATTTAAGGGGCAGTTTTTGTCTATCTGGGTAAAATGACAGCTTCAAATTTCAAATAGAACACAACTTAAAAGATAAGCATTTGTTGTTCCTCTTTTTTGGGGGGGCAGGAGATGAGTGGGAAATGAACATCAAATAGTTCTCATATGAAAATATTTGAATGAGCTAAGTAGAAACATCTAAATTAAGTTACTTTTAAAATACAAATGATTTGGCAAATAAGAGGGAAGTATTTGGCATGGTGTACTTAGGACTTTAGTCCTAAATGAATTTTGAAGAAGTTCTCGTGTGCTTGGTTAACACCTTCTTTTTTTTTTTTTTTTTTTTTTTTTTTTTTTTTGGTTAACACCTTCTAAACCTAAAGTCTGACCGGTGTTTTAGGAATAGAGACACCCCCTAATTTTTCTAAAATTATTTATAAAAAAATTTCAAAATATTCAAACTGAACACAGAAGTATAATAACCTCTCACACATCCAATACTCAGTTTCTACAACTATCAACTTACCATTTTTGTTTCACCTGTACCCCAAGCTGGCCCCCCCACTCCCCTGATTATTTGAAGGACATCTAAGACAATGTATCAATTCACCCATAAATATTTCTAAGAATTCTTAAATAAAAGATAAAGATTCTTTTTTAAAACAAAACTACAATACCATTAACATACCTTAAAAAGGGGGGCACCTGGGTGGCTCGGTGGGTTAAGCCTCTGCCTTCGGCTCAGGTCATGATCTCAGGGTCCTGGGATTGAGCCCCGCATCAGGCTCTCTGCTCAGCAGGGAGGCTGCTTCCTCCCCCATACACCCCCCCGCCCCCGTCTGTCTGCCTCTCTGCCTACTTGTGATCTCTGTCAAATAAATAAATAAAATCTTAAAAAAAAAAACCTTAAAAATCTTTAACAGTGATTTCTTAATAGTATCAAATATTCTACTAGTGTTTCAAGGAGATTTTTTTTTTAATTGAGATTCAGATAAGGTCCCTACATTGTTTTTTGTTGACACATTTCTTCAGACTATATCTCGTCTCTCCTTTTCTCCCTTGCTATTTGTTGTTATTGCTCGCTGTTGAGAATATTAGATTGCCTCTCCCATAGTTTTCCTCAATCCAGGTTTTGCTGACTGTATCCCCATGGCCTCCCTGAATACATTCTGCTGTTCCTTGTGATCCTGTAAGTGGTTAATTATTTGCCTTTTACCCCTCTGTTTCTAGAAGCTCATTTTATATCATAACTTTCAAATATTTGTCTTGCCTTTCTTATGGTAGATCTTTTCTGCCATGCAAAATTTGTTTATGTTATTTGTGAATCAATCTTTTCTACCTTTGCTTCTGAGGTTTAAGTCACAGAAAAAGTTTTGTGCACTGTTATTTCCTTCTGGTACTTGGAGGGTGTTGTTTTTTACATTTATATCTCCAATACACTTAAAGTTTATTTGATGTGAAGAATGGACCCAATTTTATCTTTTTGCATAAGGCCATCCAACTTTCATAAGAACACTTTTTATAAGTCCATCTCTTTCCCCACTGATTTGCATATGTAACTGAATCTATTTCTGGATGTTCTATTCCAATGCATGAGTCTGATGGTTTATTGATGTACACAAACCACTCTCTTTGTAATGTGTTTTATTATCAGCTTGTGCTAGCTCCATTCTCTATTTTGTTCTTTTCCTGGCTATTCTTGTTTGTTATTCCAAGTGAACTTTTATTCAACTTGTCTAATTGGTTATAAAAAATTTAAAAACCTGATGACATTAAATGTATAAACTAAAGAGAGTTGACAACTTTATAATGTTGAATCATCCATCCAAGAACATGGTATGCCTTTCCATTTGTTCAAGTTTACTTTTGTATTTTGAAGGAAATGCTTATAAATTCTCTTTATAAGTTTTTTAATGTCTTGTTACATATACACTATTTTCCTTTACTTCACTTTTTTCATTTCATTCTATTCCATGTTATTTTATCTTATTTTTATTTTGTTATTACTTTATCTTATTATTTTACTTTATTGACTATTATAAGTGGAGTCTTCTTTTCCAATATTTATATATTGTTGGAAAGGAATTGGAAAGGAATCTAATATATATGTGTCCAATTCCTTTTCAACTATATATATATATATATATATATATATATAATTTTTATGTATAAAAACTATTTTTGTATGCTGATTTTATAATCTATCATTCTATGAAATTATTTTATTATTTTATAGTAGTTTTTCCATTGATACCTTTGAGCTATTCAGTCCAATATAACCTGTAAAGATAATCTTGCCTTTTCAATTTACTGCTAGTTGCCTTCTTTTGTCTAATTCCATTAGCAGACACCCACAACACAATGTAAAATGGTGGTGAAGGTAGTGAACATCATTGTCTTGTTCCCAACTCTGATTTTTAGAAGGAAAACACCCTATCTTTCTCCATCAAGTAAGAGGTTTTAACACTGAGGTTAATTACCATGTTCTTAAAATATCGAAGATTTCTATTTTGTTGAATGTTTTGTAACATGAAAGAACATTGAATTTTGCCACACGTCCTTTGTGCAGGTACAGAGATAATTATATTTTTGTTACTTCTCTGTATTCCCCAGTATTAAATAAGCTTTTTGTTCTTGGACTAAAGCCTACATGGTAATGATGCATTATTTTTTAATGTGCTGTTAAATTCTGTTTGCTAATATTTTAAGAATTTTTTATCACCATCCATATGTGATGTTATTCTGAAATTTTCTCTTTTTGGTGCAGCCCTTGGCCAAATTTAGGAGTCAATATTATCTCATTTTATAAAACAAATTTAAAAATCTTCTTTCTTTACCTATATCTTGGTTTAGTTTCATTTGAATCTGGATTATCTTATATTTGAAGGTTTTTGTAGAATTCCCCCATGAACATTTAAGAGCCTGATGCTTTTTTGTAGGAGAGCTTTTTATCTACTTTTCTACTTCTTCTATAGTAATCAGCTTATTTTATTTCTATTAGGATCAATTCTGCTATGTCATATTTTCTTGAAAACTCTACTTTTTCATCTAGATTTTCAAATTTATATGCATAGAATATGCAAAATAATCTATGATTAATATTCTCTATTGAATAATTTCTTTTACCTTGTCATCTCAATTTTTTCTTTTTTTTTTTTTAAAGATTTTATTTATTTATTTGACAGAGAGAGATCACAAGCAGGCAGAGAGGCAGGTAGAGAGAGAGGAAGGGAAGCAGGCTCCCTGCTGAGCAGAGAGCCCGATGCGGGGCTCGATCCTAGGACCCTGAGATCATGACCTGAGCCGAAGGCAGCAGCTTAACCAGCCACCCAGGCGCCCCTCAATTTTTTCTTTTATTTAAATTCAATTACCCAACATATAGTAAGTATATCATTAGTTTCAGATCTAGTATTCAATGATTTATCAGTTGCATATAACACCCAGCGCTCATCACATCAAGTGACTGCCTTAATGCCCACCACAATATTACTTCATTTATTTCTTGATTCCATTAGGCAGTGGTTTGTCTCTTTTGTTGATTTTTAAACAAAGTTTGTTGTGTGTTTTGTTTTTGTTTTAACCTACAGAGCTGTTCCACTTTTTTGTTTTGTTTTGTTTCTATCTAATTAATTTCTGCCTTCATCTATTATCTCCTGCTTTTTGTTGTTGATGTTTTAAGTTGAATTTTTCATTTATTTTCTCTTTTTCATTTTTAATGATTGTAGGTTTTTTAAGTTACAAAATTTCCTTTGATAACTGTGTTGACTGTATGCCATAGATTTTAAGTCATATTTTCATTATTCTTATTTCAAAGATTTCTCCAATTTAGTTTTTTATTCCTCTTTTGACCTGAAAGTTAATTAATAGCATTTTTATGGTTGTTATGCTAATTTCTATTTTATTGCACTATGATCAGAGAATTTCATTTGTAATTTTTCTATTCTTTCTAATTGAATGAGGTTTTCTTTGTTGTTTAGACATAGAAAATTTTTGTAAATATTTCACATGCATTTATAAGCAAAGGTTATTCTCTATTAACTGGATTCAGAATTGAACATTTATCCATAAACTGTATCTTGATGATTAGGTCATTTAAATTTTCTATATACTATTTTTATCCACTTGATCTATCTTTGAGAGAAATGTGTCAAAACCACCTATTACTGGTATATTTTTGTCTATGTTTTCTACTTGTTTTGTTTTTATAAATTTCATTGCTATGTTATTCCAAATATAAACATTAATGACTGCTATATTTTCATTGTGGATTATAGCCTTAAGTATCATAAAATGTTCTTTGTCTTTCAATGCTTTAATGTCTGAACACTGCCTTGTCAAACACCAAGATAGCAAGCCCTACTTTTTATATCTTTGTTCACCTTCTGACTGTCTTTTTTTTTCTTTAGGTATATTGCCTGTATACAACTTACAGTATTAGATTTTGCTGTCAGACAACCTCAGTTTTTATGTATTTTAAAAAGTGAGTTAATCCCATTTATATTTACTAATGTATTCAATGTATTTGACTTCAATTTTTATTGGTGTGTGTGATGTGTTTGTATGTGCTATATATTCAGTCTTTCAAACTGTGTTCTTGTTGATCCCACCTTTTTTAATGTATCTTTCAATATTTCAGACACTTTATATTTTTGTTCTAATGATTACTTTAGTAATCCTTAGTTTTCCGTCACCTTTCTTTTTGTTATTGTCTATTAGTTCCTTATTCTACACATGATTGAAATTAGCTAGTAAATACTTCTCCCATTCTATTTCTTGAGCATAGAAGTTCAAAAAATTTCCTTTTATTCCCAATTTAACCTGTAAGTTCATTAAGCGAATTTATTTTATTTATATTAATAGCTTTCTGGTTATCTCCCAAATTCTTTATAATTATACTTATCTACATTGTCAGACTATATAGTCATTATGTATTATAAAATGTCTCCACTACAAATTTTATGTAATCTTAATTCACCAGATATTTACTTATATTAAATGCTCTCAACTCTTTCCAGTAATTTTAGTTGCCTGGAGTTTTTTTTTAGTGCACCCTTCATAAAGTCTCAAAAATACAAATTCTAAGAGTTTTTTCCATAGTTATAACAGTCTATCTATGACCTTTATTATTAAAGGCCAGTTTGACAAGTTATAATATCTTTTGTTCATATTTCAATTACTGACTCTCTTAAATGTGTTACAATAAAGTTTTTGCTTAGATGGCCAAAGGATTATTTCTTTTCTTTAAAGTCCCTAGTTTTAGTGAAATATATATTTGAGTTCATTTTCCCAGGTTTGTAGTATTACCTTTTAATAAATATTTTCAAGTCAGGAAATTTTTTTCTTGAATCATACTTTGGAGTCCTTGTTCTATTCCATTGCCCTGGTTCTTTCTCTGGGGACCCCTATTATATACAGGTTGGATTTCTTCTGTCTGCTTTTATAGGGGTCACCCTCTCTTTAGTCCTTTTAATCTGTTTGTTTTTATAATGTTTTCTTCTTTTCATCATCTATATTTCTTAAGATGTTTATTTGTTCCTTTTAGTTTAGATTTCATTGCTGAGCTTGATTTTTTAATTTTATTACCAATTCTTCCTAAGTTATGTCATCAATATTTCCAAATCTTATTTTTTTCAATCACCTCATCTCTGAGTTTTTCTAATTCAGATTTGTCTTGTTCTGTCATATCTATTAGTGAATTCTCCATTTCTTTTGGCTCATTTTGAAATATTAGGTTCAGTTTATATCAATCTTGTAGGCCAGTCTTAGTGGAATGACTTCATTGTCTTTAGATATATTACTCTACTTCATTTCTTTTTTTTTTTCTTATAATAACTTTATACAGGATGTGACTGTAATCTTTTTCTGTTCCTCATGCTAAAGTGAAATGAGTGTGCTTTATACTTTCATAGCAGTAATGGGGGCTCAAATTTACATTCTAGAACAACCTCTTCTCTTCTTTACCCCCTTCCCCATGAATGATCCCAAATTACGGCTTATGAGATTTGCCTCTTCTGCTCCTCCACCTCACTTTTGGTGGGACCTTCTATTTCCATGCCCCTATGGTCTCCATCTTATTCAATTTGAGTCCCACTTCTCAAATACAGGGCTCGGTTCTGAAAGTGAGCTTCACTTAGTTAGTTTCAAGAGTTCATAGAGCCAGAGAGCTAGAGCATCATCTGATCTTACCATGGCCTCACTGCACCCACGAGGAACTCCAACACCACCTCTGAGAATCAGTTGAGCTTCTGTGAGTAGCAGTGGTGATTTGGAGGTTCTCCAGTAACCAGGTCCAAAATGAGTCTCAATGTCTTCCCTCTGCTTCTTGCACAATTTTGGTGATAACATCTGACATTTTGATGTCAGTGTTTTGTCCCTATATGCACATGTATTAGGGCACTGGTTTTATTTTCTTTGTTGTACGTTTCATCTTTGCAGTCTTGATTTTGCTACTTTGCCTGTGCTTACTGGAGAATTCAGGGATAGTCATAAATTATATTACCACCTCCTGCCATCTCCCCAGAATTCTTATTTCCCTAATTTCTTATATAACAGATCTTGAAAATAAAGTCACTTCCTTCTATACAGGTTATATCTCATCTCTGTATCTATGAGACAGCTAAGGAATAATAAAAGCTTAGAAGACAATAAAATTTTAAATAAAACATGCAATGAAAGGACTGTAAGTTAAATTTTTCTAGACATTTTTGAATAGTCTAGGTGCACAGACATACATTCTGTGGGGGCTCAATGAATGCTAATGGTATTAAATTCTTTATTTTTCTATTTGGCCATTCTTTTTAATTGCTTTTGATTTTCTCTACTGACACTCGAGCTTTTTTGTCATAGAATGGCAACTTTTTATAGTATACAATGTGAGATAGTCTATCCAGTCATTGGTAATAGTTTCCCATAAATATATGGCTTAGATTTGTTTTAGGATTAAATGGTTAAGATATATAATGTATTTAGAAGATGGCGGAGAAGTAGCAGCTGAGACTACTTCGGGTAGCAGGAGATCAGCTAAATAGCTTATCTAAAGATTGCAAACACCTACAAATCCAACGGGAGATTGAAGAGAAGAAGAACAGCAATTCTAGAAACAGAAAATCAACCACTATCTGAAAGGTAGGACTGGCGGAGAAGTGAATCCAAAGCGACAGGAAGATAGATCGCAGGGGGAGGGGCCGGCTCCCGGCGAGCGGCAGAGCAACGGAGCAAAATCAGGACTTTTAAAAGTCTGTTCCGCTGAGGGACATCGCTCCAGAGGCTTAACTGGGGTGAAGCCCAGGCGGGGTCAGCGCGGCCTCAGGTCCCACAGGGTCGCAGAAGGATCGGGGGTGTCTGAGTGTTGCAGAGCTTACAGGTATTAGAACAGAGAAACCGGCTACAGAGACAGAGCCGAGGAGTGACTCTCAGCTCGGGGTTACCTTGAACCGGTCGCAGGCTCGGTCAGCTCGGAGCGCGGCCGGAGGCCAGGGTGACGGGAGTCATTGGGCGCTGTTCTCTGAGGGCGCACGGAGGAGTGGGGCCCCGGGCTCTCGGCTCCTCCGGGCCGGAGACCGGGAGGCCGCCATCTTCATTCCCGCCCTCCGGAACTGTACGGAAAGTGCTCAAGGAACAAAAGCTCCCGAAAGCAAACCCGAGCGGATTACTCAGCGCGGCCCCGGGTAAGGGCGGTGCAACTCCACCTGGGGCAAAGATGCTTGAGAATCACTACAACAGGCCCCTCCCCCAGAAGATCAATGGGAAACCCAGCCAGGACCAAGTTCACCTACCAAGGAGTGCAGTTTCAATACCAAGGAGAGCGGCGGAATTCCAGAGGAGAAGAAAGCAAAGCACGGAACTCATGGCTTTCTCCCCATGATTTTTTAGCCTTGCAGTTAATTTAATATTTTTTTCTTTTTCAATTTTTTTTTCTTTTTCTCTTCTTCTGCTAAATTTTTTTAACTTTTACCGTTTTCTTTTTTAATGTTTTTTAAATAGTTTATTTAATATATATATATTTTTTCCTCTTTTTATATTTTTTCTTTATTGGCTTTCTTTTTTTAAATAGTTTCTTTCTTTTTTTTTTTCTTTCTGAACCCCTTTTTATCCCCTTTCTCCCCCCTCACAATTTGGGATCTCTTCTGATTTGGCTAAAGCATATTTTCCTGGGGTTGTTGCCACCCTTTTAGTATTTTACTTGCTCCTTCATAAACTCTTATCTAGACAAAATGACAAGGCGGAAAAATTCACCACAAAAAAAAGAACAAGAGGCAGTACCAAAGGCTAGGGACCTAATCAATACAGACATTGGTAATATGTCAGATATAGAGTTCAGAATGACGATTCTCAAGGTTCTAGCCGGGCTTGAAAAAGGCATGGAAGATATTAAAGCAACCCTCTCGGGAGATATAAAAGCCCTTTCTGGAGAAATAAAAGAACTAAAGTCTAACCAAGTTGAAATCAAAAAAGCTATTAATGAGGTGCAATCAAAAATGGAGGCTCTCACTGCTAGGATAAGAGGGAGAAGAAAGAATTAGCGATATAGAAGACCAAATGACAGAGAATAAAGAAGCTGAGCAAAAGAGGGACAAACAGCTACTGGACCACGAGGGGAGAATTCGAGAGATAAGTGACACCATAAGACGAAACAACATTAGAATAATTGGGATTCCAGAAGAAGAGGAAACAGAGAAGGGAGCAGAAGGTATATTGGAGAGAATTATTGGAGAGAATTTCCCCAATATGGCAAAGGGAACAAGCATCAAAATCCAGGAGGTTCAGAGAACCCCCCTCAAAATCAATAAGAATAGGTCCACACCCCATCACCTAATAGTAAAATTGACAAGTCTTAGTGACAAAGAAAAGATCCTGAAAGCAGCCCGGGAAAAGAAGTCTGTAACGTACAATGGTAAAAATATTAGATTGGCAGCAGACTTATCCACAGAGACCTGGCAGGCCAGAAAGAGCTGGCATGATATATTCAGAGTACTAAATGAGAAAAACATGCAGCCAAGAATACTATATCCAGCTAGGCTATCATTGAAAATAGAAGGAGAGATTAAAAGCTTCCAGGACAAACAAAAACTGAAAGAATTTGCAAATACCAAACCAGCTTTACAGGAAATATTGAAAGGGGTCCTCTAAGCAAAGAGAGACCCTCAAAGTAGTAGATCAGAAAGAAACAGAGACAATATACAATAACTGTCACCTTACAGGCAATACAATGGCACTAAATTCATATCTCTCAATACTTAACCCTGAATGTTAATGGGCTAAATGCCCCAATCAAAAGACACAGGGTACAGAATGGATAAAAAAACAAAACCCATCTATATGTTGCCTACAAGAAACTCTTCTTAAACCCGAAGACACCTCCAGGTTTAAAGTGAGGGGGTGGAAAAGAATTTACCATGCTAATGGACATCAGAAGAAAGCAGGAGTGGCAATCCTTATATCAGATCAATTAGATTTTAAGCCAAAGACTATAATAAGAGATGAGGAAGGACACTATATCATACTCAAAGGAACTGTCCAACAAGAAGATCTAACAATTTTAAATATCTATGCCCCTAACGTGGGAGCAGCCCACTATATAAGCCAATTAATAACAAAATCAAAGAAACACATCGACAAGAATACAATAATAGTAGGGGATTTTAACACTCCCCTCACTGAAATGGACAGATCATCCAAGCAAAAGATCAACAAGGAAATCAAGGCCTTAAATGACACACTGGACCAGATGGACATCACAGATATATTCAGAACATTTCATCCCAAAGCCACAGAATACACATTCTTCTCTAGTGCACATGGAACATTCTCCAGAATAGATCACATTCTTGGTCCTAAATCAAGTCTCAACCGGTATCAAAAGATTGGGATCATTCCCTGCATATTTTCAGACCACAATGCTCTGAAGCTAGAACTCAATCACAAGAGGAAATTTGGAAAGAACCCAAATACATGGAGACTAAACAGCATCCTTCTAAAGAATGAATGGGTCAACCAGGAAATTAAAGAAGAATTGAAAAAATTCATGGAAACAAATGATAATGAAAACACAACGGTTCAGAATCTGTGGGACACAACAAAGGCAGTCCTGAGAGGAAAATATATAGCGGTACAAGCCTTTCTCAAGAAACAAGAAAGGTCTCAGGTACACAACCTAACCCTACACCTAAAGGACCTGGAGAAAGAACAAGAAAGAAACCCTAAACCCAGCAGGAGAAGAGAAATCATAAAGATCAGAGCAGAAATCAATGAAATAGAAACCAAATAAACAATAGAACAAATCAACGAAACTAGGAGCTGGTTCTTTGAAAGAATTAATAAGATTGATAAACCCCTGGCCAGACTTCTCAAAAAGAAAAGAGAAAGGACCCAAATAAATAAAATCATGAATGAAAGAGGAGAGATCACAACGAACACCAAAGAAATACAGACAATTATAAGAACATACTATGAGCAACTCTACGCCAACAAATTTGACAATCTGGAAGAAATGGATGCATTCCTAGAGACATATAAACTACCACAACTGAACCAGGAAGAAATAGAAAGCCTGAACAGACCCATCACCAGTAAGGAGATTGAAACAGTCATCAAAAATCTCCAAACAAACAAAAGCCCAGGGCCAGACGGCTTCCCGGGGGAATTCTACCAAACATTTAAAGAAGAACTAATTCCTATTCTCCTGAAACTGTTCCAAAAAATAGAAATAGAAGGAAAACTTCCAAACTCATTTTATGAGGCCAGCATCACCTTGATCCCAAAACCAGACAAGGATCCCAACAAAATAGAGAACTACAGACCAATATCCTTGATGAACACAGATGCAAAAATTCTCGCCAAAATACTAGCCAATAGGATTCAACAGTACATTAAAAGGATTATTCACCACGACCAAGTGGGATTTATTCTAGGGCTTCAAGGTTGGTTCCACATCCGCAAATCAATCAATGTGATACAACACATTAATAAAAGAAAGAACAAGAACCATATGATACTCTCCATAGATGCTGAAAAAGCATTTGACAAAGTACAGCATCCCTTCCTGATCAAAACTCTTCAAAGTGTAGGGATAGACAGCACATACCTCAATATTATCAAAGCCATCTATGAAAAACCTACCGCAAATATCATTCTCAATGGAGAAAAACTGAAAGCTTTTCCGCTAAGGTCAGGAACACGGCAGGGATGTCCGCTATCACCACTGCTATTCAACATAATACTAGAAGTCCTAGCCTCAGCAATCAGACAACAAAAGGAAATTAAAGGCATCCAAATCGGCAAAGAAGAAGTCAAACTATCACTCTTCGCAGATGATATGATACTATATGTGGAAAACCCAAAAGACTCCACTCCAAAACTGCTAGAACTTGTATAGGAATTCAGTCAAGTGTCAGGATATAAAATCAATGCACAGAAATCAGTTGCATTTCTCTACACCAACAACAAGACAGAAGAAAGAGAAATTAAGGAGTCCATCCCATTTACAATTGCACCCAAAACTATAAGATACCTAGGAATAAACCTAACCAAAGAGACTAAGAATCTATACACAGAAAACTATAAAGTACTCATGAAAGAAATTGAGGAAGACACAAAGAAATGGAAAAATGTTCCATGCTCCTGGATTGGAAGAATAAATATTGTGAAAATATCTATGCTACCTAAAGCAACCTACACATTTAATGCAATTCCTATCAAAGTACCATCCATTTTTTTCAAAGAAATGGAACAAATAATCCTAAAATTTATATGGAACCAGAAAAGACCTCGAATAGCCAAAGGAATATTGAAAAAGAAAACCAAAGTTGGTGGCATCACAATTCCGGACTTCAAGCTCTATTACAAAGCTGTCATCCTCAAGACAGCATGGTACTGGCACAAAAACAGACACATAGATCAATGGAACAGAATAGAGAGCCCAGAAATAGACCTTCAACTCTATGGTCAACTCATCTTCGACAAAGCAGGAAAGAATGTCCAATGGAACAAAGACAGCCTCTTCAATAAATGGTGTTGGGAAAATTGGACAGCCACATGCAGAAAAATGAAATTGGATCATTTCCTTACACCACACACGAAAATAGACTCAAAATGGATGAAGGATCTCAATGTGAGAAAGGAATCCATCAAAATCCTTGAGGAGAACACAGGCAGCAACCTCTTCGACCTCAGCCGCAGCAACATCTTCCTAGGAACATCACCAAAGGCAAGGGAAGCAAGGGCAAAAATGAACTATTGGGATTTTATCAAGATCAAAGGCTTTTGCACAGCAAAGGAAACAGTGAACAAAACCAAAAGACAACTGACAGAATGGGAGAAGATATTTGCAAATGACATATCAGATAAAGGGCTAGTGTCCAAAATCTATAAAGAACTTAGCAAACTCAACACCCAAAGAACAAATAATCCAATCAAGAAATGGGCAGAGGACATGAACAGACATTTCTGCAAAGAAGACATCCAGATGGCCAACAGACACATGAAAAAGTGCTCCATATCACTCGGCATCAGGGAAATACAAATCAAAACCACCATGAGATATCACCTCACACCAGTCAGAATGGCTAAAATTAACAAGTCAGGAAATGACAGATGCTGGCGAGGATGTGGAGAAAGGGGAACCCTCCTACACTGTTGGTGGGAATGCAAGCTGGTGCAACCACTCTGGAAAACAGCATGGAGGTTCCTCAAAATGTTGAAAATAGAACTACCCTATGACCCAGCAATTGCACTGCTGGCTATTTACCCTAAAGATACAAACGTAGTGATCCGAAGGGGCACGTGCACCCGAATGTTTATAGCAGCAATGTCTACAATAGCCAAACTATGGAAAGAACCTAGATGTCCATCAACAGACGAATGGATAAAGAAGATGTAGTATATATACACAATGGAATACTATGCAGCCATCAAAAGAAATGAAATCTTGCCATTTGCGACGACGTGGGTGGAACTAGAGGGTATCATGCTTAGCGAAATAAGTCAATCAGAGAAAGACAACTATCATATGATCTCCCTGATATGAGGGAGAAGAGATGCAACATGGGGGGTTGAGGGGGTAGGAGAAGAGTAAACGAAACAAGATGGGATTGGGAGGGAGACAAACCATAAGTGACTCTTAATCTCACAAAACAAACTGAAGGTTGATGGGGGGAGGGGGTTGGGAGAGGGGGGTGGGTTTATGGATATTGGGGAGGGTATGTGCTATGATGAGTGCTGTGAAGTGTGTAAACCTGGCGACTTGCAGACCTGTACCCCTGGGGATAAAAATATATGTTTATAAAGCTGTAAAAAAAAAAAAAAAGAAAAAAGAAAGGATGAATACCCAAGTTTTGTAGCAACATGGACGGGACTGAAAGAGATTATGCTGAGTGAAATAAGTCAAGCAGAGAGAGTCAATTATCATATGGTTTCACTTATTGGTGGAGCATAACAAATAGCATGGAGGACAAGGGGAGATGGAGAGGAGAAGGGAGTTGAGGGAAATTGGAAGGGGAGGTGAACCATGAGAGACTATGGACTCTGAAAAACGATCTGAGAATTTTGAAGGGGTGGGGGGTGGGAGGTTGGGGGCACCAGGTGGTGGGTATTGTAGAGGGCACGGATTGCATGGAGCACTGGGTGTGGTGCAAAAATAATGAATACTGTTATGCTGAAAAAATTAAAAAAAATTAAAAATAAAGATATATAATGTATTTAGAACAGTTAACAGAAGTTATCCCTAGAACATGGTAGATAATACATAAATGTTAGTTACTATTATTATAATTATTATTTGTATTGTTTTTATCAAGAACACATGTCCCAGCCCTTCCCCACTTGGCTTTCTACTATAGTATTGGAAAGGGTAGTGGACTGTGTGTTACATAGAATATTACATAGAATATTACTTTTGTGTATATTTTAAAATATTGTGTTCAAAACCAATTTTATTATTGATCAAAATAAAAATTTAGGAAACCAAATTAAGTGAAAAGAAGATTTCTGACAGTGAATCCAAAGTACTTCTCTGTCACTGTGTTTACCCACTCTCCCATTCTTTTCCTTCTTGCCATACTGTCCCAAGAATTATCAATACTTGGAGTTAACTCTCAAAGATACCATACTCAAGCATGATATTCATGTCATGTGCAAACTTAAGCATAATTATTTTTGCCCCAAAGAAAAGAATCGATAGAAGGAAAACAGAAGAAGACTTTTGGTTATGTTGTTTTTTTTTTTTTAAAAAAATGAATTTCCTTCTACTGATGTCTGCAGTTTACTTCAAACTTTTCACATAATCAATGTAATATAATGTTTGGCCAGCTAAAGCTTTAATTCTAAAGACGGTTAGCTACTATGATATCCAGAATGCAGAGTTCATGGTAGTCACCTACATTACATCAGAAAAGATCATGCTCCAGAGTATCTATTATAAGTCCTTCAGTTACCAGCATCTCAGTGAACAAGCTACTTTGCCAATTAGCATCCATAATGTCAAAATGGGTTTTACTGGTTAAACTGATGACTAACTATTGAGCATAATGAATATTACAAACAGGATCTCATTGGTGACATTAGAAATACCAAGATATGTAAACTGGCCACAGCAGTTCAAAGACACTTGCATGAATGGAGTTTGAAAATCCAACAAATCCTGCAACCTGGATGATAGAGATTATGCCTAGTTCTAGTCATTGGTTTAAGAGGATTTCTGATTTCAAAAAAAAAAAAAAAAAGAGGATTTCTGATTTCATGTTACCTACTAGAGGGCATAAAATTCTGACCCTGGAATATTATGCCTGCTTAGAGTAAATCTTTCTTTCTTTTTTTTTTTTCAAGCTTTTATTTATTTATTTGACAGAGAGAGAGATCACATCTAGGCAGAGAGGCAGGCAGAGAGAGAGGAAGGGAAGCAGGCTCCCTGCTGAGCAGAGACCCCCCCCCCCGCCATGCGGGGATCTATCCCAGGACCCCGGAATCATGACCTGAGCCGAAGGCAGAGTCTTTAACCCACTGAGCCACCCAGGCGTCCCCTAGAGTAAATCTTTCATACAAGATGTGGTCAGAGTGCCAAGAGAGGAGCTTAGACTTCATCAAACTTATAGAACAGGTTATAAGAACTCTTTTGTGCCTGCTTGCTTGTTAATGAAAGTGCAATCAGTGTATGCAGGAAGAATCTCTTATGAGACTTATTTTTATTATAGCCATGTAGGAAGTTTGTGGGTCAGTAGCTAATCCTGGCCACCTCAAATTTCTTTGGTAGCTATTACTACCTACCAAAAAACAAATAAACAAACAAGACAAAAATACCAGGTGTTACAAATTAATCAAAGTACTACTTTTGGAACTGGAGAGTTGCCTGTCATTCAAGGAATTCAAGAAGACAATCTTGACAAGGTTTTGACTACTAGAAGGATATCAGAGAATTGTCAAATTCCCTTTAAAAAAAAAAGACTTCTTTAGAGTAATGTTAGGTTTACAGAATAAATGAAACATAGTATAGAGAATTCCCATATACCCCACATTCAATATCCCCATATTATTAACATCTTACATTAGTATAATACATTTGTTACAATTAATGAACCAACTTTGATACATTATTAGTAATCAGTTATTGATACATTACTGATATATTACTAATAACTAAAGTTCATAGTCCATTCTGTAACTTCAGAAGGAAGTCACTGTGCAGATCATGCCTAAGGAGTGAGAGCTATGTTCTTCCTCCTTGAGATGGAGGGAATATCTACATGAATTATTTGGAATTCTTCTCCATAGAGTCAAAATGTCTTTTAATTTGAGCTTTTATGATACTGTGAATTAGCTTTAGGAATCCCATCACCTCCCCAGATGTTCTTCCTAGTTTTAAATGATCTGAAATATGTTCTAAGTCTTCTAGGTAATTATCAGTGACATATAGATTTAATACTTCACCAATCACTTTGATTGTCAGACAAAATATTAAAAAGCCAAAGAAATGGCTAATAGTTAAACATAATGTAAACACTATTTTTTCTATTATTGATTTCCTGGGTGTGAGAACAGCATCATTACTAAAAAGATATACGTGGAGTATTCCCCAAAAAGCAATCAGATTCCGAGGAAAACAATTCTATAACACTCTTGCTTGTTTACTGCAAAGAAATATAAGCCATCCAAAGACATAAAAATAGAAAGAAATCAGCAAGTGGTATTTTCTTCTGTTTTTGTTTTAGGAACAAGAACTCAACTATGATAATTCCATAAATTTCCAGTACTTAAGAAAACATACTAAACTACTAATTTAGAGGCAGAAACCCAGTATTTAACCATAGAGACACAAGCTTGTACAATAACTTGATGTTCTATAAATATCTCTCCCTTTTTGCTCCAGGACTGTCAAATGAGGGCTCTCCATGAGAGCAGTATGGAGGAGATCAAAGGTCAAGAGTCCAATCATGAATTCCCAAGGGAGAAGACAAGATCCTGGAAGGTTTGGAGTTTGCTGCTATTACATGCCAAAAAGACACCAAAAGCAAGAGGATAAAGTCTGAATAAGCAGAAGAATGTCATTTTCAGAGAAATGATTATTTTAGACCTGAACTTAAATATTCTCATTGCCCTCGAGAAGAGGCTTAAGTTAAAATAATTCTTTATGGTCTCAAAAATATATTCATACATAGACCATTCACAATCAGGCATGGTGGCTGGATAAAATTAGGATTAAAAAGATAGTTATTGTGCTTTCCTTCACCTATTTAAAGCATTTCTTGTCCTTTGCTCTAACTTAAGGATAGAAAGAACATTTTTTTAATGATTGACTGTTTTAGCTAAAAATAGAAAAACTATGGTATATTTGGCAATATGTGTATATATACATATGTGTTGACAATAAATGGATCTTTATTGCCTACTTCAAGATAAGTTCAGGTATGGCAGTGAAGTATTATAATAATAACATCTCCATTTAGCAGCTCTTCACAATTTAAAAAATATTTTGTCATTTATTATATGTATATTCAACTTTACAGATCATAAAAAGATGTTACTATTATTTTACAGATAAGTAGACAGGTTTGATGAGATTAAGTGATTTGCTCAAGGTTTCGGAATTGGAACCCTAGCTCAACAGGAAACCAGCTCTTGAATTTTCTGATCCTGGAACTTTTTTACTGCACCATTTTTCTTTTCCTTGTATGTGCATAAACTTAGATTGTCCCAGTCAAAGTTTGGTCATCCTTGTGTTGAGGTCCTGAACCTGGTTCATTAAAGATGAGTGGATATATGTATGATTATGCATCCATGTACATATATACACACATCCCTCCCTTTAACATATTATGACACCCCTTCCCAAAAAAACACTAAGAATCATTCCATCTTCTCTATATCAGCCAAATGTTGATAATCTTTAAATGGCTCATATTAGGAAACTGAAAGTTTTTCAGGTTTTCAGGTTTCAGGTTTTCAGTATTGAGACACAGGAGGATTAAGGCTGCACGATTAGTAAAAAGCAGATCCAGGACTTGGAGCTCTGCCACCCAGCTCCAAATTTATATATTTTCAAATATAAATAATATAATACTGAAAATGTTTTTTTTTTAACATACTGTGCCCCAGCCCCCATATACTGTTGTGACTTTGTGGGGACTGCTAAACTTCCCCTTCATGGCTTCTACCAATGAACCTAAGTTTCTTCCTCCTGACTAAGGAAAAATAAAATTGAAAGTAGAGACCACTTATCTGAATATGGACCTGGCATTTATGCTTGGCTTGACACATTAAAAGTGGTGTCCAGGAATACCAAACTACAGCAAACATTCTTTATTAAGGCATGTCAGAAAATTCTCAATCCACAATTTGTTTTCCAAAATATCTAAAAGTCAGGAAGGTTTGTAACATGCAAAATGATGGTGGGAATTAAAGTAATTTTCCAGATAATTTAAATTAAAAAGCTTCCTTCCCCTCATTTTGCTATGGCATTTTGGCCCAAATTAGCCAGGTGGTTGACTCCATTCTGCACCTAACTTTGGAAATTTAAAAGCCCCTACCTTTGTAAGTGATGATGCATGTCAACACTAAGCTGTGAACCACATTTCTGACTAAACCAGCACAAATTTCCCTGGCATAAATGTTCAGCAACGTTCCCTCCCTGAAAAGAACAATCTGTCAGTCTCTCCAGCTTTCTTGCTGAGTCATTAGAGAAAGTCTTGGTGAAAAATACCTTATTTGGTCATCTTGTCCATAAACTTATATACATAATAACACTTCCTGTGGCTTACCCCACCCCCCCATCCCGTATGTTGCCTGAGTTTGCATGACTCCAACTCGAGATTCTACCTTGTCCTCAGGGACTCTTTCACAATTTGATATTCCTTACTGTCTGTATTTGCTGAGGGCTGTTGACTTTTTTCTTCATTTCTCATCATGACTCTTTGCCCTACTCTCCTGACACCTTTACTAGGATTTATATTTCTTCCTTGTTCTCAGCTAGATAGTAACAGCAGCTAATCATTAATGAGCAATTACTACGGAGTTGACATTTGCAAAGTACTTTAAATATATGAATGCCTTTAATCCTCACAACAACTGTCTTGGGTGGCTGGGTAAAATTATGATTCACATTTTGTAAGTCGTGAAGTTGAGACACAGGAGGATTAAGGCTGCACGATTAGTAAAAAGCAGATCCAGGACTTGGAGCTCTGCCACCCAGCTCCAAAGACCATGCTGTAACCAACCACGCCTTTGGGCTGCATCAACAGACTCCATTGTCTGTTTGGCTCATCTGGATGCCACACGTAAAAGTTTTCCTTGTAAATGAATGCCTCTACCATCTTCTGTTGGAGGGAGTAGAAAAATCATCCTTCAGTTCATTCTACCGTGTAATGATTAAAAGGCTGGTCTTGTCAACTGGATCTTCCTTATACATGCCATAAATGTAAAATCTGGTCTTCTGAGCCTCACTTTCAGAAAGTCTTCCTTAAAGGATAATAATAACAAACCAACCATACTCCTTCTTTATCCCAAATCCTCAAGAAAATTTGATAGGCCACTTGGCCACTGTGATTATTTCCCCCAAATCTGTCAAGTCTTAAAGGTAATTTTATGTTTCCCATTAAGACTATTTCTAAGCCTTGGTTCAAACCATGGTTCTCTCTGTCTCTTAAGCCAAGTTTTCCATATTAATAATAATAATAGCTAGCATCAACTCAAACTTAAAGTGTTCCAGGCATTCTTCAAACTGATTTACAGGAATTATAAACTCTACAACCCTATGAGATAGGCATTATTATTATTATTGTTATTATCATATGCATGATGAAATTGAGGCATAGAAGTGAGGCATAGAAAGTGAAGGCATAGAAGTGAGGCATAGAAGGTTAAATAACTAGCCAAAAGGCACACAGCTGGTAATAGGTAGACCACTATCTTCTGTTAATACTTGGGGCTCTACCAGCATACTTCTCACTAACTACTTACTGTGACAGAGAGGGTAGTACTCACCAAATGTTCCATATGCTCCTCTACACTTCCCAGGTGCCTACAGTTAGGCAGGACTATGTAATTAGTTATAATCAATTGGGTGTGAGAGGAAACAATGTCTAAAACTAAGGGTCATTGTGCATATACAACCAACTGTTGAGATGGTGGCATCATATGATGAAGGGAACTCAGATATCCACCTGGAGAAGAAATGCTCTGGAGGATTGCCTGAACTGCACTGGATTTTATGCAACAAAAAATGAGCTGCTCTTCTATTATATCATGGAATACAGACATCTACCTTATTAGTGCAATATAACATAGTAACATAATGTTACTCTAGTACATTGATCTCCTTCCTCTTTCTCTGAGGCTATAATTTTATATCTGGATTTTTAGTTATCAGAATCTGATCTTATTGGGAAGGAAGAGATTCAAAGAATTTCTAATTTCTACCAGCAATCAATAGGATCACTGAGTTAATGAAAACGAAAGAAATACTTTAAATGGTGGCTTACATATAGATAGTAAGACTTCTATGAATACCTAATCCCTAAGTCCTATTAATAGTACTTTAACCAATTCATAAAAGCCCCCAATATATTACATTTCATGTTCAAAACTCAAATATCCTGATTCAACAAATCATGTTCTAAGTACTGACCATAGGCATTGAGTTCAAAGCAGAAAGAACAATCAGGAAGAGGAAAGCATGGGTTTGAGTTCTACCTAGCTAAATTATAGAGTATAAAAAGTTCTGCAGAGCCAAAAGGAGAGGTTCTTGCATACAAAAATAGGCAACTTGGAACATCTCCTATAGGCAGTAAAAACTACTGAAGGTTTCTGAGCAGAAGGGTGTAAGAGCTGAGCTTCAAAAAGACCTAACTTAAAAGCTAAGCGTAAAATAAATTCCTCAGAGAGATGGGAGGCTAAGAGCCCAGTGGAGACACTATCGTTAGCCTGAGACCAGGGAGAGGCAGCAATGAGAGAAGGGAGAGCTTGTAGAGATAGGGAAAATCACCCAGATTTTTGTATGCATTCAGATGTGGCCAAGAGTGAAAGGGAAGGAACAGAGATCCCTTTGAGATTTAGAACCTGAATGACAAATGGGATGTTAGGTCCATGAATACACAAAGAACACAAGAGAAGAAGCAAGTTGGGAGAGAAAAGGCTATATATTCAGCTTTATCATCCTATCAGGTCATTCAATGTACATTTAAACATACTACATTTCACTAAAATGTTAGAAAGCTTCCTGTAGAGATGTCAGTATTGTGTCCTCAGAAAAGTTATTGTGTGTTCTTTTTCTCTCTTCCTGGAATTTGCTCTCTTCTGCTCTAATAAGCTTTCTTATCAGGCCAGGCCTAACTCCAGTGGCAATTCCTCCTTAGAGCCAAAGCTTACCACCCCACATCTGTTCCATCCAAACCATTTATTAACAGTATCCTTCCTACTGGCACTTATCCACACGTGTACCACACATCTGGATTACAAGTCTCTAAAAGACAGAAAAATATATGCTTCTTTTTATGCCTTAACTTCCTCATAATTCCATCGTCATTATGTGCATAGAGATAAGCTGCTGCTATGATGGGGGGAGGGAGGTGGTTATTATTTATATGTTTGAACCACAGCATTCTTATGCCCAATAAAACACACACCCAATATTTGACAAATATTAAAATTTAAGCACTGTTAAAATATCTCTACCATGTGTAATTTGTTACAATTATTGAAAAACACATTTTAAGGTAATATAAAAGATTGATGCAAAACAGGTGGTCTCTCCATTGTTGACCAAAATACCATTAACCCTACTCATGTATTTTAATAGTTGAGGATGAGGAATAGCCATCAAAGAATAGGTTTAAGTGATGGTAACACAGACACAGAGAGAACTTTTCTTAAAATCTCAGCATTACCAAAAAGCAAGTTTCTGCTTCCCATACCCAGATCCTCAGTCCTTTTTTCTGAACTCTCAGAAATGCTTACATTACCTAAGAGATCATATGAAGCATATCGCACACAATTTGAAACTTTGGGTAGATATATTTATCCTCTCTCTCCTTGGCTAAAAAATGAAATGCAAAAGTGAACTAAGCAATCTGAATGACAATGAAAAAGCAAAGTTGCTCTGGAAGCCAATGCCAGCTTTCCTCTGAGACAGGACTCAGACTCTCCACTTCTCACCCCAAACCATCTAAAATCAGGCTTAGAGCCCATTTTTAAATTCACTCAGGAGAGCCAAAGGGTTAAGAGATGATCCAGAAAGCATAACACAGCATTTCAAATCATTCTATTTCCAGTTGAAGCACAGTGTTTATTATGCAGACTTTTTTTCTCTTCTTGCTCTCCTTCCCTCAACTCAAAAGGCATTCTCCTTTTTTTTAATAAAAAGAAACAAATCCCTATCTTAATCACACAACTAGCACGAAAATGAACTCAATGAATAAAATTGTCAAAAGGGATAAATGATAGGATTCCCTCTTAGCCAACTTTTCTGTCTAAAATTAGACTGCCTTTCAGGATTTACTGCTGTTATTAAGCGAACATCCTTTTGATGATAAAGCAGTGCTTCTTGGATGTAGAGTGCTGTGGAACACAGGCTAAAGTGCTCAGTGATGTACGACTTTGATGGACTCCAGGGATCTTAATATTTCAATGCTATCGTC
This sequence comes from Lutra lutra, assembly GCF_902655055.1. Lineage (NCBI taxonomy): Eukaryota > Metazoa > Chordata > Mammalia > Carnivora > Mustelidae > Lutra > Lutra lutra. Next base: position 139,605,618 of record NC_062280.1, read on the forward strand.
TGTTCTTTGTTCACCAGACAAAGACACTGCCGTGGAATATACAGTTCAAGACCAGCACTTGGAGAAGGATGAGTGTAAGGACGTAGAATACCTTGTTTTTTGCCATGCTAACATGATGAATTACAGTGTATTAAGAAAGTGTTGACACATGTGGGAATAAGCTTTTGACAGGCTTGCCAGCAATTAAGGCACATCGTATGTAAAGTCACTACAAAACATTGCAGTCTCGTTCTTTGTTCAGGGTCTTCTGCCAAGGGGTGTTATTCATAAGCTTGATGGAAAATACTTGTATCTACAAAATCTCTGTGGTTCACTGGGTGATGAGGGCAAGAAGGAAGAGAGATTGGGTTTTATGAAAGCTTTCAATGTTCCTGCAGCTAGGTATAGTAATGATTATCCTACTGCTCCAGAGGGCTGCAGATTTTCAAGATAAATTACCTAAAATGGGACAGGGACATAACAGAATTTAGGAGATGTTTGGGAAAGTCAGAAAAGTTCCTCCTCTCCATTCCTTCCCTGACAATTTATCCTGACTGCTCCCAACTTGAAAAGTTCAATGGAAAAACCAAGTACTGCATAATAGTATTTCATGTCACATTCCTTAAGCCCACCTGGCTCCTCATTCTTGGCTACTGCCAAGAAACTGGGATCCCTGTTTGTGATAACAACCAAGTAGATCTAGAGCTTACAAACCCAAAGCCTATAACCAGGTTTCAGGCTGGAGCCAACAACCTTTGTCCAGGCCCTTCACACTTGGCTTCCAACTATCTGCACAATCTCATTCCCCAGTCCAGTGCAGACCTCAGCATCCAGCTCCCAGCCAGCAGCCATAAGGAACGGCATATCTTAGTTACCTCTCCTGCTATCCAACAAGATTTAGGACATTTATGATTTGCAAGGGCTGTATTTCATGTAGTCTGGCACTTTTAAACCTTATTTTTCCTAATAAATTGTTTTATTGAGTGATAAGAAATAGAATTGACATCCAGGCCAGGTGTAATGGAAATTCTTGGAATTGTACATCACTAAGAACCAAACTGAACCTCTCATTCCCTAAGAAGGGTTGAACTGAAGAGTTCATGTAAACAATAGTCTCATACTGAGTAATTTTCACTAGAGAGCTATTATTCCAAATTGCATCTCAGTGAAGGACAGATACTCAAACTGGATACCTGGCAAACACAGAGGTGATGTGCAGGCTCTCCCCCTACACCCAAAGGGCCAAAACCCAGACTGGAGGTGAGGATGGACTTGCATTTGCCTCAGTTTATCCTGCCAGAGAGACCATTGGCTTCTACTTCCTTGGCTGCTGAAATGAGCCTAAATGTCAGAACTCTCTACTACATACACTGCGAGCCTCTGACAATGGTTTGAACCTGCTACACATTAAAGTCACCTGGGTGTTCCCTGCCTGGGAGATAATTTTTAAAGTCTCCCACATAACTTTAAATTAGATTCAAGGCAGAGGGCCACTGGCTTAGGAGATTTGTTTGAGTCCCATTAACAATGGTGTCGACTCTGTGAAGAGACCTCTTCAATACAAGGTGAACAGTTGTCATAGACTTTGCACACCGTGTTCAAAAGACCTGTCACTCTGTACTCATATCTACTTTCTTTCTTCAAGAAAAGATAACACATTTATTTTGAATTATGAAATTATAAAGATAAAATTATAAAAATATTCCATGCTCAATATAGAAAATTTGGAAATAAAGCATGAAGAAAAATATAAAACCTCAAATCTCACCAACCAGATAAATGTCTTTAATATTCTGAGGTCTTTGTTTCTGATGCTTTTTTCAAAATAAGTAATAACATGCATATGCATTTTGTTTTAAAAATATTGGAATAATACATGGTTAGACAAGAATAGCTTATATCATTGGAATTATTTGTTCCTTGAAAGTTTAAAATAACTTACCCACAGAATTCCATGGTTCTAAAGCCTTTTTTTGGATATACATCTCCAACGTTAAAGTCTTTTATTGAGGGGCACCTGGGTGGCCCAGTGGGTTAAAGCCTCTGCCTTCGGCTCAGGTCATGGCCCCGGGGTCCTGGGATAGAGCCCCACACTCTGCTCAGCAAGGGGCCTGCTTCCTCCTCTCTCTCTGCCTGCTTCTCTGCCTACTTGTGATCTCCGTCTGTCAAATAAATAAATAAAATCTTTTTTAAAAAGTCTTTTATTGATATTTGTTTATATAATATTTTTTCTTTTAGAACCAATGTTGATAATTCATAATTGCCCAGGAAAAAAGTGCACTTATTTGGTAATTTGCATTTTATTGGGATAGAGTTTAATGTAGTGTTTTTTTATATTCCTTGCTATGTTGTTCCCAACAGGAGCGGGGAAGGTGGTACTGGGGGGACTGGTGGAACATAATCTCCTGATGGGCAATTTTAAAGCATGTACCCCAACATTTTGTAAATGTTCCTCATGTGCCCTACCCCCACACCTCCTTTGCCCCTAACATTGTTGAGAATCACTGGAGTGAAATGAGAACAACTACCGAGATGTGCACCTTACACGTGCAAATGGCATGAAGTTATAAAAAAAAAAAAATGCTGGGAACCACCATGGGACACTCTTATTCCAAACCCCCTTTTAGTGGAAGCTCCTGAAACATCACCAGGAGAGTGTCATTGTCGTCTGGTTTGCTCAGCATGATCCAGCAGTAAGAAGCATGACTTAAAGTAATATACTTTATTTATGTGGTAACTTGGGGTTAACACTACTTATATTCAGAGTGGAGTAGACCATCCAAACTCATAAATTCTACACATGTTCCTACTATAAACAATTGGACTTCACAATTAGATCCAATTACTTTTCACTTCCAAGAACTCAATCACCTCTGTCATAAGATGTTCATTACAGCTGAATTTTTATTTTTGCTTCTTGGCAATTTATAATCCCTCTTAACACTGGCTCTGAGGAAGACATGGAGAGCTTCCAGGCCTGTAAAAAGTCTTAGGTGTCTTTCTGGACAGCTCAATGAAGATGTATGCTCCATACACGGTGGTAATCCAAAAAAAAAAAAAAAAAGAAAGAAAGAAAAGGCAGAAATAGAATTTGAGAAAATATGGAATATATTATTATTCTATTTCATAAATCATCCATGACTTATCTTTATCACTTAGAGTCATCTTCTCCCAAAAGGGAAAAGAATTCCACAAAAAAGCAATAAAAAGGAAGCAAGGCAGAAAGAGGATTTTCACATATAGAGGGATTAGAAAGCCTAGGACTTACTGACAATACTTAAGAGTAATTAGAGAAATGTGAAATAATGTGCAGAGATATAATAAAATGAATTTTAAAAAATGAAGGAATGAGTGATTCCCATGCTATGCAAAAACCAATTCACTTTAATCAAAACCTATATAGGCACAATTAAAACAATAATTCAGAATTTTTAGCCCAATTTTTATGAACTGACCTGGATTATTATATATTTAAAATTAATTAAAAGCAATGATTTTGGAGTACAAAATTATATAAATCTCCACTTCCTAAAAGACTAGCAAAAAAAAATTGGTTTCTGACTTTTGCTGTACTAGAAAACTATCGACCTCTAATTTAAATGTTATCAGCTATACTTTAATAAATTACACAATAGATCAAATTAAGTAGTTTTAAGTGAAACATGATCCCACATAAACAAAGGACTGCCATGAAAATGTCATTTTTCTGGAGAACTCAACCCAGTACATAAAATGAAATCTGAAAATCATACAACAAGAAAGAAGCTTTGTTAAAACAACACTCTCTGGGAAACACTTAATAAAGATGATTAACTCCCTACTTAGAACAACTGAAGGATGAAAGCTCTGGCACATTTATGAGAGCAATGATGAGCGACCTCACATAAATGAAGTACACATAGCGCAGTGTATAATGTACCCTTCCCTATCTTTACATTCCATTTGGTCTATAAATGAGTTGAGAACAAAACTACATGTGTCATGGACACAATGATCAAAAAACTAAAACTAAGTCTTTAATCAAAAGGCATCAGCAACAGACAACCATCCCTACTTCTATGCTTTAAGAGCAAGCCGGAAATTTCTTGCAGGGGGGATATTTATAAAGTCCACCATTGCGCTCTGTACAATTCTAAAGAGCCTGAGAACAAGGGAAAAGCCTGGCTTTGGTGAAGGCTGATTCTGTAAGTGCCATCCATATCCCATGTCCCCTAAAGTGCTGGCATTATTCAGACAGAAATTATTTTTCCTATTTCTGTACAATACTCTTTTAATGCCTAGATCGCATGCCTAGTGACTAACAGGTAGTTTAATAAGGGCAGAAGACAGAACAGTGGTTAACACACTGGGTTCATCATTAAATGAACCAAGTATGATCATATCACATGCCACTTTCCAGTGGAAACCTGACACGGGTTCCCCAACTTCTCTGAGTTTCAGTGTCCTCATCCGTAAGTGAAGGCAACAACAGGCCTATCTTATGAGCCTTCTGTGGGGGTTCAAATGAAGACAAGGTGCTTAAAACAGGGCCTCACAAATGACAAGATTTCAATAATGTTGGCTATTTTTATAGAAAAACCGTTGCTACAGCAACCTATATGAGGATATAGGTTCATACAAACTGTACAAATCTTCCTGAAAAGCAATTTGACTACATGCCTCAAAAGTCTTAAAAGTGTACAATTTGTAGGAGAAATTTCACTTTCAGGAATACAGCCTAAGGAAACAGAGACTCACATGCATAGGAATGCTCATTGCATTGATGTTTTCAATTTGAACTTCTAATTTTCAGATGATTGTACATTCACATGCAGTTGTATAAAATAATAGAGAGAGATCCTGTGCACAGTTATCCAGTTTCCCCAGTGTTTACATTTTATAAAACTACAATACAATATCACAACCAAGATATTAACATTGATACAGTCAAGACACTTGATTTTTTTTTTTTTAATTAGGACATTAACTCCATGCCATCAGCACAAGGATCTCCAAGTTGCCCTTTTATGGCCATATCATGTCCCTCCTACTTTCCCCCACCTCCTTCTTGACCCCTGGCAATCACACATATGTTCTCCATTTATATAATATTGCCATTTCAAGAATGTTACATAAAAGGAATCATAACGTATGAAATCTTTGAGATTAGCTTTTTCCACTCAGCATAAGTCCCTGGGGATTCATCCAAGTTGCATGTCTCAGTAGTTCATTCCTTTCTATTCCTGAGTAGCAGCCCCTGGAATTGATGTACCATGATTTGTCTAGCCATGCACCCATTGAAAGGTATCTAGGTTGTCTGAGTTTGGGTCTTTTATGAATTAAGTTGCCAAGAACATTTGTGTATAGTTTTTTTTTTGTGAACACACATTTTTATTTCTCTGGGAGGGATACCCAAGTGTTCAATTTCTGGGTAGTTGCATAGTTAGTTTATTAAGAAGCTGCCAAAATGTTTTCCAGAGTGCCTGTACCATTTGGCATCCCACCAGCAATGTGTGAGTGATCCATTGCATTATTTTAAACACTGAAACAATAAACCACTCCCAGTGGCAGCGACAAATAATGCCACAGCCTCAGGATGAACTAATATTAAGGTATTTTAAGATGTCGTTTAAAAATTCAAATAGAAGTAGGAATAAGTACAGTTGACCCTTGACTAGTACGGACTTAAATTGCACACCTCCACTTATTAATTAATTGCACCTTTTTTTGGTAAACATAGTGCAGTAACTTAGCAACATTTTCTTTTTTCTAGCTTACTTTATTGTACAATATAAAATATAACACAGGTAACATACAAAATATGTTAATCAACCAATCATGTTATTCTTAAGGCTATTAGTCAACAGTAAGCTATTAACAGCTAAGTTTTGGGGGTGTCAAAAGTTATATGTAGGTTTTCAATTGCACAGGAGGTCAGCATCCATTTTGGCCAAGGGTCAACTGTATAACCACATAAATATGTATTGTATATGTATGTATACATGTGCACATATACACACATAATTAGAAAACTGATCAGAATATAACTCTGAGAAACATAAATTAGAAGTTTATATTTTTAATCCTTATTTTCTAAATTTTGTATGTTGACTCTGTACTTGTATAACTTAGAAATGTTTCTTTTAATTAGAAATGATCTTCCTACCAAACCAACATCTCTTTAAAATGATACGTATGAATGTATCATTACTTATTCAGTGTACGCTCTAATTATACATGGTGATGATTTGTCCAGCTTTTCGCCCCTTCAAACAATGGTAGAGTACGAATTCTTGAACATATAGCCTTACACTCTGATGACTTTACTTCTAGAGGAGAGATGCTTAAAGGCAGAACTGAGAGGCCCAAGAATATTATTAATTTTTACTTTAATCTGCCAGATCACTTTCCCAAAGAGAACATTTCTCATTCCCAAGAGCAGTTTATGAGAACTATTTCCCCACACACTTTTTCCTTGAGTTTTTATAAATTTTGGACATTTTTGCCAACATAATGCATGAAAATGACATCTTGTTGCTTTGATCTATATTTCCCTCACATGTGATTTTTGTATCTTTTCATTTGTTTATTGCCCCTCTGATTTCCTCTTCTGGCTAACCTGTTGATATGCTTTCCCCAGTGTAAAATAGGTTACTTGAATTTTTTGTATCAGTCTGTAGGATTTTTTTTAATAAAATGACACTAGCTCCTTGCTTGTTACATTATATATATTTTCTCCCTACATGATTTGTTTTCGACTTTGCTTATTGTCTTTATCCAAGCAAAAATCTTTATTATATAGTCAAATTTGTCAGCCTTTTTGACTTTTGGATTTTTTATGTTGTTTAGAAGTCTACACCAATACATACACACATACCCAACATTATACAAAAGGGTATCCTAAGTTGCCTTCTAATACTTTAAATGTTTTATATTTAATTCCTTAAATTTACTTCTATTTATATACTAGTCCATATATAAAGGACAGAGTAAGCATCTGTGTAGATGGGAAGGGAGGAAATAATTTTCTTACTGATTTAAAAGGTCAAATTCCAGGGGCACCTGGATGGCTCAGTGGGTTAAAGCTCTGCCTTCGGCTCAGGTCATGATCCTGGGGTCCTGGGATGGAGCCCCGCATCGGGCTCTCTGCTCAGCAGGGAGCCTGCCTCCTCCCCTCCCCTGCCCCGCTCTCTGTCTGCCTCTCTGCCTACTTGTGATCTCTGTCTGTCAGATAAATAAATAAGAATCTTTAAAAAAATGTCAAATTCCCATTCGAATTTAGAATTATTCCTGAACTCCCTATTATGACTTAAGTATCGATTTTGTATGTCTACCACAAAATTTTGATTAAGTAGTTTCATTACAAATTTTAATATCTGATAAGGCAATTTTTTAAAATTCTGCATTTCAAGCACACTTATTTTCCTGTATGATATTTAAATTCAGTTATACCCATGATATATTAAATAAAAAATGCCATGATGCTGAACAGGATATACAGCATGATCTTATGGTCTAATAAACAGAAAACACTGAGGGCAGGGGAAAGTGAATGGAGGAATGGTGTGCATATGTGTGTTTAAGTTTGTACTAATATAATAAAGAAAGGTCCAGAAAAAGAACACAAACCTAGCTGTCAACACTGGTTACCTCAGAAGGATAGGATTAGGAAGTGTGGAGATTGGCTTTCTCATCCCCACTCCACCCTGTTGTTGGGTCGCCTTGTGGTTTGGCTTGTTGCAAGAATGCTAGTTTGAAAGAAAAACCCAATTAAATATTTTAAATAAATAAAATATAATTACATTATTAGACCTGGAAAAACCTTAGAATTTATTTCTTCCAACTCTTACCCAAACAGGAATCTCTTTGGCTATATCTCTGCCAGATGGTCCTCCAGACTATTTTAAAATGTCCAGAGACAGTTAGTTCTCTTATTTTTGCTCGGCTGCCTGCTCTGTCATTGGAGAATTGTAACTGTTGGAAGGCTCTTTCTTAAATTTATTCAAAATGTGTCAGCCTCTAATAACCACTCAGGTCCTGGGGCTGTCTTCTGAAGCAACATAGTATGAAAAGGACTTTTGCTTCATTTAATCGTGCCCCCCATTGTGAACTTGACCAATCCTTCAACTATGTTGTTAGTTGCTGCTATACATGTTTTTAGAGTGTATCATGTACTAAGCAATATTATATTAAACATTTTGCATGAACTTTCTTAATTCTCCCAATAACCTAATAATGTTAACTAGTAAGTGACAGTACCAAGATAAAAAATCTAAGTCTGGGGTTTGGGGGAAGATGGCAGAGTGGGAGGACCCTAAACTCACCTTAACCCATGGTTACAATTAGATAACATTCACATCAGTGCAAATAACCCAGAAAACAACCCAGAAAGGCTGGCAGAACAAACTCTATAACTAAATGTAGAGAAAAGGCCACATCAAGGAGGGCAGGAAGGGCAGAGTTGCAATGGAGAGCTAAATCCTGCAGGTCTGGTGACTGGAGGGAGGAAGGAGGGAGAAAGGGGTGCAGAAAGGGGTGAGAAATAGACCCATAAAAGGGAACCTACACAGGGCAGATGAATCCCCATAGCATTTAGCTTTGAAAATCAGAGGGACCAAACTTCATGAGTTCTTAGAACCAACAGGACTTAAAGCCTAGAACTTTAAAAATCAGCAGCTTGGTTCTGGAGAGCCTGGAGAATGATAGGAAGCTGAGTCCCCCACCCTTAAAGAGACAGTACAATAAACAACCAGGGAGATACAGCTTAAAAAAAAAATGGTAGTTGGAAAAATGCCTGGGGCGTTCCAGAGGGAGAGTTAGTTACTAATCTCAGAGTTGACTGAAGGACTTCTCCAGGAACAAAGGAGCTGGCAGGTACCCCTTCCCTCTCTGCCCCCCCAGCATAATCACGCAGCCACCAGCTGGAACATGAGTGGCTCAGCCATTCACTACATAACTTACTTATGCCACGCTCTACTCCTCCAGCTTGACCTGCTTGCTTCCCTTCCAATACTTCAGGTCTCTTCCCCAAGAAGACCAGTGTCAATACTGTGACACTTGTAAAGAATGTGCAAACCTTGTTATGGTACCCCTGGCTGCCCATGCTTTGGACAACATTCCCAGCTACCTGTATCTCCACAGAGTCTACATGTTCCCTGTGGAAGTTGATAGGCACCATCTTGTTAAAAGTGCACACCATGCCCACTACTTTCAAACCAAAAGACTAACTGAATTTCCTAACACAGAAATAGACACAGAGAGTTAGGCAAAATGAGGAGACAGAGAAATACGTCCCAGATGAAATAACAAGCCAAAATTGCAACAAGACACCTGACTAAATTGGAGATAAGCAATATATTTGATAGAGAATTTAAAGTAATGATCATAAATATACCTACTGGACTTGAGAAGAGAGTAGAGAACATCAGTGACCCAAGAGGACATAACAATGTAAATGTTTATGCCCCCAACATGGGAGCACCCAAATACATAAAACACTTATTAACAAATATAAAGGAACTAATCGATAATAATACGATAATACTAGGGGACTTTAACAATCCATGTACATCAATGGACACATCATACAAACAGAAAATCAATAAGGAAACTGTGCCTTTGAATGAGACACTGGACCAGATGGATTCAGCAAATATATTCAGAACATTCCATCCTGAAGCAGCAGAATACACATTCTTTTCAATGGAACATAGAACATTCTCCAGAACAGATCACATATTAGCCACAAAACAAATCTCAACAAAGTCAAAAAGACTGAAGTCATACCACACATCTTTTCTGACCAAAATGCTAGGAAACTAGAAATCAACCACAAGAAAAAATCTGGAAATAGCACAAACACATGAAGGTTAAATAATATGCTACTAAACACTGAATGGGTCAACCAAGAAATCAAAGAGAAAATTTTAAAAAATGCATAAAGACAAATGAAAATGAAAATACAAGGCTACCTCAAAAAACAAGAAAAATCTCAAATAAACAACCTAACATTATACCTACAGGAACTAGAAAAAGAACAAACAAAACACAAAATCAACAGAAGAAAGGAAATACTAAAGATTAGAGTAGAAATAAATGAATACAGAACAGATAGAACAGATCAATGAAAATGGGAGCTGGTTTACTGAAAAGATCAACAAAATTTATAAACCTTTAGTTAGATATCAAAAAGAGAGAGAGGACTCAAATAAACAAAATCACAAATATACAGAAATCCATTCCATTTCTATATGCTAATATTGAAACAGCAGAAATAGAAATTAAGAAAACACTCCCATTTGTAACTGTACCAAAAATAATAAATGCCTGGGAATAAACTTAACCAAAGAGGTGGAAAACCTGCACTCTGAAAACTATAAAACACTGATGAAAGAAATTGAAGATGACATAAACAAATGAAAAGACATTCTACGATCACATTAAAATGTCTTTACTACCCAAAGCAATCTACAGATTAATGCAATCCCTATCAAAATACCAACAGCATTTGCACAGAACTAAAACAAACAATCCTAAAATTTGTATAGAACCATGGAAGAGTCCAATAGCCAAAGCAATATTGAAAAAGGAAAATAAATCTTAAAATATCACAATTCCAGACTTTGAGTTATATTACAAAGCTGTAGTTATCAAAACAGTAGGATACTAGCATAAAAATAGATGTATGGCGTAGATCAATAGAACAGATTTGAAAACCCGGCAATAAACCCACAACTATGTGGTCATTAATCTTCAAGAAAGGAGGAAAGAATATGCAATGAAACAAGTGTCTTCAACAAATGGTGCTGGGAAAACTGGACAGCTACATGTAAAAGAATAAAAGTGGACCTCTTTCTTACATCATACACAAAAATAAATTCAAAATGGATTAAAGACCTAAATGTGAGACCTAAATGGATTAAAGACCTAAATGTGAGACCATAAAAATCCTACAGGACAACATAGGCAGTAATTCCTCTGACACTGGACTTAACATTTTTCTAAGTATGTCTCCTGATACAGGGGAAACAAAAGCAAAAATAAACTGTTGGGCCTACCTCAAAATAAAAAACTTCTGCACAGTGAAGGAAACAATCAACAAAACTAAAAGGAAACCGAGTGAAAGGGAAAAGATATTTGCAAATGACATAGCCAATAAAGGGTTAGTATCCAAAATGTATAAAGAACTTATACAATGCAATACCTAAAAAACAAATCCAATTAAAAATGGTCAGAAGGCATGAACAAATATTTCTCCAAAAATGACATCCAGAAGACCAACAGACACATGAAAAGATGCTCAATATCATGCATCATCGGGGAAGTGCAAACCCAAACTACAATGAGATATCTCCTCACACCTGTCAAAATCACTAAAATCAAAAACACAAGAAAGAACAAGTGTCGGCAAGGATGTGGAGATAAAAGAACCCTCGTGCACTGTTGGTGGGAATGCAAACTGGTACAACCACTGTGGAAGAAACTAGGGAGGTTCCTCGAAAAGTTAAAAACAGAACTACCCTATTATCCAGGAATTGTGCTACCGGGTATTTACCCAAAAAACACAACAACACTAATTTGAGGGGATACTTGCACCCCTATGTTTATAACAGCATTATTTACAACAGCCAAGGCAGGGAAGCAGCCCAATGCCAATCAAATGATGAATGGAACAAGAAGATGCAGCATACACATGTAATAGAATATGATTCCGCCATAGAAGTGAATGAAATCTTGCCATTTGCAACAACATGGATGGAGCTACAGAGTATTATGCTAAGCAAAATAAGACAGTCAGAGAAAAATAAGTGCCCTATGATTTCATTCATATGTGGAATTTAAGAAACAAACAAACAAACAAAATGAGCAAAGAAAAAAAAAAGAGAGAGAGAGAGAGACAAACCAAGAAACAGATTCTTAACCATAGAGAACAAAGTGATGGTTACCAAAGGGAAGGTGGGTGGGGTGGGGCATGAAATAGGTAATGACAATTAAGAAGTGTGCTTGTCGTGATGAGCACAGGGTGATGTATGGAAGTGTTGAATTACTGAAACTAATATAGCACTGTATCTTAACTATACTGGAATTAAAATTTAAAAATTAATTTAAAAAAATCTAAGTCTGACTGGCTCCAAAGACTATAGTTTAACTACTCTGCTGCACTACACTTTGGTGCCCCTCTGTTCCAATACTATGGGATTTTTTTTTTCCTAGCATAAACAATGCTGCAATAAACATCCCTGGCAATGTCTCCTTTGTACACGTACCTGAAGTGAAAATTCAATTCACAGGGTGTGTATGTACATCCTCAGTGTTATAAGATACTACAACATTGGCCTTACAAAGTAGCAGGCCAATTTATACTTTTACTCTTAACTTTGTATGGATACTTGAATAATGGCCCCAAGGATATCTAGATCCTAATCCTTAGAATCTGTGAATGTTATCTTTATGACAAAAAGGACTTTATGGAAGTGATTAAGGTACAGAAAGGTAAAGTAAAATTTGCCTACAGAAACTGAAAAAAAAAAAAAATCAATGTGATGATGGACTCAGGGGGAGAAGAGATGATGTGATGTGAGGAAGGCGATGTAAGCAAGCAAGGAACACAGGTGATTTCCAGAAGCTGGAAAAAGCAAGGAAATGGATTCTCCTCTAGAGTCTCCAGAAGGAACGATACCTGGCAACACCTTGCTTTTAACTCCTTAAAACTATTTTTGGATTTCCGACCTCTAGAACTGTAAGAGAATAAATCTGTGTTGACTTAGAATACCAAGGTTGCAATAATTTATTATACCAGCCATAAGAATGGATATAAAGTTTTAATTATATTTTTAAAAATTTTTTAAAATCATAAACGTGGTGCGGAGTTGTATTTATTCATTTTTTCTATGTATATCTTATCTTCCTTCCTTTGTTAATATTTTGAATTATATTGATGGCACCGATAGATTTTTAGTATCAAAAAGTCCTTGCATTTCTGGGAAAATCAAACTTCATCATTATGTATTTTTAAAATACATTGTTGAATTCTATTTGCTATTGTTTGCTTATGATTTTGTACCATGCAAAATGTCCTCTCATTTTCTTCTTTATACCAACATCGTTTACACTGAGATTACTGCCCCAGTAAACCCTCCAGCACATCCTCTCACCACATCTCAACTCTTCACTCCCACGGTCTTTTCCTTATAAACTGCTGTCATTTCAGTCTCCCTCATTTTGTATTAAGGATATTTTTTTTTAACTGACACATGTCCTTCCTTTCATTCAGTAAAAATTAATTAAGTACTAGAGTGCCTGGCTGGCTCAGTCAGAAGAACATGAGACTCTCGATCTCTGGGTAGCTGAGTTCAAGCCCCACATTGGATGTAGAAGTTAACAAAAAATAAAAGGTAAAGAAATAAGTAACTACCCTTTGAGTACTTCATTTAAAAATTAAACACATAAACTACTCCATCAAATAACTTGCAGTCTGATGAAGGGAAAGACATAATGACAGAAGAATGGACTAAACTTATTTCTTTAACAAAATACAGAAAGAATATCAAGAAATGGAGAATAAATAACCATGGAAGTTACTGCCTTCTGCATGGCCACACTTTCTGGCCCTTCTGTAGTTCCATCTCACACTCCTCCACAGAAACTGTCTTTGGTCCTCTTTAAAACTGATTCCATCTGCCATATTTCTGCTAGACAATCTCCCAATTTCAGGCCGTCTTTCTGTCTTCCTTTGTGACTAAAGTGCATGGTCCATTGTTCAAAGGGACTTCCCTGCCATCTTCAGCTCTCTCTTTCCTTTCCAATCCCTAGAACTGGGTGTCTTCCCCTTCTTACTCTCCTCCAATACAGGTATCTTTTACTCATCATCTTCCCAATAAAAATGTCCTCAACTCACCATCCTCCCAAACAAAACTGTCTCCTACTCATTGCCTCAAACACAGGTTGCAAAAATGTAAGAATCAAAGATGTAAGTTCATAAAGAAAGATTTATGCTTTGTTATAAGTTTACAGGACAGTAAATATATATAGCAAGGGCTTAGTAATTATTAATTGTCCAAGTTGTGTTTTTTTTTTGTTGTTGTTGTTGTTATTGTGATGTTGTTGTTACCACATCTTCCTGATTCACATTCCACTCTCCATAGAGATGATTCCAAATCTTCACTCTCCCCAGTCCTATTCCCACTCGGGTTATTCTTAGAAAACCAAGATGCTTGCTGGTTCTACTCATAATGTCTCCACACCTTTTCTTTTCCCCATTTCCCCATTTACTCTCTTCGCCTTGTTGTCCACAACAGAAGTCCTGGCTTCTCCAATACTAATGTTTTCAAAGTCAAACTATTACTAACTCTACTAAGAAATTTAGCCTTTCTAGAGGCAGGTTAGCACTATATGTGAAAGTTTTAAATGTATTTACCCACCCAAACTATTTCTAAGAAATTATCCTAAGAAAATAATTGGAAAGATTAAGACACAATGGGGGTGCCTGGGTGGCTCAGGGTTAAAGCCTCTGCCTTCGGCCCAGGGTCCTGGGATCAAGCCCTGCATCGGGCTCTCTGCTCAGCAGGGAGCCTGCTTCCCCCTCTCTCTCTGCCTGCCTCTCTGCCTACCTGTGATCTCTGTCTGACTTGTGATCTCTATCTGTGAAATAAATAAATAAAATCTTTTTAAAAAATTAAGACATAATGGATGCTCATGACAGCATTATTTGTAAATTTTTAAAAAACAGCCTATATCAATAAAGAAGTGACTAAATGAATTTCAATATGTATAACAGAATACTATACAGCCATTAAAATTGAGAAAACAGATTCATAGTTGTTGACATGGAGAAAGGTCCATGACACATTACCAATTAAAAAGGAAAATTGCAACAAGCATTTTTCACAGAACTAGAACAAACAATCCTAAAATTTGTATAGAACCAGAAAAGACCCTGAATAGCCAAAGTAATGTTTTTAAAAAAAAAAGCAAAGCTGGTGGCATCACAGTTCCGGACTTCAAGCTCTATTACAAAGCTGTAGTCATAAAGACAGTATGATACTGGCACAAAAACGGACACATAGATCAATGGAACAGAACAGAAAACCCAGAAATGGACCACAGCTATAAGGTCAACTAATTTTTTTTTAAAGATTTTTTATTTATTTATTCGACAGAGAGAGGTCACAAGTAGACAGAGAGGCAGGCAGAGAGAGAGAGAGAGAGAGAGAGAGAGAGAGAGAGAAGCAGGCTCCCTGCTGAGCAGAGAGCCCGATGCGGGACTCGATCCCAGGATCCTGAGATCATGACCTGAGCCGAAGGCAGCGGCTTAACCCACTGAGCCACCCAGGCGCCCCTAGGTCAACTAATTTTTAACAAAGCAGAAAATAGTATCCAATGGAAAAAAGACACTCTCTTTAACAAATGGTTTTGGAAAACTGGACAGCAACATGCAGAAGAATGATACTCTCAATAGATCTGATACTCTCAGTAGATGCTGAAAAAGCATAGGACAAAGTACAGCAACCTTTCTTGATTAAAACTCTTCACAGTGTAGGGATAGAGGGAACATACCTCAATATCATCAAAGCCATCTATGAAAAACCCACAGCGAATATCATTCTCTATAGGGAAAAAAATGAGAGCTTTTCCCCTAAGGTCAGGAACATGGCAGGGATGTCTACTATCACCACTGCTATTCAACTTATTATTTTTTTGTTTGAGTATAGTTGACACATAATATTACATTAGTTTCACCATACTACATAGTAACTCAACAACTCTATACATTATGCTGTGCTCACCATTGAATGTAAGTATCATCTGTCACCATACAAGGATATTACAGTACCATTGACTAAATTCCCTATGCTCTACCTTTTATCCCTGTGTTTTATTCATTCCATAACTGGAAGCCTGTACCTCCCACTCTCCTTTACCCATTTTGCCTATTCCCCTACTACATTTGCTTCTGGCAACATATAGTTTGTTCTCTATATTTATAGGTTTGATCAGAATCTTAATTTAGGTTGCTATCTCTGTGTGGTGAGATCGGGAGTGATTTTGAATTTTCTCCATTGTCGTAGGTATGTATGTGTGTATGTATGTGGGATTTGTACATGTGTGTACACAAAGTCTCTGTTGACTCATGGCAGTGTTTAGCAAATATATTTTGGCAATCAAATGCTTATCCAGGGGCACCTGGGTGGTTCAGTGGGTTAAAGCCTCTGCCTTCGGCTCAGGTCATGATCCCAGGGTCCTGGAATTGAGCCCCACATTGGGCTCTCTGCTCCGTGGGGAGCCTGCTTCCTCCTCTCTCTCTCTGACTGCCTCTCTGCCTACTTGTGACCTCTGTTTGTCAAGTAAATAAATAAAATCTTTAAAAAAATGCTTATCCAACACCACTGTATTTTTTGCCTTTTTATACTGACTATGTTTACTTTTATTTTTTTATTTAATTTTTTTTCTTTTTTGAGAGAGAGAGAGAGCGAGAAGTGGGGAGGGGTATGGGGAGAGGGAGAAAGAGAATCTTAAGCAAACTCCATGCATAGCACAGAGACTGAAGTGAGGCTCAATCTCATCACCCTGTGATCATGACCTGAGCCAAAACCAAGTCAAATGCTTTAACTGACTAAGCCACCCAGGTGTCCCCTATGTTTACTTTTATAACCAGAATAAACACTAAAGCTACTTTCGCTTTGGGGAAATCTAAGTGTACTGGTTATCTACTACTATAGCAATATTGTATGACAACCACAAAACACAATGGCATAAAATAATAACCATTTATTTATCTCAAAAATCAGCTGGGCAATTTTCATGTTCTGGGCTGAGCTCAGCTGATCTTGGCAAGTCTTACTCATGTGTCTACAGTCAGCTAGTAGCATGGCCAGGAGCTTGCTGGTTCAGGTTGGCCTCAGCTGAGATGACCTGCCTCTGGTCCATGTGATCCCTAAACCCCTGGTTTAGGCTTATTCTCATTGTGGAAACAGGGTTCTAAAAGATAAGGTGGAAGTCCCCCAGGCCTCTCAGAGCTATGCTTAAAACTGGCCCACTCTCACTTCCATTTCTTTCTTGTAGTTGCAGCCAGATCCAAGAAGTAGGGAAACAAACTCTTTATTGAAGGTGCAACAAAGTCTCAATGCAAAGGGTATGAATACAGAAAGGCCACTCATTGGGGTCGCTGATGAAATCCATCCATCAGAACCAGATTTACCCACAGCAGAGATGTATGGTAAAGGGAGACAAGGACAAAAATAAAAAGTATCTGGGGCACCTCATTTGCTAAGCCGGTTAAGTGTCTGCCTTCAGCTCAGGTCAAGATCCTGGGCTCCTGGAATTTAGTCCCTCATTGGGCTTCCTGCTCAGTGGGAAGCCTGCTTTTCCCTCTCCCATCCCCTTAGCTTGGTTCCCTCTCTCACTATCTCTCTCTCTGTCTGTCAAATAAATAAGTAAACTCTTTAAAAAAAAAATACATAAATTTAAAAATAAATAAATAAAGCATTCAACCCCATACATTACATGGGAGGAAAGAGGAATCCATGGCCTCCTGAGTCAAGGTGACATAATGACATCATCCCTTCCTCTCTGCAGGGTACATCATCAGTTGTTACTTGGTAAATGGCTCCACCATACCTTTAATTCTGACATTTCTTATGGTTGTGTGTGTTTGCGTGTGTGAATACAAGGTCTCAATTGATCCATGGGAATGATTTAGTAAAAAAGTTTGGGAACAAAAAGCTTTATCTAATACCACCATCTCTAAAGCACAGAGCTGGCCATGAGAAATGAGAAGTGGCCCTAGTTGAACATGGATAAAGCACCTAAGACTTTAGACAGATCCACTGTTGAAAATCTCTATTTTCTGTGTTCTTTCTATGCAAAATTTGTGTGTTTTTCCAACGTTCAACTGGACGTGACTTTCACATGATCGTTCCAGAAATAAACAAAGATTTAGTGATTATGTCAAAGCACGTCATCTGTTAAGTTACAAATGTGAACTCTGACAGTTGACAGGTAGATAGAAACTGTTTATATCAATTGTAGGCATTTCTGAGTGTATATTTACTCAACCCTTTAGAAATGAAACTTAGAATTTCTATAAATGGTGATGTTAAACACACTATTTTGAACTTAGCATGGCACATAAACATGTTTATGTTGTATTGTATTCACTTCTGAAGGGTTTTTTTTTTCTTAACCCAAATAATTTTATGTGTTTTGGGGTCCTGTATTTATTTAATGAAAGGCTTGAAAGTTTTAAGAAGTATAAAAATGGCTGAGGCATGTGAGGGAATCCTGAGAAGCCATAGATAAAAGAGGTACTGGAAAAGAGGTCCAATAATACCAGCACTAAGACAAAATTCTAGAATGGTAAAGACAGAGGAAAAAAAAAAAACTATAAAGAAAGAGAATAACACTTGGAAAGGATTAGAGGGGGGGAAATGCATAGAAATAATCTAAATGAAGCACCATATGTAAATAATTAAGTTGGAGAAATACTTCAAAGAAAATGGATGAACTTAAAATAGCACAAAGCAATATAGATACTGTCAGCAAGTTAAACACAGAATAAATACAATCATATTTTGTTAATAACTATTAAGAGCTGATAGACTAGATTACATTAAGTCAGGTATGGCTAGTGTACAACAATGTGAGATCATCACATGCTACTCTTTATTAATCTGAAGATTACAAATCACCTCACATACGCTAGTAAATTCTTATACCAACTCAGCTGATGTTGTGGTGTCTTCCATACAGCTAGGAAAATAGGACAAGGCACAGACCCAGTCACATAGCATATTTAAAGCAAGGCTGGAAGAAGACCAAAATCTTAACCTATGAACTTCATTCCCACTTTTGGATCCACTTCACCAAATCACTCCGTTGAGATGTTAGACTGATTGCCTCTGAATTAAGTTGCCAACTTTAAACTGTTACTCTTATTCATGCAACCCTGCTGTGCTGCAGAAACTCTCAAGTTTGAATGGTCCCCAGCTTTGCCTGTTAGCCCAGCCACAGGAGAAATTAAGTGCTGGAAACCAACACCTCCATGCATTTCCTCATTTGATTCATTCAGCCTCAGTGGGAATCTCATGTGCCTGTCTCTGTCCTTAAAAGCCAGGTTAATGACCAGAGCTGTGTGAGGCAGGAGCCTTGTGGTTGGGAGCTGCTGGCCATTCCCTCCTCTGGTGCCAGCCCACCTCATCACATCACAAGGAAACTTTGAGCTGATTCTGTCAAAAGAAAATGTTGGTAAGAATGCGGAAAAAGAGGAACCTTCTTACACTTTTGGTGAGAATCCAAGCTGGCACAGCCACTCTGGAAAACAGTATGGAGGTTTATCAAAAAGTTAAAATGGAGCTACCCTATGACCCAGCAATTGCACTACTAGATATTTATCCAAAGGATACAAACATAGTGATCTGAAGGGGCACCTGCACCCCAGTGTTTATAGCAGCAATGTCCACAATAGCCAAGCTATGGAAAGAGCCCAAATGTCCATCAACAGATGAATGGATAAAGAAGATGTGGTATATATATATACGATGGAATATTGTTCAGCCACCAAAAGATGAAATCTTGACATTTGCAATGACATGGCCAGAACTAGAGGGTATTATGGTAACCCAAGTAAGTCAATCAGAGAAAGACAATTATCATATGATATCACTCATATGTGGAAATTAAGAAACAAAACAGAGGATCACAGGGGAAGGGAGAGAAAAAGAAGACAAGATGAAATCAGAGGGGAAACAAACCATAAGAGACTCTCAACTATTGGAAAAAAAAACCTGAGGCTTGCAAGAGGGGAGGTCTGTGGGTTATCAGGTAACTGCAGTGATGGGCATTAAGGAGGACACTTGAGTAATGAGCGCTGGGTGTTATATGCAACTGATGAATAACTGAACTCTACCTCTGAAACCAAAGATACACAAATGTTAATTAACTGAATTTAAATATGATAAAAAAATTTTTTAAATGCTCCAAAAGGAGATTAGTACCTGGAAACACTCCTCAATTTTTTAACCAAATAAAGTTTTAAGTCATTCAAGAGCTAGCAGGATAACCATAAAGTGTACCAATCAGCTAAGTTCAATCTTCAGTCCTAGAGGTACAATGTCATCGGCTGTGTGCACAAGACAGTGGGATGTCACTTTATCGTAAGAATTGAGAAAAGGTTAATGTGTCCATAGACACCTGAAAAGGTATGCCCCTTGCAATTTCATTATCTATACATATATATGTGGGGAAAGAGAGAAATTCAAGGAGATGTAAAAAGTTATGTCAACAAACTTTAGCAAATGTGAAAAAGGATTAAGGCAATGAGAAAAGATGATTGTGGGGATAGGAAGCATAGTAGAAGTTATTATTAATTCAAGGGAAATCATTATAGTTAGCAGAAACTTTATATGAAAAATATAAGAGAAAGACTGTAAGGATAATAATGGAACAAAGGCAGAGAAAATGTGGAATACACAAACCACAGACATGCATGTGTGAGAGACTCAGAGTCTGAGACCCAGTGGGCAAGATGTCACAAGAAGAGCAAAGCTGGCTAGCCCATGCTGCTTTGTTTTTCTAGAGGTTTACCTGATTGTAGCAGTGAGGCTATCTTCCAGTCCCATTCCTGAAGGTTAGGAGCTGGAGACAAGAACAGGGCTGGAACCCAGGGTGGGGGGAGAAGGGAGCCCAGCACTGAGACTGGCAGTAGTTGCCGAAAGAACAAGCTAGAGCCTGGGAAGAGAGTGTTGGAGGATACTAGGTGCACATGGAGCTGAGGAGACCCCTCAGGTCAAGGCACAGTGGACACTGTGGCGACTGACGTTAGTCTGAAGAACACAAGTAATTCGGGCTTCCCATTAGGCCATTTTCTCCTCAGATGACCGGGGATCAACATGGCCTGGCCTGGTTGCAGGCTCAGCACAGGCCCCGTCCTGCTCATTTACAATCCCATGGTAGTTTTAATTTCTGGCTCTGCATGAGGAAATGATTGGAGGACACAGTGTCTCCATTGTACAGCTGGACCACACTGATCCACCACGTCATGGGTCCAAGCCACCTAAACTACCCCTGTCGCTCTCGGACACTTTCTTCCCCACCCAGTGACACTGCTAAGCTGTTCCTGGAATGGAGTGGGGCCGTAACCATGTCTGGTCACCACACAGGACCTCACACGGCCATGGTAGGGTTTGGAAAATGAGTTGAAATTACAGTGACATCCAGCCACAAGCATTAAAGCCAAGAGCAGTACTTGATAAAGAGCTCCAGGGCCACCTGAAGACAACAGTTATCCAAGAGAAGGCACAAGGGAAAAAAGAAAATTTTCAGCAGATTCTTCTATGTTAGTACTTTATTATCTTTTATTTTTTTCTCACCACTTACCACAAACATTTAATCCACCCTCGCAGTGATGTTTCCTTAAAATATTCCTTCTGGGGGCGCCTGGATGGCTCAGTGGGTTAAGCCACTGCCTTCAGCCTGGGTCATAATCTCAGGATCCTGGGATCAAGCCCCCTGTCGGGCTCTCTGCTCAGCAGGGGGCCTGCTCCCCCCCCCACCGCCTGCCTCTCTGCCTACTTGTGATCTCTCTCTCTGTCAAATAAATAAAATCTTTTAAAAAAAAAAAATCCTTCTGATACTTGCAAATTTGCTTCAGATTTGAATTTCAAACTGTTCCTCCTCGTTAGCTCATGTCCCTGAGTTCTCTTCGTCCTTTGTTGCATGGCTTTTTTACCTGAGTATTTCACTGTTACCAGAGGACTTTGTCACTCTTTCCTCTCATTGGCAACTCATTAAAAAAGTTAACTACTGGTACTGGTTAGTAATGTTATTAATACTTCGTTGTTTTTCTTTAGGTCTGGTTCCTGGTCTCGATTTGAACTGTGTGATTTTCAATCCATAGTCCACTGTTAGAGTTGAAAATATTTGTACATACGCTAGGTAGGTAAATAATATACAGATATATGTCTATGTATCTCTATATAATATATATGATATGCTACTCTAAACTGATGTGTTACATATGCCAGTTCTTTTTTTAAAACTTCTTTTATCTTTTTTTAGAAAAATAAGCCTAGGGGCACCTGCGTGGCTCAGTGGGTTAAAGCCTCTACCTTCAGCTCAGGTCATGATTGCAGGGTCCTGGGATCGAGCCCCACTTTGGGCCTCTCTGCTCAGCAGGGGGCCTGCTTCCTCCTCTCTCTCTGCCTGCCTCTCTGCCTACTTGTGATCTCTGTCGGTCAAATGAATAAAATCTTTAAAAAAAAAAAAGAAAAGAAAAATAAGCCTAACATATATGAAAAGTATTGCTTGCCCCTCTGAAGATGTGTGAGAATATTTGTAAGATTTTCTCAGCCACTTTATCAACTCTTTCAGAAAAAGACTCTCAACCAAATTCTCTAGTCCTTTCTAAAGATAGGCAACAATTCCAACATCAGGCAACATCTTTGAGAACTCTAATTCCTGCAACAATAATCCCATGCATCTCAAACAGGCCTCCTACTGAGAGTTTCAGTTTCTGAAGCAATTTAAGTACAATCTAATTCTTTCAAACAGCAGAATAGAGGAGGTTAAATTCCTCATCAGTTAACTAAAGAATTTATCACAATGTCACAGATCATAAACTATGAATTATTTTTCAGTGAATTGTAGAGTAAGACTTTCTTTTGAAACAATAAAGTTTGGGTTTTTGGTTTTTTTTCGTTTTTTTTTTTTTTAATCAGACATACTGGGGCACCTGGGTGGTTCAGTGGGTTAAGCCTCTGCCCTCAGCTCAGGTCATGATCTCAGAGTCCTGGGATCCTGACCCACACTGGGCTCCTGCTCAGCAAGGGGCTAGCATTCCACCCCCCCAACACCCCCTCTTCCTGCCTCTCTGCCTACTTGTGATCTGTCAAATAAATAAATAAAATCTTTTAAAAAAATCAAACATACTTATAGTAGAAAATGGACAACTAAAGAGAAAAAAGAAAATTTTCCATGATTTATAATATAACTGATTTGTTTGTTTCATTAGAAGTGATCACTGACAAATGTTATGTGGTTGAACCAGATGACTCCCTTAAGCTTGGCCCCATCCGTTGATTTCCAGCAGAAAGTCAGAGCCTCCAATTTGTTCCTATCTTCCTAAAAGTACCTATAATGACACTCAAAATAATCGTTATCAGTTCAGCTAACATTTATTGCGTACTTATCATATTAAGCCCTTTATTTAACACTATACATTGTCTCTTTTAATGCTCAGTAATGTTTTATAAGAAAGGTGTAATTATTCTCCCCATTTTGCAGATCAGGAAACTGAAGTGTCCCACAGCTGTAAGTGGTGTGGCCATGCTTGGTGATACCTGACCTCAAAGGCAATCCTTATTACTATGCCAGTGGAGTGTCAAACTTTAACAGCCATGAGAATCACCTGGAGAATTTATTCGAATGCCAGATTCTCCAGCTTCAGTTTTTTGTTTTTGTTTTTTTATTTGAGAGAGAGAGAGCATAAGAGGGGAGAGGGTCAGAGGGAGAAGCAGGCTCCCTGCTGAGCAGGGAGCCCAATGCAGGACTTGATCCCAGGACCCTGGGATCATGACCTGAGCCAAAGCAGTCACTCAGCTGACTGAGGCACGCAAGCGCCCTCCAGCTTCAGCTATTGAAACTCTGATTCTGTGGGTCTGGGCTGGGGCTAAGGAGTCTGCATTTTTGAAGCAGCCCAAGAGACTCAATTGGACAGGGTACCCCAGGAACACACTGCTGTTCCATCTGCATAAATGTAGACAACAGAAACTGCCAGCAAGTGGTTCTCTAGACTCGATGTCTTTAACCACAGCAGTTCCTAAGATTTTGAGAGGATCCCAGACCCCTGTGAGAATACAGTAAAAGCTGTATGCCTTCTCCCAATCAAAACATACCCCCCCAAAAAAAAAAATTAAAAAAAAAAAAAAACATACCCAAATTTATTTTGACTTCATTTTCTGGCAGTTCAAGACCATACACTTCAAATTAAGGACTCCTGTTCTCCAGCCTCTCTCTACTTTTTCATTCTAGTGTCTCTTGCCTCATTATTCTCACCTCTGAAACAAGGACACTTACCCTCCTGGCTGCCTGCTTTGTCAGGCTATTATAAGGATTGAGAGAGAGAGAGAGAGAGAGTGTGTGTGTGTGTGTGTTTTAATACAGGGGTTTTGAGATACAGAACTAGAAACACAACATGTAAACTGCATGTTTACAACAAATAGAGGGTTAGGGAAGAACTGATTTAATAGGAGGGGCTTTTAAAGAGAAACTGAAACTCAGAACTGGTTAAGGGAAAAAACCGGCAAATGACCATGAGCAGACTCAGAATGGTCGTTTACCCCTCACTGAGTGCCCACTCTGCACCAGGAGGCACTGCAGTTTCTGCCTCAGCAGCACTTTTTCTAGCGTTCACACACTCCTTGACGGCATCATCATCTTTATTTCACCAGTGAAGAAACCCAGGCCGAGAGAGATTATGTAACTTGCCCAATAGCCAACAGCGAATCAAGCGACAAAACCAGGCCTGTCTGCCTGCAAAGCCCATCCACGCTTCATGATATAAAGATATACGGACCAGAGCCCCTTTCCAGCCCAGATTCCATACTTGGAACAGGCAGGATTTCTGAGGCAAGTGCTAGAATGGGAATGGGGAGCCTTAGCCTCTACTTCACCCTCTTCCCAACCATCCCTTTACCTCCTGGGATAATAGTTTGCAACACTACAGTAGGTATGCAATTACTGTTACCACTCAGTTGCCTTGTCCTCCCAGTGGAAGCAGAACAGCAGAAGGCACCAGAAATGCTTAGGTTCCTAATGGCAGGGGCACCAAAGACAGATCCACGGCACGGTAAAGGTGGATGTCTTTCTGCTTGTTTTGTGGCATGTTCCTACTATCAAAGCTCTTGGGACCAGCTGTATGAGTCACACTTCTAAGTGCTGTTCCAACTAGTAGGAAACAGCCTTCCCTTTAAATAAATTTTGCTTTCAGGAAAGGCTTTAAAGCCTATTACAGATAGGGCCATGAAACATTTGGCTACATGTAAATCCTTCCACAGCAAAAGGAAACCTCCTCATGTACCAGTAAAGCTAAAATTAAGTCCAGGAAAGTCTTAGCCAGGAGGGCCGAGAGATATCTGGTAGAAAAGAATGCTTCACTCCCGTTCTCTTTCAAACCCACGGCATTCTTTTGAAGGATTCTTTAATAATAGGAATTAATAGCAAGAACAACAACAACAAAAAAGTGTTAACTGAGGTACTAAGCCCAGCGGGTAGTCTGCTCTCCTTCTCCAGTAGTCACCCTGTACTTCTCTCCTGCTCAGCCCATCCTAATGTCTTTTCCTTAAGGCTGCTTCTCACATCCTTGTTTTATGGAATAAAACTGTAACCCAAGCTTGCCTCAGCACTAACAGATGTGCAAGGAATCACTTCAGCTTGAATTCTGTCTCTCTCTCTTCATCCCACGAGTCCTGTCAATACCACAGGCTTTTGCACAGACATTGAGAGCTCTCAAAGCCACTTTCTGCAGCACCCAATGAACCTTGTTCAGTTAGATTTTTTTAAAAAAGGGGAACTATAGTTCCATTAGATAGCTAGGACCATTCTTGACCAGTGATTGGAGGAAACCTGTTAGATCAAGCAGTTGCTTTTCTAATGGTTTCAAAGATAAGCTTTTCTGACCTAGAATTGGCCTCATTCTGTTATTCATTAACTCACCACATGACTTTCACCAACTTATCATACTTCTTAGAATCTTACTGTTCTTTTTTTTGTAATAACTTCCCTTAACTCTGACAAAAAGGATCATGCCATAAAAAAGACACAAACATAACGCTCTATTATAATGGTGATTGGTATTGCTTTTATATTAATGTCATCCAGAGGTTTCCAAGACACCCAGGAGCAAAGGCTCATGAACAACAAACTAGGCAATGCTAAGCTCAGGTCCTGGATGCATGAGTTTGTAGGCTCAACACTTTTCTAAATATAATCAGAATTTAATGTGTAACAGGTTCAATATTTTATTAAGCTATATTAGGCTATAAAACCTATAGCCTTGGATTTCTAATTGCTCACTGCTTATTAGAATACAGTGGACAAACACACACTAGCTTGGAATTTGGGAACCAAAAGTAACACATCAGTGGTTTCACAAATAATTGTCTAAAGCCAAGGCAACAGCAACCAGGAGGGCAACTCTTGGTAATGCCTAACTCATAAAGCTTGATTGAGCCCTTCATTCCAGAGTCAGAGTGGTCAGGGTCCCAATGCAGAGAAACGAATTCAGTCTGGCAAGGTTAAGCAGAACCAGGTTTATCACAGTGTATGAAATAGCTTACAGAGCACTGGGAGCGCTAAGGAAGCAAACTCTAGGTTCTTCCAGGGACAACTCCCAAGCCACAGAGCAGAACCAGGCCACCAAAGTTGCTGTCTGTGGATCGGGAAGCTGGTCTACAAGCACACCACCACTGCCATGAGGAGGAGAAAACCCCCCCTCAAACCCCAGGACTGGCTGTTGCTGGCTCCAGGACTCAGCCAGGCCTGTGACCATCTGCCCAGGCAGTCGGGCCAAGGGGGGACAGGGGGCCCTGTGGCAGTCTGGCGGGGGTGGAGAGGGCCCGGTGCCCCACCTCTCACATGCAGGACAGTAGCAGCCAGCCTGGGGCCTTTGCTAATGGGGCTACAGAGAACCCACCTGCCACCCACTCTTCCCAGCCTGACTTTTGCCTTCCAAGGGCACTGGGAAATGCAGCTGTTAGCTTTCCAGCCCCTGCAGTACAGGAAGGTACAGCAGGAGGAGGCTGAAATGGATGTTGAGTGAGAACCCCTCACACCCACCACAGAAGTCAATGGGAAAAGACTCAACTTCTCCTCCCTGCCCACTGGCCCACCAAGGCTGTTGAGAGAGATATGGGAAGGTAGGTAATAAATGTAGTGAGGGCTTGATGACAAAAATAGATGGCTCAGAGTTAGCACAACTGTTTACACGAGGCTGCTTCAGAGAAGAAGTTACAACCAAGCTGAGGGAACTTTCCATCAGCCAGCAAAATTTAAGAAAAAGCATTTCTGTTTTTCTTGGGACCCTCAGGAAATACGGGATTGCTTTCCCCCATCACTCAACTATATGCCCTACCCACAAGCCAATGTGAGGTAACTCAGTTGTTTTAAGTCTTCTCTTCAGAATGAGGCAATCAGATTACTTATCCTGAGGTTCACTTGCTATTATTAGGCAGAAATTCCAGACTTCCCAAGGGCTCTACTAAGAGAGGGCTCTACTAACAGAAAAATTATCTATTTCTTAATAAATATGTAGCCAACATGACCATTATTTCTGCAGGCAGAGCTGCTGTAGTGTTACTGATTTTTGTATCTATTTTACAGCAGAGTCCTTACACTTCACCCAGGATGATGCTGTGTTTGCCACCTTTTAGCACCTTCTGTGGAGTGACTCCAAATTCCAAGTTCCCGTCAGGCGTGAACAAAATCCCGTCACGTGCTATTGTATGTCAAGTACAAGAGACACAGAAATAAATAAGACAGACATGGTCCCTGCCCTCGTAGGACATCTAGACTAGAGACCAGCTCTAAGAAGGCCTTCCGCACATGAGGCAGGATCATTACAGCCCTGAGATCTGCGTGGAATTCCTGAGAATGAACTCCTCTAGTTCCTCCCCTTCAGACTTTGTTCCCACACATGGAGAGGTTTCAGCTACATGACAAAATCACTTTGGTGTTTGAATTTGGAGAGTCTTCCGGAAGAACACAGTGGTTAAGGGAAATACATAGAGCAAGGGTAGTATTGCAGGCCCCGATGGACAGGTATGTCTGCAGTAAGAAAGGGGGAACTGGAGCTGATATGATGGCAAGGGAGGTGCAAGGCTTCTGGTCAGGGTCCTGGTGTAGATTCACCAGTGGAAAAAACCTCATGAAACTTGACCTCAGTGACAATTAACTGGCCACAGATCACGTTTCAGTTATCTTCCTGGGAAACAGGGATAAAAAGCAAGCCCAACTAACTTAGCTATGGTTTTCTTTACTGTCTGAAGAGCACCTGCTTCCATTTAGCTAGGGGAAAAAACTTTAATTAAATTTCCCACAAAATTCATGTGGTTTTAGATTAGGGAAAGGTGTTAAACAAAAAACAAAAAACAAAAAACAAAAAACAAAAAAACAAAAAAAAAAAAAAGGAGGGGGGAGTTTTGCCAGAGAGATTGAAAAATAGTTCTCTAGAGATTTTACAAATTCCCTCAGGCTGCAAAATCCCGCCTTACCCCCCTTCCCAGCCACGTCAATTCCAGTTGGGTTTACATTTAAGCTGAAATTTTGGATGACATTTCATTATACCCAAACAAGACCAACTAGTCCTATTGGGCTTACCTGGTTCCATACTGGAAAAGAAAGGGCCTAATTCTTGTGAATGAGACCTCCTTCCCCTCTTTTCAACAGTCTTGATTATGCTTCGGGCACTAGAAGTGCTGACATGAGTAAGATACAATCCCTTCCTTCCAGGAAAATAGCCTGCACCTCACAAAAAGAGATCAAGCAAAATTCCATCCAAGA
The DNA here is from genome assembly GCF_902655055.1 of Lutra lutra. NCBI lineage: Eukaryota > Metazoa > Chordata > Mammalia > Carnivora > Mustelidae > Lutra > Lutra lutra. Next base: position 139,634,127 of record NC_062280.1, read on the forward strand.
CAAAGGGCCCCATCTGACAAAGGTCACACCTGAGAATCAAGCAAGTGTGGAAATAAAGACCAAGCAAATAAAAACAAAAGCTATTCGTTCAGAGCTTACTGTTGGCCACCATCATTTGCGTTTTGACAGAGACTCAAAGGCAGGCAGAGAGGTTAGAGAGCGTTATGGTGGAATAGGGAAGGGGACAGGAGTGCCCTGAATGGGAGCTGTTGGCATGGGGAAGTTGCAGGTGGTTCAACCAGAAGAGGGGCATCCTGTGTGATTGGTTAGGGTGCACGTTTGGCTTTCTTTAGTTGGTCCTAAGTTGGAAGTAGGGACTAAAAGAAGGAAGGTGTCGGTTATGAACCAAGTCCTGGCTATTTGGGACTGACAGTTAAATAATTATTGTTTAGTTTCCCGGATTGTTACAAGAGATGGCTATCTGGCTTCCTGTAAGCCCAACTTAGAGTATGCTGGGATGTTTACTGTAGATAAGGGGGTTGCTTTCCTGGGCTGGGTGCTACAGGCGTTGGCCAGAGTCCCCCATGTATGTTCAGCAATTGTCCATCTGTGTATTCACTCTATCACAAGTCTAGGATTCTATTCTGTCCTGGCACTAGGAATCTACCTGACATTAGCTCCCCCTTGCAGAGCAAACACCTCCAGAGCCACCCCATCCCCCAGACCTCCTTAATGTCTCCCAACATGTTCAACTTCTGTCCTTCACAACAGTGCCAGGAGAATGCTTCTGCCAGACCTCCTCTAAGCAACCATCTTCCTGCCCCACTGCTGTAACTTCACTCTGTGTAAGATAAGGAGAACAAACCTCACCCACAAAAAACAAGCAAATAATCTTACATAAAATAGCAAGTCTTTGAATCATGCCTGACCCTGTGGCAAGGGCCTGGTTTACCTTTAATGGTATTAAACATCTATGAACATAAGCAATCATTTACAAGCATAGCAGCAAGACTAGAGCAAAACAGAAAATATAAACATGACTGAATGAAAAGGCATCTGAAAAACAATAACATATACCATCCCATTCTAAATAATGTGTATGTGTACATAGAAAAAAACACAAAGGCTAAACAAAAATTAAATAAGTTCTCTGTTGTAAGATTAAAGGTGATTTTTTTAAACATTTTTGCTTGTTTGATTTCCTAATTTTTTATAGTCAACATGCATTTCTTATGAAATAATAAATAATAAAAGTTTTAATTTATTAAAATCCTACAGTATATTTTAAAAATAGGACCCTCTCATAGCAACACATCTGATTTATTAATAGCTGCCATCACGAGCACTTACCACTTCCTAGGTTATTATCCTCATAACTACAACAAATCTACAAGGTTAGTGTTTCTATCCTATTTCATAGATGAAGAAACCCAGGTGCAGAGTAGAGGTTAACAAATTCCCAGGTCTACCAGACCCCTGTGTTGGAGTTCTCAGCCACTCTTCTATTCTGCGTCCCTTCTAGGACACATGTCCTTAAATTGCGCCTCATACCAAGAAGATGACCACAGGAACTCACTTCTCTAAAATGGGGATGATAATTTTACCTACCTCATATGGAGAGTCATAAGGACAAGGAGATAACACACATACAGAGCTAATACAGGGCCCAATGCCTAGGAAATGTAAAGGCCATTGTTCTCAGGGTTTTATGAAATACTCCAGGAAGGACTTTTACATTTAAGAGAAACAGCAATGGGTGACAAGAACCATTGTAATAGGGATTTATTAAGATATTAGGCTTTAGAATAAGTTAATATAGTTAAGAAGAATGTGAAGGATTTTTTTTTAAACTCACTCTTGGGATTATTTTCTTCACTGTTCAACATTGATCTATTTCAGTATTGAGTTACGGTTCACTTTGATAAAAAAATAAAATAGAAAAAAGAAAATTCGAAACTTCCTCAGGCAGTCTCACTTGTGGCTGAAATCAGGTGGCTCTAGGCCTAGCAGCCAGGTCACCACAAGGCACTGGGAGACCATACACCCTGACTCTGACTGGGCTGTCCAGTATAGTCATCGGGGATTCTCTGAGACATCCAGATGCCCAAGTTTACCTCAGAGGTTTTGATCAAATTGGCCAGGATGGGGCCCTGGCAACAGTAGGACTTAGAAGTATCCCAGGTAATTCAATGTACAGCGAGCTGAGAACTCTCTGAAACTAAAGTCACAAGGAAATAAACAACTTCTTTGGAACTCAATTTGAAAATCTAAATATAGGTGACAATACTAACAATCCTCACAGGCAAGTGATCTGTTTAAAAGCAATTAACATTTTCCTTGTGTGTGTTTTTTTGTTTGTTTTTGAAAGACAGAAAGAGAGAGAGCAGAGTGCATGAGGAAGCAGGGAGGGGCAGAGGGAGAGGGAGAGAGAGAATCTAAGCAGGCTCCACACTCATCCAGAGCTCGATGCTGGGCTCAATTTCATGACCCTGAGATCATGACCTGCACGGAAATCAAGAGTCTGATGCTTAATGGACTGAGCCACCCAGGATCCCCAACACTTTCCTTGTGTTAAACACATTTCCATTAATTTTATTTTTAAACTTCCCACTGATAAAAATAATACCTATATTTATTGAGCACTTATTATGTGCCAGGCACAGTACTAAGCACTTTTCATAGTGAAATGGATGACTCACGATTTGAACCCAGGCAGTGTGGCCCAAGGTTCTGTTGGGCCAATCCCTATTTTACGTTTTCAATAGTGCAAACATTCTTAAATTGTAAAAGTGGTATGGGTGTTTAAGGGTATTAACTTAAAATCTGTTAAGATGAAATAAACTGTTTTGTTTTTTTTTCCACTTGACCCAGACTTTTTACAAATAGGCAGTTTCTGCACATGCAATGTTGTTTCATTTGTCTACTTGAGCCAATTGCCATAAAACCTCTGGACAAGCAGATCCATTTAACAATAATGAAAAGGAGCAGGTCATTCTAACTCAGAAACTGGCATGGTTTTTACCCAGAGGCTGATTTTCCATGAAGCTGGGTGCAGAGCCTGTCCTTTACATGGCCCCTTCTAAGGCCCAGGAAGAATCACAGCAACTTTTTACTTGTAAATTTGTTTTATTTCTCCTAAGGAGGGCTCCCCCATATTGTGTAAGGTTTAAGCCCTAGCAAACTTGGATCTGTCCCTTATGTATAAATAAGTAGAGATGTGATCTAAGTTCAAGACTTAACACCCAAACTAATGCTAGAGCTTTCCCACTGGACACCTTGCCTGCAGGCTGCTGGCTCTAGTCCTTATAACTCCACCATGGAAGTGTCCTGCAAATACCACCATCACCATACCATTGCCCTACCCAAATGCAGTGATTCCCATGCCTACAAAGCCCAATCACCAAAGACTCTTCATAATATGACCTCTACTTGTATCTTCCATCTTCTCTATCATTCTTCCATATTTATACAGTCTACCACATTTACTCCCTCCATGACATTTTATACCCCTTTCTACCCAATGTAACTGGGACTTCCCTGTCTTTTTTTTTTTTAAGACTTATTTATATACTTTTTTTTTTAAGATTTTTTTTATTTATTTGTCAGAGAGAGAGGGAGAGAGAGCGAGCACAGGCAGACAGAATGGCAGGCAGAGGCAGAGGGAGAAGCAGGCTCCCTGCTGAGCAAGGAGCCCGGTGCGGGACTCACTCCCAGGACGCTGGGATCATGACCTGAGCCGAAGGCAGCTGCTTAACCAACTGAGCCACCCAGGCGTCCCAAGACTTATTTATATACTTGAAAGAGAGAGAGAAATGAGTGGGAAGGGCAGAGGGAGAGGGAGAGAGAGAATCTCAAGCAGACTTCCTAATGAGCATGGAGCCCAACACGGGGCTCCATCTCACAAACCTGAGATCATGACCTGAGCCGAAATCTAGAGTCAGACACTTACCTGACTGTGCCACCCATGTGCCCCTGGATTTCCCTTGTCTTTAAGTGTGACTCATTCTTTCTTACTTCCTTGATCTTGTTTATGCAGTTTATTGTACTTTCATTCATATCCCATTTAAAGTAGTCCTGATAACACGGAAATATGTTTGCCCATTGATAATTCCTACCCATCTCTTAAGGCAACTTACTGCATAAGCCTTCCTGGGCCAGAAAGCATCACTTTGTAAACACTAATTGTCTGCATTGTTCATAGGATTCTTATTCTATATGGTTTGGAATTATAGTTGCTAGTATATATGTTCATTTCTCCTATTAATTTGTAAAATGTGGATCCCATATGTTATTGAGCAAAGTGCTATGCAAACTATAATTTCTCAACAATTTTTTTAATATCTAAAGTATCTTTAAACCAAAAAACATTTTGTAGATTTCTGTTTTTGTATAAATTTCTTGCTTTCAACTTCAAAGGCTCTTGAGAAAAGAAACTTGTTGTTCTTTTTGTGATTATAATGGATAAGGACTACCTTTTAACTAGGCAACCTCTAGCCAGATGTCCCCTGACAATATATGGCAGTCTCCGGGCTCTTTTACTTTCTGTACAATGAGAAGATAGAGAACGCAGCATGGCTTTTTCCTACTGAGTATATATAGACAAACTAACTAGCCAAGTGGGTCCACATCCTACCAAAATGAACAAGGTAACTAGACCACCTTTAGCTGGGAATGAGAAAAGTTGCTGATAACAACAACAATAAAAAAAAGTCACATGAAGGGAATTTTAACAGCAAGTTGCCCCTAAGACCTTAGCCTTTTGGGGAAAAAAAAAAAAAAAAAGACCTTTTGGATCTACCCTACAAGGGATCTGAGTTTAAAATGAACTCTGAGGGACACCTGGGTGGCTCAGTTGGTTGGACGACTGCCTTCGGCTCAGGTCATGATCCCGGAGTCCAGGGATCGAGTCCCGCATCCAGCTTCCAGCTCCATGGGGAGTCTGCTTCTCCCTCTGACCTTCTCCTCACTCATGCTCCCTCTCACTGTCTCTCTCTCAAATAAATACATAAAATCTTTTAAAAAAAATGAACTCTGAGTAATTTAGCAAAGAGACTTATAATCAAAATCTGGAGGCTACACTTGGGTTAGATTGTTCTGGAACTGATATAATTAAGTATTAGTCCTAAAGTGCATGTAGAATTTGGAGCAATATAATCTAATAGCATGAAAATGACCAAAGAGGACAATGTTCAGACTCAACTGCAGAATATGTAAAGCTTGTTACAAGGTTTTTGGAGACTGAAAATGTCACACTGTCTTAGATACTGAGTTTGTACTAGGAAACCAAAATTTAAAACTGTGTAATTATAGATTATTTGGCACACCCTCTTTACCCTCCCAAGAGCCCCTTCATTTGCATAAACTAAATAAAGGAGATAAATGTTTGTATGGAGTTGGGGAAGAGCAGAATCTTGAAGCAGCTGGGTAATTTTCTGTTTTACTAAAATAAATCTCACCATAAACTTTGCTTATTTTCTTCACCTAAAATTAAGATACCTGAATGTAATAATGGAATAAGAGGAGAGAGGTTACCTTTTCCTTATGTTTAGGAGAGAAATGCATCTTTCACCACAGAAGAACGTCATTGTCAGTGCTGAAGAATAATTTTCATCCTAAGGTCACTTTTGTTGATTGCTTATAACTATGTACACTTAAAAAAAAATATTTTCTTTTCGTCTTAAAAGTGTCAGACTTATTCTCCACTCCCCAAGGTAAATTACTTTGGAGGAATTGAGCAAAATAGCTTCAGAAAAAAATGCTATTTTTCACATTCAGTGAAAAGCACCTTTACCTCTAGCATTCTTCCAAGATGTCTGAGTCTAGGACCTCAGACTTGGCAAACAGATTTAGAAGCACTGATGAAGAGAAACAGAGCCAAACATGACCCACTAGCTGAGTGTTTTATTTAAGATGCAAAGGTTTTCATCTACAGATAAACTGAGCTCTGTAATAGGAGTATTTCTGCTCTTTGGTGAAGTCTACCAGAAACAAAATCTCAGAGGGAAAGGCTACCAGGGAAATTGAACTCACTAAAGTTTCCTGCAGACAATAACAACCAGTTAAGTCAGACAATTGGAATAATTCATCCTCCTGGAGCACAAAACACAAAGGGCAATATGAAATGTGATATTAAGATTTTAAAAAGAAGCATACAAAAGTCAGGAATTTCCTTCCAAAATAAAAGTATGGGTGGGAATTGATTAAATGTTAGAAGTCACTCTGATATGTTTCAATCAACAAAAAGAATTCCTTCCTTCCAGGATTCAGGGTCAGGTAGCAACTTGCAGTTCTAGCCACTTTCAAACAAATATGCAGGTATGGCAGCAGTTAAAAACAGTGGCTGTGAATTACATCCAACTGACTTCATCTTGGACCCCCCTCTTGTGCTTTTGTTCCTCATCTGGCACACAGACCCTGGTATAAGTCTGTTTCCCATGAGTTGGCAGACATAACCTAGCACTTCTTTTGTGTCAACACTTGGCTTAGAATTTGAGAAAATAGCTTTTCTTCTCTGGCTCCTCTGGTCTTTATCTGTGGTATTTGACATCTGCCAATAGTTATGCTATACTTCTATACCCATCCCTATAGACACTTGGCTGTAGTTACTTATCAAGATAACTTCAAAATACATAAATCATAAATTGATGAGTAAAGAGAATTTGAAAAGTCACTATGATAGTGAAAGATTTTAACATTCCTAAAAGAGATTGAAAAAAAGTAAGTAAAGATGTAGAAGATTCAAACAACAAAATAAACAAGATTGATCTAGTAAGCATGTATCACATACAAAATGACAAACTCTTTGAGTACACATGAAATGGTTCCAAAAATATCCTTGAAATAAAGATGTCTCAACAAACACAAAGACATATAATATAGACAACATTCTGTAACCATAATGCAATAAAATGAGAAATCAATAAAAAGAATTAATTCATGTATTTTGAAGCTAAAAATACACTTCTAAATAATCTAGTGGTCAAAGATGGATTGTAATAGAAATTATGAACTATTTAGAATTAAACAATGCATGTGCAACGTGACTAAAGTGGTACCTACAGGCAAATGAATAGACTTAAATTCAGATTCAGAAAAGACAGTTTGAAAATCCATAATCCATTTAACTCACAACATTATTTAAAAAGCTACCACGTAAACTGAGACAAGGGAGAAAAAGGAAGAAAATGTAAGAGAAAAAATTAATCAAATAGAAGAAAAAACAGTATCAACAAAATCAAATGCTCTTTCTTTGAATGGACAAATCTTGGGTGAGAGAGTAGAAGAGGAGAGTGCATATGCAGAATAAATGATAGTAGAAATGAAAAGAGAGTCAAAATAGAGATATTTTGTACTCGTTTATAAAATTATAAGAGAATACCATGAGCAAATTAGTCAGTGAATTTTAAAAACTTAAATATGATAGACAGTTTCCTGGAAAAACATTGCAATTTCCCAAAACTGACTCAAGAAGAAGAAGAAACCGGGGCGCCTGGGTGGCTTAGTGGGTTAAAGCCTCTGCCTTCGGCTCAGGTCATGGCCCCGGGGTCCTGGGATCAAGCCCCGCATCAGGCTCTCTGCTCAGCGGGAAGCCTGCTTCTCTTCCTCTTCTCTCTGCCTACTTGTGATCTCTGTCTGTCAAATAAATAAATAAAATCTGTAACAACAAAAAAAAAGTGGAGGAGGGGTTCAAAATTGTCATAAACTGTAGAACACACGACTGTCTACAGAAAAGCCAAAAGAATTCACAAACTTAGAACTAATAAGAGAGTTCAGCAGTCACTGAATACAAGATCAATTAATCAAAAAAAAAAAATCAATGGCATTCCCATGCATAAAAACTACCTATTAAAAAACAAATGGTTTTATTAAAATATTCATTTAAAATATTAAAATATTAATTCCATTAATTAAATATTAATTAAAATAATTAAATTAATTAAATTATTCATTTAAATTAAAATATTCAATCTATAATAAATGGAAAAATATTTTAAAATCTGCAAAATTTCTAGGAATAAATCTAACAAAAGCAGTATATTACCTGACAGGATAAAACTATAAAATTTTAATGAAGTATATAACAGAATACTTAAGTAAATGGAAAGATATGTCATATTCATTTACCAGAAGGCTCTTGACATCATTAAGATGTCAGTCCTCCCCAGATTAACCTAAAAATTCAAAGGAATCCCAATGAATATTATAGCTTATCATGAAAACTGACAGGCTCTTCCTGAGTTTTATTTAGGTGAGTAAAAGTCAAAAATAGCCAACACTTCCTTAGAGAAGATTTAAAAAAGGGATTTCCTCCATCAGATACCAAAGCTAACGTAAGGCTGCAACAATTAAAACAATGTGCAAAAAGACTGACAGACCAATGGAAAAGAATGGAGACCTTGGAAATTAAAACTTGCCAAAGGAAATGTCTTTATGAAGCTGGCTAGGAAACAGTCTCTAAAATAAGAGATAATAAGCCCAAACCAATAAAAGGGGGGAAATTGACAAATTCAACTACATTAAAAACAAACCTATAATGGCACCTGGGTGGCTCAGTCAGTTAAGTGTCTGCCTTTGACTCAGGTCATGATCTTAGGGTCCTTGGGATCGAGTCCCACATCTAGCTCTCTTCTTAGTGGGGATTCTGCTTCTCCCTCTCACTCTTCCTCTGTGCTCTCTCTCTCTCTCTCTCTCAAATAAATAAGTAAAATCTTTAAAAAAAAAAACTATAGAATTAGAACATTATTTTTCAGAAGTCACAGACTAGAAGAAGTACAATCACTATAAACAAAACATTAGTAATAAAAATATATAAATAACTTTAACATAAATAGACAACCAACCCAATAAAATGTAGACAAAGACATGACCTCTCAAATCACAGAAGAGCCATATGACTGACAAATACACATATGAAGGATGCCTAACTGCATGAATAATCAAGGCTATGTGAATTAAAACAAAAATAAAGCAGCATTTCATACTTTGAGATAAGCAAAAATTAAGAAGCCTGACAAAAGTTATGAGGGATGTGTAATAATGAAAACTCTACTAATGGAAGTTAAAATTTGTGTAAACCTTTAAGAGAGTAAATTGGCAATATAGTGAATATGGTATAATTGACAATATAGTAAATATAGTAAAACTGCTGACGAATGTACTCTACCAGCCAGGAATTCAAATCCCAGGCATATACCCTAAAGCAACTCTAAGCACATATCTGTCAAGAATCACACATAAAGATGCTCATCTTTGCAGCCTCATTTACAAAAGGGAAAAAAATGGAACCCTTTTTAGTGTCTATTACTATTGATGGATAAATAAACTGTAATATATTTACTCAATAGTGCATCAATCAGCAGTTAAAATGAATTAACTAGATCTATAAGCATCAACATGAATAAATGTCAGAAACAAAATAGAGAAAGAAGCAAGAATCATTTCTGTCAAATGGGAAGCATATCACATCATGTAATACAGTATTTAGGACATAAATATGTGCAAGCATATGTATAGTAAATGTATAATTTAAAGAAAGGAAGAACAGAACACTAACTTCAAAAAAGTGAAAGTCTGGCAAGGAAGAAAGGGAAATGGGAGTCAAGGAGGTAACATTAGATATATGGAGACTATCCATTGAATTTTGTCTCCCCAGAATTCATAGGTTGAAGCCTTAATCCCCACTGTGGTTATATTTGGAGACAGAGCTTCTAAGGAAGTAATCAAGATTGAATGAACCATAAGAGTGGGGCCCTATTCAATAGAATTAGTGTCCTTATAAGAAGAGACACCAAAAAGTTCACACTCTCTCCATTCACACACATTGAAAAAAGGCCAAGTGAGGACACAGTGAGAAGTCTGTAAACCAGAAAGAGTTCTCACTAGGAACAGAATCAGCTGCCATGTTGATCTGGGACTTCTAGCCTCCAGAACTACGAGAAAATAAATTTCTGTTGTTTAAGTCATATGGTCTATGGTATTCTATTACTATAGCCTGAGCTAATACAATGGTAGAACATTAAAATGTGTTAAATCTAAATAGTGACTATATAGGTTTGTGTTATAATATTCACTATGCTTTTTATTTTATTCTAAATAGTCCCTTCACATATACAGTCATTGTTTAATCTGACTGATGCCAGAAGGAAAACATTAGTGATTTTAATTACACTAGAAACAAGGATACAGAACTCATTCTCTCCAGGAGGTCATAAAAGTTTTACATTTCACTGAATAAAGGGTTCTTGCAGAGAAGGGGTACTTCTGCAAACTGGTGAGGTCATACTGGATGCCGCTGTAGGTGAGATTGACAGACACTCGTGCCCTTCCTCCTGCACTGGGTCCCCTCGTTGTCCGGTCAATAAATGCCCAACCAGATTGACACCATCATTCGCAATTTGTTCCATTCTTTGAATTTTAGGAAAACTAACAGGGCTAACCCTAAATACTTTCAATCAACCTCTTGATATGAGAGGAAGAAAGATTCATCATGCTATTTTTCAAGCAAGAAGAAAAGACGTGGTATTGTGTCTTGGCCAAAAACTGTGATACAAAACGTACATCAAAGCTTATTAGCACAATGCCTTGTACCCAGCATGCACTCAATACACATTTATTAAACCAAGAGTTTATGTTTATAATATTACCCTTTGATTTTAGTTCAGCATTTAAACATTTGCTTGAAAGTGTCTACATGAAACAAGATACCAACTAAACCAAGTATGATTGGGATTGAAAAACCATTAACCTAGAATGGTGATAGGCTCGATTCCACTGGTTCTCAAACTTTAGAGTGCGTTGGGATTATCAGGAAGACTCACTGAAACATAGATTTCTGAGCCCCCTTCCCCAAATTTCCAGGGTGGAGTTCAAAAGATAGAATTTCCAGCAAGTCCACAGGTAATGTTGATGCCACTGGGCTGGACACCACATTTTAATAACTGTTGGTCTAGATCTTCACAGATGCCTGGAGAAAGTAAAGTATGGTTGAACCTTGAAAAATCCAGGGATTAGAGGCACTAACCCCCTCCCCACCATGAAGTTGAAAATCTATATAGAACTTTTGAGTCCCCTAAAACTTAATGAGTAATAGCCTACTGTTGGCCAGAAGCCTCACCAATAACATAAACAGTCAATAACACATATTTGTTATCTATATGTATTATATGCTGTATTCTTACAATAAAGTAAAAAACAAAATATGTTACTAAGAAAATTATAAGGAAGAGAAAATACATTTACAGTACCATACTGTAGTTATCCAAAAAAATCTGCATACACGAACTTATGCAGTTCAAACCTATATTGTTCAAGGGTCAATTGTACTATTTTTAAAATCTGAATCTTATTCATATATACACTCATATATGTATATATAATAGAATATGTATACAAAATGCTTGATATAACATATAGTAAGATACAAAATAATATAGCTATAATAATCTTATTTTACTATACCCTTAAACTACAAATTAATAAACTGAAAAATAATTGAGTGTTTACTATATGCAGGGCACTATGGTACTTGCATAAGACACACTACTTATTTTAATCTTCACAGCAAATCTACAAGGTAAATATTATTATCCTTATTTTTTTAATTATTTATTCATTTGAGAGAGAGAGACAGAGAGAGCATACAAGCAGGGGGAGAGGCAGAAGGAAAGGGAGAAGCAGGCTCCCCACGGGGCCAGCCAGGAGCTCGATCCCAGGACCTAGAGATCATGACCTGAGCCAAAGGCAGATGCCTAACTATCTGAGCCACCCAGGCGCTCCATCCCTATTTTCACTTGAGTAAGTTGAACCTCAGAGAGGTTAAGGGACCTGGCCAGCTGAAATGGGGACACTAGAATTTGTACCTAAGTGGAAATCCAGAGCCCAAGCTTTCACCCTTGCTTTCTGAAATAACAAGCAGGCTTCTGGATCTAGCATCAATCCACAAACCTGACTCCATTTGTACTCTAAAACACCAACGATGGGAGCCGTTGCATTCATGTCGAGAGCCTGATGATGGGAAAAGGCACCAGAGCACAAGTTTCCTTCTACCTGAAACTAACCATTCACCCTATGGAGAGGAAAAACCAGAAGAAACCAACTGAAAGGCATTAGTAGAAGATCCTAGTACTATTTTTCTCTTGATCTCCCCAAACCACAAAACAAAGATTCTTGTACATTATATTCATTTCCTCCCTCTGTCCCAGTGGCATCATTTGAAAACACAATAAAGAAAAGACAAAACTGGGTTTTGGGGGGAAATATCTTAGCATCCTTTTGTTCCATTTTTTCTGGTTAGTGAGCTGTTTGTTACAGGAACTTTTGAAGTCTTTACATTTAAGGGGATGGAAGTGAACATAATTATTTCTTAGTAGTCTAGGAAGTGTACTGATGAAAAAGAAATGAAGTAGCAAGCAGGTAAGATATGAGATTGACCTTGTCAGAAAGCCAGTAAAATTTCAAGTACAAGGAGACAAGGAAAATTGAGACAAACTGCTCTTTAAAAAGGAGGAAAGAGAATGTCATCTTTCTTTGTAAAGTTGATGACATATTCACTTTTTCAGACTTTTCTAATTTTACTTAAGTTTTAAAGAAGGAAAAAGTGAAAACATTAAAATATTAAGTGGACAGAGCTTCCCATTAAAATAAATACACTCTGCTTTATTGTTTGGAAAACTCTAATGAGCTCCAGACTATTAACTGAATTCTGTCATGTTTTTAAAGAAGACATTGTTAGCACATTTCTAGAAGTTAGGTTAAATTGGTATCAATTAATCTTGGAATTACAAAATTAAAAGAAAATACGCTAAAGTACTTAGGAAAACAATGCATATTAAACAATGCATATTATACCTCCAATGTGGTAATCTGCTTCCTTTTTGCCTGAAATATGAGGCTGTTAGCAATGTTAACCAAAATGGGACTACTGCTTCAGTCTACATTGAGATCATTTTTCCTCTTGGCTGAAGATGTCAGCATAGTTGGTATTGATTTTGTATGTGTATTTGAGGCTGAGAAATCTGATATCTAATTGGCACTAACATTCATGCATTTTGCTCAGGATTACATTTTAACTTCATCTTTGATGCCTTTTCCTCACACTCTACTTGTAACTGGTAAATCCTATCTGCTCTACCTTCAAAATCCAACCCTTTCTCTCCACCCTCACCACTTCCACCCTAGTTCAAGCATCTTTCACTTCAACAGCTGAATGAGCCTTCTCCCTGCTTCAGTGGAATATTCTACACAGGAGTGGTTAAAGTGAGATAGTGTCATCACATAGCTCATCGCTGCCCATCTCACTTGGAACAAAATCCAAAGTCATCACCATAGCCTATAAGGCTCTCTTGATCCGCCCCCAATTATCCCTCAGACCCTAATTCTTACCTCTCTTTAAGTTCTTTGTGTTTATTACACCAAACCTACCCACAATAACAATACCATTCCCTGTTCCATTCAATCTCCTTCTTTCATAGACAATTACATCACACCTTCTCCTCTCTCCTCAACACTCCAACAGTCCTCTCCATTTCCACTCCCAGCTATGGCCTTGCTCTCTATTGTACTAGAAAAGAGTAGCAAATAGAGAGAGGTCCACATGCTCCACCTCTGTATTTACCCACTTACCAGCATGTGTGCCCATTTACTCTGCCCTCCCCATGGATGTACTGGCCAGGCTTCTATTTAAGACCAGCCTCTCTACTCATGTACTAGACACCCTCCTTTTCGCCTCCATTAATTCTCTCCTCTCATTTTGTCATCAATTTCCCCCTCTTTCCTAGATTATTCCCATCAGCATACAATTTTTACCTTCTTAAAAAATTAAAAAAAACTATACTCTGCTTCCTATATCTTCCATGCACTGCAACAAAACTCCTCTAAAGAGATATCTGTATTTCCTCTCCTCCCTTTCACTCTCAATCCTACACAACTACTCAAAACAAATGTAAATCCAGTGGTCACCTCTCACATTGTATCTTGTATCACCTGTTAGCATCTGTTGGCCACAGTTTATCATTCCCTCCTGGATATACTTTCTTCACGTGGCACCCAGGATGCCACACGATTCAGGTCCTGCTCCTGGCCAGTACCTACTTCCTTAGACCCCCTCGTCCCTAACTCAACCCTGAGCTAGGATTCTCTGATCTCATCTCTTACCATACTCCCATCATTCACTTTCACCTGCCACACTAGTTGGCCACTTTGCCAACTTAAGTATATCAGTTGAGAAGTCCTTCTCCATGCTCTTCTCCCTGCCTGGAATATTCTTCACTCAGCTCCTTCAAGTTTTTGTTCAATATCACATAATCAGTGGCACCTTCACTGAATACCCTATTTAAATTTATAATATCCACCACCCTCAAACTTCCCATTTCCGCTTATTTTGCTCCAGGGCACTTACCAAATTTTAACATACTACAAAATGTACTTATTCCACTTATTTTATTCCTTTAGTCTGACTATGATCACTTTGTCATTCAAAAGTCATTTGATAGATACCTTTAATTCTAGATACCTGCCCATAGCAAGCATTTATCAAATCATTATCATATTAATAAAGCTACAGCTTTGGCTCCTAACACAGAAGTTAAGACAGTTATCACTACCAAAGACCATATATTTAAAAACTGAGACACACTTAGAAACCCAAATTCATGAGCAAAATATTCAGTAACAAGATAAAAGCAGATTAAGGTCCCAACAGATTGCTCAGAACTGATTTGGTCAACATACAGAACCATTTCCATAGCCATGTTGGGAACCACCATTTTAGGAAAGGGATGCCACTCAAATAATTAAATGAGTTAGTACCTGAGATAACCAAATGGGTAAAGAGAGTTACCATCGAAACATAGGATCATATAGTTACTGGCCTTCAAATGCCAATAATTATAGCATTTTGTAGTTTGTCTTAAATTCTTCAGGTCTTAAAATAGACATGGTCATTTTATAGAAGTCCAAATCAGAAATAATTTGAAGATAACACAAGTAGCGGGACCATTTCATGCCACACTAATGACTTGAGGACATGCAAGGCGTGACTCCTCTGTATAAATCCTCTTCAGAGCAGGGGTCAAAATCCTCTGGAGCCCCTGGGCCCAGAGTACCCCATAGCTCCAGAGGATTGGGATTTGTAAGAAAAATACTAAACACAGAGACATGTATAAACACTTTAAAAGATTCTTTATACAAATGCATTTTTGTCTGAAATCAAAACTCCAGACAACAGAACTTTAAGTTCCACTTTGAAATGACAAGTAAGTTTAGAAAGACACTTAAGAGATAATTTTGAAAGAAAAAGAAAAAACCTCTCAAGATGAGGTATGAAAACATCACTGCTTGACTTTAATGAATGTTAGTATTTTTAATGTTTATTATTAAGTTTTGGTCCCATTAAAAATTCAAGCTTAGCAACTTCTGAGAGCTTTGGTATTTGTGTGATGAGTCATCTACCCCTCAACCCAGCCCAAAGCAATGTCCTTATCGAGGGCTGAGTTAGAGGTGAGTGACTCTATGACCTGGCCATATGATGCTGTCCTAGAAGAGGGAGATGTGAGCCACATTCATTGAGCTTTATTTTCAAATTTAAATATATGGAATGCCTATGATATGCAATAAGGAAGTTTATGTTACACAGAAACTGGCTAGCTCTTCGCCAGATTTTTTCTGCCCTCCTTCTACAAAAAACTATACTGTATGTCCAGCCACCCTTGCAGGTAAATATAACCGAGCCCAGCCACTGAAATGTGAGCAGAAGTAATGTATGCCATCCCCTGGCTTTAGTTTGTAAAAATATCTCCCCAAGAAATACCAGCTGAATGTAGATGGATACGGCAACCTTAAAAGCTATATGTCAAAGGTGGCAGAGCCACAGATAGAAGGAGCCCAGGCAGGAGCCCCTAATCACTACTTAGAAGAGAGTTGACATTTGAAAGGGAACCCATTTTAGATTCTACAGAGATAATATAACAAATCTTTTCAAGTTTTTTTGTTTGTTATAGTAGCTCACATTACCTTAAATACACTATCTTAGTTTAGAATGATAAGCATTAACAAATTAATTATTCACTAACTTAATTAGTTACTAATGACTAATTCATTTAAGGTAAACAACTATACACCAACCTTTAACATCCTTGCCTCTAGTATTCAAATCCAACAGGTTTGCAAAAGCTGCAAATAGACTGATACCAGAGTCTGCTTTCCAATATATAAGGCTTTCAATGAGCTAAACCTGTAAGACTTCCATAAATAAAATAAAAATGAAGATTTTGCTTGCTGTTGGTAATTGTCGAATAAAAGGATTTTTTTTTTTTTTTTTACTCTAATCTAGCTTCCCCCTACCTTTGACCCTGGAGAAGTCTACACCCAAAAAAAAGGAGAAAAAGAGACATAAAAGAGTTTTGAGGAACAGAATGGGGTCCTCAAGGAAGGGATCAGACCTGAGTAAGGTGAGGGGAGAAGTTTTAAATCCAAAATAAAACTGAAGTTCTAATTTTGCCAAGATGGGACTTTTAATGTCTGAAATTATCCTAATGATCAAAATGAGAGAAAAGGAAACAAAAAAAATTGCACAAGCAGAACACAAAGAGCAACATGATAGATATAAATCTAACCATATCAATAATCACATTAAAAGTGTGATACTTTATAATACAACATAAGGAAAACAGTCAGTGATATTTTAATGGTGTTGTATGGTGATAGATGGTGGCTACACTTGTGGTGAACATAGCATAATGTATGAATTTGTTGAATCACTATGTTGTACTCCTGAAACAAATGTAACTTTCTGTGTCAACTATACTTAAACAAAAAAAAAAATTTTTAATAAAATAAAATAAGCAAATGAACTGAAGAAAGAAATCAAAGAAGACACAAATAAATGGAATGGTATCTCCTCTTCAGGGATGGGAAGAATTAATATTGTTAAAATGTCAGTACTACCAAAAGCTATCTACAAATGCAATACAATCCCTATCAAGATTTCAATGGCATTTTTTACAGAAGTGGAAAAAACACTCCTAAAATTTAGCTGGTCCATAAAAACCCCTAGTAGCCAAAGGAATTCTAAGAAAGAAGAACAAAGCAAAAAGTATTGTGCTGCCTGGTTTCAAGCTATATCATAGAGCTATAATCATCAAAACAGTATGGCACTGGCATAAAAACAGACAAACAAATCGAACACAAGAATCGAGAGGCCAGAAATAAACCCAAGCACATAGGGTCAACTAATATTTGACAAGGGACTCAAAAATACTCCATGGAGAAAAGACAGTCTCTTCAATAAATAGTACTGGAATAACTGGATATTCACATATAAAGAATGAAAATGAACCCATAGCTTATACCACTCACAAAAATTGACTTGAAATGGATTAAAGACTTAAATATAAGACCTGAAACCATGAAAAAAACATAGAAACATAGGTTCTTGGCATGGGTTTTGATAATGATTTTTTTGGCTATGGTACCTAGAGCACAAGGAATAAAATATAAAATAAACAAGTAGGACTACATCAAGTTAAAAAGCTTCTGCACAGAAAAAAAAAAAACAATAAAATGAAAAGAGAGCCTATGAAATGGAAAAAAATATTTGTAAGCCATATATCTGATACGGGGTTAATATCCAAAACATATAAAGAACTCATACAACTCAACAGCAAAACAACAATAAAATAAAACAACCCAAATGAAAGATGGGTCTCATAAACACTGCTGTAAAGAATGTATAGAAAAGGCCAGAAGGTACATGAAAAGACGCCTAGTTTCACTGGTCATTAGGGAAATCCAAATTAAAACCACAATGAGGGGGCCCCTGGGTGGCTCAGTGGGTTAAGACTCTGCCTTCAGCTCAGGTCATGATCTCAGGGTCCTGGAATCGAGTCCCGTGTCGGGCTCTCTGCTCGGTAGGGAGCCTGCTTCCTCCTCTCTCTCTCTCTGCTTGCCTCTCTGCCTACTTGTGATCTCTGTCAAATAAATAAATAAAATCTTTAAAAAAAAAAACCACAATGAGGTATCACCTCATGCTCATTTAAATGTCCTCCAGCAGAAAGCTAGGAGATAACAAATGCTGGTGTGGATGTGGAAAAAAGGAAATCTATATACACTGTTGTTGGGACTGTAAACTGGTACAATCACTATGGAAAACTACTAAAAAATTAAAACTAGAGCTACCATATGATCCAGCAATTCCACTTCTGGAAATCTACCTAAAGGAAACAAAAACACTAACACAGATTTGCACCCCCATGTTCATATCAGCACTATTTATAATAGCCAAGGCATGGAAACAACCTGTGCCCATTAGTGGATGAATGGACAAAGAAGATGTAATACACACACACACACACACACACACACACACACACAGAGTAGAATATTATTCAGCCATTAAAAAAAATAAATATTGCCATTTATAACAACATGGATGAACCTTGAGGGCATTGAGATAAGTGAAAAAAGTCAGACAGAGAAATACAAATACTCTCTGGTCTCACTTATATGTGGAATCTAAAAAGCAAAAACAAAAATAAACAAACAAAAAAGCTCAAAGATATCAAAAACAGATTGGGGGTTGCCTGAGGCCAGGGGTGGATGAAAGGGTGAAGGGAATCAAAAATTACAAACCTCCAGTTATAGAACACATCAGTGGGATATAATATACAGCATGGTGATTATAGTTAATAATACTGTATTTCATTTTTGAAAGTTACTAAGAGTAAATCTTAAAAATTCTCATCACAAGGAAAAAATGTAACTATGTATGGTGATGGATGTTAAACAGACTTGTTGTGGTGATCATTTTGCAATATATATAAATATTGAATCATTATATTATATACCTGAAACTAATATATGTATGTCAGCTGTACCTCAATTAAAAAAATTAAAATAAAGAAATAAAACAAAAACTATAAAGAATAAATAATAGAAAGGTAATAAAAAATGTTTACTAAGAAATGAAAAAATACATACTAATAGAAAATCATTGTCAGTAATAAAAAAGAACATTTTATACCAAAACCTATAGGATACAAATAAAAGCTGTACTCAATGCAAAATAAATAACTTTAAATGCCTTAATTTGTTTAAAAAGTTAGAAAATAAAGAAACTTTGTGTTAATAAATAAGAAAAAATGACAAAACTAACAAAAATAAGCTGGGAAATTTTGCATTTATAAGGATAAAAGGTAAAATTCACAATATGAGAAACAACAAAGATAAGAGAAAGGATAATTAAATCCAAAAGTTCATTCCTTGCAAAAACCAATAAAATAAACTTTGAAAGCTTGATAAAATAAGAAAGAAAAAGTACAAAGTAAGCACAGTTTAGGAATGGGAAAGGAAACATAACCATTGATTCAGGAGAGATAAAAGAGTAACATAAGAATACTAAATCCAACTCTCTGACAAAAGATTTGAAAGCCCAGAGGAATAAATTATGTCTTAGCAAAACAGCAATTACAAAACCAACCCAATAAGAAGTGGACAATTTGGGGGCACCTGGGTGGCTCAGTCCGTTATGCATCTGCCTTCAGCTCAAGTCATGATCTCAGGGTCTGGGGATCCACTGGGCTCCCTGCTCAGCAGAGAGTCTGCTTCTCCTTCTCTTCTCTCCCCCTCTTCCTCCCTGCTCCCATTCGTGCACTTGTGCTCCCTCTCTCTCTCAAATAAATAAAATTTTTTAAAAAGTGGACAATTTTAATCAATTAACAAATAATCCATAAAATGATTAAGATCTACTGTTTAGGGACGCCTGGGTGGCTCAGTTGGTTAAGCAGCTGCCTTCAGCTCAGGTCATGATCCCAGCGTCCTGGGATCAAGTCCCACATCAGGCTCCTTGCTCATCAGGGAGCCTGCTTCTCCCTCTGCCTCTGCCTGCTATTCTATCTGCCTGTGCTTGCTCTCTCTCCCTCTCTCTGACAAATAAATAAATAAAATCTTTAAAAAAAAAAATCTACTGTTTAAAAAGATACCAAGACTAAATGCCTCCATGGCAGACTTTTACCTGACTTTAAAGAAAATTTCCATGTTGTTTAAAATCAACCATAGAAAACTACATAAAGCTCTGTAATGATGCCAATATAATTTTCCTGTTCAAATTTGATAAAAATAGAAACAAAATAGAAAACTGTAAAGCAATTTAACTTATTACTATAAAAGCAAAGACTCTAAATAAGATACTAGCAAAGAGAATCTATCAATCTCTCAAAAGACTAAGTGGAATATATTTCAGGAATAATAAAGTGCTCCATATCAGGAAATGAATGTATCCACTTAATCCAGTACAACAAAAACTAAAAGATAAAAGTACATGTTTTATCAATAGATATTTAAAAGGCAATGGCAAAATTCAATAGCCAGTCCTAATTAAAAATAACACTAGGAAAAAAGTATCCAAATTCAATAAAGACAAATTTCTAAAAATTAGCACCAAATTCTAAAATCAGAAGTAGACAAAGATGACCAATTTCACATTATTTTTAATATTATTATGGGTTTTAATGTAAACACTAAAAGAAAATGAAATAACTAGCAAAAAGCACTGGAAAAAAACCACCTTTTGCTGATTAGATAACCATATACTTGTATAAATACAAAAATCAAGAAATTCTAACACAAAAAATTCTAAAATTAGTGAAATTATTTATTCTAACTTCTTGTTTGAAAAAATATTTTTTAAAAATTAACAGCTTTTCTCTGGCAATTAGGATCAAGAAATGAAAAGTCAAATCTTTTTATAATAAATGACAAAAACCATAAAATACTTTAAGTGTAATTTAATAAAAAAGACATAATATATACAGGATCTTATTAAAATATATAATGTATGATATAAAAAATATAAAAATGCATTCCATATTCTTAGAAGGGAAGAATACATAGAAAAAATGTCAATTCTCTAAAAATTAATGTAATAATTAAGTGCAATTTCAGTTGGTATTTCAATATTTTCTTAATTGGGTACATTATTTTAAAATTGTATAAGAAAGAACATACATCCAAGAAACCTATAAAAAAAAGATATGGGAACATTTGCTTTACCAAATATCAGAATATATCATAAAACCACTATAATCAAAAAGGAATAAGTAAATGGAGCCTTGAAACAAGACAGATACTCCAGAGATAAATGCCAGAATTTATTTGATTATTAAGGTGGTATATTTTCAAGAGGAAAAAGTCATGGATTATTTAATATTTGGTACTAATATCCTAGATATATATCTGGAAGAAAATAAATTAAGACAATTTCTTTTAACAAATACAAAAATAAAATCCAGATGGATTGAAGTTTTAAATAAAATTAAGAAACTGTAAGAAAATCTGTGATCTCACAATCTACAAGTGTCTAGAATTCATGACTCCCTAATATGACTGGAAACCCAGGAGTTAAGGCTAAATGCATTTTGCTAAATAAAAACTAAAAACTTTTATATGGCAAAGATCTTATAAATAAGGATAATGCATAAAAAATAGATATGGGAAAAGATAAGATGAGAAAGTAACCCAATAAAATGATGGGCAAAGACAATTCACTGATGAACAAATCTGTTTTTTGGTAAACCAAAGAAAAGATGTACAAATTTACAAGTAGTAACCATGAATATGCAAATTACAGTAACAACATGATTATCACTTTACACCCATCAAACTGACAAAAATTTTAAAGAGCCACAACAGTTTGGGAGGAGTCAAGATGGCGGAGAAGTAGCAGGCTGAGACTACTTCAGGTAGCGGGAGATCAGCTAAATAGCTTATCTAAAGATTGCAAACACCTACAAATCCAACGGAAGATTGAAGAGAAGAAGAACAGCAATTCTAGAAACAGAAAATCAACCACTATCTGAAAGGTAGGACTGGCGGAGAAGTGAATCCAAAGAGACTGGAAGATAGACCGCGGGGGGAGGGGCCGGCTCCTGGCGAGCGGCAGAGCAACGGAGCACAAAATCGGGACTTTTAAAAGTCTGTTCCGCTGAGGGACATCGCTCCAGAGGCTTAACTGGGGTGAAGCCCAGGCGGGGTCAGCGCGGCCTCAGGTCCCACAGGGTCACAGAAGGATCGGGGGTGTCTGAGTGTTGCACAGCTTACTGGTATTAGAACAGAGAAGCCGGCTACAGAGACAGAGCCGAGGAGTAAGCTCTAAGCTCGGGGTTACCTTGAACCGGTCGCAGGCTCGGTCAGCTCGGAGGGCGGCCAGAGGCCAGGGTGATGGGAGTAATTGGGCGCTGTTCTCTGAGGGCGCACTGAGGAGTGGGGCCCCGGGCTCTCGGCTCCTCCAGGCCGGAGACCAGGAGGCCGCCATCTTCATTCCTGTCTTCCAGAACTCTATGGAAAGCGCTCAGGGAACAAAAGCTCCCGAAAGCAAACCCAGCAAACCCGAGCGGATTACTCAGCCCAGCCCCGGGTAAGGGCGGTGCAACTCCGCCTGGGGCAAAGACACTTGAGAATCACTACAACAGGCCCCTCCCCAGAAGATCAACGGGAAACCCAGCCAGGACCAAGTTCACCTACCAAGGAGTGCAGTTCAATACCAAGGAGAGTGGTGGAATTCCAGAGGAGAAGAAAGCAAAGCACGGAACTCATGGCTTTCTCCCCATGATTCTTTAGCCTTGCAGTTAATTTAATTTTTTTTTCTTTTTCAATTTTTTTTTCTCTTCTTCTGCTAAATTTTTTTAACTTTTACCGTTTTCTTTTTTAACGTTTTTTAAATAGTTTATCTAATATATATTTATTTTCTTTTTTATATTTTTTATCGGCTTTCTTTTTTTAATAGTTTCTTTTTTTTTCTTTTTTCTTTCTGAACCCCTTTTTATCCCCTTTCTCCCCCCTCACAATTTGGGATCTCTTCTGATTTGGCTAAAGCATATTTTCCTGGGGTTGTTGCCACCCTTTTAGTATTTTACTTGCTCCTTCATATACTCTTATCTGGACAAAATGACAAGGCAGAAAAATTCACCACAAAAAAAAAGAACAAGAAGCAGTACCAAAGGCTAGGGACCTAATCAATACAGACTTTGGTAATATGTCAGATATAGAGTTCAGAATGACGATTCTCAAGGTTCTAGCCGGGCTTGAAATAGGCATGGAAGATATTAAAGCAACCCTCTCGGGAGATATAAAAGCCCTTTCTGGAGAAATAAAAGAACTAAAATCTAACCAAGTTGAAATCAAAAAAGCTATTAATGAGGTGCGATCAAAAATGGAGGCTCTCACTGCTAGGATAAATGAGGCAGAAGAAAGAATTAGCGATATAGAAGACCAAATGACAGAGAATAAAGAAGCTGAGCAAAAGAGGGACAAACAGCTACTGGACCACGAGGGGAGAATTCGAGAGATAAGTGACACCATAAACAAAACAACATTAGAATAATTGGGATTCCAATGAAGAGGAAACAGAGAGGGGAGCAGAAGGTATATTGGAGAAAATTATTGGAGAGAATTTCCCCAATATGGCAAAGGGAACAAGCATCAAAATCCAGGAAGTTCAGAGAACCCCCCTCAAAATCAATAAGAATAGGTCCACACCCCGTCACCTAATAGTAAAATTGACAAGTCTTAGTGACAAAGAAAAGATCCTGAAAGCAGCCCGGGAAAAGAAGTCTGTAACGTACAATGGTAAAAATATTAGATTGGTAGCAGACTTATCCACAGAGACCTGGCAGGCCAGAAAGAGCTGGCGTGATATATTCAGAGTACTAAATGAGAAAAACATGCAGCCAAGAATACTATATCCAGCTAGGCTATCATTGAAAATAGAAGGAGAGATTAAAAGCTTCCAGGACAAACAAAAACTGAAAGAATTTGCAAATACCAAACCAGCTCTACAGGAAATATTGAAAGGGGTCCTCTAAGCAAAGAGAGACCCTCAAAGTAGTAGATCAGAGAGAAACAGAGACAATATACAATAACAGTCACCTTACAGGCAATACAATGGCACTAAATTCATATCTCTCAATACTTAACCCTGAATGTTAATGGGCTAAATGCCCCAATCAAAAGACACAGGGTACAGAATGGATAAAAAAACAAAACCCATCTATATGTTGCCTACAAGAAACTCTTCTTAAACCCGAAGACACCTCCAGGTTTAAAGTGAGGGGGTGGAAAAGAATTTACCATGCTAATGGACATCAGAAGAAAGCAGGAGTGGCAATCCTTATATCAGATCAATTAGATTTTAAGCCAAAGACTATAATAAGAGATGAGGGAGGACACTATATCATACTCAAAGGAACTATCCAACAAGAAGATCTAACAATTTTAAATATCTATGCCCCTAACGTGGGAGCAGCCAACTATATAAACCAATTAATAACAATATCAAAGAAACACATCGACAATAATACAATAATAGTAGGGGATTTTAACACTCCCCTCACTGAAATGGACAGATCATCCAAGCAAAAGATCAACAAGGAAATCAAGGCCTTAAATGACACACTGGACCAGATGGACATCACAGATATATTCAGAACATTTCATCCCAAAGCAACAGAATACACATTCTTCTCTAGTGCACATGGAACATTCTCCAGAATAGATCACATTCTTGGTCCTAAATCAAGTCTCAACCGGTATCAAAAGATTGGGATCATTCCCTGCGTGTTTTCAGACCACAATGCTCTAAAGCTAGAACTCAATCACAAGAGGAAATTTGGAAAGAACCCAAATACATGGAGACTAAACAGCATCCTTCTAAAGAATGAATGGGTCAACCAGGAAGTTAAAGAAGAATTGAAAAAATTTATGGAAACAAATGATAATGAAAACACAACAGTTCAGAATCTGTGAGACACAACAAAGGCAGTCCTGAGAGGAAAATATATAGCGGTACAAGCCTTTCTCAAGAAACAAGAAAGGTCTCAGGTACACAACCTAACCCTACACCTCAAGGAGCTGGAGAAAGAACAAGAAAGAAACCCTAAACCCAGCAGGAGAAGAGAAATCATAAAGATCAGAGCAGAAATCAATGAAATAGAAACCAAAAAAACAATAGAACAAATCAACGAAACTAGGAGCTGGTTCTTTGAAAGAATTAATAAGATTGATAAACCCCTGGCCAGACTTCTCAAAAAGAAAAGAGAAAGGACCCAAATAAATAAAATCATGAATGAAAGAGGAGAGATCACAACGAACACCAAAGAAATACAGACAATTATAAGAACATATTATGAGCAACTCCACGCCAACAAATTTGACAATCTGGAAGAAATGAATGCATTCCTAGAGACATATAAACTACCACAACTGAACCAGGAAGAAATGGAAAGCCTGAACAGACCCATCACCAGTAAGGAGATTGAAACAGTCATCAAAAATCTCCAAACAAACAAAAGCCCAGGGCCAGATGGCTTCCCGGGGGAATTCTACCAAACATTTAAAGAAGAACTAATTCCTATTCTCCTGAAACTGTTCCAAAAAATAGAAATAGAAGGAAAACTTCCAAACTCATTTTATGAGGCCAGCATCACCTTGATCCCAAAACCAGACAAGGGTCCCATCAAAAAAGAGAACTACAGACCAATATCCTTGATGAACACAGATGCAAAAATTCTCGCCAAAATACTAGGCAATAGGATTCAACAGTAAATTAAAAGGATTATTCACCACGACCAAGTGGGATTTATTCCAGGGCTGCAAGGTTGGTTCAACATCCACAAATCAATCAATGTGATACAACACATTAATAAAAGAAAGAACAAGAACCATATGATACTCTCCATAGATGCTGAAAAAGCATTTGACAAAGTACAGCATCCCTTCCTGATCAAAACTCTTCAAAGTGTAGGGATAGACGGCACATACCTCAACATTATCAAAGCCATCTATGAAAAACCCACCGCAAATATCATTCTCAATGGAGAAAAACTGAAAGCTTTTCCGCTAAGGTCAGGAACACGGCAGGGATGTCCATTATCACCACTGCTATTCAACATAGTACTAGAAGTCCTAGCCTCAGCAATCAGACAACAAAAGGAAATTAAAGGCATCCAAATCGGCAAAGAAGAAGTCAAACTCTCACTCTTCGCAGATGATATGATACTCTATGTGGAAAACCCAAAAGACTCCACTCCAAAACTGCTAGAACTTGTACAGGAATTCAGTCAAGTGTCAGGATATAAAATCAATGCACAGAAATCAGTTGCATTTCTCTACACCAACAACAAGACAGAAGAAAGAGAAATTAAGGAGTCTATCCCATTTACAATTGCACCCAAAACTATAAGATACCTAGGAATAAACCTAACCAGGGAGACTAAGAATCTATACACAGAAAACTATAAAGTACTCATGAAAGAAATTGAGGAAGACACAAAGAAATGGAAAAATGTTCCATGCTCCTGGATTGGAAGAAGAAATATTGTGAAAATGTCTATGCTACCTAAAGCAATCTACACATTTAATGCAATTCCTATCAAAGTACCATCCATTTTTTTCATAGAAATGGAACAAATAATCCTAAAATTTATATGGAACCAGAAAAGACCTCGAATAGCCAAAGGAATATTGAAAAAGAAAGCCAAAGTTGGTGGCATCACAATTCCGGACTTCAAGCTCTATTACAATGCTGTCATCATCAAGACAGCATGGTACTGGCACAAAAGCAGACACATAGATCAATGGAACAGAATAGAGAGCCCAGAAATGGACCCTCAACTCTATGGTCAACTCATCTTCGACAAAGCAGGAAAGAATATCCAATGGAAAAAATGACAGCCTCTTCAATAAATGGTGTTGGGAAAATTGGACAGCCACATGCAGAAAAATGAAATTGGATCATTTCCTTACACCACACACGAAAATAGACTCAAAAATGGATGAAGGATCTCAATGTGAGAAAGGAATCCATCAAAATCCTCGAGGAGAACACAGGCAGCAACCTCTTCGACCTCAACCGCAGCAACATCTTCCTAGGAACATCACCAAAGGCAAGGGAAGCAAGGGCAAAAATGAACTATTGGGATTTTATCAAGATCAAAAGCTTTTGCACAGCAAAGGAAACAGTGAACAAAACCAAAAGACAACTGACAGAATGGGAGAAGATATTTGCAAATGATATATCAGATAAAGGGCTAGTGTCCAAAATCTATAAAGAACTTAGCAAACTCAACACCCAAAGAACAAATAATCCAATCAAGAAACGGGCAGAGGACATGAACAGACATTTCTGCAAAGAAGACATCCAGATGGCCAACAGACACATGAAAAAGTGCTCCATATCACTCGGCATCAGGGAAATACAAATCAAAACCACCATGAGATATCACCTCACACCAGTTAGAATGGCTAAAATTAACAAGTCAGGAAATGACAGATGCTGGCGAGGATGTGGAGAAAGGGGAACCCTCCTACACTGTTGGTGGGAATGCAAGCTGGTGCAACCACTCTGGAAAACAGCATGGAGGTTCCTCAAAATGTTGAAAATAGAACTACCCTATGACCCAGCAATTGCACTGCTGGGTATTTACCCTAAAGATACAAACGTAGTGATCCGAAGGGGCACGTGCACCCGAATGTTTATAGCAGCAATGTCTACAATAGCCAAACTATGGAAAGAACCTAGATGTCCATCAACAGACGAATGGATAAAGAAGATGTGGTATATATACACAATGGAATACTATGTAGCCATCAAAAGAAATGAAATCTTGCCATTTGCGACAACGTGGGTGGAACTAGAGGGTATCATGCTTAGCGAAATAAGTCAATCAGAGAAAGACAACTATCATATGATCTCCCTGATATGAGGGAGAGGAGATGCAACATGGGGGGTTAAGGGGGTTGGAGAAGAGTAAATGAAACAAGATGGGATTGGGAGGGAGACAAACCATAAGTGACTCTTAATCTCACAAAACAAACTGAGGGTTGATGGGGGGAGGGGGGTTGGGAGAGGGGGCTGGGGTTATGGATATTGGGGAGGTTATGTGCTATGGTGAGTGCTGTGAAGTGTGTAAACCTGGCGATACGCAGACCTGTACCCCTGGGGATAAAAATATATGTTTATAAAATTCCACTCTATTAAAAAAAAAAAAAGAGAGCCACAACATTTATTGCTGGCTGAAATGTAATTAAAAGGATACTCTCATATATTGCTGGTGGAAATGTGAAGTGTTACAGCCTTTGGGTAAAGCAATCTGGTATCATTTATTATAATTAAAACACATACTCACACTTAGACCCACCCAACAATAACATTCCTGGGTATTCCATAAAAATAGAAGTATTTATTTACACAGACAAATGTAAAAAGATATTGGTTGCAGCATTGTCAGTGGCGGTAGAAGAAAAAGAAAAACTAGAAACAAAAGCAATGCCTATCAATAAAAGAACGGCTTTTTAAAATTCCACTCATCAAAAATAATGAATTGGAGCTCTACCACATGACTTAGAGGATTTTCAAATGAGAAACTGTTGAATGAGAAAAGCAAGATGCAGAAGAACATGTAATATATGATTGTACTTCCAAACACACACACACACACACACACACACACACACACACACAAATCTTATATATGTATATTATGTGAATAGGCATGTATATTATTCATTATATGAGGATTATACGAGGACAGATAAAAATATACAGAAAAGATGCATTCCATGCTATTTTAAAGGCTAGTTGGGAGCCAGAGAGGCTGATGTGAAAGGAAGAGGGCTGAAGCAAATAAAAAAGAAAAACTTGCCGTAAAAGGAGCTCTTCATAATTTTACAAGTATTCATTTGAAAAAATTATGTATATATGGGTACGTATAATTAAAATAGGTATTCTTTAAAAATATATTAGATTTAAAATATTTTAAGGAGGGGCGCCTGGGTGGCTCAGTGGGTTAAGCCGCTGCCTTCGGCTCAGGTCATGATCCCAGGTCATGATCCCAGGTCCTGGGTTCGAGCCCCACATCGGGCTTTCTGCTCAGCGGGGAGCCTGCTTCCTCCTCTCTCTCTGCCTGCCTCTCTGCTTACTTGTGATTTCTCTCTGTCAAATAAATAAATAAAATCTTAAAAAAAATAAAATAAAATAAAATATTTTAAGGAAAAAATAAGTACACTAGTAGAAAAATATTTTGCTCTTCTAGTGATCAAAGAAATTCAAAGTAAAATAATGAGACATAAGTTTTTCCATAAAAGATTAGACAGGATTTGAAAAATTGGTAACACCCACCAGCTGGGTGGAAGTGAAAAATAAAATACTTTTAATGCTTTGTGAGAGTAAATTGTTAGAAACTTTCTGAAGGATACTTTAGCGATATTTAAGAAAAGTCTTTAAATAAGCACGGCATAATCATACAGAAATGTACATACAGAATAAGTATTGTCATTAATGCCAAGAAGGTGTAAGCAAGTTAAATAAATGAAATAGCACATGTAAAGTGCTTACCATATGCCTGGGATGTCCTTAGCACTCAATGAATGTCCAAAAACAGGGGCCTTGGTAATCAAGTGGTAGTCTAACTCAGAAGGTAAAAAAATAATGAAGTATTTAATAAGTAGCACTACCATCCTGAAATGGAAAACAATGCAAGTTTAAAAATGATAATGAAGAGGACACCTGGCTGGCTCAGTCAGTAGAGCATGAGTCTCTTGATCTCAGGGTTGTAAGTTTGAGCCCTAGGCCTGGTATAGAGATTACTTAAAAAAATGAAAAAAAAAATTTTTTAATGAAAATGATAATGCTGATTTAGATTTGTGACACAGATATTAACAAAACACAAGTTATCACTAAAGGGGAAATGGAGTTGTAAGTAGTATCCACCTTTGAAAAAGCATTTGTAATTATATCCGTGTAGGAAAACATCTAGAAAGAAGTGAACCAAAATGTTAACAGTGGTTATCTCTGAATGTGGACTTTTTGGTTTTTGAGGTTCATTTTTTAAAATATATCTGTGTTTTCTAATTTTTCCACAATAAGAATGCACTTCTGCATAATTTTTAAACTTTTCAAAGCACAGCAGGGTGAATGAGTATTTAGAATATGGAATCAGAAGCCCAGCTCTTTAACTTAATCACAATGTGACATTAGGCATTTTACTTTAAAAAACATGTTTTTTCATCTGTTGGTTAATTACATAGAGCCAAAATAACCTATCTACTGGTAATTCCAAATCAATAGGCATTTGCTATACTTGAATTCATGGGTGGGATTGTAAAGGGGTGGGGGGGCATGCTGACATTTGCTCACACAAGCATAATTTTTATGTTGCCCTAGTAGGTATTCAAAAGACTGGATCAGATGCAGGAACTTATGTGGTTATTTTCAAACATCTCATGACTTGAAAGAACAGGTGTTGGAGGAAACCATGTCTACATATTTGCTAGGAAAGCATTCTCAGGTTTCTTTTCTAATCTTGGAAAAGATGATACATTAATGTGACTATTACCCTTAATTTCTGAAACCAGCCAAGCAACCAGATGCATGAAACCCACATTCGGGAGAAATGAAGTCATTAGTAAGAGTCCCAAGCATTCTAGCAATGAAGCTATTAGAGTTACATAACCTACAAGTTCCAACACATTTTCCCAGGTCCACCATGTACCTTATAAAACTTTTCCAAAGACTACTGAAAGACAATTCCAAATTCATATATCATGACCTTTGGACCAGTTCCAGTGAAATACAGAATGTCCCTCATGGGACTGTTTATGAATGCAATTGGTGCATGCTCAAAATTAGTTTGGAAGACTAATGGAAATTTTTGATTCACAGTTGGAAAGAGAAAAAGAGGAGAGGACATCCAGTTCTGAAACCAAAGATTATCAAAAATGAAGAGCAAGTAGAGAGACTGATACCTCCTTGAGAAGGACAAAGGAGAGAGGACCTGAAACATTACAGGAGGCATCTGCCTTCATCCACAAGCCCAGCACCATCCTTTGAAGGGAGATGATGGGAATCACTGATCTTTCTGATTTTCTTTAATACTGAGAGCAAATGAATGAACAAGAAGGCTAAATACTCAAGATGAATCCAGTGTGAAGCCAAATTAAAATAATGTAAGCCAACCCTACTTAAAGATAAGCAGTCAACTCCCGTCTGGCCTTTTGCAATGGCCTCCTAACTGGTCTCTGTTTCCAATCTTAACTTTCTATGGTCTACCTTCCGTGTGGCAGCCAACGTGATCTTCCGAAAACAATAATCAGAACATATCTCTCCCTGATGACTTCTCTTCATACTTAGAATAAAATCCAAAGTCCTCACCAGGGCCTGCGGGGTAACTATAGGTTTCAGTTTGCCTGAATGATCCTGGTTTATGGCTAATGAGGTTCTTCCCGCAATATCCCTTTGGCCCATTCCCTCACTTGATCCAGGTGTCTGAGCAAACATCTCCTCAGAGAGGGCTTCCTTTACCTCCTCACTGAAAACAACTCTATCCCCTCTCCTGCTTTACTTTGTTTGAAATACTTTGTCACTATTTAGCATTATATCGTATTTTAATTTCTTGTTTGTCTAACTGTAATTGTGCTTCCTGATGGCAGCTTATCATTGTCTTCGATAACACACCCCCAGCACTGGCCCTGGGGAGAGGCTCAGCAAATACCTGATGAACAAATGAATAAATGAGTGAGGGAAGGAAGGAAGGAAGGAAGGAAGGAAGGAAGGAAGGAAGTCTTTGGCTCTGCTTAGCAAGTATTCACTCACTCCAAGTTTGTATGAAACATTGTTTGAGTTGGTGATTTGTAGATGATGTTAATATGGACCATGACAAATGATACTTGTACACCATCAAATCAAATGTACATTTTACTTCTGATTGCTTTACTACATTATAGGTGTTATGAACATTATGTGTTCATATCAGGGAAAGCCCTGAGTGTGGATTCCCAGCAGTCAAGGTTCTATAGGGTAGCAGATTCCCTCATCCCCATGGCATGGGTTTGAGGCTCTTTGCTGATTCTTGAACTTTACCTCTCTCTGTACAAGCAAAGATGAGCAAGGGACTAAAAGAAAGCTGATTTTTTGCTTTTTATGAAATGTCCTGAAAAGCACACATACACATACACACAGAAGTGACCAAAATCATAATACATCTGACTTTTGTCAAAGCGAGCCAAGTATTCCCATTGTAAGAGTAAGGTAATTGAGTTCCCATGAGTTTAGGGGACATAAATGTGCTCATGTAAATGAAAAGTGACAATGCTGAGACTTACAGATCCATATGTCTGGTACCAAATCCATACTACCTTTCAAAAAAAAAAAAAAAAAAGGAGGCCAGTCTTTAAAGGGAAATGGGCATTCCTATAAACTTTTAAAGTAGCTCCTGCCCCAAAGGGGTCCCACAGAGTTGAACAAATAACTTGAAAACATATTCTTGACTGGACAGCAAATAGTTGTCAATGAGGGTTCTCCAGCAACCCAAACTCCAACTGAGACTTTCAATCATCTCAGTTTTCCCAACCTTTGAAAATAGGCAAGAGACGATGTGCTCCCACCACACTGCAGCCCTCGGATTCTCTCTCTGGAAGAAATAAGAGACAAGGTTTGCGCTTTATACTTCTTTTGCCAACATATGGTTGCTCTTGAATAATTATGCTAGAGAGAAAAGTTGGCCTTCAGTGCAGCTCTCTGTGAACTTACAGTTACCACTTAAATAACTCAAAAACTAGAATTTCTGTCTGCAGAACTGAGAATCCAACAGCACGGCTTCTATGGGAGAAACTCCATCCCCCATGGGAGGGCCAGTGAGAGGCTCCCCAAAGTTCCTGTTTCTTCGTTCTATCACAAAGCAGGCACTTGGGATCCCAGCCAGCAGCCCCACAGCACCCAAAATTGTTTAAGCCCTGGACTATATCCGGTATTGTCAGCCTTTCAGCAGTGGGAGGGGGAGTGCTCCACAGTACTGTCTTTCTCTTGGAAAGTACGAACCTGTGATTATTAACCCTTGCATGAGGGTGGCTATGGGGACCTGCTGGCTCACAGAGTTCTCCTCGCCCTTACCCTTTTGTTTGTCTTGTGACTTCACTCTCTCTCCAGTTCTATACATGGTACATTTCATGGGTCTGAAAAACCACCTCAGGAGATGACTTTCTGGAGGTTCCCCATGATATCCACCAGACCCCAGGGTGGGAGAAGGGGACAGTTCCTGAGAGAAGGAAACACTGGATCACTGGGAGTCCACAAGCCAGCCTCTGCAGAAAGCCCACCCCCTGGGGACAGGTCTCCAGGTCTTCCAGCACTGCCCTCAGGGATGACGAAGTGCATGCTTAGATCCAGGGGTGTTTAGAGCAACTATGTCCTGACTGAGGAGGGCATGCCTGAAATCCTGAACTGAGCAAGCTGTAGTGTTCACAGGTGAGGAGAGACACAGAGGAGAAGGAAGTGCCCAATAGCCTGACCCAGGGGTGCAGGGTTGAGACCACACTGAATCCAGATGACTCTTACAGGACATGTTTGTATGAAAATTTATGTCTTCAAAACACTCTGCAATACATTAATGCATTGACTCATCCAATGGGACCTAAGAATGATTGGAATCCCCTCTTTCTGGTGCCTAGAATGATGTATAGCCCAAAGAAAACACTGAATGGATATATGGTAAATAAATTGCAGGGTAAGTAAAAAGAAAGGGATGGTCAGAGCAACAAGAGAGTTGGGGACAGGAATCTGAGGGTTTCATCTATAGGTATGTGTGTGAAGGGATCTCAGTTCCAACAACTCATCTCTTCAGTGTTTTTTTCAAGGATAAAGGAATTCTACTCCATATATTTTCCTTAATTTTACTCACCTAGGGTCACCCTACTTCAGTACATGCTCAAAAAAAAAAAAATACATCCAGTGAATGGACATTCTATCCCATCTCCAGGCTCTCTAAAAATGCCTATTCTCTGAACTGCTGTACTTCTTATGAATACCTACTTCCCTTCCCATCCTGGCATTCACTCAAGTCAGTCTTTCCTTCTTCCATACGTCAGAGCTTCTCCATCTCTTATTCTCAGACTTAGGGAATTAATTGCCAAGCCCAGCGTCAGTAACAACCTTCTCCCAATATTATACAATGACAGCTGAGTGCACAAACTCAGCCAGATTATAACTTAACACCCGATAGTTTGCAAAGTGCTTTCACTTACTGCCATCCCACTTTAATCTTTTCAGTAAGATAGGAGCCGCTGTCCTTATTTAGAGGGAAAGGAAAGGCTCACTTAACACTAGACAGTAGCAGAGTTGGCTTCAATTACAAATCTCCTGAATCTCCACAGGTAGCACGCCTGTGACCTAGGCTATGTCAGGGTGCAATTAGTCCCCAAGCACATTACATGCTTGGTTCTCAAAGCGTGGTGCCAGGTATTACCTGGGAGCTTGTTAGAAATGCAGATTTCTCAGGCCCCTCCGCAGAGCTACAAAATCAGAAATTTTTTTAACAACAGTCCTGGCAATTTTTGTGCCCTTGAAACTTTGACAAAAACTGCCCAAATCACTTGAAATCTGCAAGGTACTGACTCTTTCCAGAAGTCTTTATCTTTTTACCATTTCTTTATCTCCAGGAAGACCAGATGGGACAAGCTCTTTGCTTTGCATGGACATTCAGCAGATCAAAATAAAAGCCACCTCCTGTGCTCTATCAGTTATCACAAATAGGTTTTTCACATCAGACACTCCCAGGTTATTTTCAACTTTTTATTGGTTCATAAAATTGGGTGTTTGCTCTGTGCTTTCTTCCCTCCTCTTTTTTCTCTGGGGAGCCAGTGAACTCTAATAGTTATTATTCCAGGGCAGAGTTCCTAACTCAAGCTAGTAAGAAGTCCACAAAACAAAGAGGTTTGTTTGTGCAGGTTCAAATCCTGGCTCCACTACAGTCCAGCTGTATAAAATTTCTACCTTTCAGAGTTTTGTGAAAATACAAGATAATGTAATAGAGTACCTACCATACTGATTGATTCATTGCTGACAATAAATATTGTATCACTGACTGAATAAAGAAATGAATGAATAAACAGAAACTATGGGGAGGAAGGGCTTGGGCAGGAAGAGGCCAGAGATAAGAAAGGGATAGTTACTAGAGTGTATTTATTAAATGTTCTTTCCTGTACTTAAAGAAGAGAAGAAGATGATAAAGGAAGTTCATGATAATCAGGTTTGAAAACCCAACAGGCACTGAAGTAATGAATGGCCCATGGATGTTCGAATGGGAAAATAAATCAAATTGTGCAAAAGTATCATAGACATTACAAAGTATTTTCCAAACATGAGTATTAGTATTACTGAGGGATGGACGGCAGTCCTGTTCTTTAGATATCTATTCTTTTACTACCCTTTTATTGATTACTTAGAGACTGCAACATTTGCATTTTTAACAAGCTCTGCAACTAATTCTGATACACATTAATGTTGAAGAACGGCTACATTTGAAGGAAGAACAGAAAAATAAGTAAGCCAACAAATGTGGAGAAGAGAGTTTGCTTTGAGGAAGGTACAGAAAGAACTAAATGAGAAGTAACATGAGCAACGGCAAATAGCAGGGCTAGAGAATGGAAGGGGTTCCCAGTCACAGCATTCTCTTTTGGATTTATTGCATGGTGTCCTGAGTTATAAAGAAGCATATTCTTCTAGAACACAGTTGAAGATCATGATACAAAACTGGCTATTTGAAGCTCTGTCACTTTCTAAACGCTACCCAAAGCTGGGCATCCCTGACCTTTAATCAGTTAGCTATGAGGTGCAGTGTTGTCTTGACCACAGAGAAGATAAGAGCTAATAGAGGTTTCCCCTAATAGAACCATTTAGTCATCCCACAGCATGTATACAAACACTGTCTTTTGGATAATTCTCAATATTTTTAAAGGAAAAAAAAAACTCACCTAAATCAGTTCCTGGAGCATTACAATTTTTCTTCAGACCTACTACCAAGGTTCTATATTTTAAACTTGACCTAGATGATTGGCACCCAGACTCCATGTAGCAGGAGATAGGAGAAATCAGACACTGTTTTGGCCCCCAGACCAATAAACTCGTCTCAGGCTACTGCATTCTCTACTAAGGGATAAGATGTCAATGGATAGGCAAGTGAATTCCTTTTACATCTGTAATATTTTTAAATATTTCAAGCAAAGAAGTATTGAATGATCATTTTAGGTTTCTTTAAAAAACGTTTTAAGATCTAAATGGTCTAAAAATTGAAAAGAGAAGCCCCGCATTTTTGACATGTATAATATTTCCCTCAAGGAATTCCTGTACCATTTTATTCTTCTGTAAATGTTAGAAACAAGGCTGATTTATATCTATTTTGCATTAACCTTTGAGACAGAATCCTCTTACATGTTTGTCATCAAATACCTGTTGTCTTTGCTCTGTTTCGTTTCATTTTGCTTTGTTTAAAGGGTTATTTTTAGTTTTTTTTCTGCAATAATATCGACAACTAGGAATGGAGATGGGTTATGAGTCTCAAGAAATCATAGGCAAATGCCTGAGTCCTAGGGCATAAGCTAAAAAATAGTGACCTTAACCAGGCATCCAAAATCCTAGATAGCCAACGAGTGGAGATACCTTATCTGGAATGTTTCTCTTCAAATACACACTTACTTCTCTAGAAATGCATATCACAGGATCCTCCAAACTGCATTTTCTTTAAAACACTGTCCCCATTGCCAAAGGCAAGGGAAGCAAGGGCAAAATCGAACTATTGAGACTTCATCAAGATCAAAAGCTTTTGCACAGCAAAGGAAACAGTCAACAAAACCAAAGACAACTGACAGAATGGGAGAAGATATTCCCAAATGACATATCAGATAAAGGGCTAGTATCCAAAATCTAGAAAGAACTTATCAAACTCAACACCCAACGAACAAAGAATCCAATCAAGAAATGGGCAGAAGACATGAACAGACATTTCTGCAAAGGAGACATCCAAATGGCCAAAAGACACATGAAAAAGTGCTCAACATCACTCAGCATCAGGGAAATACAAATCAAAACCACAATGAACCACCTCACACCAGTCAGAATGGCTAAAATTTACCAGTCAGAAAACGACAGGTGTTGGCAAGGACACAAAGAAAGGGGAACCCTCCTACACTGTTGGTGGGAATGCAAGCCAGTGCAGCCACTCTGGAAAACAGTATGGAGGTTCCTCAAAAAGTTGAAAATAAAGCTACCCTATGACCCAGCAATCTCTCTACTGGGTATTTACCCTAAAGATACAAATGTAGTGATCCAAAGAGGTACGTACACTCCAATGTTTATAGTAGCAATGTCCACAATAGTCAAACTGTGGAAGGAGCCTAGATGTCCATCAACAGAAGAATGGATAAAGAAGATGTGGTGTATATGTAAATACAGTGCAATATTATGCAGTCATTAGAAAAAAAACAAAACAAAACAAAATCTTCCCATTTGCAGCCACATGGATGGAACTAGAAGGTATTATGCTATGTGAAATGAGTCAATCAGAGAAAGATAATTATCACATGATCTCCCAGATTTGAGGAATTTGAGAGGCAGGGCGGGGTTTGTGGGGGGAAGCGAGGGAAAAATGGAACAAGGTGGGATCTGGGAGGAAGACAAACCATAAGAGACTCTTAATCTCAGGAAGCAAACTGAGGGTTGCTGGGGGGGTCGGGGGAGAAGGATAGGGTGGCTGGGTTATAGACATTGGGAAGGGTATGTGCTATGGTGAGTGCTGTGAAT
The DNA here is from genome assembly GCF_902655055.1 of Lutra lutra. Classification (NCBI taxonomy): domain Eukaryota; kingdom Metazoa; phylum Chordata; class Mammalia; order Carnivora; family Mustelidae; genus Lutra; species Lutra lutra. Next base: position 139,671,682 of record NC_062280.1, read on the forward strand.
TATGTAAGACTAATGATTCACAGACCTTTACCCCTGAAACAATACATTATATGTTAATAAAAAAATAAATAGGGGCGCCTGGGTGGCTCAGTGGGTTAAAGCCTCTGCCTTCAGCTCAGGTCATGATCCCAAGGTCCTGGGATCAAGCCCCGCATCAGGCTCTCTGCGCAGTGGGGAGCCTGCTTCCCCTTCTCTCTTTCTCTCTGCCTGCCTCTCTGCCTACTTGTGATCTCTGTCTGTCAAATAAATAAATAAAATCTTTTTTAAAATAAATAAATAAATAAAGCACTGTTTCCCAAAATGGGCTCTGGCAAACACCAGACCTACAAGATGCTTTGTGAAGAAAAAAGTAGTTTGTGAACAAATCAGTTTGCAAAGCTGTGTTTTCTGACAATGAAGATAAAAATAGTAATTATAGCATTTAACTGAGACTCAGGGCCCTAGCAACATTATTATTTACAAGTAAAATAAAAACAGCCATAGCTATCACTTTGCTCATTCCAATTGCACAACCCAAAGGAAAGACATAGCTGGCATCGACATTTAAAGAGGAGGAATCTTTCCATAGTCTTCAGCATAGAGGAAGTAACTAGAATATTATCTCCATCCTTATTAACTGTGGAAGGCACAAGCTTCCTCTTGGAGCAATGCACAGAGATCTAGACTCTCACACAAATGCTCCCTAGCACATGTTTTTCATTCATAGCATTTAGTATATGTGATTATTATCTTTCTTTTTTCACTCGTTTCTATCTCTTCAACTTAGAACGTAAGCTCCAAGGGAGGAGGACCATGTCATTTGTGTTTGCAGCTGACCTAGCCACATCCTTGACACACCACAGGAATAGATACTTGTTAAGAAAGTGAATGGTAAAGTTCCCTAATAAAGACCTGTCTTCTAGGATCTACAGTTTACTAAGAGTCATCAAAGGGATGGATTTTCAAGAGTAGCTAGAAAATCACCTCAGGAAAATATCTAAAATTCTCCCTAAACAGCATCAGCTTTTCTTAACGACTTCTCTGCAAGCCCTCCCAACTGTGTCCACATTGCTCCCATGGAGTTTCATGGAGCCATACAAAGTTAGGCCACTGACAAGGAGTCGATGCATCTGACTTCAAATTCTGCCAGCTAAGACTGGGTCTCTTTGTGCTTTATTTTGTTTTTCCAGGTTCACTGAATTATAATTGGAAAGTAAAAATTATATACAGTTAGGGTATACAATATAGTGATTTAATATATGTATACATTGTAATGTGATTACCACAGTCAAGTTCATAGATATATCCATCACTTCACATAGTGTTTGCATATGTGTGTGTATGGTGAGAACACTTAAGATCTGCTCTCTTAGCAAAGTTCAAGGACACATACAGTATCATTAACTATAATCACCCTGGTGTGCATTAGATCCCCAGAGCTTATCCATCTTATAATTGACAGATTATACCCTTTGACCAACATCTTTCCATTATCCCAACCCCCAGCCCTAAAACCAACTGTTCTACTCTCTGGTTCCATGAACTTGACTTTTTCATACTCCACATATCTTTATATTTTAGAAACTGATTGAGATTCAACCTCTTGGGCATGAGGAGCAGGTCCTCCACCTGAGCTTCTCCCGTAGTCCTGGGAGCCTGTCCAAATAAGCCTGGGCTCAAGACAAAATACCCCATAGCTCTCAGACATGAAGGAATGGAGTTTCATAGAGCCCTGGAGTGGGGGTGAAGGGGTAGTATTCCCCACAGACTGACATATCCACACCTACTGGAACTGACTTCTTGCCTTCTAAAGTGGAAATTTCATTTGCTGCTCAGTTATCTTAGTTTAGCACAATTCCCTTGAGAACAAAGGAACTCAATCCAGAGGCCAGAGTGCTGCTCCAAAAATGAAAGTAAAAAGAGTAATTATAACAGTCAGCACTTACTTGGCATTATTATAAGGGTCTGCACTTTGCTAAGCACTCTGCATACATCAATATTGCATTTAATCCCTTCAAACACACTATGATGCAAATTCTGCTATTGTTCCCATTTTACAGATGAGGAAAGAGAGGCATGATACCCCAAATCAAACCATGGCAACCCAATGCAACAACCATAAAGCACTGCAGGCCCCTTTATGCCTTCCATAGATCCAAAACACAACTGAATGTGACAAGGAAAATGGAAAAACTGGGACCCTAGCAATGTTGCAATGTTTCTGCCCTTTCTGGCCACCCACTGGCCACCACCAAACGCTGCATTATATTGATTTAGCTCATCTCAGATGCACATACCATAGGTCCAAATAGACTCATATAACTGCATTAGTCATTCCAGATACTTTAATCCATTACTTAATGCATTACTCAGATCCTGGTACCAGGAGGGAATGGCAGGAAGTCAAGGTTGGTTATACATGGATGAAACAATAATAAGTCTTGAAAACACTTGCACCTGTGAAGAAACAGCCAGAATTTGAAAACATCTGACTGTGAAAGTTTTATTGTTTCTCATTTAAAATGCTTGCCATGGATCTTATTTTTGAGCACATAGTATCTTTGCATTACTGATCACTTCTAAATATTCATCCTCTAATTAGAGGAACCCCCAATCAAAAATGAGTCACTGACCTTTTCCTCAGCATTTTATTTCAGTAAGCCAAAATAAACACATGGAATTGTTACTATGGTGACCGAAGGTACTGAAGGGACCCAGCCTCTCATTAAAAAATTGACACACCAGCAGGAAAAAAAATGATGGATGTTGTGGTTATTTTAGGGAAAATCATGCCCCAAATGTTGAGGTTAAGTCAGCCACCCCTTTTCCTTCAGAAAAAAAAAAGAAGAAGAAGAAGAAGAAGTTTCCGATGCAAATGGTTTGAATTAATGCCATGGATATTTATAACAACAGTCTGGTTAAGGGAACTTATTTGCTATTCATCAAGCAAATGTCCCCTAGGATTAAAGAAGCCCAAAGAAAATATTTTTAAAATAATAAATAAAATGTCTTTGGGGGTGGGAAGCAGTTATATTCGTATTCAACATCATGACTGCTGGGTTGAGACCTCAAAGCCTAAGGCCACTGGGACTGGACAATTCTGCAGTGCTTTTGGAAGAGATCAGCAAGACACATGTGTCCCAGCTGACGTGCCAGCAGGAGAGCCAATGTTTTCTTAAGTTGACACCCCAAGTAGTAAATAAGAAAAGAGAAACCAAGAGTGGCCCGATACACAGGTCTAAAATTAGAAAGGCATTGACTGTCTCTTTTTTAAGCAGCTTCCTTAGTTGAGATTTGGAGAGAAAAAGTGGAAGGGAAGAAGCTTAACTTTTTTAGCATATCACTGGACAATGCCATCCTCACTTTTCAAAAATAGCCCTAGAAGAAGAAACACTGTTTGGGTGAAACACTACCATACAGTCTCCTCTCCTTCATGGTGCCTCTGGGAGAGAGACCTGTGTGCACAGCAATGCAAAGAGACAACAGTGGGACCAAAATGTTATGAAGGGCCCAGGAAAGCCCCCCAAGAGTGAGGACAGTAGCAGTGACCATGAGTAGAGAGCCAGCATCAGGCTCACCCTCCTGTTTGATCTCCATCCAGAGGCCTGGCACCAGGTGACTGGGGACCCTACTGATCCTGTCTTTGTTTTGACTACTGATATTTTGTCAAAATGTGGATTTTTAAAAATATTTTTATTTTAAATATTTAATATTTACATAATTTTCAATATTCAATATTAAAATAGTATTTTCTTAATTACTGAATTTTTGGTGTTCCCTTAAATTTTGTACCTGAAGCAAGTGCCTCACTCCCCTTACCCTACCACCTCACCTCCTAGTGGGGAGGTCCCCAGAGTCCCGCAAAGGAAGAGGACCTGCTTTCTAACCCAGGCACTGAAGTACTGAGTGCTGCCTCAAGATAGCGGCTTCCACAGAGAGGACTTCCTTTCTCTCAACAAATCAGTCCAAGCAGAACCTGCAGGACACAGGTCTTGTACACAACCCAGGCAAGATTATAGCTGTGCCTTCAGACCCCTGAACTCAGATGTTTGTCTGCCATTGCATCAGTCATGCCTCCAAACATCAGTTTCTTCCTGTGTTGATCTAGCATAATAAAGAAGTCCACTTCCTATCATCAGTCAGAAACGCAATGGGGTCATGCCTGTCAATAGCTGAAAAACGTGTACTGCTGAATCACTGTCTGCCATTGTTATTGTTCTTCAAATCTTGGTTCCTGTGCTACTCACCTCACCCCTCAGAGTCTGTGTTTCCTCTTCTGTAACAAGAGGAATATAGTGCCGTCTCTCAGGGTTGCTATACGGATTAAACGTTACTGTATAGGAAGTGCCTAGAACAGTGTCTGCACACAGAGGTAACTATTATTAGAAGTGCTACTACTGCTGTTGTAAACTAGCTTATTCTTCCTCCTCTTCCTCCTGCTCCAAGTCTTCCTCCCATAAACTACTACTGCCTCAGCGTGCCACCCACTACTCTGGAGTTTAGGTAGTTAATACAGTTGCAGTGAGATCTAGAAACAAGTCCCTCCACTGTGTGAAGGATCCTTAGATTGTATATAAACAGTAAAATCAATTCATTATATGCCATGCTTTTAAAAATGTTTTAAGGTATTCAAACATTATTATTTTCTGCATATAATACCAAATAACCTGTTGAATTTATTTTCTCATATTTTTTTTTTAGCTTAGTTGTTTGGGTATGCTGTAGACAGAACCCCAGACAAAGAAGAGTTAGTGTACTTTGATTGTTTATAAAGGAGAGGCATAAAAATAATCTTTAAAGCTAAGGGAATGTTAATATTTAGATCCATGTAAGGGAAAACAATAACAGTTTGTGATTTCCTCCCTCCTCACTCTCAGGGCAAACATTTTTAAGGGAGGATTTTATTTTGTAACATAAATTGTTTTCTATAGAATCCTAAAGACATGAGTGATTAATAGTGAGCTATAGAAAGAGATGCCCATAATTAGCAGCTTGGGTACAGTCAGATATAAACATATATTTTGTTTATGAAACATGTAGCTTGAAAAGAAATCACATCTTGTTAGACGTTACAAGAAGGTCAAGATACTAAGAAAAAAGCCATTAAGACAAGATTTTTAAATAAAGTCAGAATCAGATAGAATACATATGTGCATACCTGTGCCACACAAGCCTGAGACAAGTTTACCCAAGTTTATTTCTTCTTCATCATCAATATCGTTAAAATTTTTCCTAATTATTACTTTTATCAACTTTGGAATAACCTTGTGATTCTGACCTCAATTTTAACTATATAGACCTTTACCAAATACATAATAGTTACCTTGAATGCAGATAAATAAATGCATATCATATAATGGGTCAAGATTTCATGGCTACTTAGTTTTATGGCTTATTACCACAAAAATGGAACTGATGACATCTGGCCCTTACTGGGGGCCAGACACTGGCCTAAATTCCTTAAATGCATTAAATCCTTTAATCCTTATAATAATCCCTGTAGGGTTGAAATTAACATCTCCACTTTATTGATGGAGACACTGAGATTTAGAGAAATCAAGTAACCTGACCACCAACACATTTTATAAGCAGAGCTGGGATTTGAACACAGTTCTGTTGAACATCAAAGCCTGTCCTCTAAACCACTATACTAACCAGAAAACCACCCAAGTTGACAATGGTAGCCTCTTTCTGTTCACCATAAACATTCACATATGCTGAGACCAGCCCTCTTCATCCTATTCCAGGCATTCATATGGCCACTTGGCATGTTTAGGAAGATTTTCACTCAAGTCAAACAACAGTTAAGTTCCACCATTTTACTGCATTTGTGAAACAGAAGGAGAGCAGAGATCTTGGCCAGAACTGCTGTGTCTGACCATGAGAATGTGCACTATACAAATCCAGAGGGACCCATTCACAAAGCAGTATTTGACAAGCACCCGCCAGAGTTATTCAATATGGCAGCCCTGCCTTTGCTGCTCTAAAGGTGGTTTATGACTCCTTGGCAAAAACCAGTCAGTGATTGGATAGAAGAAGACACCTGACCAAAAAGAGCCAACCAGATGCTTGTTGTGTGTACACACAACAGAGAGACAGACACAAAGGGTCCCCCCTGCCCCGCCCGCCACGGGGCAACTGAAGAGACAGGAGACCTGGGGTGGGGCGGGGAATCCGATCACAGACTGCCCAGGCAGGAGAAGCCAGGATTGAAGAGGGAGGGGAAAGGCACACAGGGAGAGATGAAAGAGTTCATGGAGTCCCTTAGAGACAGTGAAAAAAGCCTCATTTTCCCTTTCCAAGAATCCCCTCAGACCCAGTTATACTTTTCTACCCTTGATTTCTAAGAGACTTTTGTGTATCCTTTCAACAAACCCCTCTTTGTATTTGCCTGAGTTTAAGGGCATCCTGATCTTTGCAGGAAAGAGAAGTGCCCATTCTTGACCAGACATCATCAAATGGAATTTTTTATTATTATACAAAAAGCAAGCTTGAATCTCAATCCCCAGACTCATGTGTTTAAGAAATGCAACTTTATTTTTTCTATAACACAATGGAATTTCTGTTTTGATAGAACATGCTGAAGGAGTGGCAGAAGCTTAGTGCAGTCATTTTAGGAGTCTAGGGACTTTGAGTAGTACCAAGGAAGCGGGGATGAGGATGGTGGGCACTGAGTTCCCCATCCTCCACAGTGGCATCTGCTGAGATGCCCCTGGGCTGCCCAGTCCTGGTCATCATACAACAAATTGACTGCTGTCTGGCCCACCTCCCCATACTTGCTTTTGCTTTTGCTTCCCCTGTGCTCCTCTGTGATACCCTGGGCTGTGAGAAATTGGGACCATTCAGAAACTCATCCACTTAGCTCAGAAAATGATTCTTCCCACCATCTAGGCCATGGGAACCTGATGCTATCCAAGGCGCCTCTTCTTTATATAGTCATTTCTCCTCAGGGAACTACTCAGAAAGTGAGATGCAGGTCCTGTGTGCATCTAACTCCCATAGATCTATCTGGGGCTCTACAGTCATACCTCCCCAAGACTTGACCTGCCTGAGGACTGGGCCCCTACCCTCCTCAGGGATTATCCACACAGAAGCTTCTAAATGTGCCCCTACAACCCCCTGATGCTTCCTGCTCTGTGGAATCTAATTCCCCACCACCACCCCGAGGTGGGTACCTGGTCCTCAGTCTTGTGGTATTCTAGGCTCATCTATTATTAATGTCCCAGGTTCTTTTCTCTCCTATGGTAGTTAGAACTTTGGAATCCTAAAAGCCAAGATATGACTTTGTTTCCTGGGCTTGCTCCACTTTTCCCAAGGCAAAGAACCCAGACTGGCCTAATCAACTGAATGGAAGCCAGAACCAAGTGACCCAAGGGAAAAAAAAAATCCTCAGTTGATATTTCAAAATATTGCCCCACCACACTGCATTGGAATTGTTGAGGCTCATAGAGTTTTGTTCTGGCCATAGGCCTTGATTTCCTGTGCTTTTCCTCTAGGTGACACTGGCCAAGCTAAAGTGGGGCACCTCCAAACTTCCACTAAGCTAATGCTTCTATGATCCTGCCATTTCAAATGTGATCATGGTGGTGATGTATGCTGAGCCACTTTTCCTAGTTTTCCTTAAGATTCACCTTTACAGCAAGTGTTACACTGAGAAATCTAGGAGCAAAGTAAATTATAAATGGAGATTTGTCTTTTTTTCCGGTTTCACCTTTTCTATGAAAGCTGTGTTAACCATTAAGAGAACTTTTCCTTTTCCTGCTAAAATAACTATCACTTCACACCAGAAGGATCATAATCTATCATGCTTAATGTGCTTCATCTTTGTGACTATATTAAATAATATTTCCTCTTATATATTTTATTATCTCATAAGAATAAGAAAAACATTTCAAGGTAGACAAAATAATTTATTGGTGATATACAAAATATATCCACACAAAGTACCATATTTAATAATTTTTTTTTAAATTGGTGATCCTGCTTATTGAGAGTCAGTATCAAAAGTGAGAGTTATATCTATACCTGATTTAGGCATTTGCTTTTTCATATTTCCTAGCCCCAAAGAATGCTGTCTTTTCCAATCTTCCCTAAGAGGCCCATAGCTTCTTCAGGATTCTTAACCAAATGGCTATGGTAGGCTCATTCTTCCCTTGATTCATTCAACATAGTTGTAATTACAAACTACTGTGTGTTGAGCATGGAATGCAAAATAACTGTGGCAGGAAATGCACAGGTAAGTGGAAGAAATAGAGGTTACAACACAAAGTAAGATCTGTAACAGAGAGCTTGCCAGCATTCGGTTCAGTCTTCTATGATGTCCTAGTGCGAGTCCACCCTTCCCACCTCCATAGGGCACCAGTTCCCTTCCTCCAGTGCATTCCAGATTAAATCTCCTTTCTACTAAAAAACTCCCCTAGAATCATTTCCCAATCTAAGTTAAGGGAATAGTAGTTTCAGGAAATCTGAGAAGGCATTACATGGAAAGGGGGCCTACAGTAGTGTACATTTAGGAAGCAATGAGTAAAACAAAGTTAGACTATTTGGTTGTGTTGTATTTTCAGGAATCCTCAGAGCTTTTGTAATGCTAAAATGCATAGTGTAGTGACACACTTATGCATATCCAAGAAGAATGCATATTTGCAGTATCTCCCAAACTTCTAACTGTAGATCCCTTTTCTTCCAGAGCATATTGCAGGACTAATATTGAAAACAAAACAAAAAACCTGAGAAACACTAGCCTAAGGAATAAAGTTCAAACTTCTTAGCAAGATATTTAAGGCTATTGCCATCTGTCTCTAATCTATTCTTACAACCCCATTTCTTATTATTCCTTTGTTACTATACATCACACACCAACCTTGTTGGGCTAGTCGTTCCCTAAGCAGATGGTACACTTTAACATGCTTGAGTTTTTACTTATACATTGCTCTGTTTACAATGCCACTCAACATTCTCTTTTATCTAGCTTCCCTATTCTCCATCTGAACTCCTATACATATTGCAAAACCCACTCCACAGGGACCCATCTACCCAGTCTCTAAATCAATCCATGTTCTCTTTGTATTTTGTAGCACCAATCACTTTGTATTACACATTTCTCTGCTGCCTTCAAAAGTTTATAAGTTCCTGGGACTTCCTCTTTGTATCTTCCAGCATCTGGTGAATTGTCTGCCATATGAATGATTATTTCAAATCAAGTTTTCAAACATCTCACAAAATTTCATTACTTCCTTCCAAACCAGAAAAATGCAGGTGTGAATCTAGTGTGTACCTTTCTCTTAAATTTAGAATCCATGTTTAAAACGGGATTCTTAACAGTAGATAAGCATCCATGATTACTAAAGAAGGGATTCTTAAGTTGCTCATTAAATCTTTTGCCCAATTATAAAATCACAAGTCACAATCACTTTAAAAATTGTATAATAAATTGTGCTGTATCTCCCTCTAAACAAAAAGGGAGTTGTACTTTATGCCTTCACTATATGCTACAGTGCCTAGCACAAAAAAAAAAAAAGAATTGTTACAAACATTTAAAATATACTGTGCTCACTTCAGCAGCACATAAACTGACATTGGAACAATACAGAGAAGATCCGCATGGCTTCTGCACGAGGATGACATGTAAAAAGTTATCCTCTCTGGGAATGATGATAAGCCCCTGACAAATGCCAGTTCCTTCCCCCAGTCCAAAGAGCTGACCTACATGCTCCCTGCTATTCCCTGGGCTCATCAGGATTTCCCTATGAATCTTCTTTCTTTCATATTTTCATCTGCCTCCTAGTGCCCAGGCATCTCCAGCAGAGCAGAGACACTGCCAGACTGGTGGTCTGTGCACACATCCTTCTTTACTTGCCCCCTTTCCCCCCTGCCATCTCTTCCTCTCACCAAGACTCAAAAGGAATGTGTTCATTTTGCCAACAAGTCTCAGACACATTCACTTCAGCAAAGGGGTTGACTTACTTTATTCCCTAGTGGGAAAGGAAACATAACATTTTCCTCATTATTAAAGTTTTCTTGCTACAAAAGGAAAATTCAACATCCTAGGGGCCCCAAAAGCAACTTTTAATTAAATGGCACTATTTCTCCACATTTTAAAACTTTCTCTGCACACACACACACACACACACACACACACACACACACACACACAGAGGGTACAGGCAGTTTCTCACAAGGCTCTACACACCTCAGTTCTGCATTTGGGGTCTAGCGTCATCTGCCCCTGCCCTACACCTTCTCCTTTCCCCATTCTACGGTCCTGCCCCTGGCAACTGGGTTTCCTCGTCAAGGCTGCAAGCTTATGCCCTCAATGCCTTTGGGCTTGTGATTTCTGCCCTCATCCTCCCAGGCTTCCAAACCCAGCCCAGGTGCTCCCCCAGAAACCTTTCACCGACTACAGGCTGCACAGTGATCCCTCTCTAACCCACATGGTATTTTAATGCCTATGTTTAGTGCCTATGTTTACATTTATTCAAATTTTTTCTAGCCTTGTGCTGCTCATTATTCTGTCTTGACTCTCCAACCAGCCAGACAGTAAGCTGGAGAGAGGGTGTAGGCTCTGAAATCAAGCAGCTGTTGGCTCTGGAGCCTAATTTCTGAGCTACGTGAGGCCCAGTTTCATTATTTGTAAAATGAAGAAATAAACAACCACCCCTTGCAAAGTTGAGAGTTGCTCTGAGCATTAAATGAGATCCAGCCTGTGAAATTTCGCCTTCTTGCCCTTCGCCAACTGTCTTCCTGCTCTCCTGAGGGCAGGATCCTATCCTACCCTGGTTCCTGGGTTCACTGAATGCCGAGCACAGTAACACACACAGGTTACGGCAGCAATTGTGTGAGCACAGAATTAACAAAGAGCTGGAAATATGATCTCAGTTGGCGAGGAAATGAGACAGATCTTTAACCACTCAAAACCGATGTGCCACTAGAATTGAAATGTAAGATGAGGTAGCATAAAAAAGCAGACCCGTCATGACACACAGACCATTTCTATGCCTAGAAAGATATTTTATTAAACCACATAGAAAAGCAAATGTCCTGCTTCTAACATCTTTAGCTAAGGCTGCCTTGAGTCTTGCAGAGATATGCATTAAAAAGATGTCTTCTTCAGCCTTTTTAACTGAGTTCTGATTAGCTCATACCTTATATTAAATCACAGGCAGGGGCTTAAAATACTACCATCAGATATGAACCATATTTCTTCAGTTTCTAGGTGAGCACAAAAGTGCTGCACAATTCTGCTATGGTCATTTGCCAGCTATTTCATTCTTAACCTTAGAAGACAAGACAAAAGACGTCCTTAGTTTGAGCCCTATGAGCTACAGAGTGGATGTGAGGAGAGTGAATGTCTCCAATTTGCACTATCCTAAAATTTCATATCACTAACCGGGGGAGGGGGGGGGAATGCCATCCATTCACTTAAGAGGTTTCACTGAAAAGCAGAACACTTCTTTCTATTTACTTAAGCACAAAGCTAGAATATGAAGAAGCACAATAATTTCTAAACATGGTGCACATCTGGTCTGAAAACCACAATCAATTTACTGCTGCATCTGAAACATTTTCAGCGACTGTCATATAATATATTATCACACATTTCTAACAGGACATTTTCTTGGCACCAAAATAGACAGGTATATCTGTCAGTTCGATTTCTTGCAAATGAAAGAGAAAATTATTTGGCTCAGATGTCCATACTGTCTTTGGAGCAGTGTAACTATCCTATGAGAAGGGTATTAGTCAAAGATGCCAGGAGCTCAGCATTTACTTCCAGAGAGTGGAATTATTGGCTACGCAGGGGGAAAAAAAAAGATACATGCATGTAGGTATGCATCTTCCCTTTTTTCCCATTCCAATAGAACCATTTATTACATTTACTTGAAAGAGATGTACTACGGTCTTGTTAAGCCCATCTATCTCCCAGTACTATAACACTGGACTCTCTATTAAATAGAATCTTTTGATCTCGTGGCTCCTAGAGCAGAACTTTATTAAAAGTTTTATTAAAAAAATTAAAATGCAATAGAAATCACATGAAAATGCTTAAAAGCTCTTTATTTTCACCCTAACCCCCTCATGGGCATTCGCAAGGAGAGTCACAATCGTATTGAATAGCCAGAGAGCCCCACGCCCAGTAAAGAAGGCTGCCAAAATATCCCAGTATTGGCCCCAGTGAAACCATTTACTGGCTCACTGTTGGCTGCATAATCTGCCTTTAAGCACTTTCTCCTCTGTAAAAACCCCAGAGCTCCTTTAAGAGCCTTGTTTCAGCATACAAAACTTTCAAGTGACTAACCCTTCCCTACCCAGCCCCTGAGCCCCTCACACCAGCCATGCAGATTTGACCGTTCCTGATGACCCACTCAAAGCACATTTCTTCTTGTCGGGCAGGCAAAAAAATGCATAAAGGCAAGATTATCTGATCTTTGACAAGGTTCATAGGTAGACTGGACATTGTCAACCCTCTCTCATACTTCTGAGCCCTTGCCTGTGTTATTCCCTCCACCATGAATGCAGCGGCTGACTCTGCCTGGTGAATACCTCATCATGCTTCAGAACTCAGTTCAACGAGGACTTTTTGGTGACACTTTCCCCTCCCTTTACTGAATTAGGTGGCCCACTCTCTGGTAGGAGATGGAGCATCCCATGCAACCCTCCTCCAGCTCCACCCCACCATACCCCAGTAAAATGCAGGAGGGGACATTATGTCTGTCTTCCACCAGTCTGCAAGCTCTTCTGCACAGGACCTTCACCTTCCCTGTGTCACCAGCACCTAGGATACTATCTTGCATAAAGAAGGTCTCCTCAAATATAAAGAAGGGAGTCCTCAAATTTACTGAATGAAAAAGCAACAGCAGCAAGCCAGAAAAATCCAGACTGTGTCAGAATGGATAAGGGCTTTGCTTGGTTCTCTACGAGCAAAAAAGAGAATCTCAAAAAAGGGCAAAGTCAGAGTTTTCAGATCTTTCAACCACAAGAGCTGTTAGTAAGGAAAATTCAACTGATCATATGGAGATAAAGGAGGGGAGCGTATGCTTTTACAACTGGGCCTGCAGTCTTGCTGTGAGAATTAGAGAAATACAAAAGAGATAGGGAAAAGCACCCCAGAGAAGGGAACTTTGGGGATAGTAGTGAAAGACAGATGAAATTATGAGCACTCAAAAACTATAAGGACAATATCAAGGTAAAGAAAAAGAAGCCAGAAAGGGGGTAAGTCAGATAAGGAAGGATGGGGAAGAACATAAGGTTTATGAGCCATATTACAGAACCTTGAATGGGAAAAGATTTCTTGACTCTAAAAAGAAGTACATCCATGAAAAATCTAGAAAGACTCTCTGAATGTCAGCCAAGAAAAGGAAGAAACCAGTGGGCAGATTGCTTGAGGCCCATAACATGAAGTGAACCCATCTGTGTGGAGTTGAACTGAACAAAGATGACTGCCCAGATGAACAGACATGAGGCTGATTCTGTACTCACGGCCTAGATTCACACAAAACCCCCAAAACTTGCAGAGAGCCCGGCGAGCTCAGGCAAAGGCACACATGGGACTACAGGAACCCACAATCCGCTGAGCACAGGAGCACACTACGTTCTGCCCGCCTTGGTGACGGAATCCGTAAAGCAGTGCAGGTGTGTTTGCAGGAGAATGTCTAACAGCAGCTGAAATAACCAAAAACAAAGTGGTGAATGGCTGCCCTGGGCCAATCTGGGGACAAATTGGCAGAGCAGAGTACTGCTCTGCAGACCTCTCCAACTGCTGGAGAATTCTACCATCTCTCCTGAGGTGCCCCTTGAAAAGGCTAAGTGGAAAGGTAGAGCCTTTTAAAATTTTATGTGGTTTCTAAAGCATCTTAATTTTTAATAAAAAGTTCTTAATAACATTCTGGATAAAAGACTCTGGTACTTACAAGATCCTTTTTATAATGCCAAACTCTTTGTGCAATATATGTATATATTTTTAAAAAGACCACGGTTTGGCAAATGCTGACAGCCTTTAACACTTACGATTATTCTCCTTCCGTTTACTCTACTGCTTGATGCTGTGGCCAAGAGCAAATCCATCCAGTTCTCTGCCCTGACTTTGCTTCATTTTGAGGTGAAAAATTTAAAGTGAAGTGTAACAGAGAGGTAATTTCCAACAGCCTTAGCCACTGAAAGTGTTCATCCAGCAGATACGGTTTAACCCTGGCTTCTGACACACATACCAAAGGCCCAAGCACATCTAGAAACAAGTATCTAAGAACATTTCTAGGGCTGATGGCTATCTGGGTGTCAGCAACTACAACTAGATAAGCACAGAATAGAATCCTAGCATTCTCCTGGCATTCGCTCAATCCTTTACAATTTACAAAGTGCCTTCTTTGAGCCTCAGAGAAGTTATATGATTCACCCAGAGTCCATGGCTCAGTGCCACATCCAGAAGCTCCACGGACCTCCTTCCTGCAAGTCCAGGCTGTGGGAGCATTCTGACTAGAACACCTGCGGCCAGAATTCATTTAGCAATGAAGTGTAGTGATTAACAGCTCAATTCTGGAGTCATTCAGAGAAGCAGACTATAAGCTAGATGGATGCAGGGAAAACTGCCAAAGTTAAGACATCAGCCAAGGATGGACTAAACACAGTATTCAAAGGACAGCCTAGAAACCTGCCTCAGCCCCTGAAAGAGGTGATACCAGGGCATTACCAGGAATGGGTAGTGGGAAGCCATTTTGGAGAAGGCCAAACATTTTAGGAAGAGAAAACTATATTTCATGCAACCTAAGCATTAGCAAATTGTGGAAAGCTCAGACCTACTACAGTAGGTAAACGTGTCATTCGCTTAGAAAGTGAGTCACTTGGTTTCATCTTGTTAGCTTTTATCAAGAGGGAAATGTAAGAAGTGTTGAAGAGAAAGGCAAAGTTCCCCCCAAGACCAAATCCCATGAAAGCAATGGATTTTTCCAAGCCATTAGTATCTGATTTGTGAAGCTAGATTTTCTTTTAGTTTCTTAAATTCATGTTGTGGGTTTCAAACTCTCTTCTGAATTCAAATTTTTGACATGTCTTCCAGGGACTAAGAAGTTACCAATATCCACACCAAACCTGAGGTATTGAAGGTTACATTTATTCATGTTCACATTTATTCACATGTATGGAGCTTGACTCATTTTCTAAGTGAAAGACATACTGATCCTACTCTGTAATTTAGCCTTTTTGTACTTCAAGGTTCTCATCTGTAAAGTAGGAAAAAGAATAGTACCTGCTCATGGGTTGTCACAAGGATTAAATAAGTCAATGTACATAAAATACTTGGCATAGTGGCCAGCATAATAAATGACAAGTAAATGTTAGCCATTATTCATATTCCAATGAGTGCTTTGGTTTCTATAAATCATAAAAAGTGATCCTTGAACACACGCGTGCAAGAAGTTTCCAGTGGTTTGTTAGGTCTATGAAATTTGATCTTCCTTGCCTTTCTTGGCAGGAATCTTAACTAGCTAAAGTTATTGATCCAGGTAGCAAGACCCACACCTCTACATGACTGTTTCCACTCACTGAAAATTTCCAGAAAGTAATCATTTCAGGCTGAAATTGTCCATGGTTGGTCTCAGCCCAATGGAAACTCACTTGCATTGGAAGATGGGAACAGAATGCATCCCCTGATTTTCAATGGCTGGAGTTAAAGAACAACTAGGCTTTTTTCTATCCCAAAATAATATCTTGTAGCTGAACTTTTAAAAATCACTAAACATTATAAATTTAAGCTTCCCTTAGCCCTGAATACAATAAGTGACCACCTGCTTTAAAGCTCCTGTTATTCTTAAGACTTTTTAAACCTCCTTTGAGACAAAGCAGTACCAAGTAGAAAGTGTTTTCTTTTATGTCCAAGTTTTTCAGCTGAAATACTCTAAATTTTAATAGTTGCTTCTCTGTATTTTCTCTTTTAACTTCGTAACATATTTTGTAGCTCCAAGGAGCTGTTAAAACGATTTTGAAAGATATTTTTAACATAGATTAAATGCCAAGAGCCCTCCATTCTACCCACCAGACATATGCAGCCCACAAGTCCTCCTCTTCATGATGCCAAGAAAGTCGGACCCAGTGTTTGGAAACATCGGTTTCTCAGCCACAGACTGACCGGGGCCTGCAGCTTATGTGTATACCCAGCCCCTTGCCCAGCGCCCAAGACAACGGATGGGTGAGTGGGTGAATGTATAACTGGGTATTGTGTGGACCAGACTAGAAGATGGTCTACTGAATATTTTATTGATCTGGATATTTCTTGGAAATGCTGTAACGTTTCTTTCCTTATAAATACTTCATTTCTCTAATACGTTACAAAAGCAATGACTACATATCTTCAAACCCATGACCACTCAGAATCATAGTTGCTTTGGCTTCATGGCAATCATAGTCCAACCTGCCCAGAAAAAAAGTAACTCTGAAATGAGACTCCTCTGAACTCCCTCCCCTCTGTCACACTGCCACAAACCAGGAATCCGTTGTCATCCAAACTGGGCAATGCATGGATAGAAGGGAAAGAGTTGGGGGATGGTGGGCAGGGAAAGGGCTTTGATACAAGAGAGCAGCACTCAAGCACCTTGTCATTTGATTCTTCATCAAAGATGCCACCAAGCTCTGTAAACTCTCCAGGGTTAGGGATGCAGGAACAATGGTCCAGAAAACATTTACTCTATTCACAGCTCTACTTTGACCACTTATGAGCTCTAATGAGCCTTAGGCTCCTGAAAGGCAAAAACCATGTTGTTTGCTACTTTGTATTTTCAGGGGCCCACTGCAATAGCTAGAATATAGGGAGGGGGAAGCTTAAGAAGTATTTGCAGCAGGAAGAAAAGAAAGACTGAGAGAGATGGGAAGGAGGAAAGAAGAAAGGAAGGAAGGAAGGAAGGAAGGAAGGAAGGAAGGAAGGAAGGAAGTTAGTTGGGAGAGGACGA
The DNA here is from genome assembly GCF_902655055.1 of Lutra lutra. Taxonomy (NCBI): domain Eukaryota; kingdom Metazoa; phylum Chordata; class Mammalia; order Carnivora; family Mustelidae; genus Lutra; species Lutra lutra. Next base: position 139,688,595 of record NC_062280.1, read on the forward strand.
GGAATGTTGAGTCTTCTCTGGGGAAAGCATGCCCTGCCAGGTTATTGTGACTACCATGACTATCAGATGTCTTGCATCCACCTCTTTCACTCATTTGTGCCTGGACCATTTTCAGTTGTGTGGACAACATGGGCCAAGAGGAGGATCTGAAACTCATATAAATGATACCATCCTGAATTAGATTGTTAAGTTATCTTGTGTTTCTTTTGCATGTGTGGTTTACTTTAACTGTAGTGTATAGCTGGAGTGGGGGGAAGTGGGCATGGAATTCTATAAAACATGGAACTGCATTATTGAAAATCATCAGAGCCTTCACTTGAGCTTTAAGGTTTGTAGGCATGGGAAATTAGAGCCCTAGAGCATGGGATGCTATCTTTGAACCAGAAGACCAGATTCTCTGATTAAGCTTCAGACTCTTGGAAATCTCCTGATTGTTCATTTCATACTAATGATCTGGGAGAAATGCTAGAAGGCAAGCTAATGATACTGCTGACTGAATTGGGAGGGACCCACCTGAAATATTAGTAATCGACCAAAGTAAAGAAATAATTACAGGCTGACTAGATTAGAAATTTAATCTCCACAGTACTTTCCCATAAGTAAAAAAGGTTCAACTTATAAAACATTATGAAGAAAAAGGGCTACCACACACACTCATTGTTGAGTACTTTAAAAAACTGGCTCCATCTGGACTCAGCTATGCCCTTCTCAGAGATACATCCCAGCGGGATGGCCCCCAAAACAGTGTAGTATCCAAACAGGAGACACTTTAAAATGAAAGCCCTCAGTCCTAACCCGCCAGGACCAAACACTAGCATGTCCACCACCCTTCATGACCCAGTAAATACTGAGCATCCACCATTTGTCATCCATTTGTGCTGGATGCTAGGATAGAGACAAGGAAGATCCCATCTCTGGAAAGCTTAGTATATAGTGGCAAATGATCCTTCCCTTAGAAAAAATGACAGGAAACTACATTCCTAACTTGGAAACTTCTGGATGAACTTTGGATTTCCATCCTGGGAAGCCTTGCCTACGTGCAAGTTCCTCTAGCCAAGCTTGTGGAGAACTACTTCTTTTGAGTTAGAAGACTCCAGGCAGGGCTAGAGAGGCTGTGAGCCTCTGGGGGGTGGCTGGCTTCCCTCCAAACTGTCACTAAAGGGAATGTGACCTCTATGTCACTGCCCCTTTTCTTGTTTTCCCTCCTGTTTTTGCAATAAGCCATACACCAGAATCACTGAGGGCACTTTTTAAAAATAGAACCTGACCCTGCCTCAATCGTGCTGAATTATAATCCCTGGACTGGGTGAAATCTGCTTTTTAGACAACTTTTACAGGAAATTTTTACGTCAAGTTAGAGAACCACTGGTAGTAGAAAGAGCACATATTTCAGATGAGATAAAACAAGATTTGAAACCCAGCACTGACAATTAATTGACGTAATTAACCCTGGAGGATCCAGTTTAGTTACTTAACATTTTTGTGACCCAGTTTCCCTTGCAGTAAAGTGGAATAATGCCTAGTGTTGTTACAAACTTCGAATAGAGTAGCATCATCTCTTCCCACCTCCACCAAATGTCTGATCCCAGGAAACATCTTATGGCAATATTATGATTTGGTTCAAATTTAAGTCAAATTTCTTTGGGATTTTCTTATGGGTTTACCTCTAGCTATGAAAAGATTAGTTTTGTTCACTAATTTAAAAACTATAAGAAGCATAAATAGGAAATATTCAGGTTATTGAGTTGGGTTTAGCCATGGGGATGAGTTATGGGTACCCTTCCCTAGAGAAACAAAGTCAATTAAATTACTGGGAGCAAGAGGTATAAATCTAGGAAGAATTGTAGGAAAAGAGGGAGGCCATCATTTTGTCCCCTTACATTTAGTAATGAGTTATCCTTTATTACATGATGAAGATATAATATACAAAGAACACTGGACTAGGAACCTGAAGACCTGGGTTCAAATCCCAGCCATGTAACTGTGGACAATTCAGTTCTCCGTGAATCTCAGTCACTTTCCCCATAAAATGAAGGATGTAAGCTGATAAAAATCCTACTACAATGACTTATTGGTTTCATATTTTTTTTAAAGTACAGAATATTCAACTAACAGCCACATAAATGAAGCAGGAAGGTTCTGGCAGGCATCCGAATACTGAAGAGCAAGGAAGACTTTCCAGGAAGGTGAGCACCTAAGAAGCACAAATCTTGAATGTATCATAGAGGAGTCTGATCTTAAAGTTTACCCTGAATTTGCCAACCCTTAACCACTCTGACACTCAACTGAGTTGGCTACAGCCCCAAGTTCTTGGTAAAAATAGGAGTAGGCTAAGTGTCCACATGCCACCTGTCCCTGGGTGCTCCTGGCAGGAAGCAGCAAGAAAAATACTTGAACCTAAATTTGGACAGAAATGAGTTCTTTCCTTGATAAACAGATAAAAGGTAAAACTGTCCAGTTGCTTTTCCAAGAAAGTCCAGAGAAGATCATCAGGAGGTGAAAACCCCCCCAAAAGGGCCACCGAGGAGTTGCAACCACAATCTACCACCAGTGACCTAGCAGAGGCTCAGATAACATGAATTTTGGCAGGGTCTACAGCTAGGTTACCCTTGGATTGAGTGTTCCTGCTTGAGCACCAGGTGAGTGGACCCATTAATAGGATACTTTGAGAAAGAAAGAACTGGGACAGAAAAACCGAAAGAACATTCTACTTCATTAAGAATATACAGGCTTTGACATAACCTTCCCTGATTTTGCCCTTTCTCTACTCTCTAATGTATCTGAATTTCCTTCCATCTCTCCTTTCTTTTGGATGAGATCTCACCTAACCTGACAGCTTTGTATCATTCCCCCCTGATGGCTCCTCTCCTGGTGACCATCCCACCCTCTACTGGATATCCACATGCCATCTTGTCCTGGATGATCACAGCAAAACTGACTCTTCTCTTGGACCTTCCTATTAGCTTATCTTCCTCTACACCTCCCTTAAATGTTGGTTTCTAGTAATCTAGCCTGAGCCCTTTGACTTTTGGTTACACCTTCTCTCCTCAGGCCATTGCATCCATACGTAGGGCCTCAACACCACAGCCACAGACTCCCAAATAAATATCAGAGTTCCAAATTCAGTCTTAAGGTTCTGACTCTTCAGTCTTAATTGTTCCTTTGGTCTTTCCTTTTAGGACTAAAAGAAAAAGACCTGAGCTACAAGAAGGAGCCTACAGTAGGATGCTCTAGAAAAGGTCTTTTCCCTAGGAAGCCAGTCTGAGCACATTTCCTGTCTTCCTATTCAAACCACTTCCCTCATAGCTAATGAAGCAGTATAGGAAGTGGTGCAAAGGTGTCAGCACCTAAATTTGAATCCTATCTCCATAAATAGGCAACTTATCTAAACTCTCCAAGTTTTGCTGTATCATCTGTGTTGAGCAGTTTGTAATAATACCCACATCATGGAATCATTATGAACATAAAATGAGATGATGCCTGTAAAGTGCTTAGCACAGTGCTCAGCATGTAGAAAGAGCTCAGTGTTAGCTATTATTATCTATCTGTGGTTGTTACACAAAAATGGTGGTTCTCATTCTAACTTCTACTACCTCAACAGGAAAAAGAAATCCATTTCAATGGTTTCTAAGTCTTTTAACCCTGTGCCATCTCCATAACTACGTATAATCCAGATGGTGGGTGCCAAGTCCTGAGGCCACTGGTGGAAAAACTCATGAGGGAAAAGGGTTTCCTTCTTTGGAGTTTCTTTGTTAAATACAAGATTCTCCTACCAACCAGGGTGCGCTAAATCAGGCCAAGCATCCTCCAACTGAGGGTGATGCTGAAAGGAAAGCTGCATTAGTGAATTCAAACTGCAATAAACAAAAGAAATGGACATCACGCAAAGTCAGGGAAACAAGGTGCTGAGCACAGGAGGCATGCTTTTTGCATAAGAATTTACTTTTGACAAATTTGCTCTACTCTGGAATTTCATCTTTTGCCCTATAATTGAAATTCCCTTGTTCCCACTCCCCATCAAAATGGGTAGGGAAAAGTAAGCTTAAAATCCCACAAGAGACAAGTGGCAGGAGAGACAAATTTTTGACCAGTTAAAACAATTCTGTCACTTGCATCACTATCCCCTGAAAAAAAAAATTCTAACACTCTTCCCGCAGCTTCCCTCTATGTAGTTCCCTGGGGTTGGGTGTTGTGTGCACTCATCATTGTTGTGCATATGCCTTCCTCCCTGCTGAAGTTCCAGCTTTCATTTTTCTTTACAAAGCAACACAGTTCACTGGAGTCTGCTGATTATGAGGGTACACAGACCCAAATGAATCATAGACGCAGCCAGATTGCACAAATACAAATCCTCCGCATTATGTCTTACGCCTGCACTAACCTTCTCATACGGCCTCTCTTCCCAGCATCCCTTTCCCTGATTACCTCATCCACACCAAAGTACAATTAGTGCATTCAAGCACTAGAGACAGCTAACAAGGCGAGGGAGAGTGCCACAAACAACCTCCTGATTCCTAGAATCTAGACACAACATTTAAGCAAAAGACATTTTTAAAAGAAATAGTATTTGTAGCTAGTACTGTGGGGTGCCATCCAGACCTCCCCATCAACTCACTCCCTCAGCTACCAGTGCTGGCTGTTGATGGCACAACTGAGACCCTTTCTAGGGTATGTCCTTAAGCTAAGGAGCCACCTCTCCCAAGTTTACACTTTTTTCCCAAAAACAGCATCAAATACCTTGTCAATGTCGGGAGTTCAAAGCTGAATGTTTCTGCCTAAATTCAGAGCAACTCTGAATGGCCATCTCAGGTCCAGTACTCCTGTAAGTTTGATGATGGTCTTTGTTTGGAATGCACTTCACTTCAATCTTCATCTGCCCAATCCCACTCCCTTCACATCCAGTAAACTCTTGTGTGCAAATCCATCTCACCCTCTGAACATGACCTGAAACAGTAGCCTGGACAGGCTAATATTTCAAGGTTCAGTGAAACTGGTATTTCAGAAACTTCCATCAAGTTTTGACGTACTCCTTAAGATCCATAGAAATGGTCATGGGGTAGGCAATCTTTGGTATCATACAGCCAGCCATCAACTTGCTCCATAATGAGAAGGATATTGGGCTCTGAGGAAAAAGAAAGCTGGATTAGAGCCAACACGTTTTGGGTTCAGTCCCAGGGCTTCTTCAGTGTGCCCTTAAGCAAGTCTTTTACAGCAGTGCTTCTCAAATGATCAGTGGACCTTTTTCATTTTCAGTCTATCACAAACCAATAATATTTTTATATCAAAAAATATACATGCATTACGCTTAGTATATATTATAATCTATATTTTTATAAAGTACAATAAAATAAATTGTATCTCCCCACTTAAGTGTAGGCTGCACATAATGACTTCCTTCAAAAGAGTACACTATGGAAGGGAGATATGGGAAGATTACATTACAGCAGAGAAACCTGACAAACATGACCTTATCCAGATGATCAAGGTCAACATCAACAATAATAAGTCATGTTGCCAATATGCTACCTTGATATGATGTGATGAAAGTGACCATTTTCCTCTCTGGTCTTTCTGCCAAAAACCCATGAGCCCAATTTAATCATGAGAAAACATCAGACAAATCCCAACTGAAAGACATGCCATAAATCTCCTGACCAGCACTCCCCAGAACTGTCAAAGTCACCAAATCAACAAGTCTGAGAAAATTATCACAACCAAGAAGAGCCAAGGAGACATGACAACTAAAAATAATGTGGTATTTGGATAAGAACCTGGAATAGAAAAACAATGTTAGGTTCAAAAATAAGAAAATATCAGTAAAATATGACTTTAGTTAAAATATATCAATATGATTTCATTAATTATAACAAATGTTCCATTCTAACGTGATGTATTAATAAAAGGGAAAACTTGGTGCAGAAGATATAAGAACTCTGTATTATCTTCTCAGTGTTTCTATAAATCTAAAATTGTTCTAAAAAATAAAACTTGCTCTGAAAAATAAATTAGGGTTACCTGGGTGGCTCAGTCTGTTAAGTGTCTGCCTTCAGCTCAGGTCCTGATCTCAGGGTCCTGGGTTCGAGCCCTGAGTAGAGCTTCCTGCTCAATGGGGAGTCTGCTTCTCCCTCTGATACTCCTCCTGCACTCATGTTCTTTCTTTCTCTCTCAAATAAATAAAATATTTAAAAATAAATATATACAATGAAATATTACTCAGTCATCAAAAAGGATGAATACCTACCGTTTACATGGACATGGGTGGAACTGGAGAGTATTGTGCTAAGTGAAGTAAATCAATCAGAGAAAGACAATTATCATATGGTTTCACCTGTATATGGAATATAAGAAATAGTGCAGAAGACAATAGGGGAAGGGAAGGGAAGGAAAACTGAATGGGAAGAAATCAGAGAGGGAGACAAACCATGAAAGACTCTTGACTCCAGGAAACAAACTGAGGATTTCAGATAGGAAGGAGGGGTGGGGGGATGAGGTACTGGGTGATGGGCATTAAGAAGGGCATGTGATGTGATGAGCCCTGGGTGTTACAAAAAACTAATGAATCACTGAACATTATATCAAAAACTTATGATGTAAAAAAAAATAATTAAATATAAATGAATTTTAATAGCCCCATTTTTTAATTAGTGTCAATCAACAGAATATCAAACTGCTATAAAAGTTTTTTTAAGATTTTATTTATTTGTTTGAGGGAGAAAGAGAGAACGGGCACACATGAGTGGGGACAGAAGGAGAGAGAGAGGCAGACTCCCCACTGAGCAGGGAGCCCAAGGCGGAGCTCAATCCCAGGACCCTGAGATCATGACCTGAGCTGAAGGCAGACATCTAACCAACTGAGCCACCCAGGCACCCCACTATAAAAATTTCTAAATGCTTAAACATTCTGTACCTACATTGCCACCAACCAGTAATAAGTGGTTCCCAGACAGACACCAGTCTGAAAACCACACTCTGAAGAGTTGTCCATCTGATGCCAGGGCTCATTTTCCACATGAGTAAAATGAAAACATGGGACCAGTGGATCAGATCTTTCATGTTTCTTCACAGATAGCCTCTGGAATGCTGTAAGTGATAACCTTTGCAAAATAATAGGTACTCGGAACCAGATGCCTAGAACCAAGCCCCTTCTTCATGACAATGGCATAAGGTAAGCACTGTGCAGCTTTATAAATCGCTATTTTACCCCAAAATTTCTTTACCTCAAACAGCACAAATTGTACTGTCTCTGGGCTTTTTTTTTCTTTTTCTAATCCAGAACAAGAAAAGGAAGAAATGAAACATAAAAGTAATATGACATGTTCAGACTCTCACAGATGGTCCTCAAGCCAGGGTAATGAGTGTTCCTTTTCCATCTCTCTCTCTCTCAGAAGCCCTAGAAAACCAAGAGAAGCCTCTTGTGCCAGGAGATTGTTGGAGTCATAACTCAGCAGTAATTGGCCAGGAACCAAAGGTCTGTCAACAAACCATGAATTGTCAAGGAGTTGAGACAGGGTACACTATGAGAGAAGACACACCACAGATTGGGAAGTTGGTAAAATGAGTGGAAAGCAAACCTTCCAATGAGCAAGAAGGAGGGGGAAAATGGTAGTTGAAAAACAGATGGTATCAACCTGTCCCATCAAATAGGTTTTTAAGATGTCAATGGAGGGTTTCAAAACAACCCAGAGAAACAATTATATATCTGAGAGGCCCAGAGATGATTCAGTTTCTTGTGGGTCTTGGAAAGCCTAAAGTTGATGCCCACAACTGAAGCCCCAAGAAACAGGAAGCAGACATAGCAAAAGCCAGTAGGGAATTTGAACCATGAACATATGCCAGTACTCAACCACCATGAGTGAGAATGAAGGATATTTAAATATTGGAATTTGGGGGAGAATTCAAATACTGAAACACTTAGGTTCCTGTACTATTCATATATTATCTCCTATTAATTAGATATCATGAATTTATTTATTTATCTATCTATTTATTTGAGAGAGAGTGAGAGACAGTGAGTGGTGGGAGGGACAAGGAGACTCTGCGCTGAGCATGAAGCCTGATGAGTGGTGGTCAATCTCACAACCCTGAGGTCATGACCTAAGCCAAAAATCAAAGAGTCTGACACTTAAGTGACTGAGCTATCCAGGCACCCCTAGATATTATTTCTTAATTAAACTTCTATTTTAATTCCTCTGTGGTCCATCTCCTAGCAATAGAGTTGGTCTAGATATTTGATCTCTACTTCAGAATTTCTAGAGATGGGATACATCAGCTGAGGTAATATTCCACAAGAATAATTCATTAGTCAGACTATGCTAATTGCTATAATAAACAAGCTCAGATCTCAAAATTCTAGTAGCTTTCACCTCAAAGGTGGTTCAATGTAGTCAGCAATAAGAGCTTTGCTCCAGGTGGTCATTCAGGAACCAGTTCCCCCCAGTGTTGTGGCTAGTCCATCTTAAACACAAACCAGTGGAGGAGCATATGGGAAGGGAGAATGGAGAAAGCCCATTTGCCTGCATTTGCCTCAAAATAATGTAACCACTGTTGTTCATATTCCATTGGCAAGAACTAGCCACATGACCTCACTGGATATAGGAGTGCTGGGAAGTAGTTTGACTATGTGCCCAGGAACAAGAAACCTGTTTGGTAAGCACTGAGCCAGATGGCAGGGGTAATTACTAGAGGAACTCCCAGAAAGCTGCCCAAACTTGTTGGTCTTCAATATTTTCACATATTTCAGATAATAACATCCTAGAAAACATGGGCAATGTCTGGACAATTTTCTTACCAGCACTTGAGTGAGTGCCTCATCTGTTAACACTTATTCATAGGATTAAAAGTGTGTGGAATTTGACTTCCTTTATTTAAATCCAGATTCTGCTACTTGCATCCTGTGCAATCAAACCTAGAATAGGTTAAAAATCCTCTTGGCACTTCAGTTTTCCCGTTTTTAAAATGAGGATATTGGTACTTATTTCATAAGATTGTGAAGTTTAAATAAGATAATTCTTATAACACACTCAGCATAGTGCCCAGCACATGACTTTTTAACATTTGTTAAATACTTCCCATATGCCAGGGAATACCATAAGGGCTTTGCATCAGTAAACAACACTCACAAAAACCAAATGAGGTAGTAATGGTTTTCTCCATTTTACATATAGAAAAATAGGTCCAGAGGAGTTAACCCATCTCAAGTCATACAATTAGGAAGTGGAAAAGCTGGGTTTAGAGTTTAGTCTCTATGCTATCATTTCCTGCCTCTCAAATAATATTCCTAATAGTTATTGCTATTTTAGCATCTTTATTGAAGTATAATTGACATACAATAAACTGCATATATTTAAGATGTACAGTCTAAGTTTTGACATACTATACACCTGTGAAACTGTCACTACAATTAAGTCATGAACATATGCATCACCCCCAAGAATTTCTTCAAGCTTTGATTGTTGAAAAGTCTACCCTTTCTCCAGTGAATTGCCTTTGCGTTTTTATCAAATATCAGCTGACCCTAGATATGTGGATTAATTTTTCCACTATATCCATTGACCTCTGTCCATCTTGACATGAATCCTCCAACTTTGTTCTTTTTCAAAGTTGTTTGGCTATTCTAAAGCCTTTGCACTTCTTTACAAATTTTAGATCAGTTTCTTAATTTCTAAAAATAAATAAGTAAAAATTAAAATAAAGCCTGTTTTGAAGCTATAGGTCAATTTGGGGAAAATTAACAACTTAACAATATTGAGTCTCCCAAGAATTCAGTATATCTCTCTATTTATTTAAATATTCCTTAATTTCTCTCAGCAAAGTCTGGTTCAGAGTGCACAGATATCGCTATTATTTTAATAACTCCTCTCATGTCCATATAATTTCTCTACCTGACTGTATCAAAGAGAATTAACATTAACATTCATTCATTAACATTCCTCTTGCATCCTCACTGAGCTTCCATTTTCTCATCTGTAAAGAGAGAACAGAAACACCTGCCTCACAGAGTTGGACACAAAATTGCAAATGTAAATCAACTAACATTTGTGCCTGTTGCACAATGCCACTGGTCTGATTATAGGGTTAATAAATTTTATTTAATAAAAAGACAAAGAGGAAAATAGAGGAGTTGTAAGGATGAGGCAACAAGTGCGGGTTCAAAGCAAAAGACATCTGAACTGATAAGATAGAGACTAATGAAGGAACCAATGACCACAGTAGCAGGAACTGCTCATAAATTAACCCTGCGACTCAGATAACCAGATGAGGTGCTGCTGCAGAAGAAGCATCAATTCTTATGTCTAGACAGAGAATACTTAGTAAGAAACCACTGAGTGTACTTACATTAAGAGATTAGCTGGTGATGGTCTAGTTTTAGGAATGAGACTTAGAAAGGATTACAAAGTAAATCAGAGAAGGAGACCAAATACGCAGCAATGTACATCCTCTGCATACCTGGGCAGCCGACAACTTTGTCCAAGTCCTGGTAAGAACTGAATAAAGCTGGCATGGCATTCCTTAAAATATCTTAACTTCTATTTATCTGGGGATGCAAGAAAGGTCACAACCACCAGGAAAGAGGGTTCCATCTACCCAGAGTAGGCACTCCATAGCAAAACACCAAACATAATGCTAAGCACATAGAACATACATTAAAGTTTTAATTGACTAATCTTTCTCCAAGTGTAAATACATTTAGAATTAGAGTCCAAAAATGTTTTCTATTCATTGGGCATGTGGAGAGAATAGATTTATTAAACAAGGTAACTAGCACTTGCTACCACAACAAACAAACAAGAATTCTTAGAGGCTTAGCACAAAATGTTAGTTGATAGGTGTTGGGTAGCTTCATATTATAGCTAGACCATCTCTAACACGTGGCCTCCAAGGTTGTTATACAAGGGCAAGAGTACCATAGAATGCCATAGAGGAGGTAGACTGGCTCTTAACTGCATCAGCTCAGAAGACCCACTCACGGTCCATAGACTAGAACTAATCACATGGTCTGAGACTAACTGCAGAGGAGACTGGGAAATATAGAGGAGCAAGCCCGTGGTGAGCATTAACTATATTCCTGCAGGTAAACCTAGTTCTTTCCCCCCACTCTACTTCCTTTTCCCCTTCAGAAGTAGTAGCGGAGTAAAGAGAAACTTTTTAAGCAAAGGGTCTGCTTTGAGGTATGTTACATGGACAGGGGTAATAATAAGATGGAAATCAGGTCACAGTGAGGAGACTGCTCATATTTGTGGAAGAAATTTTGGAAGGGTGTTCTCAATGACAATATTCCTGTACCCAAATATTCATAACCAAAACGCTTTGGTGTTTCAGTGCACTAACAGGAGAGACTCCACTTGCCACTACCTCTAATGACCACCTGACTCCTTCCCATCCCACAATTCTGGGCTCTGCAGAGATGAAGGCCTTGACCATAAAAGGGTTACATTTTTGCCAGAGGACACAGCAAGAGTCCCATTAAAATCTAAGTTCTAACTGTTGAGGGTATGTTGGTCTCCTAGAGTCCTGGAATCAGGCAAAAAGAATAGTTAGCATATTGTCTTATGTTTCTGCGGGGTCTGTAGTTATATCCTCCTTTTCACTCCTGATATTGGTCATTTGTGTTCTCCATTTTTTTCTGGATCAGTCTTGCTATAGATCTGTCAATTTTCTTGATCTTTTCAAGAATCAACTTTATTTCTGTGTCTGTATATTTAAAGTGCACCTCTTTTTTTCTTTTAATGTTATGTTAGTCACCATACAGTACATCATTAGTTTTTGATGTAGTGTTCCAGGATTCATTGTTTGCATATAACACTCAGTGTTCCATGCAGTATGTGCCCTCCTTAATACCCATCATCAGGCTAACCCATCCTCCCACCCCCTCCCCTCTAAAACCCTCAGTTTGTTTCCTAGAGTCCACAGTTTCTCATGGTTCTTCTCCCCCTTTGATTCCCCCTTCATCTTTGTCTTCCTTCTCCTAATGTCCTCCATGCTATTCCTTATGTTTCACAAATAAGTAAAACCATAAGATAATTGACTTGTCTGCTTGACTTATTTCACTCAGCATAATATCCTCCAGTCCTGTCCATGTTGATGCAAAAGTTGGGTATTCATCCCCTGTGATGGCTGATTAATATTCCATTGTATATACAAACCGCAACTTCTTTATCCATTTGTCTATTGAAGGGCATCTTGGCGCTTTCCATAGTTTGGTTATTGTGGATGTTGCTGCTATGAACATTGGGGTGCATATGGCTTTTCTTTTCACTACCTCTGTATCTTTAGGGTAAATACCCAGGATTACTCTTGCTGGGTCACAGGGTAGCTCTATTTTAATTTTTTGAGGAAACTCCACACTGTTTTCCAAAGTGGCTTTACCAACTTGCATTCCCACCAACAGCGTAAGAGGGTTCCCCTTTCTCCACATCCTCTCCAACATTTGTTGTTTCTTGCCTTGTCAATTTTTGCCATTCTAATTGGTGTAAGGTGGTATCATGTGGTTTTGATTTGAGTTTCCTTGATGGCTAATGATGATGAATCTTTTTTCAAGTGTCTGTTAGCCATTTGTATATCTTCTTTGAAAAGTGTCTGTTCATGTCTTCTGCCCATTTTTTTACTTGATTCCTTGTTTTTTGGATGTTGAGTTTGAAAAGTTCTTTATACACCTTGGATATCAGCCCTTTGTCTGTAGTGTCATTTGCAAATATCTTCTCCAATTCTGTATGTTGCCTCTTCATTTTGTTGATGGTTTCCTTTGCTGTGCAGAAGATTTTGATCTTGATGAAGTCCCAAAAGTTCATTTTTGCTTTTGTTTCCTTTGCCTTTGGAGACATGTCCTGAAAGAAGTTGCTGTGGCTGATGTCGAAGAGGTCACTGCCTATGTTCTCCTCTAGGATTTTGATGGATTCCAGTCTCACATTGAGGTCTTTCATCCACTTTGAGTTTATCTTTGTGTATGGTGTAAGAGAATGGTTGAGTTTCATTCTTCTCTATGTAGCTGTCCAATTTTCCCAGCACTGTTTATTGAAGAGACTCTTTTCCATTTGATTTTTTTTTCCTGCTTTGTTGAAGATTATTTGACCACAGAGTTGAGAGTCCATATCTGGGCTCTCTATTCTTTTCCATTGGTCTATGTGTCTGTTTTTGTGCCAGTACCATGCTGTCTTGGTGTTTACAGCTTTATAATATTACTTGAAATCAGGCAATGTGATACCCCCAGCATTGTTTTTCTTTTTCAACATTTTCTTGGTGATTTAGAGTCTTTTCTGATTCCATAAAGATTTAAGGATTGTTTGTTTTGATCAGGAGGGCACTGAAAGTATAGACTGCTCTGGGCAACCTCTTATAACTAACATAGTTTCTCTAATGTTTGTTTTCTCTTTTTATTTCTGTTTTTATTTTAATTAGCTCCATCCTTTTACTGAATTGTGATTTAATTTTCTCTAATGTTTCTAGATTTCTAAGGAAGTGCCTTAGATTATTAATTTGGAATTTTCTTCTTTCCTAACATAAGCCCTTAAAGATATAATTTTCCCGTAATTATTGTTATGATGGTTGGTTTAAATCCATGTCTGCTAATTCCAATAACTGGTCTACCTCAGGATTAATCTACATGAATTAGATTTTCTTTTGAAAAATATTAAGTGGTGCCTGGATGGCCCAGTTACTTAAGACTTAGACTCTTGGTTTCAATTCAGGTCATGATCTCAGAGTCGTGAGATCAAATTACACAATGGGCTCCATGCTCAGTGCAGAATCTTCTTCGGACTCTTTTCCTCTTCCCTTGCCCCCCGCCCCCTGCTCAGTTCATGTTCTCTCTCTCAAATAATAAACAAATCTTCAAAAAAAAATCAAGAACCCCATTCTTGCTCTTTGTATGTCAAGTAACTCTGGATGGTATCCTGGATATTGTGAATGTTTTCTTGGGAGGACTCTGGGTTCTATTATATTTCTCCAGGAAGTGTATGATATTTTTGTTTTGGTAAAACTACCAAAAAAATTTTTAAGTACTTTGTGTTTTGCATAATAGTTCATATTTCAGTTCAATTTACTTACCTTTTACTTGCTTGTAGCGTGCCACATACATTCATGGTTCAGGGGCTAGCCAGAAATTTGGGAAGTTTATAGAATTGGGGGCTCCCCTTTCTGGCTGTCTCCTTGAAGAGATTTCTTCCTCACTTTTCAATGGCTGTGGATGCTCTCAACTCTTTCCTCTAATTCTTTTTTTTTTTTAAGGTTTATTTATTTATTTATTTAAGAGGGAGAGGGAGAGAGAGAGCTTTGAGCCTGACACAGGGCTCAAGCTCAGGATCCTGAGATCATGACCTGAAGCAAAGTCAGAATGCTTAACTGACTGAACCACTCAGCCATCCCAAAATGATTTTCTAAAGATTGATTGATTGATTGATTGATGATTTGTGAGAGAGAGAGAGGGGCAGGGAAGGGCATCAGGAGAGGGAGAAAGAGTTTCAAGTAGACTCTGAACTAAGCATGGAGCCAAACTTGAGACTTCATTCCACAACCCTGAGATTACAACCACACCAAGACCAAGACTCAGACGTTCAACCCACTGCACCACATAGGCACCCTTATCTCTTTCTTCTAATTCTTTAGGCCAGAAAGACTATGGGCATTGCCTATGGACTTTATTTTAGATAAAAACCATAAATAAGAAACAAATTCCTTGTCCTGTCCTCTCATCCAAGTACCAACTACTCTCCATAATCTGTTTGCATTTATTCACTTTCTAGTGCCTTCAGGTAGCTGTTCTTTGTATTTTTCATCTGCAGTCAATCTGGTAGAAAACTTAGTCATTGCAGGAGTAAAAACCAGTACACATTTTTAAAATAGCATTTAAGCATAAGACATTTAAGTGTGCAAATTAACATCTTGTATTAATTTTTCTCATAACAAGAAGACTTAGAGGAGCAAAAGAGCACAAGACAGCTTAGAAGTGAAGAGTGAATATCTCTAGAAATGGAAAATACACAGAAGGGGAGGAAGACCCACCAAAGACAATATACTGTTGAATTAGGGTTGACTAGGCCAAATCTGACCAATGTGATAAAGATTATTGGTTAACATAATTGGAAGGTGATGTGGCGATTGAGCACACTCAATACCTTCTACTTGCCCAACACTACTTCCTATTCTTCTCCACCTGCTCTCTGCCCCAGGAACCAACCTGCGTGAGCTGCGGGCTACATCAAGAGCTCCCTTCCCCTGTGTCTTCCATTTGAATCCAGCCAGTGGTAAGTATCTGCCGGAGATCAAGGGAGGGAAGAAAGTGAGGTCAGAAAAAAATTTTTTCCCCAGCATCTCCCAAGTAGGTTTCCGTGGGTAGATTGCTTCCCTCCACCAAAGGCCACAGTCTCAGTCAGGAGGCCCTCTGTAAACACTCAGGGTTCTGGTAAACACTTCCCCCTCTTTGTCCCTCCAGACTTAGCATTGGTAATGGCTTTCCACTGGGGAACTGCAACATCCCTTGTTGCCTTTCCTAAATCCAGCACACATCTTAGTAAATAGTTCCTTTATTAAACTCTTCCCAGTGTGAGTGTACCATCTGTTTCCAGCCAGATCCCATCAGATAGAGTATTCTCAAAAAAAAAAAGGGGGGGGGGGGGACTTTAACAGGTTCTTAGAAAAGCTGGTGAAGTACCAGCCCAGATGTTGTCAAGCAGTGGAGGAGAACTTGAATGCCTCTAAAAACAATAACTCATAAATTTCATTTACATGTATTATCTAATTTAATGCTAACACTCCAGTTGAATAGGTATTGATATCATTTCTATTAAAGGTAAGAAAACTAAGATTTTTTTTTTCACTCATATGTGGAATTTTTTTTTATTTTTTAATTTTTTTTATTTTTTCAGCGTAACAGTATTCATTATTTTTGCACCACACCCAGTGCTCCATGCAATCCGTGCCCTCTACAATACCCATCACCTGGTGCCCCCAACCTCCCACCCCCCACCCCTTCAAAATTCTCAGATCGTTTTTCAGAGTCCATAGTCTCTCATGGTTCACCTCCCCTTCCAATTTCCCTCAACTCCCTTCTCCTCTCCATCTCCCCTTGTCCTCCATGCTATTTGTTATGCTCCACAAATAAGTGAAACCATATGATAATTGACTCTCACTGCTTGACTTATTCACTCAGCATAATCTCTTCCAGTCCTGTCCATGTTGCTACAAAACTTGGGTATTCATCCTTTCTTTTTTCTTTTTTTTTTTTTTTTACAGCTTTATAAACATATATTTTTATCCCCAGGGGTACAGGTCTGCGAATCGCCAGATTTACACACTTCACAACACTCACCATAGCACATACCCTCCCCAATATCCATAACCCCACCCCCTCTCCCAACCCCCTCCCCCCATCAACCCTCAGTTTGTTTTGTGAGATTAAGAGTCACTTATGGTTTGTCTCCCTCCCAATTCCATCTTGTTTCATTTACTCTTCTCCTACCCCCTCAACCCCCCATGCATATGATACTCTCCATAGATGCTGAAAAAGCATTTGACAAAGTACAGCATCCCTTCCTAATCAAAACTCTTCAAAGTGTAGGGATAGACGGCACATACCTCAATATTATCAAAGCCATCTATGAAAAACCCACCGCAAATATCATTCTCAATGGAGAAAAACTGAAAGCTTTTCCGCTAAGGTCAGGAACACGGCAGGGATGTCCGCTATCACCACTGCTATTCAACATAGTACTAGAAGTCCTAGCCTCAGCAATCAGACAACAAAAGGAAATTAAAGGCATCCAAATCGGCAAAGAAGAAGTCAAACTATCACTCTTTGCAGATGATATGATACTATATGTGGAAAACCCAAAAGACTCCACTCCAAAACTGCTAGAACTTGTACAGGAATTCAGTCAAGTGTCAGGATATAAAATCAATGCACAGAAATCAGTTGCATTTCTCTACACCAACAACAAGACAGAAGAAAGAGAAATTAAGGAGTCCATCCCATTTACAATTGCACCCAAAACTAGAAAACTAAGATTTTAAGGCAGTGTAGAGTCACTGTGATTCCTGACCTCCTTGGACTACAAATCCTATCAACTTTCCACTATACCCGGACACTGTTCCCATTTAGACAGCACATGCCACCAGTGATTTAATTCAGAGCTCTTCAACCATGGGAGCAGGACAGTAAAGTCTCTGAAGCCCCGGGAAGTGAGTGGTCATTCCAGCTTTGCTGTTTATTAAAACCCAAACGCTGGGAAAATAGCACATGGAAAATCTAGCCAGTTTGGAGATCTGAGTTTATTGGTCAGAGACACCTCTTACATTTATTTTTTAAAAACTTTAAAAGAAGCTGCAATATAATATGGGGGTTTTCACATGTACAGCTCATCTAATGATGTCTCCTTAAACACCAACCTATGGCTCCACAAGAGTTCCCAAGCTTATAATATTGAATTAAAGTCAGCAGAATAGATTAAAATCTCAGGCTCCAGAGACATACAGATCTGAGTTCCTGGTACAAAACCTGCTAGTAGCTAGTAGCTTGCGAACAAGTAGTATAACTAACTTTTCTCACCCTCAGTTTTCTCTCATCTGTAAAATGGGGATAATAATAATACCTGCATCATAATGTTAAATAAGTTAAATAAACTAATGCATTTTAGTGCTTAATGCAGGACCAGGCTCATTGTAATCACTCAATAAAATGTGGCTAATGATTATACCCAGATTCTAATTTACAGCAAAATTCATTTTGCCATAAGATAGCCTATAAACATTAAAAGAAAAAAATCCCTTTAGACACATATTAAAGACACAATTTGAAATTTATAAAGAAATATAAAACTAAGCCTTAAGTGTATCCAACACTTCTCCCACTTGCATTTTGATAAAAAAGAGAGAGATTCCAGAAGTTGCTGGCTCTCCAAATAAACCTGTCGTTTCCTAAAGTAAAAGCTATGTACCACTGGGTATAAAATATAACAGAAAGTTGTGTGCTCAATTTATTTTATAGTTTCTTACTTATTGTTTTCCATTTCCTGTTTTAAAGCTGTAAACTTCCCTTAAGCTTCAGCTAAAAATGTTATTGTCATTGAATTACCTAATTTCTTAGTATAGAGTCTGGATTGGAGGACATCCCCCAACACACACCCCCACCAATGAGCTGCAAATTGGCGTGTTGCCATATGGGCTATGCAGTTGGCCCTTTCACAAGGTTATAACCTTGCCATTTGATGTAGGTAAGTTCTTTCTGCCAATGAAGTTGTTCTAATGAACAATTTGGATCAAGATTTTGACC
This sequence comes from Lutra lutra, assembly GCF_902655055.1. Taxonomy (NCBI): domain Eukaryota; kingdom Metazoa; phylum Chordata; class Mammalia; order Carnivora; family Mustelidae; genus Lutra; species Lutra lutra. The sequence goes on from NC_062280.1 coordinate 139,706,857, forward strand.
ATGGAAATCATTCTGTAAGTATTTGGGAATTGATTTATTCATCAGAAGTGGGAATATTTTAATAGTATTTGTTCATCTTCCACAGGGAGACCAGAGGATTCCACCCCCCCTTTAAGAGGCTTTTTGGCCTTCAAAATATTTTACCCCAGAATTGCACATAGTGTAGGGGGAGGCTCCAGTCTACCCTCTTCCTCTTGGTAAGTACATGAACAAGGCCAGAATCACTGAGTCTGACCTCCAAGACCTGCCTGTATAAAGCTTCCAGGTAGCTTACTCCCCAGGTGTTGGCTCTCAAGGCAGAAGTAGGGTCTTCTTGGGGACATCATTTCACAGAACTGGGTTCAAGGTCAAAGTGTTGCCTATTGCAGAATCAGAACCTAATTAATGTCTCTCACACACTCACAAAGAAATTTGTTAATTAATGTTATAATCCAATATTTGGTTGGTTTTTTTGTCGTTTGTTTGCCTCCTTTCATTGTCAATTTCTCTTCTGAAAAACTAGAAGCAGGTTACAGCAATTGGGATTTGTTCCTTCAAGTATAGCGTGTATGTGGTTTGAACCTTGCACTTCACCCATCGAAATCTGAACTCCCACCTTCCTCCTTTTTTTTCTTAAGATTTTTATTTATTTATTTGACAGACAGAGATCACAAGTAGGTAGAGAGGCAGACAAAGAGAGAGGAAGGGAAGCAGGCTCCCCACTGAGCAGAGAGCCTGATGCGGAGCTCGATCCCAGGACCCTGGGATCACAACCTGAGCCGAAGGTAGAGGCCCTAACCCACTGAGCCACCCAGGCGCCCCCACCCCCTTCCTCCTTTTGAACACTCCAGACAAACACGGATTTCTATTGTGTGCAGATGGTCCATCAGATGGACTGCAAGACCCCACAACTCAAGATTTTTACACTTGTAACAATTTGTGTCAATCGTAAATAGATACCATCTAAACCACAGTGGTTTTAGGACTCTGAAAACTTGGATCAAGTAAGTTTAGATATCTTTATGGATTTTAACTTACAATGTTATAAGAACTTCAGTGACTCTCAAGACTTTATATTTAATCTTTCCTTCATAGTACAACTGGCTGATAAGACAGACAGGACTCCTAGTATTACAGATGTAGAAGTTACTAAACTGTTTGATAAACAGTCTTCAGCAAAAAACAAATTCCCATTTTCAGTAACCCAAAATAGCACATCACTGTGGCCACGATTATCTTGGGTATTTCAAACACTGGTTAAGGTATCATTAAAAAATGGAAGAAACTGAGCTCAGTGTTGCTACCTCAGGCTCCAGGGAACTGCCAAGCCTACTGCCAGGAAGTCTGGATATCATGCAAAGTAGCTGGAAAGCAGGCTACCTGTTGCAGAGTGGTGAACTGATGGTATGTATCATCAGGCATTCTGCCCTACCCGCCACAATCTGTGTATCAGCCAATGTAATAAACATGGCACCATCTTCCATTGCTGAAGTGACTCCAGCTGTCTCCGTCATCAGACACACCCCCCAGTCCTGGCCTCTGGGAGGTGGCCTGGAAAGATCAGGTGGGGCTGCTTCCATTCTGGGGACAGCACCTCTTGCTCTCTAAATATAGCAAACTCTTTCAGCTTCTGCTCTAATATGCCTTAAAAACAAGCACACACTAGAGATGGGAAAAAATCAAAACCTTGCAGCAATGATAAGAGCACTGAGAAGCAGCAGACTTCCTGTGTCTTGAAAAGAAAAATCATTGGAAGATATTTGTCTCACTGCCGCCTGTGTTTTCTTAGGCACTGCTAAATTCAAGGCCCACCTCTCCCAGTCTTAACCTCCTCAGGCTCTCTGGTGAACGGAGGGCAGACAGCTGCCGAAAAACTATGGCTATGAGTCCAAGGAAAGGATACGAAACCCTCAGAAAGAAGGTGTGTAATATTTTTGTTGAATCAAATCATGATTTTGTAAGGGGAAAAAAAAAAGCACACATAAAAGTCCATTTAATGTTTGGCAAAAAAGGAGGAAAAAAAAGAGCTTTCTGTGTTCAGTGCAAATTCACTTCAAGGGAGCTGTAGGTCAAATTACCAGCCTGTGACATGTGGAGATTGGCTGAGTGGGCTAACAGTAACTCAAACTGCAATGCTCCTGGCCTGTTCTCGAGCCCATAAACTACACAGAAAATGATCCTGTTTGCTGAATTATTTTCAATTGCAAAAGCTGCTATAACAACTCAGAAAATTTAATATGTATATACATGCCTGGTGAGTAACCACTTCAATATATAAATTTGGGGATTATATATACACACATACACACACATATATATGATATATTATATTGAGGTATAATATGTATGAAAATATTGCGTGTGTATGTGTGTGTATGTGTGTGTGTGTGTGTGTATTCAGTATTAGCCCACAAAAACTTTCTCCCCATAAAACCTTCTTTAACCAAACCTACCCATAACAAATCATAATACAGAGTTTCACAAACCCATCCGCTTATACTCCAGGGAATCTTAAAGGATATCTCAAAAACAGTCTTCAATAAGCATGAAATTCCTTTGGAATCACCCTTTTGCAAGCTAGTCTATAATATACCCATGTTTAGTTTAGTTTAGTTTTCTTATTTTTTATTTAGGTATAACTTATGTATAACATTAGTTTCAGATGTGTAACACAATGATTCACTATCTGTATATATTGCAAACTGATCACCACAGTAAGTTCAGTTAACATGCATAGTTAAAAAAATTTTTTCTCGTGATTGGAACTGTTAAGTTCTACTCTCTTAGACTCATGTTTATGTTAATGTAAAAGTAACTTCCCTCAAATCTTAAAGTGAAATACACACTTAAGGAATTGCATTGTGTTCTGCCCATGGCTTTGTGTTCCTTTTGACAAACCACGTGTACACCTGGGGGGAGCTTTGAGCCAGGTCACCCTCTCTGCAGCAGGAGTGTGGGAGGGAAATCTGCTGCTGTCTTCTTCCACATCCAGGCCCTGGAAATCATTCCTGCAGTTTCCCTGCTGCTACATGTCATATTTGTCAGTGTCGTTTCATGAGTATTCCAATGGGAAGATGAAATTCTTATAATGAAACTTCTCCATTTGGGGCTATTGGGTAATTTAGGAGAGAGATGTTAACCTGTGGTTTCCCTAGTTATATATGAGTGTTTTGGAAAACCAACAGTGAAGGGTGGGTGATCTGATAAGGAGGCCAGAGAAAGCACATGATCTCCAACCTACATCTGATTATCTTAGTTAATATATGCATGCTGTTCCTTTCCTCCCAACCACCATCTAAGCCCAAAGCCATTACCTGATTTGATAAAACAGACCCTAAGGAAAATGTAAAATAAGATAATGACAATTGAAAATGTTAAATTAAAAGTGCAGAACACCAATATGAATAAAAATAATACTCAAATTACGGACAGAAATTAAGAGACAGATAATAAAGGCAGAATTTTTTTGTTGTTTCTGTTTGGTTTTGTTTGTATTTTCTCACCTTTACTGAGAAAATTTTCAAATCTACAGAAAAGTTGAGGAATAGTTAAATCAATATCTGTTTATCTTATGGGTGAGCCTGGTGGTGGGTATTAAGGAGGGCACATATTGCATGGAGCACTGGGTGTTGTATATTAACAATGAATCTTGGAACACTGCATCAAAAAATGTATTTTATGGTGACTAACATAACACAATAAATACCTAAGTGCTCTATAAAAAAAAATCTATGTATCTTGTTTAGATTCAAGATTCATCAGAATTTTATGAAATTTGCTTTATCCATCTCACTCATGTATGGCCTAAAAATAAGCATATTCTCCTCCAGCATATTCTCTGCCACAATCCTCATACCATTATCACACCTAAGAAAATGAACAATTATTCCAATCCATATTCAAATTTCCACAACTGTCTAAGAATGTTCTTTGCTGTTTTGTTTTGATTCAGAGCCAGCATCTAATAAAGGCTCACAAGTGACATATGGCTAATTCTCTTTTATCTCTTTTATTTAATCTGGGACAGTCACACTCCCATCTTTCTCCCCTCCATAGTGTCGGCTCTTTCCTGCATTTGTCCAAATATATCCTCTTGCTATTGTTTAACTTTTTCTCGATCTCTTAAATGAAATGAAGGATTTTTAAGAGATGGATTAAAATATACAAATAACATTAAACCTAAGGTGGCAAAAAGAGACATAGTTATTAAATATAATTAAGCAAGTAAAATACAAAAATTAGAGAAAAATGGAAGCTACTGGACAGTGGAGCTTAAGATAAAAAAAATTTTAGTAATAAAAGTTTAGGAATGATAAATTTGAGGGGTGCCTGTGTGGCACAGTTGGTTGATTTTCCAACTCTTGGTTTCAGCTCCGGTTGTGATCTCAGAGTTGTGAAATCGAGCCCCACTTGAGGCTCTGCATTCAGTGCAGGGTCTGCCTGAGATTCTCTCTCCCTCTCCCTCTGCCACCCCTGATCATTCTTCCTCCTTCTCTCTCTCTAAAATATATAAACAAATCTTTAAAAAAAAAAAAAAGAATGATAAATATGAAATGTAAGGTGCAAAACTGGATAAAAGTCATTAATTAAAATCTATTTTAATCAAACAAAAATGTTTGAGTACACGTACATTTATAAATGAAGAGTAACAATAGGCCTTTGTGTGTTATATCCACAAGTACTCAGAACAGTGCTTAGTACATAGTCATTGCTGTATAACTGTTTTCTATCCTTATCATTATCATTGCCACAAAAAAAAAAAAGAAACTGAAAAATAAAAGTCATAACAGGAAACCTTAACTATAAGTGAGAAAACAAAGAGAATGCTATACTGGGCAAGAATTCTAAAGGAAAAAATGAAGAGGAACGTAAATCACTACAACAAAATAATCTTCATGCAAAAACACACACTAAAAATGCTTTAATTATATAGAAATTTAGATATCATAGGGATATCATAGGGAAAAAGCTACAGAGAGTAGAAGGTACTTTCTAAAGAGGATCATCTGGGCAGAGAACCTGAAACAGCTCTTCCCTGGGGAGAATGACATCTTTAATGATGCCAAACAAAGATGTCTCCAAGGCAGGAGCACAAAGCTGAAGGCTCTTAAGAAAATCCCAGATCTCTTAGAGTCAGAGGTTAAGATTCAAGGCCAATTTTTCAGACTATCTAGCAATGTTCCCTAACCTAGAAAATAAGTATTTGTGATGAGATACCTTCATTCTGTTTTCTCATCTGTAAGACAGTAAGATAAAACTATTTCTAAGATATTTTTCAATTCCAGAAGTCACTAAATATTCTGAGATTCAGATTGTATTATTTATTCATTTATCCGTTTCTCCAATTAAGTCTCCTGGTGTTCTGTTGGTTGTGTCTCAATCAGTCAGACTTGGCTTAAGAGCTGACATTTTAGGAATTTGTGTGCCCTGTTTAAGTTGCAAAGTCTGCTTGCCTCTGTTTTTCCCTCACCCACATATGTTTATAACACCAAAAAAAAGAAAAGGCCTCCACAATCCCCATTTCCAAATAGTGACTAACTAAATGAAAAACCCCTAAGTCAGTAAAACAGTTCAGTTGGACCCCACACAATTCACAAGTTTGTCACCCAAAATGAGATGAGGCAAGTGCCCTGGAAAAGCTCCCTAGGAATGTCAGCTGTACTTCAGTGAAAGGAAAGGAAAGGAGAAACAAACAAATAAACACAGGGAGGGAGGGAGGAAGAAAGGAAGGAAGGGAGAAGGAGGGATGGAGGGTAGGAAGGAAGGAAAAGAAAGAAGGAAAAACAGAAAGAAAGAAAGAAAGAAAGAAAGAAAGAAAGAAAGAAAGAAAGAAAGAAAGAAAGAAAAGGAAGAAAGAAAGAGTAAGAGGAAGGAAGGAAGGAAAGAAGGAAGGATGGATGGAAGGAAGGAAGAGAAAGAAGAAAGAAAGAAAGAAAGAAAGAAAGAAAGAAAGAAAGAAAGAAAGAAAGAAAGGAAAAGTAAAGAAGGAAGGAAGGGGCTTACCAGAAAGAGGTAGACAGGTCTAGCTAGGACTTTGCACCTGTATAGATATACCACAACTGACAAATGACAGCAGCTATTTTAGAACAAAGGACACAGAGTCCATATGAACATTTTAGAAATGATAGCATTTGGTCATTCAGTTTCCCACACTGGCACAAACCCTGTACCACTCACCCACAGCTGCAGACATGCCCATGCTCAGGACAAGTTCCAGCACTGAGGGAAAAAAAAATATTCATCCACATTTCTGCACACCCAGAGGCTGCTCACCATACCCATAGGCATTCTCCTGGAGAAGATGAAATTTGGAGGTCTAAGGCATTCAACTTTTTCGGGTTTTTCCCCAGGTATATTCATGCACAGCAAAGGAAAATCTATATACAGAGATTTTGAAATTCAAATATAAAGCTGTGGCAACAATTTTCTTCTCTCCTACACTGGTCGTCTTTCTCCAACAATACCCACCCACCTCACAACACACACACACACACACACACACACACACACACACACACCCCTCAACCTCTCAACCCCCCTGTCACTGTTCCTTCCTACAGCGTGGGCTTTGTCTCTGCATTGCTAACCTGTCAAGAAACAGCCGTCACAGAGCACAAGCCTTGGAGACCAACACACACACCTGCAAGGCTGACCACTTGTTTAAAAACAACAGTAACAATTTTGAGTGAATTTGTTGTAGTTTCAAATTTTCCCAAATGCTTTTGTCCAGATATGAAGGTTGCCTGAGCACAAAATTTCCTGAAGGAACAAAGTATTGTAATGGGAATGACGAGAGCTACACAACTGTCGCTGGCAGCAATGAGCAACATGCACTGAAATGAAAGAGGCCTTCCCAAAAGTTCCCCAGTACAAAAGCACGGGTTGGAGAAGAACAGGTCAGCTCTGCCAGTTTGCAATGCTCTTCAGTCCTCTGCCCATCAGAGCCTATCTATCTCCATGTCAGATCACATCTTCTCTGTCATACTTTCCTGATTCTCTATTTTTTTCTACCTGGAACAGAAAAGTTCTGAGAGTCCTTCTGGCTCTAAAACACTAAATTCTAAATAGAGCCTGATCTCTATGCTCTTGTTTGTTCTTTTAAACTAAATTAAACTAAACAAACTAAACTAAACTACACTATGTAGAGAAGTTTACCATCCATACTAGTTCTCTTGAACTGAAAATGTAAGCAGTCACACTAGGAACCACTGACTAGAAATATTTTAAAAATGTCCCAGTTGGACAGGGATTTATAACTCATTTCTGTGCAACATTAATAATGTCTGATTTATACCATTCTATGATTGCTATGAAATCCATAAATGATGTGTTACTCTTCTTAGTTGAAAACTAAGAAACACTTGATTTGATAACTAAAGTAAGAGGGTTGGATTCTTTGAAAATGCTTCTAGGGGCGCCTGGGTGGCTCAGTGGGTTAAGCCGCTGCCTTCGGCTCAGGTCATGATCCCAGGTCCTGGGTTCGAGCCCCACATCGGGCTTTCTGCTCAGCGGGGAGCCTGCTTCCTCCTCTCTCTCTGCCTGCCTCTCTGCCTACTTGTGATTTCTCTCTGTCAAATAAATAAATAAAATCTTTAAAAAAAAAAAAAAAAGAAAATGCTTCTAAAGGAAAAGCGACTTACTTTGTGAGGTAATAATAAGAAGGTTCACCAGTGGTTATAAAAGTAATATAACCATAAAAGTAGCACATGCAATGGGGGAAAAAATCCTTATTTTAAACAAAAGACAATTGCAGCTACAATTTTTAAAATATTTATCCCCATATATGCCCTTTTGTTTGTTGTTTATTTGTTCATTCAACTTTTCTCATGCTTCTCAGACATTCCTTCTGGAACCATTTCTCTTCCTCCTGAAGTATATCCTCTGAAAGTTCCCTTAGTAAGGGATTTTTGATAGTGGAAGTCTTTCAGCCTTTGTTTGAAACTGTCTTTATTTTACCTTCATTTGTGCAAATAGTTTCACTAGGTATAGAAATCTATGGTTGTTGCTTACTCTCATTCAGAATTTGCCTTCTAAAGGAGTGGCCTGGGTTAGGAACAGATGGTTCTTTAATTGAGGAAAATACCTTATGGGTTTTGATGGGCCTTTAAGATGAGAAAAGAGAGGCCTCCTGGCCTCAGTCTGGTTGTACTAGGGCATGTCCAAGAAAAATGAATGGCTCTGCATAGTCAAGAGAGAATTTTGCATTTCTAAGAGCAGCCTGACAAAGAAAGCATATGCATCCAGAAATTAGGCAAAAGGGAGAGATTAAGAGAGTCCAAAGAAACAAAGAAAATAAAAACATAATAGAAAAGGGGTATGACCCAAGCAGTGAGATTAAGAATGACCAATAAGTTTCTAGAAATTTCCCATTAGTATAATTATGTAGTTAAGATTTAACCTTACCTAAAAAGAGGTCTGTCTTTTGCCCTTGGCTACTTAGAGGTGATCAATAGGCCCTTGGATTGTCTTGCATGACAGAATATTTTTGTTTGTTTGCCTGAGGCATTTGGCCACTGACCTGTCTAACAATGTGACTTATAATGGAGGCTTTGGGCCCTGTTGTGTAAATTTCCACATCCAGAGAAACTGGAGATTAAAGGTGTTAGCCCCAAGAGGGTCTGGACACTAAAGGTCAGTTACCCCAGCATTATGTGATCAAGCACCCAAAAATATTCTGGACACCAAAGCCTGGTGAGCTTTTCTGGTCATCAATATTATGAACACTGTCACACATTATGATCAGGAGGAGATAATGCCACCCAGACCCCAAGAGGGAAGGACAACTGGAAGCTCCACTTATGGACCTCTTCTTGACTGGGCCCTACACCTCTCTTTCTTTGGTTAATGTTAACTTGCATCCTCTCCCTCTAATAAACCATGAGTCTAGTTTTCAGTGAGTTCTGTGACTCCTTCTAGCAAATTATCCAACCTGAGGGTAGTTTGGGGAAGCTCCTGACCTTATGGTGGGTGTTAGAAGTGAGGGCAGTCTTGTGAGGATGGTTCCTTCAGACCTTGCAGTTCTGCAAGGTAATTACCCTGCGTTGTCCCAAAACCCTCCGGAAAACCTATTTCATGCAACAATCTTGCTTTAGCTGTGCTTTGAGGGAATCAAGAAGGGATGAGACCCAGCATGGGAGACAGTAGTGGAAAAATAAGAACTGTGCCCCAGGAAGTAAGGGAGACCATGGCAGTAAGTGACAGCGGAGTCACAGGTTACGGCACAAGTTCCCACACCCAACCCCACAGAAAAATCTTCTTAGGTAAGGCTCCAATCTTCCTGTCATGCCTCATCACTTTTTATTTAATTAGAGAGCAATCCCCCAACCCTCCCATGCCACCCATAAAACCAGAGGTCCTGAAGGCTTCCAGGAGGCAGATTATTAAGTTGTAAAGAAACCAGGCACAATAATATCTAAAAATTTAAAACCCTTGTTTTTGATGGACCTTAAAATCCTAAATAAAATACATACAAATATTTTTTAAAACATATGCAAGATATGCAGCATAATAGAGACTCAATAGATGTCTTTTGAACAAAGAAAATCAAGTGAATAGGTAAATGTATGAAAAATACAGTTTATTCTCAATGGCATGGACTAATTTGGTGAGGAAGAACATAAATAACTAAAATAGGTAATTCACAAAAGCCCAACTACATATTTAATGGGTAACCTCAAACTTAGACTTTTCAGAAGTTCTTACAAGAGAGGCCAACAGGCAGTAAAAATAACTGTGTTTTCAGCCTGCCTTTCCTTGCTGCACCGCAAAGGTTAAGTAACAGCAAAACTCTCCAAATGCCCTTTTCACCACCAAGGGCAAAAGAAAGAGTCTTCCAGCCCATAAATAGGATTCTCAGGCCCTGCTCCCCTAAACACATAAGATGAATAGTTAAACAATAAAAAACAATGCTGACGTTTTTATTCCTCACTAAGCTATTGTTTAATGCAACATTTGTCACAACCATCTTCAGCTGTTGACTAGGGCTACAGGTGGTTGGCCCTAGCTAGTGTATCAGGAATATAATTGGAGTTGTCATTGTCTTTTTTTTTTTTTAAGAGAGAGATCACAAGTAGACAGAGAGGCAGGCAGAGAGAGGGGGGAAAGCAGGCTCCCCGCTGAGCAGAGAGCCTGATGCGGCCTCCATCCCAGGACCCCTGAGATCATGACCTGAGCCAAAGGCAGAGGCTTAACCCACTGAGCCACCCAGGCAGCCCAGAGTTGTCATTGTCTTTTAAACACATATTAGGAATGAGAGATCATATGAATCATAAGCAACCACGTCATACCAAGCTGCAAGCTGCAGGTAGCTCTTTGGGTTTATGCTCTTAATTTACTTGCCACTAATGGGCTCCTTGAACTTTGTGGGTCTTTCATTTCCCAATGGAAGCAAATCTTGTAAGCCCTGAGTTTAAATTGCTGCTACTACTGCCTCCCCAAGGCCAGATGGGGTGCAAAAAACCTGAGTACTCCTTTCTCCTGTACTGTTCAGTAACCAATCCAATAGAGAGAGATCCAGTGGCAGAAAAAGAAAGAGAAAATCAGGGTAGTATTCTGAGACAAAGTGGCTTAAGCCAGCACTGAAAACTTTAGGACAAGCGATTTGGTTCCAAAAGCAGTAAAAAGCTTGGAAAGAGAAGCCACAGAAAATAAAGTTTGACTATCAGAGACTGCTCAATTGTTGTGTAAATCAGTACAGACTCTCTGGAGGGAAATTTATCCATTAAGAATCAAAATCCTTAAAACTATGCATACATTTTAATATATAATATAATAATAATTAAATGCATACATTTAATATAGTATAATAAATATAATAATTTAATATATTTTAATATAATAAGTCCACTTCTAGAACTTTATCCTGAGAGACAGATGTATGCAAACATTTAGCTACTAAGTTATTTATCACGGAAGTGTTTATATTAGCAAAAAAATAAACAACTAAAATGTCCAATATTGGGGATTAAATAAACTTTGTACACACAACAAAATAAGGCTTAACCATTAAATATGTTGTGATAAAAAGGAAAAGATATTTACAAAAGTTAAGTAAAAGAACACAAATAGCATATATAGTGTGCTCCCATTTTGTAATTAGAGAAAGAGAGAAAAAGCCCTACACAGACGTATATCAAAATTTAACAGTAGTTATCCAAGTGGGGAGAATTGTAGGTAATTTTTGTTGTGTGCTCTAAACTTAATTGGGCTTTTAATTTTTCTATGAATCAATTTTGCAGGAAGAAAAAAAGTTATTTTTGATACGGGAAAAAAAAAAAAACAGTCTTTAGAACAAACCAGACGTGTTCATTGAACTTTTTAAAGTTGCAAGGCCCAGAGTTGTCAGGTTATCCCAAATTATGATGGAATTAATTATAAGAATGCATTGGATAAAGAGGAATTTTATAACAAGGTATCACTGGGTATAAAAACAGGAATATTGTGAAGAACTGAGGAAGTTGCACATCCCAACTGGGAAAAGCAACTGGAAGTTCTCAGAGTTGATCTAGGTATGGGGTTATCTCTTTGCCCCTCCAGAGCAAGTAGTCAAATCCATCTCTTCTCTGGTGACTCACATGTTCTGTCTCTGCTTCCACAACTCTTGACATAGCTCATCAGCCACCTCACCCTCCATTCTGCTTATCTTTCCTGCCTTGTTCTCAAAATTTCTGCCTACTCACCATGATTTACTCAGGAACCCTGAAGAACCAGACTGTCTCATGGCAGCCTCTTTATGTGTCAGCTAATTGACCCTTCCCACACATCTCAGTTCTGTTCAGTCCATGAGCTTGGCCACCTGGAACTCAGGTGCCCACTTCTACTCCAAACAGTCATGAGGAAGGGAAAGGTCAGATTATGGCTGCCTGTAATCAATGGCTTCTTAACTGAGCAGTTTTCCTTATAAGAAAACTGGGTGTCAAGGCATCACATCTGACCAACCAGTATAGGCCAGAGCCAATATATCAAACTCTATATTGCCTGCAACACTGGTGTTCCATGAGCTATTAAGTTGGTTTGCAAAAGTAAAGTTTTCATGTTCAAACAGTCATAGGAGATCCTACAAGTTCAGTCCCCTCTTGGAGATTCATAACACAAATTAATATATTAAAAGCCATTGAGAGTTTCTACAATAAAGACACCTGCTTGATTTTGTTCAAAGAAAGGTTTCCCAAAGTTATTTGAACATAGAATCCTTGTTCTTTTTTCTGAAACACCTACTAATACCAATTAACCATGGGACCTAGTTTAAGAATTATTACTATAGAGCATGCAATCTTTCAGAAGGAAAGAACAATTAAGGTGATATTTGTTCCATTTTTCTATGCCTTTATTATCATCACAAATTATTTGGTTAATCAAGATCTTCCATCTTCATCACAAGAATTGCCATGAAAATATCTGACAAGCCTAGATTCACTCCTACTAAAAAGATCAGTAATTATTAAACATATTGGTAAAATAAAAGCAGCTTTCAATAACTAAGGCCCTCTCAGGGATATAAAACTTCTTAATTAAACAAATAAATAATGAGCCTTGGAAATGTACTTATAAACAGAATGCAGTTTATGAGTTTGTTGAGTTTTCTGCCCCATGTGCATGGTCCATCACATTATTTAAGATCTGGAATGATCTGAGAGAATGACTGGAAGGTCTGCAGTCAGAGAGGAATGCAGAGAAATGGGGCCCAGGAAATGGACTTAAGAGCAGCATGTTATTTAGGTGAAATTCTGAGGTGGTTAGCAGCTGGCTGCTTTGTGTTTGGTGTGTTTTCTTATTTTTTTTCATGCCAGTTCACCATGACTTTGGCCTGGACTCCGTGTCGATCCAACTCAGACCCCTCTGACTCAACCCAGACTGCCAGCACTAGAATTCCTGGTCACCAGAATCACTGTGGTTAGAACACTTAGGTCTTGCTAAGAAGGACATGGAAATATAAGACAAGTAAAATGTTTGCTGCCTGTTTCACTATTTTTATTTTGGTTTTGGTTTTATCTTTTTAAAGCAAAGCCCTTCTACCCATATACAAGTAGATGAAGTTGAAAGAGCCTGTTCAGTAACCAAACCAGGTCAAATATGACCACTCACGTCATTTTTTTATATGCAAGGATTTTAAGGTAGAAGACCTTGGGAAGAGAGGGTAGGAGGAAGGAAGGAAAGAAAAGAAATGGAAGAGAAATGGAGCCAAAGTATATATCAACCCAAAGAATTCCAATAGTGATGATAATTTTTTAAAGTATCTAATTATCTTTTATCTACAAAAACAAAAATATCACATGGCTCATCCTAATAATAATGACTGCTATTATTGTATGCTTATTATACACCAACACCAGACACAGTTTATCCCTTGTAGCATTTTATTCTTATTATACCTCTTTGAGACAGATACAGATACACAATTCCTTGTTTGTAATTCCTAAATCCCAAAGTTTGAAAACCCGAAGTTTTTAATAAGTCTAGAACAAACTCTTTTCTTAACCTGACTTTAGCCAGTATGAGGCCACTTATAGTCTTTAACCTATTCAGTGCACATTTCACTACAGAACTATTAATGTTTCATTAGAGAGTAATGCTCCAAACCCCTCTTAGGGTTCTATACAATAAATGATATGTGCACTTTATTACTTTTCTAAAATATTAAAAATACCGAATTGTGAAACTCATCTGGTTCCAAGAGTTTCAGATAAAGGATTATTCTCCTTATTTTATAGATAAGAAAATGGGTTTATTTGTTTTCACTGATATATTATCCTGGTATTTTAGTTTGGGTCTTTGAGACTTTACTTTTTTGGTTAATGGCTTAAAAAATTTTTTCTCCACACTATTTCAGTTCACATATACACTGAAGAGATTTTAGCAAATTCTCCTACAGAAAAGTTTTAAAAGACATTTTTTCCCCAAAATGGAAAACGCTGACATCCTCAGAAAATTTCCTTGAACCCAAATGAACTCGTTTTTAATTCCCCACCCTTCATTTTCAGATTACTCAGTGTATTTAATGCTACCCTTCCTCAATTCCACCCAAAGCTCACATGGCAATGTTAAGGACATTGGTTAAGAACCCGTCAAGGAGTCTGCGTGGGCCTGAGGCACTGCTAAGCATTCTGACATCTGTGGTTAGAGTGTCTACGTGAAGATTACCCATGCTGGGCTCCAGTGTTTCAATCACAACCCCAGAATGAACGCCTGGTCACTCTGTGGTCTAAACTCTGAAAGAACAGAGCATTTCATACTACATTGCATTTTGTAAACAATGATTTGATACATTGAAAAAACCATAAATATTATTTATCTTACCATAGGCCTCAGAATGTCCAAACACCACAGCTAATTAGGGTTCAATAATAGATTCAATAAGCTGAAGCCTGTTTTTCTGGTTTATCATAACAAGTAAAGCAATGGTCATTACTTTCTAATTTGTAAGTGTTCTCTTCAATGGCTCTGAGTGGGAAGTGTGTAATATTGCTTGTCCTATAGGAAGCCTTGCCACCTTCTAAAGTCAGCACTAAGCTACATCTGTTGCCATTTATGGTACTTTTTCCATTTGTTGAAGCACATTATTTCTTAAAACCAAAAGATCATGTTCGAATACAGATGGAGATTTTACTAAAATATAGGAATTCACTTTTTTTCTAACCAGCGAAAACAATTTGGTAAAAGGGAGCTGATGAGAATTTCTTGTTTGATTAGTCTTTCCCCAGCAGCTGGCACTTAAGAAGATCTTAGCTCATGTGCTACAGATGAAAATAAAGTTGATACTCTGAAGCACTGGTAATATACACTAGTACTTTTCACCATTTCAGTGTAGCCCAGTTGAAACCTTTCAATCAAGGCCTCCAAAAGCCAAGGCTTCTCAACCTCAGCACTACTGACTTTTGGGAGTAGATAATTCTATGGACTCTACCCACTAGATGCCAGTAGCATCCTCATCATCAGTCATGACAACCAAAAATGTCTCCAGAGAAGAGAGACTTCTGGAGAAGATGGCAGATTAGGAGGGCCCTAGGCTTACCCTGTACCACAAATATAACTAGATAGCACTCAGATCAGGGTAAATAACTCATTGAATGACCCAAAGACTGAGACAAAAAATTTCACAACAAAATGAAGAGAAGAGGCCACATCCAGAAGGGTAGAAAAGGTTGAGATGTGGTACAGAGCTAAACCTCACAGGTCTGGCCTCTGGGGGTAGGGAATTGAGGGTGGAGAGAAGATTGAAACAATCATACCATAGAGCCTACATATGGAAGACGAATGCCCATAGCATTTGGCTTTGAAAAACAAATTTCATGAACTTGTACAATCAGAGGGACTTAAAGCCTGGAACGTTAAAAATCAATGGGCTTGGCTCTGGGAGAACCCAGGGGGCAAAAGGAAGCTGAGGCCCCTGCCTTTAAAAAGACAGGACACAAACAGACACAAAGATACAGCATAGAAACAGCAGTTAGAAAAATGCCTGGGACATACAGGAGGGAGAATTATTTACTAATCCCAGAGTTCACTGAGGGACATCTTCATAAAAAAAAAGGAGCTGGAAGTCACCATTTCCCTCCCCTCTCCCCCAGAATAAACACATGGCCACGTGTGGGAACCAGCACAGCACCTGGCATTCACTGCCTAACTTGCTTGCACCATATCCTACCACCTCCAGCCAGGCCTGCTTCAGTTGGCACTGTGGGTCCCCTACCCTAAAGGACCTGCAAATGCTTTGCTGGCACTATATCTTCTGACTTCCCACTTTAAGGGCAGCAGTGGTGGCTGATTGCCTCCCAAGGTGGATGTGTGCCCTTTGTTGGAATAATGCCCCCAACCCACACATGCTTTGTGGGGTGTCCCCAGCCACCCTGGTCTCAGCACCAGCTAGGTGTCTCCTGTGAAAAAGTACCAATGCCACCTTGTTAAAAGTGCATGCCTTGAACACTACTTTCAAGAGTAAGAGACCAGTTGACTTTACTAACACACAAAAATAGACACAAAGAGGCAAAATGAGGAGACATAGGAACATGTCCCAAATGAAAGAACAGGACAAAATCATGGCAAGAGACCTGAGCAAAATGGAGATAAGTAATATGTCTTATAGAGAATTTAAAGTAATGCTCATAAAGATACTCACTGAACTTGAGAGAAGAGTAGAAGAAATCAGTGACATACTTTACACACACACACACACAAAAAAAAAATCAGAGATGAAGAAAACAATTGAAATTAAAAATACACTAGATGGAATAAATAGCAGGCTACATGAAGCAGAAAAATGAATCAGTGATCTGGAGGACAAAGTAATGGAAAGTAATCAAGCTGAGCAGATGAGAGAAAAAAATGCAAAATGCAAAATAAGAACAGACTTAGGGAACTCAGTGACTCCCTCCAGCAAAATAACAGTCACATTATAAGGATCTCAGAAGAAGAAGGGGGGGACAACAAATTTATATTTAAATAAATAATAGCTGAAAACTTCCTGAATTTGAGGAAAGAAACAGAAGTCCAGATGTAGGAGGCACAGAGATTCCCCCAACAAAATCAACAAAAGCAGATCCACACCAAGACATATTGTAATTAAGATGTCAAAAAGCAGTAATAAAAAAAGAATTTTATAAGCAGCAAGAGAAAAGAAAACAGTTACATACAAAGGAAACCCTATAAGGCTATCAGCAGATTTTTCAGCAGAAACTTTGCAGGCCAGAAGAAAATGTCATATGTTCAAAGTGCTGAAAGGAAAAAAATCTGCAGCCAAGAACACTTTATGCAGCAAAGCTCTCATTCAGAATAGAAAAGACAAAGAATTTCTCAGACAAATAAAAGTAAACAGGAGTTCATGACCTTTAAACCAACTCTATAAGAAATGATATAGGGGACTTTGAGTGGAAAGCAAAGACAATATAGGAGTAAGAAAAGTAAGAAGCACAAAAGCAGTAAAAATAAGTATACCTATAAAAATGAGTCAGGGGGCTCACAAAATAATAGGAAGTAAAGTATGACACCATATACCTAAAACATGGGGAAGAGAGGAGTAAAAAATGAGTTCAAAAGTAAGGAACCATCAACTTAAGATAGAGTGCTATATGCAGAAGAGGTTATATACAAACCTAACAGTAACTGCAAGTCAAAAACTAGTAAAAGATCTGCAAAAGGAAAGAGAAAGAAATCCAAGTATAATTGCTAACAGAAAGCCAACTATGGTGATAGAGGAGAGCAAGGCAAGAAAGGAACAGAGAAAATCCACAAATAGAAAACCCAAAACATAAAAAAATAGCAATAAATATATAACTATCAATAATTACTTTGAAGGACACCTGGGTGGTTCAGTCAGTTAAGCAACTACCTTCAGGTAGACCTACAGTAGCTCAGGTCATGATCTCAGAGTGCTAGGATTGAGCCTCACATTGGGCTCCCAGCTCAGCAGGGAGTCTGCTTCTCCTTCTCCCTCTGCCCCTCCCCACTGCTTGTGCTCTCTCTCTTGCTCAAATAAGAAAATAAAAATCTTTAAAATAAAAAAAAAATAAAAATAAAAATAAAAAAATTATTACTTTGAATGTAAAGTGACTAAACACTCCAAACAAAAGTCATAGAATGGGGTGCCTGCCTGGCTCAGAGTGTGAAACTCTTGATCTCAGGTCATGAGTTTGAGCCCCACATTGGGTGTAGAGCTTATATAAAAAAATAAAAATAAAATGTACATTATAAAAGTTAAAAAAAAAGACATAGGGTGATGGAATGGATAAAAAACAAGACCCATCTATATGTTACTTACAAGAGAGTCACTTCAGACCTAAATAAACATGTAAATTGAAAGTGAGGGGATGGAGAAGCATTTATCATGCAAATGGATATCAAAAGAAATCCAGGGAAACAATTCTTATATTAGACAACATTGACTCTAAAACAAAGACTAATAAGAGACAAAGAACACTATATAATAATGAGGGGGACAATTCAACAAGACCTAACAATTTTAAATATTTATACACCCAACGTGGGAACACACAAATACATAAAAACTTACATAACAAATATAAAAGAACTTCCAGGGGGCATGTATCAATAATAATACAGCAATGTAAGGGACTTTAACACCCCCACTTACATCAATGAACAGATCATCTAAACAGAAAATCAACCAGCAAAAAGTGGCTTTAAAAGACACACTGAACCAGACTGATTTAGAAATATTCAGAATATTCCATCTTACAACAGCAGAATACACAATCTTTTCAAGTGCACACAGAACAGTCTCCAAAAGAGATCACATATTTGGCCACAAAACAAGACTCAATAATTTCAAAAAGACTGAAGTTATCCCATGCATCTTTTCTGACCACAACACTATGAAACTAGAAATCAACCACAAAAAAAAAAAAAAAAAAAAAAATATCTGGAAAAAGTACAAATACACAAAGGTTAAATAACATGTTAATTAACACTTAATAGGTCAACCAAGAAATCAAAAAGGAAATTAAAAAATACATGAAACTATGCAGCCATCAAAAGAAATGAAATCTTGCCATTTGCGACGACGTGGATGGAACTAGAGGGTAGCATGCTTAGCGAAATAAGTCAATCGGAGAAAGACAACTATCATATGATCTCCCTGATATGAGGGAGAGGAGATGCAACATGGGGGGTTAAGGAGGTAGGAGAAGAATAAATGAAACAAGATGGGATTGGGAGGGAGACAAACCATAAGTGACTCTTAATCTCACAAAACAAACTGAGGGTTGATAGGGGGAGGGGGGTTGGGAGAGGGGGGGTGGGGTTATGGATATTGGGGAGGGTATGTGCTATGGTGAGTGCTGTGAAGTGTGTAAACCTGGCGATTCGCAGACCTGTACCCCTGGGGATAAAAATATATGTTTATAAAAAATACATGAAGACAAATGAAAATGACTACCTCAAAAAGCAATAAAAATCTCAAATAAACAACTTAATCTTACATCTAAGGTAGCTTTAGGTGTAAACCAAAATTCAAAACCAACAGAAGGAAGGAAATAATAAAGATTAGAGTCAAAATAAAAGATATAGAAACTAAAAAGACCCCCCCCCAAAAAAAACCTAAAAAGACCAGTACAACAGATCAATGAAACCAAGAGTTGGTTTATTGAAAAGATCAACAAAATTGATAAACCTGTAGCCAGGTTCAGAGAGAGAGAGAGAGAGAGAGAGAGAGAAGCCTCAAATAAGCAAAATCAGAAATGAAAGAGAAGAAATAACAACCAACTCAAGCAAAAAAAAAAAAAAAAAAAAAAAAAAAAGGATTGTAAGAGAATTTTATGAAAAGTTACATGCCAATGACCTGGACAACCTAAAAGAAACACAGATTCCTAGAAACATATAACCTACCAAAACTGAAACAGGAAGAAATAGAAAATTTGAACAGACCAATTACTAACATCAATGAAATTGAGACAGTAATCAAAAAACTCCCAACAAACAGAAGTCCAGGACTAGAAAGCTTCACAGTGTGAATTCTACAAAACATTTGAAGAAGAGTTAAAACCTATTCTTCTCAAACTAATGGAAGGGAAAAAAAAGAAGAGGAGGAAGGAAAACCCAGTTTTATTTGAGGCCAGCATTACCCTGATTTCAAAACCAAATAAAGACACAACAAAAAAAGGAAACTATAGGCCAATATCCCTGATGAACATGGATGCAAAACCTTCAACAAAATATTAGCAAACCAAATCCAACAATACATTTTAAAAAATCATTCACTATGATCAAGTGTAATTTAATCCCAGGATACAAGCATGGTTTTGGGAAAACTAGATAGCTACATGGATAAATGAAACTGGACCACTGTCTTTCTTTCTTTCTTTTAAGATTTCCTTATTTATTTTAGAGGCAGAGAAAGCATGAGCAAGAGGGGCAGAGGGAGAGAGAGAGAGAATCTCAGGTAGACTCCATGCTGAGCATGGAGCCTGATTCAGGGCTCAATCCCATGACCCTGAGATCATGACCTGAACCAAAACCAAAAGTCAGACACTTAACAAACTGTGCCACCCAGGCACCCCTGGACCACTTTCTTATACCATACACAAAAATGAACTCAGAATGGATTAATAAGGACCTAAATGTGAAACTTGAAACTATAAAAACCCTAGAAGAGAGCACAAGCAATAATTTCTCCGAGGTCAGCTGTAGCATCTTTCTAGATATGTCTCCTGAGCCAAGGGAAACAAAAGCAAAAATAAACTATTGGGACTACATCAAAGTAAAAAGCTTCTGCACAGCAAAAGAAACAACCAATAAAACTAAAAAACAATCTTGAGTGGGAAAATATATTTGTAAATGACATATCTGATAAAGGGTTAGTATATAAAATATATAAAGAACTTATACAGCTCAACACTGAAAAAACAACCCCCCCCCCAAAAAAACTTCCTCAAAAAGTTAAAAATGGAACTACCCTATGATCCTGTAATAACACTACTGGGTATTTACCCAAAGAAACACAAAAACACTAATTCAAAGGGTACATGCATCCTTGTGTTTATTGCAGCATTATTTACAATAGCCAAACTGCAAAAGTAACATAAGGTCCACTGATTGATGAACTAATAAAGATATGGTTTATATATACACTGGAATATTATTAAGCCATAAAAGAACTGAAATCTTACTCTTTGTAACAACATGCTTGGAACAAGCTTATGATGTAGCATACAATTATCTTAAAATTAAAAGTTTAATTTTGCAATGCCTGGGTGGCTCATTCAGTTAAGCATCTGACTATTTCCACTCAGATCATGATCTCAGGGTCATGGAATCAAGCCCCATGTCGGACTCTGGGAGTCAGCTTACCCTTCTTCCTCCACCCCTCCCCACACTCACACACACAGCTTACATGTTCTCTGTGTCAAATAAATAAAATCTTTTTTTTTTACTTTAAAAAAAATTTTTTTTATTTTCAGCATAACAGTATTTATTGTTTTTTGTACCACACCCAGTGTTCCATGCAGTCCGTGCCCTCTCTAATACCCACCACCTGGTTCCCCCAACCTCCCACCCCCCCACCTCTTCAAACCCTTCAGATTGTTTTTCAGAGTCCATAGTCTCTCATTGTTCACCTCCCCTTCCAATTTTCCCCAAATGCCTTCTCCTAACTCCCCATGTCCTCCATGTATTTGTTATGCTCCACAAATAAGTGAAACCATATGATAATTGACTCTCTCTGCTTGACTTATTTCACTCAGCATAATCTCTTCCAGTCCTGTCCATGTTGCTACAAAAGTTGGGTATTCATCCTTTCTGATGGAGGCATAATACTCCATAGTGTATATGGACCACATCTTCCTTATCCATTCGTCCGTTGAAGGGCATCTTGGTTCTTTCCACAGTTTGGCAACTGTGGCCATTGCTGCTATAAACATTGGGGTACAGATGGCCCTTCTTTTCACTACATCTGTATCTTTGGGGTAAATACCCAGTAGTGCAATTGCAGGGTCATAGGGAAGTTCTATTTTTAATTTCTTGAGGAATCTCCACACTGTTCTCCAAAGAGGCTACACCAACTTGCATTCCCACCAACAGTGTAAGAGGGTTCCCCTTTCTCCACATCCCCTCCAACACATGTTGTTTCCTGTCTTGCTAATTTTGGCCATTCTAACTGGTGTAAGGTGATATCTCAATGTGGTTTTAATTTGAATCTCCCTGATGGCTAGTGATGATGAACATTTTTTCATGTGTCTGATAGCCATTTGTATGTCTTCATTGGAGAAGTGTCTATTCATATCTTCTGCCCATTTTTTGATATGATTATCTGTTTTGTGTGTGTTGAGTTTGAGGAGTTCTTTATAGATCCTGGATGTCAATCTTTTGTCTGTACTGTCATTTGCAAATATCTTCTCCCATTCCATGGGTTGCCTCTTTGTTTTCTTGACTGTTTCCTTTGCTGTGCAGAAGCTTTTGATTTTGATGAAGTCCCAAAAGTTTATTTTGGCTTTTGTTTCCTTTGCCAAAGGCAAAGGAAATAAATAAAATCTTTTAAAAAATGAAAAGTTTATTTTTAAAAATTCCTATGACTTTAAACACATAAATATCTCATACTATCATATAAGAACAAAATGAAAATGCTTTGTCTAGGTAATATGTTGCAAAACTGTTTTCTAGTTTGTTGTCTTTTGACTTTATTTATGGTCTTTTAATAAAATATATACATATTTTTATTCTGTTCATTTCATTAACCTTTCCTTTAACAGCTTCAGAGGTTTTTTCCAGGCTTAGAAACACCTTTCTATGGTAAATTGTTTTAAAATGCTACCATGTTTTCCTATAGTACTTTTGTGACATTAACTGTCTTATATTTAAATCTTGGATGCATTTGGTACACAAAGTAGCACTGTGAATGTGTGTTTTGTGTGTGTGTGTGTGTGTGTGTGTGTGTGTGTGTGTTTATAAATGGCTACCCCATTATCTCATTTCTTTTTACAGAATAAGCAACATTTCTCATTGGATGCAATATGCATATCATAACCTTATCATATACCATATTCCTATCATAGAGGTATCATACATTTCCATATATACTCTCTATTCTGTATCATTAATTTCTTTATTTATAGAATCAGCATTCCAACATCTAAATTATTATGGCTCCATGTAATGTTTTAAGGTCTGGTAGGTCTAGTCCATTCTTATTGCTCTTCTTTTTCAGAACATTTTAGTATGAACTTTAAAAATCTAATTCCTAGCTCCCAAATTTATTTCTCAGGGAAGTGAAGGCAAGGAGTATCAGCAGCTTAAATGTATAGCTTATTAAAAATTAACAATCCTGGAATTTGTTGGGATCATATCAGATTTAGAGAATACTGGCTCTACCAGCTACCAGCTTAGGCAAGTTACTTGCTCTGCTAAAAAGCCTGTTTCTTTATCTGTAGAATTGTTGAAATAGTACATACAAAGCACTTAATACTGTGTCCAGCACAAAAGTGCTCCATGTGTGTCCATGGTTATTATACCTTCTCATTCTGAGATTTTTTTAAATTACTTCAGCTAAAAACCTGCACAAATTACTTGTTGGCTTTCCTGTTTGTCTGAATAAAACATTGTTTTATTCTTCTTTTATACTCAGTACCAGTATGTGGTACCTGCTTTTTCTTTGGTACCTTTCACCTCTCCATCATGGCTCACATCAATCTGTGCTGCTCCCCTGTTGCTTCACACCATCCTAACGTTCAGTGCAATCCTCATACTTTCATAAACCCCCTCCTGCCCGCATCTGGCCTGTTTAAATTGCTCTTTGTAGCTCACAGCTTCAAAAACCCTACCCTACTCCTTCCTTTTTTGCCCAATGGTCTATTCCCTGAGAGTTGCTGATCCCAGTTGACTTACCTGACTATATTGTAAGTCATAATAAAATGTGATGGCTCTTAGGTTTGACACTAGAACCCAGAAGCACATTAACTTAAATGTATTTCTGGTTGATATAATTTATCCAATGGTGTATGTGAAGTCATCTTAGCTAAAACTCCTGAGCTCCAACTGGCTTGCCACCCCATCTACCTACTACTTCTTTTTACTGCTTTTCTTCTGCAAGCAGTCTTCAGCAAACTGAAAAGCATTAACTCATATATCTTCTTTTCCTCTTTTCAAAGGTATCTCTACAAATATTGCCACTTGCCTGTAGAGTTTTTGATTAGCACTCAAATTAAAACTTTGAAACTGCAAAAGGGAAACCATACAACTCTAGAGTCTCCTAAATTCTGCATAAAGTTTGCCTAAGTGGAGAGCCAGAAAGCTATGTGCCTAAAGCCCAGCTTTAACAAGAAGATTAGTTTGGGCTTTGCTGGAAGAGCAGTTCAGGAAACTTCTCATGGTTCTGGATCCCCAGATATAGCCCTAAGGTAAGACTTCCCAGGATAGCATT
The DNA here is from genome assembly GCF_902655055.1 of Lutra lutra. Taxonomy (NCBI): domain Eukaryota; kingdom Metazoa; phylum Chordata; class Mammalia; order Carnivora; family Mustelidae; genus Lutra; species Lutra lutra. The sequence continues at coordinate 139,730,696 of NC_062280.1, forward strand.
TCCAGGACTTTGGGCTTCAGAAAATTTATAATGTTCTTCCATATATAAAGACCTCTATATATGAAGACCCACTTCAATGCCCTCAAATATGCAAACCCTAGAGTAATTCCTACTGACGAGGCTACTCCTGTAAGGACACCAGCTCTATTCTGCAAGCCATCTCCACAAATATTATTTTCCGACTCCCTTGTTGGGTCATAGGAAAGGAATTTCAGGGAAGGGAATGAGAGCATTGTCAGCAGCTTAAGTTCACACCTTTTTATGCTTTTATTATACTTCCTAGTCACATCTAAACAATTCATCGTAAGAAAGAAATGCTTTGATCTTTGGCAGTATAGGATAGAGTTACTTAGTCTCCGCCCTCAGTTCTCCCCTTTTCTCCAATATCCCATCCTCCACTCTCCACTCACACCTCAGTTCCTATTACAGCATCACCAGTTTTCCTCCTCCTTCCTCCTGCTCCCCCCTCATCCCACACACAGCTGTCAGAATAATCTTCCAAGAATCCCACTTACATCATGAAAAAACTTAGTGACTCCTAGTCCTTTCTCCCTTCCCACTCTCCAGGCTCAGTCTGAGTTCCATCTCTTCCTTGAAATGTATTGCAGTGGCCTCAGTCCCCAAGGCCCTTTGCTCATCAAAATTCCCATAATCAGAATTGATATTATTGGTCATGATGTACAGATTATTCACTCCCAGAGTATGTTCTGATTGAGCTGCATCCATTCTAATCCTTAATGCCTATGCAATGCCAGTTGTTAAATATTTTGACTGTCATTCTCATCTATACAACCACCATGCTACTCCACCATACATTTGACTACTCTATACATCTCATACAAGTGGAATCATATAGTATTTATCTCTTTGTGAATGACTTATTTCAGTTAGCATAATGTCCTCAAGATTCACCCATGTGTCAGAATCTCCTTCCTTTTAAGGCTGAATAACATTCCACTGTATGTACTACATTTTATTTAACCATTCATCTCTTGATGGACTCTTGGGTTGCTTCCATCTTTTAGCTATTGTGAACAATGCTGCTATAAATATGGGTATACAAATATCTCCTCAAGACTCTGATTTCAATCCTTTTAAGTATATACCCAGAAGTAGAATTTCTGGATCACATAGTAAATATATTTTTAATTTTTTAGGAATTGTCATATTGTTTTCCATATTGGCTGCATTATTTTAAATTCTTACCAGTATTGCACAAGAGTTCCAATCTCTCCACATCCTCACCAACACTTGTTATTTTCCATAAAGGCAGAAATTGTGGTCTGCTGTACTCACTGGTATATGCCAAGCACTTAGAATGGGGCTTGGTACAAAGTCAGCACTTTAATGTATTTACTTATTGAATTCAACTGTAGAATTGCTGTTAACCAGGTGGCCCAGCACAACCTGAATTTGAATCTTGGCTCACACATGCAAACATTACACCTTGGACACATTATTTGACACCCCCTGAAATTCAAGTTAACACTCATCTGTAATAGCACCCATCTCAAGGGTGTTATGCAATTCAATAAGATGATGTAGGTAAAGCTGCCAGCCTGGTTTGTCTCATATATTCCTTTCCTTTCAACCTGATTCTAATAGCACATTAAGCTATCAGTAGTATCAGTAAGGCTATCAGTAACCAAGGTTGATTAAACAGAAAACTCTGCCCTTTTTGGCAAATTTCATTGGACTACCTATCAACTTGTGAATCTAAGAGAATCTCCATTAACTAACTACCTCTTACATTTCTTTGTTTTTCTTCATATATATATATATATATATATATATATATATAATATTTATCTGTTGTTCATCCATCTTCTGTACAGAATGTGAGCCCCATGTATGTAAGGTCCTTATCTGTCTTGTTTATGGCTTTACTTGCATAACCCAGAACATCTAGCACATTAAACTCCTCAGTAAATATTTGTTGAAGAAATAAATGCATTTAAATAGTTACTAATCACCTACTGTAGGCACTATGCTTACTACTAGGCATCCTGATATAAATAAGACATATTTCTTTACTCCAAGAAGCTCACACAGTTTAATAATGAAATGATTTATAAACAAATCATTAAATATATTGAGAGATGCCCAGTAAAAATAATACACAAAAATATAAATTATTAAATCCATTTGGAGTCCTAAATGCTTCAATCAAAAGACACAGGGTGGTGGAATGGATTTAAAAAAAGAAAAAAGACCCATCTACATGCTGCCTGCAAGACTTACCTCAGAACTAAAGATGCAATCAGACTGAAAGGGAAGGGACATTTATCATGAAAATGGAAGAAAAAAAAAAAAGCCAGGGTAGCAATACTTTTATCAGATAAAATAAACTTTAAAACAGAGACAAATAAGAGACCAAAAATGGCATTGCAAAATGATAAAGGGATCAATCCAACAAGCAGATACAACAGTTATAAATATCTACACACCCAACACTGGAGCACCTAAATACATAAAGCAAATTAACAATGGACATAAAGAAAGAAATTGATGGTAATACAATAATAGCAGGGGACTTTAACACATCACCTACATTAAAGAATAGACCATCCAAGCAGAAAATCAACAAGGAAATAATGTCTTTGAATGACATATTGGACCAGATGGACATAACAGATATATACGGAACATTCCACCATAAACAACTACTTCTTACATTTCTTTGTTTTTCTTCCTAAAAAAAAAAAAAAAATATATATATATATATATATATATATAAAATATTTATCTGTTGTTCATCCATCTTCTGTACCAGAATGTGAGCCCCATGTACGTACTTGAATATGATGTTAGCTGAAAAGAATAGTAGAACAACATTCTTTTCAAGTGCACATGGAACATTGTCCAGAATAGATCACAAATTAGGTCACAAAAAAAGCTCAATAAATTTAAGACTATCAAAATCATACAATGCATCTTTTCCAATCACAATGGTATGAAACTAGAAATAAAATCCAAGAAAAAATTATAAAAAACATAAACATGTGGAGGCTAAACAACCAATTGGTCAATGAAGCAAAGAAGAAATAAAAAATATATGGAGAAAAATAAAAAGGAAACACAATGGTCCCAAATCTTTGGGACGCAGCAAAAGCAGTTCTGAGAGGGAAATACATAGCAGTTCAGTTCTACCTAAAGAAACAAGAAAAAGCTCCAATAAACAATGTAATTCTGTACCTAAAGAAACTAGAAACAGAATAACAAACAAAGCCCAAAATGAGTATAAGAAAGGAAATAATAAAGATCGGTGCAGAAATAAATGACATAGAAACTTAAAAAAATTGAAAATATCAATGAAATGATGAACTAGTTCTTTATAATAATAAACAAAATTGATTAACCCTTAGCCAGATTCATCAAGAAAAAAAGAGAAAGGACACAAATAAAATCAGAAACAAGGGAAGAGAATTAACAAGTGACACCACAGAAATATAAGAATTATAAGACACTATGAGGAAAACTTACATGTCAACAAATTGGACAACATTGAAGAAATGGATAAATTACTAGAAACATAAACAATCTTTCAAAAGTGAACCAGAAAGAAACAAAAAATCTACACAAACCAATTACAAGTAACAAAACCAATTAATAATCAAAAAACTCCCAACAAACAGAAGTCCAGGACCAGACGGAGTCACAGGTGAATTCTACCAAACATTTAAAGAGAAGCTAATACTTACTCTTCTCAAACTATTCCAAAAAATAGAGGAAGGAAAGTTCCCAAATACATTCTAAGAAGTTAGCATTATCCTGAGACTAAAACCAGATAAAGACACCACAAAGAAAGAAAACTGCAGACCAGTATACCTGATGAACACAGATGTAAAAATTCTCAAAAAAATATTAGCAAACTGCATACAATACATTAAAAAGATCATTCACCATGACCAAGCAGGGTTTATTTTGATGATGCAAGGATGGTTCAGTATTTGCAAATCAATCAATGTGAAACACTACATCAACAAAATCAAGAAATAACTTATGTAATCATCTCAGTAGATGCAGAAAAAGCATTTGACAAAATTGACACATATGATAAAAATTCTCAAGAAGTGAAGTTAGAGATAACATACTTCGACATAATAAAGACCATTTTTGACAAACCCACAGTTAACATCATATTCAATGGGGAAAAACTGAAAGTTTTTCCTCTAAGATCAGGAACAAGACTGATCTTCAGTAGCAAGATGTTCATTCTTGCTACTTTTATTCAACATTGTCCTGGAAGTCCTAGCCATAGCAATCAGACAAGAAAAAGAAACAAGAGGCATCCATATTGGTAAAGAAGTTAAACTGTCACTATTTGCAAATAGCAAGATACTATACATAGAAAAGCCTAAAATCTCAACCAAGAAACTACTAGAAGTAATAAGTGAATTCAGTAAAGTTTCAGGATCCAAAATTAATACCCACAAATTGGAAGTATTTCTATATGTCAATATTGAAGTAGCAGAAAAAATTTAAGAAAAAACACCATTTACAAATGTACCAAAAAGAATAAAATATCTAGGAATAAACTTAACCAAGGAGGTGAAAGACCTGTATTCCAAAAACATAAAATGTTGATAAAGGAAATTGAAAATAACATAAAAAAAGGGAAAGATATTCCATGTTCATGGATTAGAAAAATTACTATTGCTAAAATTCCCATACTACACAAAGCAGTCTACAGATTCAGTGAAATCCCTATCAAAATACCAACTGCATTTTTCACAAAACTAGAACAAATAATACTAAGCAAATAATACTAAACAAGTGATACTGATACTAAACAAATAATACTAAAATCTGTATGGAAGCACAAAAGACCCCAAATAGCCAAAGCAATCTTGAGAAAGAACAAAGCTTGAGAAAGAACAAACCAAATCACAATCCTAGATTTTAAGATATACTACAAAGCTTTGGTAATCAAAACAGCATGGTACTGGCACAAAAACATACACATAGATCAACAGAACAGAATAGTGAGCCCAAAAATAAACCCACTATTAAACAGTCAATTAATCTTTGACAAAGGAGGGGAGAGTATAACAATGGGGAATAAGTGGTGCTGGGAAAACTGGACAGCTTCATGTAAAAAAAAAAAGTGGATCACTTTTTTTTTTTAATTTATTTTTTTTTATTTTTTATAAACATATAATATATTTTTATCCCCAGGGGTACAGGTCTGTGAATCACCAGGTTTACACACTTCACAGCACTCACCATAGCACATACCCTCCCCAGTGTCCATAATCCCACCCCCCTCCCAACCCCCCTCCCCCTATCAACCCTCAGTTTGTTTTGTGAGATTAAGAGTCACTTATGGTTTGTCTCCCTCCCAATTCCATCTTGCTTCATTTACTCTTCTCCTACCCCCTTAATGGATCACCTTTTAATACCATATATGAAAATAAACTCAAAATGGATCAAAGACCTAAATGTGAGAACTGAAACCATAAAATTCCTAAAAAAGAACATAGGCAATAATTTCTCTAACATCAGTCATAGCAGCATTTTTCTAGATGTGTCTCCTCAGGCAAGGGAAACAAAGCAAAAATGAACTATATAAAACTAAATAAATAAAATTAATTAATTAATTAATTAATTAAAATAAAAGCTTTCACACAGCAAAGAAAGCCATCAACAAAACAAAAAGACAACTTATTAAATAGGAGAATATATTTATAAGTTATATGAACAATAAGGGGTTAATATTCAAGCTACATAAAGAACTTACACAACTCACACCAAAAAGCAAACCATCTGTTCAAAAAGTGGGCAGAAGACCTGAATAGACATTTTTCCAAAGGAAACACATGGCCAACAAACACATGAAAAGATGCTCAATGTCACTAACTATTAGGGAAATGCAAATCAAAACCACAATGAGATATCACCTTATACATGTTAAAATAGCTTAAGTCGGAGGCACTGGGTGGCTCAGTGGGTTAAAGCCTCTGCCTTCGGCTCAGGTCATGATCCCAGGGTCCTGGGATTGAGCCCCGCATTGGGCTCTCTGCTCAGCAGGGAGCCCGCTTCCCTTCCTCTCTCTGCCTACCTCTCTGCCTACTTGTGATCTCTGTCAAATAAATAAATAAAATCTTTAAAAAAAAAATCTTTAAAAAATAAATAAATGAAATAAAATAGCTAAAGTCAAAAAGATGAGAAATAATAAGTATTGGAGAGGATATGGAGAAAAAGGAAAACTCATGCACTGTTGATGAGAATGTAAATTAGTACTATCACTGTGGAACACAGTATAAATGTTCCTCAAGAAATCAAAAATAGGAAAATCACGTGATCCAATAATTCCACTATTAGGTATTTACCCAAAGAAAATGAAAATACCAATTCAAAAAGATGTTTATTGCATGCATTATTTATAATGTTTATTGCAGCATTATTTATAATAGCAAAGATATGGACACACTCTAAGTGTCCATCAATAGATAAATGAATAAGGAGATATGATATAGAGATAAATAGATGATAGATTAGATAGATAGATATAGATACATACATGCATAGACATACACAATAGAATATTACACAGCCATAAAACAAGAATGACATTATGTCATTTGAGACAACATGGCTGGACCTAGAAGGTATTATGCTAAATGAAATAAGTCAGACTGAGAAAGACAAATACCATACAATTTCACTCATAAGTAGAATCTTAAAATAAATAAGTAGATAAATAAATAAACAAAAAAGCAGTATGAGGCCTATAAATACAGAGAACAAACTAATGGTTGCCAGAGGGGAGGAAATGGGGAAATGGGCAAAATGGTTAAGGGGAGTGGGAGATACAGGCTTCCAGTTATGGAATTAATGAGTCACAAGAATAATAGGCACAGCACAAAGAATATAGTCAATAGTATTGTAAAAGGGATTTACCATGTATCAGGACAGATGGTAGCTATACTTGGGGTGAACACAGCATAATGTAGAAACTTGCTGAATCACTATGTTTTACATCTGAAACTAATGTAACATGTATGTCAACTACTCTCTCTCTCTCTCTCTCTCTCTATATATATATATATATATATATAGCCAAAGATAGATAGATAGATAGATAGATCGATCGATTGTTGGAGCCCATGGTCAAGGAAGGCTATTAAATAGGAAAGTGTTTCTTAAAAAGTTTTGAACTAGTTTTCCAAGTAGAAAAAGAAATAAAGGCATTTTATGTGTGGGGGGAGAGTAAATTAAAGTCACAAGAACAGGACATATAAGAATGTATTGTGTAAACAAGTAATTTTGTGTAGCTAGAAGTAAAATTAAAAAGAGAGTGTAGCAGGAATGGATCATGGAAGCTTATTTTAACATCATGTTAAGATTTGACCTATAGGCAGTCAGAGCCACCAAAACATTGTATACAGCAAGTGACATGGTGAGATACTCATTTCATAGAGCTGATATGGCCCCCAAGTGGTGAATAGCCAGTGGGGGGGACATCAGAGCTTTGTGGAGCAGCCCACCATAGGCATGGAACCAAGAGTTCTGCTTTCATGCTATGAGGGCTGGAATGGGCTGCTAGACTGGCTCCAAATCCACCTTTGCAAAACCAGAGAGGTGAAATCTCTGTTCTAGCACTTTAAAAGAAAGTTTTCTCAGGGTTCTTGTTATCCCAGTTTTAGAATAGCCACTCAGGTTAGGATAGTTATATAGAATGTGAAATAAATAATCACTGGACCCTTGGCTTTAACATTCCACATTTCAAATTCCTTTTTATCTACGTAATTAAGCTATCCTATACTTCTGTTGGCTCACTAGTAATAAAGAGGGTATCTATTAAGCTAGGGCCAGTTCATATCATTTGAATCTGTATTGGGGGAGGAGAAAGAGCTGGTCATTTCAGCCATTTTACAGGTAGCCTTCTCTTGGGTGCAAGACTTCACAAGGGGAAAACATTCAGTTCAAACATCTTTGAGGACTTTCATCAGGACACTTTGAAACCAGCTTAAAATTTACTTCCTCTAGGAACTTTGTCTCTACTGGACTTCCCTCCATTACACATTTCATCCTTACTACACACTGTGTATGCAACATATCTGACCCAGATTCCATGTATCCTAAAAACAAGAGACATTCTTGACTATATTAGTTTCTAGGACTGTCAGAACAAAGTACTACAGACTTTGGTGGTATAAAGCAAAAGAAATATATAGTCTCCCAGTTCAGGATGCTAGAAGTCCAAAATCAAGGTATTAGCAGGACCACATTCTCATTAAAATCTGTAGGGGAGAATCCTTGTGTCTCTCCTAGCTTCTAGTGGTTTTCTAGCTATCTTCAGCTTTTCTTGGCTTGCAACTGCCTGACTCCCACCTCTGCCTTCATTCATACATAGCATTCTCTTTGTATCTTTATCTTCACGTGGCCCTCTTCGTATAAAGGCAACAGTCATGGGCACCTGGGTGGCCCAGTCAGTTAAGCGTCTGCCTTCAGCTCAGGTCATGATCCCAGAGTCCTGGGATTGAGCCCCTCATTGGGCTCCCTGCTCAGTGGGGAGTCTGCTTCTCCCTCTGCCTCTGCTACTTCCCCCAGCCCATGCCTCATCCCTCTCAAATAAATAAAATCTTAAAAAAAAAAAAGACATCATTCATATTGGATTAGGAGCCCACTCTAATGCAGTATGATTCATCTTAATTAATTACAATGACTCTATTTCTAAATAAGATAATGCTGAGTGAAATAAGTCCAGCAGAGAGAGTCAATTATCATATGATTTCACTTACTTGTGGAGCATAAGGAATAACATGGAGGACACTGGAAGATGGAGAGGAGAAGTGAGTTGGGGGAAATCAGAGGGGGAGTCGAACCATGAGAGACTGTGGACTCTGAGAAACAAACTGAAGGTTTTGGAGGGGAGGTGGGTGGGGAGTAGGGTGAGCATGGTGGTAAGTATTAAGGAGGACACATATTGCATGGAACAGTGGCTGAGGTGCATAAACAATGAATTAGAACACTGAAAAAATTAAAAAATTAAATTAAATTAAGTTTTAAAAAAAGATCACATTCTAAAGTACTGGGGGTTAGAATTTCAAAATATCTTTTTTGAGGGGATACAATTCAACTCCTAACACTCTGTTCTCTTAGTCACTCACCTGCAGTATTTAGTCCAATGCTGAGAATGTGACCATGAATGCTATTTACTCGTGTGATTTAAGTTACTAACTTATTCATCTGCCTGTCTGCAAAAGAGCACAATAACACCATTACTCCTTTGTGCCAACACACCAAACAGCTTCACTTTTAACAAGACTGGAGAAAACAGTGAGTGGGATTTGGTCAAAATCGTGGTCATCCTAGCTGAAAGCTGGAATGAGAATTTGTCAGTGTCACTTATAATATACGGAAATGTTGAACTTTAATAGAGTATAGACTTACAAGGCATACTCAGGTGTTTCTGTGCTCTCCTATGAGTTTAGGTCTTTTAAAAGATAGAGTATTACTTTCAATCACAATGTCACTATAATTAGTAATGGCAACATTTTCTTCAATTTACCCTGAAGGGCCATAGAATCTCAGGCTGCCATCCATGCAATTAGACTAACAGCAGGCAAAGAGCCAAATGAGGGTATGGGAGAAGAGTTATGCTACCAAATCAAATATGGGTTTGTTTTTAATTAACTAGTCCAACTTGTGGTAGGGAAATCTGTTCTGATTGCACCCTGTCATTTATACATGTAAAATATGTTAAAAGAAAAATATATATTCTATCCCTTTTTAGCAATCGACAGTTTTCAGAGTCCTTTCTCATTGGGCTCTTTCTAGTGGGACCCACAGGACTTAATGATTGAGGGAGCTACGCGTATGCCAACAAGTGTCCCTGAGAGCAACCGGGAAGATGGTTTGTGTGCCCCTCATTTACTTTATTCTGTCCAAGCAAACAGTTGGCAAGAGGAGGCATTTCCTCCTTTGCCTGGGCAATGTTTTAATCACTGTTTAAATATTTGCCATCCTGTCTTTATCTTTTGATTAAAATTGTAGAGTTAACGTGAAACAGATTTGTACCTTTTGCTGAGTGAAATGTAGGTTTCATCCTATGAACTAGAGCTATGTTCTCCACAAAGAGCTTCCCCACTACCCAGCCCCACTACTTGTCTTTCATTTTATGCACTGTATTAATCTTTTGTATCTTCTCAGTGCCTGCAGGTTACCAACAAATTGCCCCCAGGCAGTTCTAACACATTAAGTTTCAGCAAACCGGGCACTATATGTGACTCACTGCAAAAATTTAAGGACTCTTAAATCAATCTCTTTGAATACCAGCCCAGAAAAATATCAGTCCTGGGCAAGAACCTCACCAACTGATGGATATTCTGGGGTCAAAGTAAAATGAGTTTCTGGCCTCAGGCTAGTTTCTAATGGACAATGGGTCTGTGCCAAGGACTCCTTCTATTCCTGCTAATGAAGCCCTGTAAAGTTTCAGCTGCACTCAGGCTAACTTGGCTTCTTGTAACCCGATTTCTCCAAGCCTCACCAGCTGGGGTGTGTTTAAAGAGTTACATTAACAGTAATAACTCAAATTTCACTGGTTCTCGCTCCTACCTATTCCTTCTGCTCCTAGCCTTTGCTTTTTTTTTTTTTTTTTCAGTACTTTTAGTAAAAGAACCCTTTCTGTTTTAACATACAGTCAACTCTCTCTGTATACAGCTCTTCATAAATCCAGTAGGAGCAGGACAGAAAAGAAACATGAATGACTGACATCATTCTCACTCCTCCTCACTGATAACAAATATTTAGTTGAGTCAAGCTCATCCTGTCTGGCTTTTCCTGCCCCCCAAGATGAGCACCCTCTCAAGCATCTCCTTAGTCCTCATCAGAAAAGAAGTTTCCAGTAGTCTTTTCCACCAGAACTGCCAGACATGCCAAACGACCAGTTCTGAATACCACTTGGACTCTACCTGAGGACTCAAACAGTCCTGAAATAACTGCTCACTCCTCTGAAAAATACTTGGTTGAAATTATAAGGTTTGGAGCTTATTCCAACAACTGCAGACAATAATTACTGTGAAGCTTTTTATAAAAGAATACTAAAAAACTGGATGAAATATTTTTTAAAATGTTTGATGGAATAAGAAAGTTAACATGATAGTGAATAATTATCAGAACAGAACCTACAAGAAGACATAGGACAGAAAAAGAATGAGGAGAGCCCTATAATAGCCCCAGCTCACTTCCATGAAATAGTTTCCAGACCATGGGAGGGAATACTCAGATGGAGTCCACAGACTCCCTATGATGAATAGATGCACTTAAGAGTTTGGAAAGACCAATGTGGCTAAAGTTATCAGGATACAGGGGAAAGAAAGAGCTGCAGGGAAAGAGAACTGGACATCTATAGAGGGTCTCCCTCATATTCAAAGTACTGATTAGTGCATAAATGGGATGAAACTAGCAAAAGCCAGGGAAGAACTCTATCAAAGAATTATAAAGAACAGTACCTGGGTCCATTATCTTGCTCCTCCAGGATAGGTCCCTTTGAGTGAGGATGAAAGGAGTGCAGAGAAATTATATTCATTCATCTTTACCATTCCATAATATTCATCAGTCAACCCTGTCCTGAGGACACCATGGCAGATGAGACAGCCCTAGTCTCCACACTATAGAGCTTAGAGTTCTGTGGTGACTTAGATGAATCACCATCACCAGGAAAAGGAAGGGCCTATCTACAGGTTCATGCCAAGTTCTGGCATCCCATGAACTATCATTGAGGGAGAAAACACAGGTCTGAGAACACGGTAATGTCCTAACAGACCAGAAGAAGGCAGAGGGAGATTATTCAAAAATGGAATATGGGGCATTCAGTGTTGAGGATCTTCAGTACTAATAGGAAAAGATCATCAAGACCTTGTGGTAAGCAGAAAAAAAAGTATGATATCAGCGTGTGTGGATATATATGCATATGAAATTAAAGAGAGGTAACTAGAAGGAGTTACAACAAAATATCAACAGCAATTACCTTTGAGAGAAGAAAATGATACCATTACCAGCCGTAAAGTGAGCTCCTCTTCTCCTCCATACTCTTTGTATTACTTGATTCTTTATGAAAACGTATTTGTGTGACCATTTTATAAATGAAAAATCCCAAGTAAATACACAGGTTTAAAGATTTAAAAAAAAAAAAAAAAAAAAAAGAATAGCCCCTGGAGCTCACATGAAGACAGGAAAATTGATTGTCCCCACCAGCCAGATTGGAAAACTTCATCATTTACAGAAATTAAATAAGGTATTCAGAAAGTTCTTACCTCAGTAGTAGGAAATAATTAGTCCTCGATTAAACAGTGTTCTAGTCCCACCTTACAAATATTAAAAGTAAGATTTAAAAGGCTCAAACAGTTTCTAAGAAACTTAAACTGTATTCCATCACAGAACAAAACTCAAGAAACTTATAAGAATTAAAACATAGTCAGAACCCAGCAATGAAAAATACATAATGTCTTATATTATACCAAAAAATATTGGGCATGCTCTTTCATCTGGGCTACCAATATACCATCCAGACTGAAGAAGACCTGAAAACTTCAGAGCCACAGGACCCATGGCCAAGGACACATCAGCAAGCACTGGAAGCCCCCAGAAGGCCTGGGGGATGCTAGCGGCATGCATCACCCCAGAATAAACTCCCACAAATTATCACCCAGCTTATTTTGGAAAAGTGGGTATGAGGCATGACCACTTCAAGAGGAACCAGACCTTCTGCCCAACTGTCAACCTGAGTAAACTGTGGACCTTGGTCAGTGAGCAGACATGGATAAATGCTTCCCAAAACAAGACTGGAGCTGTTCCTATCATTGATGTAGTACAACTGGACTACAACAAAGTTCTGGGGAAGGGACAGCTCCCATAACAACTTCTCATCATGAAGACCAAATTCTTCAACAGAAGAGCTAAAGATAAGATTAAGGGATGGGGGGGCACTCTGTCCTGGTAGCCTGAAGCCACACAGAGGGAGGTTCATTAAATGTTAACAAGTAACTTAGAAAGAAAGAAAGAAAGAAAGAAAGAAAGAAAGAAAGAAAGAAGAAAAAGGCATGCAAAGAAACAGGAAAGTATTGAGGGAAAAAAATCAACCAACCCCAAAGTGAGACAGATAGTAAAATTAACAGACAACAGCATTTAAAAAAATAAGAACATTCCATAAATTCAAAAAGTCAAATAGAAACAGAAAAGATATCTTAAAAAGTTAAACTTCTAGAGATGAAAACTACACTGGAAGAAATTCAGCAGATAGAACACTGAGAAGAAAATATCACTTAAATAAAACACTTAGAAAAAACTTTAAACTATAGTACAACTTCAAACTCTCTAATATACAGATAACTGGAGTCCCCAGTGAAAGATATAGAAAGGAAACAGGAAAAATGATGCCAAAATAATGCCAAAGAAATAATGGTTCAAAGGTTTTCCAGATTTGTTGAAATCAAATCCACATATCCAAGAAGCTCCATAAACCTTGAGGACAAGAAATATAAGGAAAACTACAGCAACACCCATTAAAATCAAATTGCTCAAAATCCCTGGTAGATAAAAACAAACAAATGAAAAACAAACAAAAAACTTGAAAGCAGCCATAGTAAAAGCTATAGGAACAAAAATAAGACTGACAGAAAATTTCTTGTTAGAAATAACACAAAGGGAAGGAGCAAGATGGCAGAGGAGTAAGAGATCGAGATATCATCATGTCCCAAGAATTCAGCTAGATCATTATCAAACCATTCTAAACACCTACAAACTCAACAGGAGATTGAAGAGAAGAAGAGCAGCAAAAATTCTAGCACTTTCGGGAGGTAGGATGTGTGGAGAAGTGAATCCAAAGTGATGGGACTATAGACCACAGGGGGAAGGGCCAGCTTCCAGCAAGCAGTAGAGCAGTGGAGCACAAAATTGGAACTTTTAGAAGTCTGCTTCACTGAGGGACATCACTCCAGAAGCTAAGCACAGGGTGGAGGCCTAGCGGGAACAGTTTGGTCTCAGGACCCACGTGGTCACAAAAAAAACAGGGATTTCTGAGTGTGGCAGAGTCCCCAGGTATTGGAGTGGGGGAGCCGGCTACAGAGATGGAGCCAAACAGTGGGCTCTCAGCTCATGGTTAACTTAAACCGTGATCTGAGGCATGCTCTTTGAGCCAGGACCCCACAAGTGGCAGATCTGGGGATACCCCTTCCTCCCTCCTCCAGGGAGAGTGGCATGGGAGTGCACTGCAGGAATCTGCTGGGTTTGGAGACTCCAAACCGGGCCATGTGCCAGAGATAGAAACTCTCAGTCACAGGCCAGGTGAGCATGGAGGATGGCCAGAGACCAGGGAGATGGGAGGGATTGACTGTTTTTCTCTGAGGACACACTGAGGAGGAAGGCCCTGAGCTCTTGGCTCCTTCAGGCCAGAGATTGGGAGGCCGCCATTTTCATTCCCATCCTCCAAAGCTGTATGGAAAGCATTCAGGGAACAAAAACTCCCAAGAGTGAACCCTGCACAGATTATTTAGCCAGGCCCCCAGCAAAGGAGGTGCAATTTCACCTCGGGCAAAGACATTTGAGAATCACTGCAAAAGGCCTCTCCCCCAGAAGATCAGCAAGAACATCCAGCCAAGACCAAGTTCATCGATGAATGAGAACTGCGGAACTCCAGAGCTAGGGGAGAGCAACACATAGAATTCATGGCTTTTATCTCATGATCTGTTAGTCTTTCAAAGTTAAATTTTAAAAAAAAAATTTATTCTATTTTTTTTAATTTTTCCTCTTTCCAATTTTAATGTTTTTTAACTATTTTATCTTATCAATATGTTTTTTAAAATCATTTTAAATTTTCATTGTTATAGTCATATTTTATTCCTTCATTGTATTTAACCATATTTCTTGTATACATATAGGGTTTTTTTTTTCTTTAAAATTTTGGGATACAATTTCTACTAATAGATCAAAATATACCCTAAATCTAGCACATAGTTTTGTTCTAGTCTCCAGCCTGATCATATTCTTTCCTCTTTTTTTTTTTTTCTCCTTTTTAACCAACTTCTTATCTTATCAATTCCTTTTCTGGAATCCTTTTTTTAATTTTCATTTTTACAGTCATATTCCACCCCTTCATCATGTTTACTCGTATTATATATATATATATATATATATATATATATATATATGGGGTTTTTTCTCTTTTTTCCCCCTTTCTTCTCCTCCCAGTCTCAGCTCTCTTCTGATTTGGTTAGTATATATTTTTCTGGGGTCATTGCTACCCTTTTACTATTTTGTTCTCTCATTCATCTATTCTTACCTGGATAGAATGAAAAGGTGGAAAAACTAAACACACACACACAAAAAAGGAGGCAGTACTGAGGGCTAGGGACCTAATCAATATGGACATTAGTAAGATGTCAGAACTAGAGTTCAGAATGATGATTATCAAGGTGCTACCTGGGCTCAAAAAAAGCATGGACAATAATAAAGAATTTCTTTCTGGAGAAATAAAATCCCTATCTAGAGAAATAAAAGAACTAAAATCTAACCAAGTTGAAATTTAAAAGAGCTATTAATGAGGTGCATTCAAAAATGGAGGCTCTGGGGCACCTGGGTGGCTCAGTGGGTTAAAGCCTCTGCCTTCGTCTCAGGTCATGGTCTCAGGGTCCTGGGATCAAGCCCTGCATCAGGCTCTCTGCTTGGCAGTGAGCCTGCTTCCCCCTGTCTCTCTGCCTGTGTCTCTGCCTACTTGTGATCTGTCTGTCAAATAAATAAATAAAATCTTTAAAAATTAAAAAAAAATGGAGGCTCTTACTGCTAGGATAAATGATGCAGAAGAGAGAAATAGTGATATAGAAGACCAAATGGTAGAGAAAAAAGAAGCTGGGCAAAAGAGAGATAAACAGGACCACAAGGGGAGAATTCAAGAGATAAGTGATACCATAAGATGAAACAATATTAGAATAATTGGGATCCCAGAAAAGAAAAAAGATAGAGGGGGGCAGAAGGTATATTGGAGGAAATTATAGCAGAAAATTTCCCTAATTTGGCGAAGGGAACAAGCATCAAAATCCAGGAGGCACAGAGAAACCCCTCAAAATCAATAAAAACGGGTCCACACCGTGTCATCTAATAGTAAAATTTACAAGTCTCTGTGACAAAGAGAAAACCCTGAAAACAGCTTGGGGTAAGAGGTCTGTAACATACAATGGTAAAAATATTAGATTGGCAGCAGACTTATCCACAGAGACCTAGCAGGCCAAAAAGGACCAGCATGATATATTCAGAGCATTAAATGAGAAAAATATGCAGCCAAGAATACTATATCCAGCTAGGCTAACACTGAAAATAGGAGAGATAAAAAGCTTCCAGGACAAACAAAAATTAAAAGAATTTGCAAACACCAAACCAGCCCTATAGGAAATATTGAAAGGGGTTCTCTAAGCAAAGAGAGAGCCTAAAAGTAGTAGACCAGAAAGGAACAGAGACAATATACAGTAACAGTCACCTTACAGGCAATACAATGGCACTAAATTCCTATCTTTCAATAGTTACCCAGAATGTAAATGGGCTAAATGCCCCCAATCAAAAGACACAGGGTATCAGAATGGATAAAAAAACAAGACCCACTGATATGCTATCTGCAAGAAACTCATTTTGCATCCAAAGACACCTCCAGATTTAAAGTGAGGGGGTGAAAAACCATTTACCATGCTAATGGACATCAAAAGAAAGCTGGGGTAGCAATCCTTATATCAGAAAAATTAGATTTTAAGACAAAGACTATAATAAGAGATGAGGAAGGACACTATATCATACTCAAAGAGTCTGTCCAGCAAGAAGATCTAACAAGTTTAAATATCTATGCCCCTAATATGGGAGCAGCCAATTATATAAACCAATTAATGTCAAAATCAAAGAAACACATCAACAGTAATACAATAATAGTAGGGGATCCCCCCTCACTGAAATGGACAGATCATCTAAGCAAAAGATCAACAAGGAAATAAAGGCTTTAAATGATACAGTGGATCAGATGGACATCACAGATATATTCAGAACATTCCACTCCAAAGCAACAGAATACACATTCTTCTCTAATGCACATGGAACATTCTTCAGAATAGGTCACATCCTACATCACAAATCAGGTCTCAACTGGTAAGAAAAGGCTGGGATCATTCCCTACATATTTTCAGAGCCCAATGCTTTGAAACTAGAACTCAATCACATGATGAAAGTTGGAAAGGACTCAAGTACATGGAGGCTAAAGAGCATCCTACTAAAGAATGAATGGGACAACCAGGAAATTAAAGAATCAAGAAAATTCACAAATACAAATGAAAATGAAAGCACAACTGTTCAAAGTCCTTGGGAAACAGCAAAGGTGGTCCTAAGAGGAAAGTATATAGCCATACAAGCCTTTCTCAAGAAACAAGAAAGATCTCAAATACACAACCTAATCCTACACCTAAAGGACTTGGAAAAAGAACAGCAAAGAAAGCCTAAACCCAGCAGCAGAAGAGAAATAATAAAGATCAAAGCAGAAACCAATGAAATAGAAACCAAAAGAACGGTAAAACAAACCAACAAAACTAGGAGCTGGTTCTTTGAAAGAATTAATAAGATTGATAAACCCCTGGCCAGACTTATCAAAAAGAAAAGAGAAAGGACCCAAATTAATAAAACCATGAATGATAGAAGAGAGATCACAAGCAAAACCAAAGAAAAACAAACAACTATAAGAACATATTATGAGCAACTATACGCCAGTAAATTTGACAATCTGAAAGAAAAGGACGCATTCCTAGAGATGTATAAACTACCAAGACTGAGCCAGGAAGAAACAGAAAACCTGAACAGACCCGTAACCAGTAAGGAGATTGAAGCAGTCATCAAAACTCTCCCAACAAACAAGAGCCCAGGGCCAGATGGTTTCCCAGGGGAATTCTACCAAACATTTAAAGAATTAATACCTATTATCCTGAAACTGTTTCAAATAATAGAAATGGAAGGAAAATTTCCAAACTCATTTTATGAGGCCAGCATTCCCTTGATCCGAAAACCAGACAAAGACCCCATTAAAAAGGAGAATTACAGACCAATATCCTTGATGAACACAGATGCAAAAATTCTCACCAAAATACTAGCCTATAGGATCCAATAGTACATTAAGAATATTATTCACCACAACCAAGTGGGATTTATTCCTGGGCTGCAAGTTTGGTTCAACATCTGCAAATCAATCAATGTGATACATTAATAAAAGAAAGAACAAGAAACATATGATACTCTCAGTAGATACTGAAAAAGCATTTGACAAATTGCAGCATCTTTTCTTTTCTTTTTTTCCTTTTTTAAAATTTTATTTATTTATTTATTTGATAGAGATCACAAGTAGGCAGAGAGGCAGGCAGAGAGAGGAAGGGAAGCAGGCTCCCTGCAGAGCAGAGAGCCCGATTCGGGGCTCGATCCCCGGGCCCAGGGATTATGACCTGAGCTAAAGGCAGAGGCTTTAACCCACTGAGCCACCCAGGCGCCCCTGCAGCATCTTTTCTTGATCAAAACTCTTCATGGTGTAGGAATAGAGGGCACATACCTCAATATCATCAAAGTCATCTATGAAAAACCCACAAGGAATATCATTCTCAATGGGGAAAAACTTGAGAGCTTTTCCCCTAAGGTCAGGAATATAGCAGGGATATCCACTATCACCACTATTTTTCAATGTAGTACTAGAAGTCGTAGCTTCAGCAATCAGACAACAGAAAGAAATAAAAGACATCTGAATCAGCAAAGAAGAACTCAAACTCTCACTCTTTGCAGATGATATAATACTTTATGTGGAAAATCCAAAATACTCCACTCCAAAACTACTAGAACTCATACAGGAATTCTATAAAGTTTCAGGATATAAAATCAGTGCACAGAAATCAGTTGCATTTCTATACACCAAGAGCAAGACAGAAGAAAGAGGAATTAAAGAGTCAATTCCATTTACAACTGCACCCAAAACCATAAGATACCTAGGAATAAAGCTAACCAAAGAAGCAAAGAATGTGTACTCAGCTATAAAGTACTCATGAAAGAAATGGAGGAAGACACAAAGAAATGGAAAAACGTTCCATGCTCGTGGATTGGAAGAACAAATATTGTGAAAATGTCTATGCCACCTAAAGCAATCTACACATTTAATGCAGTCCCTATCAAAATACCATCAATTTTTTTCAAAGAAATGGAACAAATAATCCTAAAATTTATATGGAACCAGAAAAGACCTCGAATAGCCAGAGGAATGTTGAAAATGAAAGCCAAAATTGGTGGAATCACAATTCCAGACCTCAAGCTCTATTACAAAGCTATAACCATCAAGACAGTATGGTACTGGCACAAAAACAGACACATAGATCAATGGAACAGAATAGAGAGCCCAGAAATAGACCCTCAACTCTATGGTCAACTAATCTTCGACAAAGCAGGAAAGAATGTCCAATGGAAAAAAGAGAGTCTCTTCAACAAATGGTGTTGGGAAAATTGGACAGCCACTTGAAGAAAAATGAAACTGGACCATTTCCTTACACCACACACAAAAATAGATTAAAAATGGATGAAAGACCTCAATGTGAGAAAGGAATCCATCAAATCCTTCAGGAGAACACAGGCAGCAACCTTTTCGACCTCAGCCGCAGGAACTTCTTCCTAGAAACATTGCCAAAGGCAAGGGAAGCAAGGGCAAAAATGAACTACTGGGACTTCATTAAGATCAAAAGCTTTTGCACAGCAAAGGAAACAGTCAACAAAACCAAAGACAACTGACAGAATGGGAGAAGATATTCCCAAATGACATATCCAATAAAGGGCTAGTGTCCAAAATCTATAAAGAACTTAGCAAACTCAACACCCAAAGAACAAATAATCCAATCAAGAAATGGGCAGAAGGCATGAACAGACATTTCTGCAAAGAAGACATCCAGATGGGCAACAGACACATGAAAAAGTGCTCCACATCACTCAGCATAAGGGAAATACAAATCAAAACCACACTGAGATACCACCTCACACCAGTCAGAATGGCTAAAATGCACAAGTCAGGAAATGACAGATGCTGGCAAGGATGTGGAGAAAGGGGAACCCTCCTACACTGTTGGTGGGAATGCAAGCTGGTGCAGCCACTCTGGAAAACAGCATGGAGTTTCCTCAAAAAGTTGAAAATAGAGCTATCCTATGACCCAGCAATCTCTCTACTGGGTATTTACCCTAAAGATACAAATGTAGTGATCCAAAGAGGCATGTGCACCCAAATGTTTATAGCAGCAATGTCCACAATAGCCAAACTATGGAAAAGACCTTGATGTCCACCAACAGATGAATGGATAAAGAATGGAATACTATGCAGCCATTGAAAGAAATGTAATCTTCCCATTTCCAACGATGTGGATGGAACTAGAGGGTATTTATGCTGAGCAAAATAAGTCAATCAGAGAAAGACAATTATCATATGATCTCCCTGATATGAGGAATTTGTGTGGCAGACTTGGGAGTTTGAGGGATAGGGAAGGGAAAAAATGAGACAAGATGGGATTGGGCGGGAGACAAACCGTAAGAGACTCTTAATCTCATAAAACAAACTGAGAGTTGCTGCAGAGGAGGGGGGTATGGAGAGGGTGATTGGGTTATGGACATTGGGGTGGGTATGGGATATTGTGAGTGCTGTGAAATGTGTAAGCCTGACGATTTACAGACCTGTACCCCTGAGGCAAATAATACACTATATGTTAATAAAAATAATTAATTTTTAAAAAGGTAGAATGGGATGCCTAGGTGGCACAATCAGTTAAGCATCTGACTCTTGGTTTCCACTCAGATTGTAATCTCACCATTGTGAGAGTGAGCCCTGCTCAGCACAAAGTCTGTTTGAGATTCTCTCTCCTTCTTCCTCTGCCCCTCCTGCTCATGCTCTCTCTCTCACTCTCTCTCTCTCTGAAGGAAATAAATCTTTAAAAAGAAAAAAAGAACCCGAAGGTAGAATAAAGACATTTTCAGACACATGAAGCTGAACAAATTCATCACCAATAGACTCACACTACAAAAATGTTAAGGAAGTCCTTGAGTCAGAAGGAAATACGGATCTAAACAAAGGCATAAAGAGCACCATTAACAGTAACTACATGGTTAAATGTGTAAGATGTTTCCAATAGTGCTTAAATTCTTTAAAACATATCATGCTCTAAACAAAAATAATAAGATATGGTACTCTTGATTTCAGCTCAGGTCATGATCTCAGGGTCCTGGGATTGAGCCCCACATCAGGCTCTCTGCTCAGTGAGGAGCCTGCTTCTCCTTCTCTCTCTGCCTGCCTCTCTGCCTATTTGTGATCTCTCTCTCTCTCTGTCAAATAAATAAATAAAATCTTTTAAAAAAAAAATCACCCAGTACAAGATGATATTTGCATATATACCAAACAAAAGGCTCATACCTAAGATACTTAAATAACTCCTACAAATCAATAAGAAAAAGACAAATAGGGCGCCTGGGTCATGCAGCCAGTTAGGCAACTGAGTCATGATTTTGGCTCAGGTGTGACCTCAAGGTCATGATATTGAGCATTGCATCAGGTTCCATGCCAGTGTAGGGTCTGAAATTCTCTCTCTCCCTCTGCCCCTTCCCCAACTCATGCTCACTTGCTCACTCTCTCTCAAAAAAATAAATAAAATCTTTTAAAAAAGAAAAAAAGGAAAAGAAAAAGAAAAGGACAAACAACCCATGAAAAAAAAAAAATGAGGTGGAAACTTGAAAAGGCACCTCTAAAAGTTAATATCCAAATGCTAACCTACATAAGAAAAGATATTCCACTGCATAGGTAATAGGTAATCAGAGAATGGAAAATAAAACCACAATGAAAGACCAGAATGGATAAACTTAAGATTGATAACACCAATACTGGCAAAGATGTAGGCCAATGGGAACCCTCTATATGTCTGATGGGGAAAGAATTTAGTACAACCATTTTGGAAAACAGGTTGGCATTATCTACTAATACTGAAGATATTCACGTCCTATGGCTCATCAATTCCACCAAAATATACATGCAAAAATGTTAAGAAGAATGGTATAGAAATATTACTTGTCATAGGCAAAAATGGAAAATGTCCAACAGTAGATATATATTTATATTACGATGGAATACAATACAGTAATAAAAAATAAACTACAGCTACTCACAAATGGATGACTCCCAAAAAGTAATGGTGTACCAAAGAGGGCAGACAAAATAAAAACACACACTATATGACTTTACTTAAAAATAATTTAGAAAAATAAATAAATAAACTAAAATAAATCTTAGCATCTGGGAACACAAACATTTTCAGATGGTAAAACATAAAGAAGAACAAGGATGTCATTACAATAAAAGTTGGGGTAGTAGTTACCTTTTTGGGGAGAAAGGAATTGGTGATTGGGGAGGGAAATGAAGGGGGCTTCCTGGAACCTGGTAGTATTTCCTAATTCCAGGGTAGTAGTTCTACAATTATTTGGTTTATGATGCCTTATTAAGCTGTACATACTTGTCATATGCAGTTTTTATGTATATAACATTCCACAATTTTTACAATGCTAAATTAACAACAACAACACCAGACTTCTCTGGGCAGGCTTCTGTGGCTTATGCATGAGTAATGCTCACAATGAGAAGCTGTTGTCCAAACACCAATCATGCACTGCCAAAACTAGATTCACCAGAGAACTGACTTTAAATTGTTTTTTCACATGTGCTGAGAGTTGTCAGGATCTAGTGCAATAAATCAACCCAGGGCAGGAACCTCTGTATTTTCACTAGTCATCATTCATTCCTACTAATTCATTCATTAAGCACAATACTATTAAGCATCATCTACTGCCCAGGTGTTGGGCAAGGTGCTGAGGTTGAAGCTCAGCAGTGAACAAGAAGGCATGATCACTGTCCTCATGGAGCAATCCCAATGTAGTGCAGGGTGGCAGGAGTGGGGATGAGGAAGCCTGGGGATGGGGGGGGGGGAGAGTAAACAACATTCATAATTGTGTGGAGTGAATGAACATGTGTTACTGTTTTTTGTCAAAAAGCTAGGTGAGGATATTACAGGAAAAAGATCACCTGAGGGCGCCTGGGTGGCTCAGTGGGTTAAGCCGCTGCCTTCGGCTCAGGTCATGATCCCAGGTCCTGGGTTCAAGCCCCACATCGGGCTTTCTGCTCAGCAGGGAGCCTGCTTCCTCCTCTCTCTCTGCCTGCCTCTCTGCCTACTTGTGATTTCTCTCTGTCAAATAAATAAATAAAATCTTTAAAAAAAAAAAAAAAAAGATCACCTGAGAAGCCATCTCTACGGAAGGTATCTCCTCAAATTCTTTAACTAAAGGTTAAACAGACCAGCAAGAAACTATGTTAAAATTCCCTCACTCTGGAGAAAGTTGTGGTTCCCTACTCTCAGATTTAGCCCTTTTTGGAAGCCTTCTCCATGACCACACTATTGAAACATCAAATGGAAGAAAATAGGTGGACTTGGGTATGAATATCAAGATGGGTCCTTTCAAAGAACTAGATGCTTTGCTCTAGTTTTATCTACAGCCTCTGTTTTCATGTTCAGGGTTTATTTTGGATAGCAAATTTGTAGTTGATTTCAATAATTCAACCCATCAAGTAGCTCCCGAGTACCTGTGTGTGCCAGGCTCCCCTCTAGGCACAAGATACAAAGGTGAAGGTGTCAAATTGAGACGTAAGTGCCTCAGGGAGTCTACAGGCTTTGGTGACCACTGGGGGCTACCATGACGTCCTCTTGAGGTGGCTGGTGCTAGGTGGGAATGTCCCATCAGATAATATGTCCAGTCTCAGACCAGATCATGAATTCAAAGGAACTTGGTGGGATGGGGCAGATCAGGCAATGTCCATACACTCATTATCCAGAGCCCCTCATCTCCCTTCTAGATAGGGAAGCTTCCTCAAAAAACCTTTTTACCAAATTAGTTCTTTTACTAATTAAACCAATATTTGGTGAGTGCAGCTATATCAATATTTATCATTCCATGGGCTGCAGGTGCTAATGGCTCCAGCAAGAACTTTTTCCCTTAAGAGCCAGAATTCCAGGACAAATGACAAACCATCTTGGGTAGAGCTGTGGTTCTTGCTCAGGATAACACAGGCAGCAGAAGTCAGAGCCTCAGTGAAGGGTTTGCTGACACACACGCTTCCAACACATCCTTTGGTGGATATACATGCACACCTCAGCTTTGCGAGGCAGGCTCCTTCTCCTCTACACCTCCAGCCACCAGCATCTTCCCTAGTCCGCATCTTAGTGTGATGGCGCCTGCTAGTCCTAAGCATAGTAGGAGCTTGGCATGAGCCTAATTTATACAGAGGAGTCCAAGAGGGAGCTAGGGAGTGGGAAGATTTCCCCACTGGGTGGTGCAGGGAGTTGTGAGACAGCGGACAGACTGGGTGGAAGTGTGCCTTGTTGGTGGTTTAACAATCTCACCCTGAGGAAAAGTACTCAGCAAACTGATGGCATAGCCTAATTTGCAAAAAGCAGAAATAAGTGCAAACAATGTCATGATACAATGCACACACTACCTACCTACCTACTACCTACCTTGCTACTGCCAGCCTTTCCTCTCCAGGTACAAAAGCAAACGTCTCCCTGTCTCCTCAGAAACAGAAAGAAAGCATTCCCTTTCCAGGGACCACCCCAGCAGTGTGTGGGAGAGATACAGAGTACATGAACTGCTGGCTCCTTATTACAACCACCCTTCTCCTTACCCAAATAGGCAGACATCCACCACTCATTTTTATCCCCAAGTGAGACTACAGCCCTACTGTCCACATGAGGCATTTTACTGCTAGAAGTGGGGAGTTCCTACAGTCTTCTCAGTCAAATAAGAAGGTCCCACCTTCTTATTCTCGAGGAGCTTTCAGGGAGCAGGGAAATGGGAAATTCCAATTCCTCAGGAGGCCTTCTTTATTTGGAGGGGAAGGGTGTAAATATGGGCTTGTATAAAACATGCGCATTATAAAGTGTGTGTATGTAAACAGTTCTGCTGCCAGGAGACAGTAAGTAAAAAATTGGGCACAAGAGATTTTTTTTTTTAATTTTCACTTAATTAGGTTGTGAGGGGCTCTCTTCTTTATTCCCTCTTCTATTTTTTTTTCTCCGCATAAACTAAGGAAGAGAATGGCATTGACAAAGTGTTCATAAAAAGGCTTCTTTAATATTTCTGCCTCTTTGGAAGTGCAGCAAGAGGAGAAAGAAAGTTGGTTTACTTTATATTAAGCCTTTTAAAAAATCTGATATCTTCATATATCCTGAGCAGATGTGAATGGTAATAGTGCCAGCATCCGGGACTAAGATTCCACCAGCTTCCTCTGTTGCAGCCAATCTCCCACCCCCACCCCCATCCTCAACTAAAACAGATCTGAAACTCAGAAAGCCTAAGCATCCCTGCATTTAAAAATATATTTGCAAGTCATCCAGTGACTTTATTTCCTTCCTCAAAAAATCCTCTAAATTTGTTTTGTAAAGAGGAAGGGGTAGAAAGGGTATCTTTTCAGTACCCCTGTCGTCTGTAGGCTGATGCCAAAACTGAATATACATGGTCATGACTCTTTGAAAATTGTACTGTTACTCTCATAAGAGGGAAGAGCTCTATTCATTGCCTTCTTTCCCTTCAATATGAAATGAAGATAAACAGTATGAGTGGCATTGTATTGGTTTGTTTAAACACCAGTCTCTCCTCTTAAAAATACTGTGTTAATATGAAACTTCCCTGACAGGATTTCAAATCCCAGTGTGTACCCTGCTGGTTCTGTCTACCAGAAGCCACAGCTGAATGCCAAGAGCCATTAATCAGAAGAAAAAATGGATGTATGGGATCCTGGAAATGGTAGAAGGACTCTGCTTCTCTGCAGAGGAGCTCCTGTCCTCTGCCCCATCTTGGCTCAGGACCCAGCTGAAGACATAGGACCCCAAGTCCAACACATTCCCTCTCCTCAAGTGTGGGAGCCATGGGAGAACAACAAGGCTCAGGGAGGTACTGTGACATTCTGAATCCCTGGTGATGTAACTGGGTGTCACCACTACCTGTGCATTATAGGAAAAGGGTAGTAAAGTGTATAATATGTGCTTGCACTGGTCTACAAGATTAGACAAGCTCCAAGGACTCTTCCGGTCCATGCCCCACAATACCAAGAGGCATCCACACCCCTGTCAGCTTTGGGCAAGGGCACAACACCACCATCTTGGTCAAAGCCAACTCCAGGCAATCACCCCATAAGCCTGAGCTGCTTTCCTGTCCACCCTTCATATTTTTATAACATTTGAAAGACAAAGTATATGAAATGGTTTTATAAGGTAAACAGCTTCATTCACAGAATTGATATTTCAGAACAAGGTTAAATTATTTCAAAGTCTTAGATTCAATTCATGCCATTGGTAACCAAATATGTTTGAGAGTTAGTAGGTATAATGGACCGAAGACTATAAGAAAGATACTGTCAATCCTCAGGCCACCTAAAGAGAGCAGAGAGAGAGAATAATTAGAATATCAACCCAAAATATACTAGAGACATCCTTCTAATGTTTTTATTTTATACCTGGGGTAGGATGCAGGAGAGTTGGTGTTAGCTTTAAGATTTTTGCTTACAACAAACATATTTCATTTTTGAGCTGAGCTGTGCCAGTTAGTGACATAATGTCCACACAGTAATATGATATGGTAAGCACAAATGCAGTGCACAGACCAGACTGTGGCCTGGGAAAGACAAGCTCTGTCCATATATCAACGGGAATGGCCTGGAACTCAGGGAGTGAGTATTTTGAAGCAATCGCACATGAATTCACCTTCAGGAGATTAGAAGCTGATGTCACCAGGAGAATGAAGTCATCAGAAATGACCTAAACTGATGGGATGTTGCCAGAACAAAGCCGCACTGTGCAGACACTCAGTTTAACTCCTTCTTGGCTTGAGATTTCTCCAACGCCTTTTTTGGTGAATACGAGGAGCCTTCAATAGAAACAACAAAGCCAACATGACTCCCATTCTCCTTGGCATCAGCTGGTGTTACTTGATGGAAGAGGCTTGCAAATAGAGTCCACTAATTAAATGCTCAAGAGGTAAACCCCCATCTTTTCATCCAAGCATTCTACTCTGTCCCTATGTTTCCTCAGGGGAAAAGTACTAATGGGCTTGTAATAAATGGCAATTGATTTGGAGTGAATGGAACTGTTAGCAATTCCAGAGTGAAACAGTTGGGCCCCTGGAATGGTCATGGAATAACACTACTAAAGACACTGCCTTTGAAAAGCAACTGGCTGCCTGAGTCTGTCTGTGATCCTCAATGGAGTATTCTATGAACCAGTAAGCAATAAGATACTGGGCCATCCTGCCTCCATGGAACTGCCTACCATCCAGGTGCCCTCTTCTTCTACTTATTACCTTTATTCGTAAGCACCCATCCCACCTGCTTGTTTTACTCCCTTCTAATATCAACCTTTTGCTACCGGAGATATCATATGGCCAGTCATACCTTACGTAAGCCAAGTAACAGCAGCATACCTTCAAAAGTTAAGTGGGGGCGCCTGGGTGGCTCAGTGGGTTAAAGCCTCTGCCTTCGGCTGGGGTCGTGATCCCAGGGTCCTGGGATGGAGCCCCGTGTCGGGCTCTCTGCTCTGCGGGAAGCCTGCTTCCTCCCCCCTCTCTCTCTGCCTGCCTCTCTGCCTACTTGTGATGTCTCTCTCTCTCTGTCAAATAAATA
This sequence comes from Lutra lutra, assembly GCF_902655055.1. Classification (NCBI taxonomy): domain Eukaryota; kingdom Metazoa; phylum Chordata; class Mammalia; order Carnivora; family Mustelidae; genus Lutra; species Lutra lutra. The sequence continues at coordinate 139,758,441 of NC_062280.1, forward strand.
AAATCTTAAAAAAAAATTTTTTTTTTTTTTTAAAGTTAAGTGCACCACTTCAAGGCAGTAGTCCTATCAACACTGAATCATCAAAACAGGTGAGATAATACCCTGCTGGAGGCTCCTTAGGCAGAGAGTTGAACCTGGCCTCATTACTGGGATGAACCAAGCATCTAGAATTTAGAATCCACAATCAAATGGTAGAACATAGACAAGCACCTTACAAGCTCAAAACTAATTTTCATTCAAGAATATTTTGACTTGGGGCACCTGGGTGGCTCAGTGGGTTAAGCCTCTGCCTTTGGCTTGGGTTCTGATCTCGGGGTCCTGGGATTGGGCCCCGCATCGGGATCTCTGCTCAGTGGGAAGCCTGCTTCCCCCACTCTCTCTCTGCCTGCCTCTCTGCCTACTTCTGATCTCTGTCAAATAAATAAATAAAATCTTCAAGAAAAAAAAAAAGACTATTTTGCCTTCATGATGGTCCTCTACAAAGCAACTATAAAAGAGAAACATCAAAAAGTATAACCTTAATGAATAGGCGATGTAGGAGGCTAGCTGCCTGTATGGAGTGGTGGAAGTTATTCACAGACAGTCTCTTGCCTCTATACCTCTCACTCTTAATGCCTATCACATACCTAAAATCCACTCTCCAACCATTTGCCTTAAGTCAGTGCTTTTTCACATTTTTCTCATTACAACCCAGGCAAAGAATGTATTTTACAGCAATTTTCAGTACTGTCTCATACACACACAATTCAAACAAAAGTTGTGCTTATGGAACAATTCCTTTCTGTTACCTAAGATGTGCTTGGATTATTTCTACTCTGTTTCATTCTATTTCATTTTTCAGTGCTGCTCCCACCCACTAATTTAACAACCACTAATGGGTCAAGATTCACAATTTGAAAAGCACTGAGATTTAAGTCCATTTAGGAACAGAACACATAAAATACAAATTAGGGTATTCAAGGTAGGGAAATAAGAGGGGAAATCCCACAATGCTTTAAGACAAAGTCACAGGAGACCTTTCAGTCTTCTGACTACATAACTCCTTCTCTACTGAGACATTCTGAAACTCATCCACAATCACAGAAAGATAATATATCCTCCTGGAAAGAATCTAACAGAAATCATCATGCTTGTTGGGGTTTTATTTTTGTATTTGTTTTTTTTTTTTTTTTTTTTTTTGGTCATGCATTATTTAACTAAGGCCAGTTCAAACTACTGCAACAAAGATCAAAGGGACAATGCCCCCAAAATGGACTGACACCATTATGAAGCTGGGACTGAAGTGGGCTACTTTTCTGGATATAAGCTAAACTGCACTGATTTGAGTATATTTTTGCATCTACTTGCATTGCAAATGAAAAAGTTAGCTTCATTTTCTCAAACTAAAGTATCTGACAAATCATCAGAGCCATCGGCTTTGGAAGCTAGGATTGGTTTTCAGGGCCACTGAAACATCAGAAGGTTTAAGCTGACTCTATCTTGGAGTATTATATGAGCTACCATGACCAAACATTAAGTCAATTTTTAAAATACAGTAAATACTTCTGGAGCCTTACTGGGCTTGGCATTATAATAAATTTGTAGAGCCTTTTATTTGGTTGACTAGTCCAGGTGTTTGATTGAACTAATATAGTTCAGAGATGTGGTTATGCTTATTATAATAATCCTGAGCCCCAACAGTCTTCAAGATCCTGACACAATTTGCAGGTTTTTAAAATACTGTTCAACAAATTGAAAAAAAAAAAATACTTTTCAACATTATTGTACTGCAACAAAATGTTACTATTGATCATTCAAATGTACTTCACTAAAGTATCAATAACTTTCAAACATTCAAATTAACATCTGAATAAATGCATCTTCCACTGGGAGAGGCAATTCACATATCTTAAAAGGGGGAACCAAAGTGGTGAGTTTCATTCTCTATTTCCATTGAGACTAATTTCCTGTACACTTGACTTTAGATTTAAAATGAGTGAGAAATAATCTACATTTCTAACTTAAAACTCATGTTCGTTTCCTTTTTTGAAGTATTGCACTAGCCAGTAAGAGAGACTCATCCTTAATATTTGTAATATCCAGGCAAAAACACATATGGAGACCAGGTTTGGGTCCCTCTTTCTTTGCTCGCCTGAGGAACACTGATTAAATGCATGTGGGTACCCCAGACAGCATGCGCAGGTTCTGCACCCCCTCATTCCATCTCTAAATATAGCCACCAATCAGACCTAAATGGGTCCACACCAGGGTAGACACAGGACCAGGGATGCCTAGATGCTGGTCTCAGAACATAGTCTAGAAGTGGGCTCTCAGGGGAGCTATGGGAGATTGGTCAGAATTGGGCCAGAGCAAGCATGGGGTCCAAGGAAGGAGCCCCAGCTCCCCAAAACCCAAGTGAGGGGGAGGGGGAGAGGCACAAGTCCTGGGCTAGTATCAATATATTCAGATTAATGCATTCAATGTGACACATGTTACATGCAAAGACCACTAATGGAACCTCATTATTACATCCTTAGGACAAATGCCTAGAATGCCTTAGAGTGCATGCCCAGCCCTAATTTAGAACCCAAGTTCTAGTATATTCATGCTTAGAAAACAAATAAAATAAATAAAACCAGACTTCATTATTTTTACTCAAGTAGCATTTTTATTTGCTTTTATAAAAAGCCAATTTCTGATACACTCATTTTTTGTTGCTTTTTTTAAATGGGTCTGCTTTGAGCAAATTCAAAGATCTTATACCTGATATTACATCTTGCTGTCAATGTATCCTGCCCATTTGCGGAGATCATGGAAAGGAGAATGACTGGGAAATGCACAGAAAGCAATTTTTTTTTAGCAGTTCTATACATCAGAGGAAGGATAAAGTAGGGACTATTAAACCCAGGTCTCCTGACATCAGCCAGTATATCATAATAGCTTGTCTGTTAGAGTGTCAAGTAACCCATAGGAAAGAAAACATTTCTCAAACACCTGTAAGTCCATTCAAGGGGGCAGATATGGCATCCTCTCCCACCTGGGACCACTGCAAAGCTAAAATCAACAATTAAGAACAGCTGCAGCCTTGCAACCAGCTGCCCTTGCTAACCTCCTTGGAAGGAGGGAGGCAGAGTTCTAGGAGGGGTAATCAGCAGAAAGACTGAAATTCCTCTTTCTCTGCATTACTTTTTTCTCTTGTGAAATGTGTTGGAACTTCCCCTGCATGCTGAAGATGTTCCTAAGACTGTTTTTTGTTTGTTTGTTGTTTGTTTGTTTGTTTGCTTGCTTGCTTACTAAACTTCCTGCAATATTTTCAAGACTTGTAGACTATGGGGACATCTAATCTTCCATTTCACATAGTTAGGGCTCACAGCTTCAAATAGCTGCAAGAATTCATTCCAATATTGTTTTTCTTTTTCAATATTTCCTTAGCAATTTGGGGTCTCTTCTGGTTCCATACAAATTTTAGGATTGTTTGTTCCAACTCTTTGAAAAATGCCTGTGGAATTTTGATCGGATAGCATTGAAAGTATAGATTGCCCTGGCAGTATAGACATTTTAACAACGTTTATTCTTCCAATCAATGAGCATGGAATGCTCTTCCATCTTTTTGTGTCTTCTTCAATTTCTTTCATGGGTGTTCTGTAGCTCCTCAAGTACAGATCCTTTACCTCTTTGGTTAGTTTTATTCCCAGGTATCTTATGGTTCTTGGTGCTATAGTAAATGGAATCGATTCTCTAATTTCCCTTTCTATATTTTCATTGTTAGTGTAGAAAAAAGCAACTGATTTCTGTACATTGATTTGGTATCCTGCCACATTACTGAATTGCTGTATGAGTTCTAGTCGTTTGGGGGTGGAGTCTTTTGGGTTTTCCATATAAAGTATCATGTCATTTGCGAAGAGAGAGAGTTTGACTTCTTCATTGCCAATTCGAATACCTTTTATTTCTTTTTGTTTTCTGATTGCTGTTGCTAGGACTTCTAGTACTATGTTGAACAACAATGGTGAGAGTGGACAACCCTGTCATGTTTCTGATCTCAAAGGAAAGGCTGTCAGCTTTTCCCCATTGATGATGATACGTTGCCTGATTTCAAGCTTTACTACAAAGCTGTGATCACCAAGACAAGCATGGTACTGGCACAAAAACAGACACATAGACCAGGGGAACAGAGTAGAGAGCCCAGATATGGACCTTCAACTCTATGGTCAAATTATCTTCAACAAAGCAGGAAAAAATATACAGTGGAAAAAAGTCTCTTCAGTAAATGGTGCTGGGAAAATTGGACAGCTATATATAGAAGAATGAAACTCGACCATTCTCTACACCACACACAAAAGCTAAACTGGAAATGGATAAAAGATCTCAACATGAGGCAGGAATCTATCAAAATCCTAGAGGAGAACATAGGCCGTAACCTCTTTGACATCGGCCCCAATAACTTCTTTCAAGACATGTCCCCAAAGGCAAAGGAAACAAAAGCGAAAATGAACTTTTGGGACTTCATCAAGATCAAAAGTTTCTGCACAGCAAAAGAAATCATCAACAAAAACAAAGAGGCAACCCAAGGAATGGGAGAAGATATTTGCAAATGACACTAGAGACAAAGGCCTGATATCCAAGATCTATAAAGAACTTGTCAAACTCAGCACAAACAAAAGAGATAATCATGTCAAAAAATGGGCAGAAGACATGAATAGACACTTCTCCAAAGAAGACATACAAATGGCTAACTGACACGAAAAAAATGTTCATCATCATTAGCCACCAAGAAGATTCAAATGAAAACCACATTGAGATACCACCTTACACCAGTTAGAACGGCCAAAATCAACAAGAGAGTAAAAAACAAGTGTTGGAGAGGATGTGGTGAAAGGGGAACCTTCTTACACTGTTGGTAGGAATGCAAGTTGGTGCAGCCACTTTGGAAAACAGTGTGGAGATTCCTTAAGAAATTAAAAATAGAGCTACCCTATGACCCTGCAATTGCACTAGTGGGTATTTACCCCAAAGATACAGATGTAGTGGAAAGATGGGCCATCTGTACCCCAATGTTCATAGCAGCAATGGCCACAGTCACCACACTGTGTTAAGAACCAAGATGTCCTTCAACAGATGAATGATAAAGAAGATATGGTCCATATATACAATGGAGTATTATGCCTCCATCAGAAAGGATGAATATCCAACTTTGGTGTTAACATGGATGGGACTGGAAGAGATTACACTGAGTGAAATAAGTCAAGCAGAGAGTCAATTATCATATGGTTTCACTTACTTGTAGAGCATAAGGAATAACATGGAGGACACTGGGAGATGGAGAGGAGAAGTGAGTTGGGAGAAATTGGAGGGGAAGACAAACCATGAGAGATGGTGGACTCTGAGAAACAAACTGAGGGTTTTGGAGGGGAGGTAGATGGGGGGATTGGGTGAGCCTGGTGGTAGGTATTAAGGAGGGCACTTATTGCATGGAGCACTGGGTGAGGTGCATAAACAATGAATTTTGGAACACTGAAAAAAATTTTAACTTACTTTAATTTTTAAAAAAGGATCAATTCCAATAGTCAAGGAAATTTTGTTCCTTTTGAAAAAATTTCTTTGGGAAGAGATCACTAATATGTGCCACTTAGTCACAGGCTATGGGACTTCTCAAGAGCTAGGCGGAAAACAGAAGAGACCAGCAGCTGTTGGTAAAATCACATGTGCAAATTGTCTCAAAGGATTTGATGTGCTCACACATCAGAAAGGAAAAAAGAGACACAGCCAGGTAAAGGGAAGGCTAAAATGATGAATAATGGTTGGTGGGTATCTCAGAGAGTGAATGCAAGGAGGAAAAGAATTCAGAGTTGTTCTAAGATTAATGCAATAAAAGAATTGTCTCCAAAAAGGAAATTCATATGAGAAAACTTCGGATACTGTTGACTTTTATTTATTTATTTATTTATTTTGAGGACTATCTCCCTGAGGGTAATAGCAGAAAAGCCATGAGCTAAATCATTTATAATAAAGAAGGAGAAAGAATCAGAAAATAGATTACTTAGAATATCCTCCTTCACTCCCAGCCTTTTAAGCATTAAAATGGTGAGCTAAGTGAGATTATCTCATGAGCTTTCTCATCTCTAAATCTTGTTTCTGACTGCATTTCTCCCATCCCCTTTTGCCTATGGCCCTGCCACTAATGGAGGTGTTCAACACATAAACCTGCGGTTCACTCAATTTTCGTTCAGCTTCTCCATTTCACTTTTAAATAAATTAGGTCATCTTATCAGCACAAATTGTGATTTAGAGAGAAGACAGAAGAATAAATCAGGTTTGAAGGCCCTTTTGCTGTGGATGTTTCATGCCTGTTTGGGTGACATTTTAGTGACATTAGCTTTCGTGCTTTCTTGTGCTTACCCACTCTAGGACATGATAGTGTGAAAAATAAAAATTAAACCACTAGCAAAAAGTCTATTCTCAAATATCTGATATCTTACTTATATGCCTAGGTCACCTGTTTTTAAAACAAGAACATGATCATCTGTGAGTCTGTCAACAAGTCAGAGATCCTGTCCTATATTTGTTTTGCTATGTCACTACACACCAAATATCTAATGCAGATGTTTTTGGACCTGAGAAGTCAACTTATTTGAAAAGTTTTTGTTTAAATTTTTAAGAAAGTTATTAATGGCACCTAATCAAGAGGATGCAACAGAACTTAAACAGAATATAATTCATAAACCACACAGTTCTAATGTTATATACTTCTAGGAACATCCATGATATGTTATTCCTTCTCTTTTGGTTTACTATTATTTCACTCCCTTCTTAAAGTTATCCATGCCAACAGAGGTCAACAAACTTGGATTTCTATATTTTGCAAAAGGAGCATCTAGTACTCTCTTTAATTTCTAGCAACAGTTAATTAAGGTTTTGAGGTTGCCAAGAGGCTATACCTTTCAGATCTTCAACTATGGGAATATAATTGACCAAGGTCTCTAGTGACTGCACTCTGATATCCACCACCACATCTGTACCAAGATCATACTTGCCACAGGCTACTCCCAGCCACTGACTAGGTGTGGTAAGCAGTCTTGTTCCCAGGAAACAGAGGATTCCCCAGAGAGACAACATTGGGTCAAGGATGCCCCAGTGGATTTCCTGAACATTTCTTAAGCCACACAATGGTCAAGGACACTTCTACTCAACAGAGTCTCCTCTTTCACTTGTTAGACTTGCATGATAGTCCAATGACTTTGCCCAACTCCCTCTCCATTTTTCTCTCACATGGGCATTCCCCCTAATAAAATCCTTACACATTTAATCTCATCTTAGTGTCTACTTCCCAGAGAAACCAGACTAACACAGCTTGCTTTTTCATTCTTGGTCCTTTTCAAAAAGGCGGGAAGGCTGTGTCTTAGTATACAAATATAGGGTCCTTACTTCCTATTAGACTGGGTCACAGTCTAGAGGGAATAGATAAAACCAGCATAGTAGATGACTTCACATTTTCTTTCTTTAAGGGAAAGAATACTATATACGTATACTAGTCCTTGCTCCTAAATTCACTAATTTCAAACAACCTTGAAAGGTGGGGTGGGAGCAGTGAATTACGGTTGATAAGGGATACTAAAAATCATCCTACTAAAAATATAAGCAAGATAGTCCAGTATCTCAAAGGTTTGGTTTTATGAAGTAGTATCTGACAATGTGAATAAAGGTTGATTTCTTCAAGTATTTTTATAATCTTTTGTTCCAACACTAATCATTTTCTGTTATCAGTGGATGAATTGGGCTGGAATGCCATGGAAACTTTTCTGGGTCCATCCCAGCTCCATCAAACCAAAAGTGACAGTGTAGCAGGAAATCTTCTTGGCCTATTAACTATCAGTGGAAATCACCACGGACAATTCTATAGTCTTACCAGAGGAGTTTCTGGGACCTTCGTTCCTATTCAGCCCAAACCTAGCCGGCAAGAGAATAATAGTAATCATCAGTTCTGCTGAACTGCACCAATGCGATTCCAGCTGTGATAGCAAAAGCCCTGGAATTCTCCTCACTTCATAAGCAGGGAGGGTATCACTTCTTCTTCCCTTATCCCCATTAGTTTTGGAAGAATTAGCAACTTAGAACTTGCTAGTTACCTATGCAATGTTCATTCTTCTTTTTTTCATCCTAAGAAAATCTCAATTTTGTTCAGAATGTGATATGTCCAGCTAAAAATACTCCATTTTCCAGTTACTCTTGTAGCCAGGATTGGTCATGTAACATAGTCTAGCCAACAAAATGTAATAAGTCATTGGCTGGAATTTCCAGGAAACCTCTTTAAAATAGATTTATCTAAAGGATTTTGCAGGTAGAAAAGGATAAACTGATTCTAAAACATATATGGATTATATAATTCTACACCTAACATTATACTCAATAGTGAAATGTTGAAAGCTTTTCCTCTAAGATCGGAAACAAGACAATGGTTCCCCCCTCCCCATTTTTATTCAACCTAGTACTGGAAATCCAAGCCAGAGCAATTAGGCAAGACAGAAAAAATGAAAGGCATCCAAATCAGAAAGGAAGAAATAAAATTATCATCATTTGCAAATGATATGATCTAATACAGAGAAAATCCTAAAGACTCAATCCAAACATTGTTGGAACTAATCAACATATTCAGTGAAGTTGCAGGACATAAAATCAATACACAGAAATCAGCTATATACAGTTTCTATACACTAACAATGAAACATGTTAAAAAAAAAAGAAAGAAAATTACCCATGCACAATAGCATCAAAAACAATAAAACATTTAGAAATAAATTTAACCAAGGAATTGAAAGATTGTACAATGAATGTGACAACACTTGGATAAAAGAAATTGAGGAAGACACTAACAAATGAAAAGATATTCCAAGTTCATAGATATAAAGAATTAATTGTTAGTAAGTCCATTATACCCAAAGTCATCTATAGATTCAATGAATTCCCTATCAAAATTCTAATAGAGCTTTTCACAGAAAGAAATTTTAAAAATCCTAGCCAAAGCAATCCTGAAACAGAAGTAACACATGTCCTAAATCGAAACTATGCTACAAAGCTATAGTAATCAAAACAGTATAATCAAAACTCACATAAAAACCAGACACATAGACCTATAGAATAGAATAAAAAGCTCAGAAATAAACCCCCATGTATACAGTCAACTAACATTTGATAAGGAAGCCAAGAACAACAGATGGAAAAAAAGATAATCTCAACAAATGGTGCTGGGAAAGCTGATAAGCACGTGCAGAAAAATGATATTGAACCCCTATCAGGAACCCTCACAAAAATTAACTCAAAATAAATTAAAGACTTAAACAAAAGACCTGATATCATAAAACTTCTAGAAGAAAACATGAGGAAGAAGCTCCTTGACATAGTTTTAGTAATGATTTTTTGAATATGACATGTGACAAAAGAAAATAAGCAAGTGGGACCACATCAAACTAAAAAACTCTGCACAGCAAGAGAAACAAATCAATGAAATGAAAAGGCAATCTACAGAATGGGAGAAAATATTTGCAAACCATATATTAAATAAAGGATTAATATCTAAATTATATCTAGAACTCACATAACTCAGTGACAACAAAAACAACTGATTAAAAAATAGGCAGTCAAAGATGGCCAGGGCAGGATGGAGGCCAGGAGGCCAGGGCAACAGGCATACAGCTTGGTGGGAGGCAAGCACCCAGGGATATAGATAGGCCCTGGTGGCCAGGGTGCAAACCCAAGGCAGGCATGCCCAGCCCTTGCAAACAACCACCCCCCCGCCCCGCCCCTGGCTGCCCATGCTCCCGGTGGAAAACCAGCTCTGAGGCCCCCCAGTGCTGCTACACATGTCAGCTTCTGGGGCATCAGCTGCTAGGGACACAGGGATAGCTCAGAGCCCAGTGTGATTTTAAAAAAAGAGTAACTAGAACATTTTTCCAAAGAAGATATCTAAGTGACCAATAAGCACAAGAAAAGATACTCAATGTCCTTAAGCATCAAAGAAATGCAAATCAAAACCACAATGAGATATCACCTCATTAGAATGGCTATCATCAAAAAGACAAGAGATAAGTATTGTTGAGGATGTGGAGAAATTGGACCCCAGGCACACAGCTCGTGGGAATGTAAATTCACTCAGCCACTAATAAAAACAGTATGGAGGTTCCTCAAATAATTAAAAATAGAACTGCCATATGACCCAGCAATCCCACCTCTGGGTATATATCTAAAGGAAATGAAACAAACAAACAAACAAAAAAAGATATCTACACTCCCATGTCTATTGCAGCATAATTCACAATAGCCAAGATACAGATTCAACCTAAGTGTCCATGGATGGATGGATAAAAAAGATTCCAATTCTCCCATATATATTATGCAACCATGAGGAAAAAAAATATCCTGCCATTTATGCCAGCACGGATGAATCGTGAGGGCATTCTGCTAAGTGAGATATCAGACAGAGAAAGACAAATACTGTATGATACCACTTGTGTGCAGAATCTAAAAAAGCCAGGTTCATAAAAAGAAACAGTAGAATGGTGGTTACTGGGGCAGGTGGCAGGGAGGTACAGTAGGAAGGGGGTGGAATGGGAAGGTGCTGTTTAAGGGTACAAGCTTACAACTACTGAATAAGTAAGTCCTAACAACCCAATGTACAGCATAATGATTATAGTCAATAATACTGAATTATAAATGTCTAAGTTGCTAAGAGACTAGATCATAATTATTCTCACCATAAAGAAAACAGTTATAATTATGTGACATGATAAAGGTGTTAGCTAACACTATGGTGGTAATCACATTGCAATATATAAACGTATTAAATCATCATGTGTACCTTAAATTTACACATTCTTATGTGTCAATTATACCTCAATAAGAATAAAATTAAAAATAAATGAAATAAAATGTATATGGCAATGCAAAGGATTAAGGATAGCAAGGCAATCTTGGAAAGGAAAAAAAAACTACAAGGCTTAAACCACTAGCTATCAAGACCTATTTTATTAAATAAGACAGTGTGGTATTGACTAAAGGATACACAAATAGACCAATGAAAATGAAGAGAACCCAAAGTTGGATCCACACAAATATAGATGCCTGATTTATAACAATGATAACACTGTGAGGCTATAGAGAAAGGATATTTTTTCAATAAACAATGTTGGGTCCACAGAGAAAATATAAATCATAACCACTACCTCACACCATAAATAAAAATTAATTCCAGATATATTTGTACACCCAAATATAAAAGGTAAAACAAAAGCTTTTAAAAAAAAAATAGACAAAACTCTTTGAAATGGGCAAAGAGTCTTTTAAGTAAGCTCCCAAAGTGCTAACTATAAAGAAAAAAATGATAAATTAACATTAAAATTAAGAAATTCAGTTCATCAAAAGACACCATTACCATATGACAAATACCATGACTTCGCTCATCTGTGGAATTTAAAAAAAACAAAGAAAAAAAGAGACAGACAAACAAGGTTGCCAGAAGGAAGGTGGGTGGGGGAATAGGAGAAATCGGAGAAGGGGATTAAGCATACCCTTAGGGTGATGAGCGCTGAGTAAGGCACAGAGTTGTTGAATCATTATGTGTATACCTAGATTAGTTACACTGGAATTTTTAAAATATTAAAAAAAAAAAAAAAACACCAGTTAGAGAATAAACAGGTAGCTAACAAAGTGGGAAACATGTTTCCAACAAAAGACTTGTTATGGATAGAATTCAAATGTTGAAGCTCTAACTCCTAGTGTGAATGTATGTGAATGTGAATGTGAATGTATCTAAAAATAGGCCCTGGGGCACCTGGGTGGCTCAGTGGGTTAGGCCTCTGCCTTTGGCTCAGGTCATGATCCCAGGGTCCTGGGATCAAGCCCCGCATCAGGCTCTCTGCTTGGCAAGGAGCCTGCTTCCTCCTCTCTTTCTCTCTCTCTCTCTGCCTGCCTCTCTGCCTACTTGTGATCTCTGTTCAATAAATAAATAAAATCTTTAAAAAAATAAATAAATAAATAAATAAAAATAGGCCCTCTTAAAAGAGGTAATTAAATTAAAATGAGGTCATTAGGATGGGGCCCTAATCCAATCTAACTGGTATCTGTGTCAGAAGAGATTGGGACACAGAGTCAGCAGGGGCACCCACGCAGAGAGGAACAACCATCTAAAGAGGCAGAAGAGGGCAGCCATGGTCAAGCCAAGAACAGGGCCTCCAAGAACAGGGCCTCAGGAGAAACCAATCCTGCTGACACCTTGATCTTGAACTCTAGACTCCAGAACTACGAGAAAATAAATTTCTGTTGTTTAAGCCACCTAACCTGTGGCATTTTGTAGCAGTAGCCCCAGAAAACTAACATAAGATTCATATTCAGAAGATAAAGAAAGATCTAACAAAACTATGAAAATGATAGACAACATAATAATAGAACAAAAAATATGAACAAGTACTTCACAAAAATAGGATATCCAAATAATCTTTAAACAAATACATATGAAAAGTTGCTCAACTTTGGTTGATAAACTAGTTATCAGAAAAAATTAAAAAAACAATATAACACCCACCAGAATGGCTAAAATGAAAGAATCAGATAAAACCAAGTATTGACAAGGACGTAGAGCAAACAAAAAATACATTGCTAATGTAATAGTAAATCAGTACCAATACTCTGGGAAACAGTTTGGCAATATCATAGCTAAATATATGCATAATCTGTAATTCAGAGATTCTTCATCTAGGGATATATCCATAGAAATGTGAACATATGTTCACCAGAAGACTTGTACTAGAATAGTCATTGAAGTACTATTTATATGATAGCTAAAACCTGCAAGCTATCTGAATGGAATAGCTTGCATCTAATACTGGAATGGATTTTTAAAAATGTATATTCACACATTGGACTAATATAGCCGTGAGAATAAATATTCCAAAATTACATGCAATAATATGGGCAAATCCCACAAACATTATATTAAGCAAAGGAAGCCAGACACAAAAGAGTACATGATGTACATTTCCATAAAGTTCAAAATCAGGCACAATTAATCAATGCTGTTCCTTTGGGTATGTAAAAGGGACCTCTGGGGCAATAAGGAAGATTCCAAGGCATGTTGGACTGGAACTGGGACTGTTCCGATCTTGTTCTAAGTGCCAGTCCCATTAGTGTGCTCACTTTGTAAAAATTCATCAAGCTGTACACTTGTGATTTGTGAACTTTTCTGTATATATGTTATATATCACTATAAAATTTTTATGAAAATGAGGAAGCCAACTCATTTGGCTTGCACTTTTTCCTTCACCTTTCCCCCTCTTCCTGCCTGGAACACAGATGTGATGCCTGAAGTTGAACCATAAGGTGACAAGCATGAGAACAAAAACCACATGCTAAAAACTGCTGGGCAGAAAACAAAGGTAGCCCAGGGGGTCCATGAGTGCACTGTGGAGCTCTGTACTGCCTACTTCCAGCCTTCTTGTGTCACAGGAAAAGTTAAAATCCTAACTTGTTTAAGTCACTGTCTAGTCAGGTTTTCTGTTATGCACAGCAAAATGCAATACTAATGGATAAACCAATTCCTCAGCAGCTTCTAAAAATTGAGGTAGATGAAGAAGAAAGTACGCATTGCACATGGTAGCTAAGGATAAAGATGGTGGATAGGGATGATCTGTATCAAGGCTGAGCCTGTCCCAATTCCTCCTCATTGGCATTTTTGTACCTAAATATCCCTCTGAGTTAGGCGTCAGGCAAAGGAATTACATTTCACAGGAATGATGATACTTTTGGAAGCTTTTAACATAGGCCTGAAATAAGCGAAGAATTCAGACATCATATAATACTGGAAAAGTATCCAGGTTCTGCAGCGAAAATAAGAAATGTTATGTTAATCTTCTCACCAGCAATGGGGTATATTACTCAAATGCTGTAATAAAAATCCAAATTAACAAAGGCTTATAAATGGTAGCCCCTCAGTATTAGGGACCCAAACTCTGATTATATTGCTTCTCCACCATCCCCAGGATGTTGCCCTCCTCTGCATGGTCCAACATGGCTCCCATTGCTATTCTGCATTCCAGGCAGCAGGGTGGAGGGAAGAGGGAAAGAAAGAAACATCTCTGTCTTTAAAGGGACGACCAGGAGTTGTCCATGTCACTTCTGATCACATCTACTTAGCCAGAACTTGGTCAAGAACATTAGCAAGGAACATTAGGAAATGTAGTCATTAGGAAAGGCAGCCATGATCTCACTTAAAAATTCGATTACTATGGAAGATGAGGAAAAGTGGATACAGGAGAGGCAGGGCCTAACATTCCTGCTGCTATAAAAGATGAGTAACTTTCTATATCCATCACATCTACTGAGAATCTCCATTCTAGTAAGAATAATAAGCAAATTTCTTATTTCATGAAAATGAGTTTCTTAAAAAGAACTATGAGTGGAAGAACAACTTAAGGTTTTTTTTTTTTTTTACTTAAACTAATCCTTTCCTCATTGTACTCTTCTATTCTCGAAGAATTCTGCTCAAAGTTCAACTTTCCTGTTGAGCTGTCAGATGAACTACACCTGGCTCCAAACGCTTCTGCAATTTCACCCACAACACATATCTGTCTGTGTGTAGCACTAAGTGATTATGCGTATGTGTATTCATTCTTTACTAAGCTTAGATTTTTTTTTCTATGATGAAGTCGAAATAATATGGCTTTTAAAGTCTGGCAGACATTGATCCAAATCCCAACTCTGTGAATAAGAGGCCACATGACCTTGCTACACAATTCCTCCATACTCTGATACTTTTGGTTTCAAAAGAGGGGTCTGCTCTGGTTCAACCCATTCTTGACCCCATTCCTCCCACTTACTCTAACAGTTTACCTCCCTTGTGCCTTTATTCTCTTTCTCCATTAACTTCTTTCTCTCATCATACAAATAAGCTCATAGCTAATTTTTTCAAAACTCTCTCTCGTCCTTATGTCCTATGCTAGATAGATTTCCTCTCTTCATCACTTTATCAAACAGCTTCTTAAAAGAGTGTGCCCCCTTCCTGGACTGCCAGTCACCCTCTGCTCTCTGGGTTCATTCCTATTACAAAATGAATCTGTTCTTACAAAAAGTCCTGACCACTTCTAAAAGCAAATCCAATAGTAAATTTCCTGCAGTCTCCACCAGTTGACTTTCTCAGAACCACATACAACATACATGTTATAAATCACCATATATATAATATATATAATCATCTTTGATATATAATCATCTTTGACTGCCTTCTTTGCTCATTCTCCACATTTCCAATGGATGCTCATCCACGTGTCTGGCTTCCATAAATTCCAGATCAATCTCTCTAGCCCGGTATCTACTGAGTTTTAGACTATCCCAGTTTTCTTGGGGCTGAAAGATGTCTGGAGACTCAGACTTTCAGTTTTAAGATTGGGAAAGTCTCAGGCCAACCAGAATAAGTTGGTCACCCTAAAAAACTTAAACTTTAAGCAAACAAATTGTAAGTACCCCCTAGACTTTTCTATTTGAATATCCTATAGGCACCACAAATTTAACATGTCCATCCCTAAAATCATTGTCACATCCTACCCTAAACCTGCTCACCTTCTTTTATACACTATTTGGTGAATGATGCCTGAGCACTGTCAGCCCTCTCAGCCATCATGTCCACTAGTCACTAGTTCACTGGGCTGCCTCTGCCTTCCTTGCCTGTTAACGTATCATTATCGTATCCTAACTTCCCTATCCTCAGCCTTGTCTCTCCAATCTACATAGACATCTGAGTGATTTTTCTAGAACCAAAATCTGAAGTTCAAACTCCTGTCACTGGACTCATAAGTTCCAAAAGATCTAACCGCTGCCTGTTCTCCAAAAATCCTCTTTCTGATCCCTGCTACCATTCGTTAACACCAGATACTGAACTCTACACATTCTTGAGAAAGAGAATGTTATTTCAATATCCATTTCTTTGCTCATGCTCTCCTTTCTAATTGAAACATTCCCTCTTGCTCCCTGATGAGCTCTTACTAACCCTTCAAGGCTTGGTTTAATTTTCGTCTTCCCTGAGAAGGTTTCACTATATCTAGAATATGCACCTCTATCATACCTCTTACACATGGAAATGCAATTATGGATGTATTCACATCTGTTTTCCTTGCCATACTGCATATAAAATTCTTGAGAACAGGAACCTTGTATATCAATTTTGTATTCAAAGACAATATTTGGAACACTCAGGACTCAAATATATTTTTAGTTGACTGACAACCTCTCTGGGTCCTATTCCCCAACTATACGAACTCAGGTGTCACACCTATCTTGAAGAGTATATTGCAGGGATTAACAAACAGGAAGGTACCTGTCACTCTGCCTGGAATTCAGTAGACCCTCATGTTTCTCTTCCCCTTTACTATTAAATTAAGTTCTGTAATTTCTACATGATTTATATGTTCCCAATAGATGCCTAATAAATACTTCTGACTAACTGACCCCATGATTTGGAGCAGGGAGCCAGGAAAAATTCTCCATTCCTCCTTGAGTGAAATCAAGATGTTGACTTAGGGATTAATCAATATTTATATCAGTATTGATTCCCAGAAACAGTCAGTCATCTCTACAGAGAGTTACCAAGTATCTGTGCTGTTCACAGTCATAGAATAATTTTGCTTTAAAATAATTCTCATATGTGCACTATATACATGTACATCAACACTTGAAATGCTCAATAAAGATAGCTGAGAATAAGTATTTGAAAGGAAAGAATAATACAACTTCCCATCCACCAGACTGACAAAAAAAAATAATTTTTTATTTATTTATTTTAGAGAGAAAGTGAGCATGGGTGGGAGGGGAAGAGGAAGAAGAGACTCTTAAGCAGACTTCCCACTTGAGTGTGGAGCCTGAAGCAGGGTTCCATCCCAAGACCCTGAGATTATGACCTACGCTGAAACCAAGAGTCAGACCCTCAACTGACTGAGCCACCTGGAAGCCCCAACTGACAAAAATTTTAAATGGCATTGTAAAGGTGTGGCACAATGGGGTTTCCATACACAGCTGCTGGGAACACAACCTGGAAATAGCAAACTTTAGAAAACCATTGGCCATTACCTTGTAAAATGAAACCTGCACATAGCCTGTGCCCAAGGAATTCCACTCGTATAGATACTCTAGAGAAACTTTTGTGTTGGTGTACCAGGAAATATGTACAGAAAGTTCATAACATCACAGTTTATAGGGGAAGGGAAAGGAAGGGAAGGAGAGGGTAGGGAAGGGAAGAGAAGGGAAGGGAAGGGAAAGGAAGAAAGGACAGGAGAGAGGAGAGGAGAGGAAAGGGATGAGACCCAATGCCTATAAATGGAAATGGAATACTTTATGATAATGAATATAAGTCAACTACAGCTACACAATTCAATATAAATGAATCTCAAAACTTAAAGTTTATAAGAAAAAAATCAGTGAATTGCACCTATATAAATTTCAAAAATCACACCAAAACTAAATAAAATATTGTTTAGAGATCTATATGTATGGTAAAACTACAAAGAGCAAAGGGATAATTTTCACACATTTTCAGTTCAAGATAGAGGAAGAAAGGTATGACAAGGAGGGGGACTGAAGAGTTTCAAAGTTTTAAGTAATGTTCAGTTTCTTAGTTTCCATGATCAATAAATATTCTAAATGTTCGATTTTTGTGTCATTAACATATTAATTTTCCTTAAACTGGACATGTAAGCTTATACTCTTTTGTATGTAAAATGTCCTTTAAATTTTAAGAAGTGTTCTTTTAAACAGAGGTTAAGTAACTTTTTCAAGGTCATACTAAAAAATAACAGAGCCACAGACTCCAAGTCTGTCTGACCATAAAGTTCATGGTGTTTTACCACCTCACACACACATCAGCTTCCCAAATACTGCATTCACATAAAAGTTTCACATTCTTAGCCCAAATGTCCACTGATGGATGACTGGATAAACAAAATATGGCATAAACACATGATGGAATATTATTCAGCCTTAAAAAGAAGGAAATTCTGTCACATAGATGAACCTTGAGGACATTATGCTCAGTGAATTCTCAGTGACTAACTTCAGTCACAAAAGAACAAATACAATATGATCCCATTTAAATGAGGTACTCAGAGTACTCAAGCCCATAAAGACAAGAAAGTAGAATGGTGGTTTCCAGGGGTCTAAGGAAGGGGAAATAAATAATTTTAAATATCAATATTCTTTAACAGTACAGAGTTTCAGTTTTGCACAATGAAAAATCTTTTGAGATGGATGGTGGTAATGAGAATACAACAATGGGGAATGAACTTAATGTCACCAAACCATATACTTAAAAATGACTAAAATGATAAATTTCCTGTTACACTTATTTTGCCACCATTTTTCAAAAGTTACACATCCTTACCTGAAAAACAATCAAGGTGAGTGGAATTTAGTGGCCGGGCACGGAAAAAAAGCGACTTTCTAGATTTCCAGGCATGGCCCACTAATTCACAGCTAATCTGCTCTCCTAGCTGCACATCATCTCCCCAGTTTCTGGGCCATGACCTCCTGGAAGTTGGTCTGTCAACCAAGGCAAATGCCATTTCTAGTTTGCCCCTGGCCTTATCCCCATGGTGATGGAATGGAATGTAGGGAAGCTTGCCAGATGGCAGATGAGTAAAAGGGCAAGATCTGAGGTTGAGAGAAACAAGACATAAAGGGGTAGCAGGTGCTGCTGAAGCAGGGTTGATGCTCAGCGGTCTGTGGGCCTCAACACTTCAGCCCATCAGTCTCCAACCACATGGTGAGAGGCACAGAGCAGAAAAGGATGAGGCATCAGAAGAGGAAATGAGAAACAGAAATCAGCTCCTGGAACGCCAAAGCAAAGAAGCCAGAATTCGCCACAAAACTGAGTTTTAAGCCTGAACACATCTCCAAAAACATGATTTAACTCATGTATAATTTAGCAACTCATCCTTACCAGCAACCCAGAACAACACACACACATACCTACACAGACACATCCCCAAACATAACATTGAAAAAGATAATTTAATCATCATCTGGAAAATTTGCCTGCACAAGAACGAGCCAGAATTTAGATGATTAACTTAATTCTCTGTGTCTGACTTTCTGGCATCACGCTGACCCCCAGCTTCAGCATTCCACTGGTCCAAAAGAGGACCCACAGCATGCTGACACTCTCCCCATTGCATTAAACCTACTCCCACAGTTATCTGAAGAATGATCAAGGCCAGTAGAGAATACATATGCAAGATTAATATTTAGAGATAAATGCTACTGAGACAGCAGTGTTCTTAAGCATTCATGAAGAATTTTGTGTGTGAAAATGCTTAAGGTTCAATTTTCAGTTAATCCTGCTGGCGGTCCTTGGAGGAAAGAAGCTGTCTGTGAGAAGAAACTGAGAACAGGAAGGTGATGGGACTGGTCAGGATCATATACAAAAGGTTATTTGCAGAACTAGGATTAAACCACCCCATGCCCCCACTCAGGGCTGGTTTTTATTGGTTGAGCCAAGGTGCCTCTCTGAGTATGTCACAGAAGCCTAGTGTGGTTCCAACTCTTCACATGCCCCACACAAGGTGGAATCAGACCCAGCTCATGTTTCAGAGGGGTTTTTGGAGGTCTCCCTTATTCCTGGCTAACCTCCAGTCTGAAGTTCCCCCAAGTGACCAGCCCCTGTAAGCCTCATTCAAAGGAGGACATTAATCTACTTTGATGTGTCTAGACTGTGCCTGATGCCTATTTCTACTTCAGCACAGACCAAAACACCAGATTTTGCCTCAGGGAGGAAAAAAAAATCAGCCTTACCAGAGTCCCATGACATACTTTCAAGCCTTTTGTGTACCTCCAGTCTCACCTCATTCCCACCCTTGACACACACCATATACTTCAGACTCCAGGGCTAGTGCAAGATAGTGTACACTTAGACAGGCTGTATTCTCAGGTGACACACCAAGGGCTGTGTTGAACCAAAACTGGCCTCTGTGTGTGTGTGTGTGTGTGTGTGTGTGTGTGTGTGTGTGTGTGAAATGAAAGAGTTGGTAGTAGTCATTAGTTCTGCTATTTCTTTCTTTTCATCACATTGGCCTCTGTGGGGTAGTTCTCATTTGAAGGAGGGCTTGGAAAAGGCCCCAAGTCAAATCTTCTTCCCCACAAGTCATACCATACATCTTCCTGCCTAGACCATCTCTTCACTGACTCTCTGATTTGCAGAAAACTGAATCTCAAAGAACAATAGAAAGTCATGGTGGTGAAAAACTGCGAAGGATGCTAGGCTTCTCTAAAATGTTTGCCAGACCCGTGTAGATCACCAGTAAATCATTTCTTCAAACTCATATCACGGAATAATAGGCATTCTCAATATCCAGTTTGCAACTGCTCTCCTGGAAAGGTCTTTAAATTTTTGTAACTGCTTTAAAGTATGAAATGGCAAGAAAAGATGGAATGGAATCCCATGTGGCTCTCCGGGTGCTCTCTGCCAACGGCTCCATTGTGTATCTGGGATGCTGGTTTCTCGGGACTATGTTTTTCATCATGCTTCTCAGAGAGCCCTGTGTATTTCTAGTTAATTGCTTACCAATGTGGCTACTCTCTGCTGTATAAAGCTGTGTGCACCAGAGCTGAACACCATCTCTGGAAAGCTGAGGACCACCTTCTTCCCATTACCACACATCAGCTACAGAGATGTAGCTCACAGATGAAACTGCTTATCTGGGTGATTCTCCTGGCCAGGATGGCACTGGACACCTTCTTAATAACAGCATCTGCCCAAAGCCTGCTTCATTAAGAGCACTTTCTTCTTAATCAAGAACCACAAATCTTGGGTTTGCAAAAATATTACTTTGTTTTTCTATCTCAAACTCTAGAATCTAGTTAATTCTAGAGAAACTCAATACTTTTGGGGTTTCTCAATCATTGCTACTTTTGTTAAGTCAGCTCCAGATTTTCTTCTGCCCTTTTCTCCTTCTCCCCTGGGCTGACCTGAGTCCCTGACGGTTTATAGAATGTCTTAGTGTCAGCATTGGCAATAGGGATATTTCTGGTCTGAGAATGTCCTCTCTCTTTCCCCAGAATATCTGAGTTGCTTAGTCCCACCTGAGTCCCACATGTGGCCATTTTTCAGGCTAGCACTATTAAGGAATCTTTATACTCACTTTGTCTTTGACTTTGGAGCCACTACCACCTTCTGTGGCAAAGACCCCTTGGTAGAACCCTAATGCCTATACAGGTTCACTGGTTTTCCTATTTACTGCTGCTAATTAGTCTTACCCTTTTTTCCCCTCAGGCAACTTTCACACCTTCCATGAGACATAGGAAAACAGCTGTTATGGGGGCAAGAGAGGACCAGATGGGTCTCTTCTCTGCCTGGCACCCAATGAAGCCATCTTAAATCATGGCTTCCAGTCCTGGCAACATAGGGAAGCTGTAGGAAGCAGACTCCTTCCAGCGACTGAGGAGAATGAGGTACACATCCTCTCTATTCTTGAACACAAACTTTCCTGTAGATTCTGTTACCATGTGCCTTGTAGTCAGCTTTGCCAAGTGAGAGGGAGGAACAAGATACACAGTCCCTCCACCGAGATCCCAATTCTCCAACTCTCCATCGCAGAGGGCTTTGTCACATCTCTCCTGAGGGAAATTTGTTCTGCAGGTTTGGTTTCAAATATTTCTTATACCTGGGTATTAGCTGTCAGGGTGCTTGGTGTGAACAACTCCAGCTAACTTAAGCAGAAAAGGAATTTATTGAACCAATACTGGGCAGTTCAGAGAATCTCTGGGAAAGCTAGGAAATCAGCTGAAAAATCAAGAGGCTGGACAGCAAAAACTAAACACTGAATAGTTCGGGTCTTGCCACCAATGAGCCTGCCTTTGTTACCACTGTCTGGGTCACCACCTTCATACACTATCTTTGGCAGAACCCATGCCCAGGTCACAGGTCCACCAGCTGGCTGCCAGGTCAGAGAAAGATGGAACATCCAGCCCCCACATTTTTCCATGGGGGCAGGCAGGAGCCCACCTTCCACCAAGGCTCATGTAACAGAGGGATCCCCCAAACAGGAAAGGCCTCAGAACCCTTCACAGATGAAAAGAGGTAAATATCCACTGCAAGGCCTTAAAATAAGGGTTAAGAACTTTATTTCCTTTACTTCTGGCTCCATTTTCAGCTTCCCTCTTATATAACTGCCTAAACAAAAGAGGGTCACAAGGTGAAAGGGAGTATGAAGGAAAATGGCATATAAATTAACACCTCATGATATATTATCTCCCAAATTTATCTCCCTAATTTCCTATAATTCCATGGACTGAGACATTTTTATTCCCATTTTGTATGTGAGAATGTCTAGATTAAGAAGGGTTCCATGATCTTGGGCAATGTGTTCATCTTCTATATGCCTCCGTTTTCTCATCTATGCATTAGGATAAGCCTACCTCATAGGGCTGTTATAAGAAGGTTCTAGTTTATAGCTTTGAAAGAGATAAAAACATTAAAGTCATGACTTCACTCTAAGATCTGGAAAGAGGAAACAGGAGAAATGGAACTCTCAGTGGAGCTTCCCAATGGGGAAAAAGACAACAGATGAATTTTGAAGAACACAGACAGGACTGGGGGCTAGCAGGTACAGATGAGAAGAAAACCCTGTTGAGTCTGGCTAGGAGCTTGGGAATGCTTCCTAGGTAAGCCCCAGGACTACAGGCTGTTCCCAGCTCCCTAACTGACCTGGGGGGGGGTTTCCAAAAATGGAGTGTCCGGGAGGCTCTCCCACTTGCTCCTGCAGTACTTACTGCATATCTGTAACCTCACTGCCCAGCAGGTCCTCAGTAATGTTTATTTTGCCAACGAAGGCAGCAATTAATTCCAGCAGAGGGGAAGGGAAGCTGGGTAAAGTTCCACAGAGGTTTCAGCCTACGAGCAGGAATTTTTTTTCCAGATGGGAAAGCAAGAGGCAATGTACTACAAACAGAAAAACCAAAGAGAGAGAGGACAAGGCTGGTATGAGAAAAGACAGATAATCTCAGAAGGGCAGGGGGTGGGGGGAGACACTTAGTAACCTAGACAGAGAACACAGTTAGGACGAGGGAAGTTTGAGGGGCTCATAGAGACCCAAGAAACATCCCCCAAAGAGAGGGGCTGAAGGCAGAAATCTGGATGACCCCCAGATAACATGCAGAGGAGGAAAGGATGAGAACGAATGCTGTGGCCCGAAGACAGCAACATTTCAGAAGCAGGGAAGATAAAGCATCAGAGACTCAGGACACAGAGAGAGGTAACACAGATGGGGCTGTTGTGAGAACGCCACGGGAAGAGTTTCCGAAAGTCAACAGGCACAAGCAGCTAAGCCATCCTTTCAGATTTAGCCCGAAGGGCATGGGGAGTGGCTGTAATTTAAAATCACAGAGCTAGCTCTGGAGCAGTGGCTCTGCCCTGGGTATTCAGGGTCCCACTTAGCCCCTGGCAGCTTTCATAGAAACTGTGCAAATCCACTTTGGTACCAATGAAGGGGTTTGTGTTCCGGGATTATGACAAAAGATGTGAGGTTCTTAGAGCTGTAGTCTCTTGGAGAAAAGAGAAAAAAGAAAAAAAAAGTGTGACATTTTCTAATGTGTGATAAAGGAAATGCACAAGAATGTTCCCAGTGTTGGCCTGAGGTGATGGGTAGTTATTTTCCCATCAGTAAGCCCTGTGAAACAATCCGGGACTGTCCCTCCTTGAGGAGCAGAGGCTGCTGGCAGTGGTCACCATCTGGGAGAGCAGGTGTGGTTGAAAAGCAATACTGACAGGCCTTGCCATGCACACACGTGCTGAAGCTGGGTGTTTATTTAAACACTGCAGCTGCTGCTCCCAGATCCTGGAGCTGTTTGTGCCTCGCCATTAGAATCCTAGGACTTTTTTTTAACGCCTTAGTTCCACAAGACCTATCCCAATTCTGTTGGCTACATAATGTGTATTTGTGTTTCACCAAAGCGCTTAGATTTTGCAAATATTTTACACGGCTGCAGAGATTGCGCGGGTCTGTCTCAATCACGTCTCAGAAACTTACGCAGAGGTCTCACCTAAAGTTACAATTTCGGATAGCTTTATAGATCCATCCCAAATTCAGACTCAAGAGTTGACAGATTTCTCCTGTCCGCCACTGGAATTACTAAACACAAATCCTTTGAATTGGAGCCCTGTCCTCTGGGACAAAGAAATGACTTGGGCTTCTGCCCAAGAAACAAGAGAACAATCTAAAAACCTTACCACCAGAATCACAATGAAAATATGAAAGAAGCAAAACTACCCATACAATAACATAAAACTTTAGAAATTACAGCATTCTAGATTCCAATATGAAACTAAATAAACCTCCTTAATCCACAGCCGATAGCCAACATCTGTGCCCATTCCCCTCCAGTGCTTCAGGCTGTAGAGCGGGGCTTACATCCTGCACTACCCTGAGACCATTTTGTTTTCTGTATTGCTTGCAGGAAACTGCTTTATATTGACTTCATTCCACCTATACATTTGCCTCTGCCTGCTCCTGCTGGTCCAGTTTGCCTGCGGGTCCAGAAGACTGTTATTTGTTGCCTGAGGGAACAACAGTGAACCTTTCCTAACAGAAGCCACTGAAATCTGTGCCAGGGGGACCCGAGATCAGTTTCCATGAAGTGAAAGTCCCACTTCTTCCAACACCACCACCACTCATTACCATCTCAGCACCTACCATGTGTCCTTTTTAGTCTTCTAATCAAGCCCCAAAGAGGGTCCTTTGTATCTTACCTTATCTCACCCCTGGGCCAGGTCTTGTCTGTTCTTAAAAATTGGGCTTTCATACAGATTTCTCTTCACATGGACAAGTGAAGAGAAATAAAACTGGGTATATGAGAATATTCTAAAGCACAAACAGAGTTGAGAAGAAAGGCCAGACACTCTGTGAGACTCCCTACCCTCTAAAGCAAATATCATTAAAAAAAAAAGAAATATCACAACATGCTCATGTTACTAATAAAAATTCAAGAGTGTATGATCTCTGTGAATAAAAGATAAACCACAGTAAAAAGAGAACTCTTTGAAAAAAATCATATTTCATACAAAGGAAAGTGTAAATAAGAGCTAGTTTTAAGGCAGAAAGTTAGTAAACAAAATAGTAGTAAATAAAAACTAATGAAGTAAAGAGCAAACTTGAACAACACCCCCTGCATAAAAAGGAAGAGAGGATAAGATATGGTAAGAGTGTAACCAAAAAATAATAAGCATTTCTGAAACATACCATAAAACAATACATACTAGAAGAAACTATACTGCATTGTTGTTGTTTTTTTAAACCCAAGCCTGAATGTAGAGTCCTTATAATAACCCAATCATTTTGAAAAGAAGTTTATACCTAGCATGTTTTAGTGAATTTTTTAAATTCCAAAAACAAAGAAAGAATTCTAGACACATTCAAGCAAAAACTATAAGTCACCTATAATTTTAGCTTCAGTTTGCCTAAAGGCAAAGGTTTGGTTGGGTTTGCCTAAAGGCAAAGGTTTACATACTACTACTTTGGTGAGTAGGGAGCATAATCCCAGGGAAGAAGTTGGGGAAGAAGAGGAGACCAAAAAGAATAAATATACAAGATCCCCTTGGTATCAAGTCAGCACAGCTAATTTCTAGAAACCTCACAGGACCAGCGTGTCTGAGTGGCTCAGTCAGTTGAACATCCAAGTGGTGATTTCGGCTTAGGTCTTGATCTCATGGGTAGTGAGACTGAGCCCCCTGTTGGGCTCTGTACCCAATGGGAGTCTCTCTCCCCCTCTCCTCCTGTCCCCATTCTCCCTCTCTCTAAAATAAATAAATAAAATCTTTAAAAAAAAAAAAAAACTCACAAGGCCATCTTCTAAGAAGTCCTTTGACCTTTTTCAACTCAGAACAATCTGTCCACAAGACAAGAGGAAAAGATTTTATCCATCGCTTTTCAACTCCCATTGGCCAATGATTTGCACACACACACCCCAACGCAGGAGTGTTAACTTCCACACACTTCTGGATTGCACATACATAATGCCCAGCAAGACCCCAGAGGTCTGTGCCTCCGCATTATCAGAGAAGCTCCAGCGCAGAAGGTGAGGAATGTGAACGCGCGGCTTGACGTGAGGCAAGGGGCTGGCAGCTGTGTCCACGTGAATCAGTTGGGCAGACAAAACTGCTCATCACAGCAGCACCCAGGGCAGAACAAGTGCCAGGATTCCAGAAACTCTGTTGAGCTCAAAAAATTCTGAAGCACCAGTTCCACTGACAAAAGTTCTGAAGTCAACTTCGAACTTCTCCACAACACTAATTTTAATTAAGCATAGCAAACCATGCCAACTTCATATCAGGCACCACACGCTAAATGCCAAAAGGCAATGAAGCAGTATCTCCAAAGCTTAGAGAGAAAAAAGTCTAATGCAAGAATTCATACACAGCTATCACCTTCTTGTAGAAAGACAACAGAAAGATATCCTCAGATGGAGGGGCCTCAAAAAATGTCCTACTCTCTTTCGGAATAAAGTACCTGCAGCAAATCCCCTGAAAACAGAAATGAAGGGCAATGAAGATCCCACGAAAGAAGTTGTAGCCAGAAAAGATTACTGGAAGCATGAAAACCACTTAAATTATGGATCTAGGTCTAACTGATGACTCAATCTGATTGGAAACCTTAACAGAAAAAAAGAAAAATACTTTATAAGGAGATACACATTGTCTACTTTTTAAAATTAAATGGTGAGGTTTATAACCATGCATTAAACATTTAAAGTCCCAAATAATTCACTGTTCAAAATTGGGGATTCATAAATGATGATTTTGTTCTTGATTTTGATATTTCAAAAAAAAGATGGGCTTCATAAGGTTGAGTTTTACATCTTTAAGTTATGTGTTAGTGGAATAAAAAACAGAAAGCTGACATTTAAAGAGGAAAAATGTGAAGCAAATAGTATATGTAGCATAAATTAAAATAAAAAAGGAAATATAGGAATACTATACATCAAGATGCACAAAAGAAAAATTAGATAAAAGTTTATGGGAATAGAGGTGCCCCTGCATGGCTCATTCAGTTAAGTGTCTGCCTTTGGCTCAGGTCATGATCCCAAGGTCCTAGTGTCCAGCCCCACACTGGGTTCTCTTCTTAGTGGGGAGCCTGCGTCTCCCTCTCCCTCTGCCTGCCTCTCTCTTCCTCTCAGTGTCAAATAAAGAAATAAAATCTTTAAAAAAGAAAAAAAGCTATAGGAATAAATGGATCAAATGCCTGTACTGAAAAAAAAAAAAAAAAGACTTTCAGAATGGATAAATAATAATAAGCTACCTAGGAGAGATTCTGTATATATTATTTTTTTAAGACTGGCAAAAATATATCCCACAAATGTAACATGTAATTCAAAATAAATTACATTAAATTTTTTTAAAGGTTTTATTTATTTATTTGACAGATCACAAGCAGGCAGAGAGGCAGGCAGAGGGGGGCGGGGGAAGCAGGCTCCCCACTGAGCAGAGAGCCCTACGTGGGGCTTGATCCCAGGACCCATGACCCAAGACGAAGGCAGAGGCTTTAACCCACTGAGCCACCCAGGCACCCCATAAATTACATTGAATTTTAAACGAAGCCAAATTTTAAAAATTGATAAGTGGTACTATCCATAATAAATATTTTACAACAGAACGCTTTTAGACATCTAAGAACAAAGCACCAATATATAAAGCTGATTCTAAGTTCAGAGATACCAGTACCAGCCACTATCTGACCCCAGCACACCTCACAATAACACTGAGATTTGACATCACTGGTGGTCTTACTTTCTAGATAAGGAAACTGAGGCTTAGGAATGTTAAGTGCTTGCCCAGGAGGTTCATATAAATAATAAGTTGAAGAGTCCAGAACCTGCTGCCAGGAATACCACTTACCATACCTCCAAATTCATGTCATCCACTGAAAGCTTTTATTTCTGTTTGTCCAATCAGGTACAGTGGTCATTAAGACACAATGGGTCACAAACATAGCAGCTCTCTCCTTGCGGTCCCATAGTTGGTTTACATGCCCACCCACTTGAGATTAGGTGTGGATCTGCACCCATAGAGCTTTCAGATAGTCTCTACCCACAGTGATGTTCCACATTATGAGTATGATAATGGCACAGATCAAGACCCCACCCATACCCCCATCACTTCAGTGGACTTGTAGGAGATGAAATTAACCTTTATTGTTTAAACCACTAAATTTGAGGAGTGGTTCCTTACTACAGCATGGCCTACATCTATCCTGACTGATTCATCATTAATACATTTTTTTTTCTCCAGGATGGAGTCAAAGACAAACCCTAACAGTATTCCACAGGAAGCAGTTTCATTGGCCTAAAGCCATTAATGCAGTAATTTTGAGCTTCAATCATCTAGCCAATTACTAATCTACATAACTGTACTATCACAGGGAACACATGGCTATCAAGAGAGGCCTTATCAAAGACTTACTGATATCCAAAGATACTGTGTCTATTACATTTCTTTTATTTACTACATGAGTTAATAATTCCCCAAAACAGGTGAGGTTAGTGTGGAATGACTTCTTTAACAACAAGCCGTGGTGATCACTGCTTCCTTTCCTAAATAGTCACAGGTGGGTTTTTTGGTTTGTTTTTAAAGAAAATCTAAGAAAGAAAAGGGTATGGAGAAAAAGAAGAAAGGAGAGGTAGGTAACATTTGATCCAAATCTTAAAAGAGAAATACAATTTTTATAGGCAGAAACTGAGAGGAAAGGACATTTCAGGTTGAATGACAGAATGAACAAAACAGAAAAAATGAAAGTGTGTAGCTTTGAGTTAACCTTCACTTTCCTTCTATTTTAGACTATGAAACAAAGCAGGAGACAGTGATTCCATAATGTGTAAACGTTGTTAATGTGTACAAGGAGTTCTAGAACAAAAAGCCAGAGGACAGAGAAAAATTTCATCTTTAAGTCGTCAGCAACTTGTAATAAGTGATATAAACTTTGTCTTTAAATTCACCTATAGATGAATTTTAAGTACATAAAGAATCAGATAATAACCTAAGCCTTCCCTAAGATTGCTTTTAAAAGACACTAATAAATTTTCAAGAACATTTAATTTAAAAACTCCTTCTTAAGATTATAGGCAGATAAATAAAAACCCTTTAAAAGTTTTCCACTTGAGGAATGAGTTCTCTCTACTAAGCTCTTTCCCTAAAGTGAGTTCATTTCCCATGCACTTGGTGACTACATTCAGAGATTTCACGACACAAATAATAGAAAACATCTGTGGATTAACTACGGGCTCTCCTTGGCTGAGTAGGAGAAGTCATACCTCGTCTTCATGGTGTCATCCCAGAGGTCAGAGTTCTTCTGTCAAGCAAACAAAGCAGGAAATTTCCAAATAATCTAAGAAAACATTCACCATTTCAGACAGTTTTTTTCCATTATTTATGATGCAGCCCATGATAAGATGGAAATTTTCTGAGGTTAGCATGATAAGTTTCATGTAAGCAAGGCACAGCTAATGGCTTGAGGAGTGGAATTCTGGTGCTTCCTGAAGAGGTCATTTTAGCACAATCTTCCCCTGACAAAACTAAGCTACTTATAGATTCCTTAGATAAGATTACAAAGCAGACAGCAGGATGTAGCCCCAATTCTAATGCCTCAAGACAAAAATGACAGAAAATAGCAAACTAAATACAAAAAAGCAAGGAACTCCTGAAAAGCAAGACAACTTTTTTTTTTTTAAAGAATTTATTTATTTATTTGACAGAGATAGATCACAAGTAGGCAGAGAGGCAGGCAGAGAGAGAGAGAGAGAGGAGAAAGCAGGCTCCCTGCTGAGCAGAGAGCCCGATGCGGGCCTCGATCCCAGGACCCTGAGATCATGACCTGAGCCGAAGGCAGTGGCTTAACCCACTGAGCCACCCAGGTGCCCAAGACAACTTTTTTTTAACCTTCAGTTTTTCTGCTCCCCATATAGACTAAAATGATAGTAAACTCAACTGTTTGAGTCAGTAATTAGCCACAGGGCTGGGCAAGCATTTCAAAGTGAATGAACCAAAACTCCAATTTTACCTAAATTGCCAAATGAATTTGAACCAAGGTTTTTGAGTTGCACTTAGTTTACTACATGAGTGTCATTTCTGAGCATGTCTTCATTCCGGTTTTTCGTCGCAAGACAACAGGATGTAATGACGGTGCCAGCTAAGACACACAGGACAGATAGGAAGATTAAAGGCAAGTTTTGTGCTTCTGCTGTCAATTCCCCTTGAACAAACTGTGTCACCTCTAGACATCAGGAACCTCCTCTGATAAGCTCGCCCTGCAGCAGGTTGGGGCACAACCTTACATTTCTTAGAGTCCTCTCTAGCACAAATTTTATAAAAAGAGGAAGTAAAAATCCTAGAAAAGTACAAGTTCCTATTTTCACAAGATTTCTCAAGCTACTTTGCAGTTTCAAAACACCAAGCTGTTACCTAAAACTATGAGAACAGAGAATTTTTAAAGCTGTAAGAGACCAAAAATTACCTAGTCTAGAAAGTTCTTACAATGATAAAGAAGTAGAAGTCATCAGAGGAGAAGTGACTGGTAAAGATCAATCAGCTGGTGGGGACCCCTAGTTCCTGATCTGGGACTTTTTTCTTCTATGCTGTGCTGCCTTCTTTGTCTATATTTAAAGTTGATGAAAGGCTAAAGGTGAAGGGATAAATTCTTCCATCTAAATAGTTCTTCAATCTGTTTCTTTCTAGCCCATATCATACTACTTTCCACATTGCTCAAATATTGCCAAGCAAAGTAACATTTACTTTCCTAACGGATTGCCCCAATTTAAATCTCATCATCTCCAGGCCTGTTCTCTGCTATTTAGAGTAAATTAGAATAATTTACCTAAATTTCCCAAGGGTTGATTTCAAATATTTTTTTTTTATTTTATTTATTTATTTGACAGACAGAGATCACAAGTAGACAGACAGGCAGGCAGAGAGAGAGAGAGGCGGGGAAGCAGGCTTCCTGCTGAGCAGAGAGCAGAACCCTAGGATCATGATCTGAGCTGAAGGCAGAGGCTTTAACCCACTGAGCCACCCAGGTCCCCCAAATATTCTATAATGTAAGTTTAAATTTCTCTGCATGGCCTGAAAGACTGTTTATGATTTGACTGTGTGTAATTCTCCCCAATGAGCATGTGTTGCTCCAGGGGAAGGCATTCCTTGTAAATCATGGTTTTTGTTTCTCACCTCTCACATGCTGGTTCCCTTCCTGGAATATCTTTCTCCCTTTTGTTTGACGGAGTAAGACTTCCTTCTCTTTCAAAACCTGGTTTAAAGAATACTGGCCCCAATGGCCAATGTCTGTTGAGATCAAACTATTAGGCAAACATGAAGTACCCACATAGCACATCCAGAAATGCCAAATTAGGCCCTGTACTAGTTTGCTAACATATCCTATGAGCACCACAATAAAAACTCATCCAGATCTAAGCCACATAGACAAAATGTTATCTGACTAATAAAATAGGGAAAGACTTTCTGAGCACAAAAGTAATAGAAATCAAGGAGAAAAAAATATATACATAAAAATGAGAAACTTCTGTTGTTTGTGAAAAGATTTGGAAATTGTGCATAGGACAAAAGATTGGTATCCTTAAAAAATAAAAAAGTCTTACCAAACAATAAGAAAAGCACTAAAAACTGCAATAAATAAATGAGCAAAAAAAGTACACTGAGATACATTAAAGAAGGCAGATTAAGATTAAAAATCTTAATCCCATTAATAGACCAAAATAGCAAATTAAAAGATAGTATTTTTAAACTATTTAATTAACAAGGACTGCATTCAGTGAGGATAAGAGAACCAGTAAAATAATCACTCTCATAATTTGCTTATGGGAACTAGATTTATATTGTCTATTTGGAAAGGAATTTTGCAGTAATTTCACAAGTCTTAAAATTTCATTTATCCCTTTGACTATATTTTTCCTTCTCAAAATCTAGCCTAAGAAAATTGTCATAAATTGTAGAAACTTTTACTTCACAGTGTTATTTATGCAGCAAAACAGGTTATATCATTACTGTGCAATAAAGGAATAATTAAATAAATTATAATACAAATATAGAATATAATATAGTAAATAAACTTTCCATTTAATATTACTTTAACAACATGATAAATGCTTATAATACAATGAAAAATTTAAAAACAAAATGAAAATTGCTTTTGCAGTATGATCCAAATTATATTTTTAAATATATGTATGCTTAGAAAAAGACTGGAAAGATCTATATGAAAACATTTACATTGATTATATCTGGGGAATTTTAAAATTTTTTCCTTATACTTTTATGATTTTACAAATTCTCTGTAATAATTTCACATTGCTTTTATAATCAGGCAAAGATGCTGGCTAAGGAAACAAAACAAATTTTATACATGTGTATAAAATTTGTACATATATATAAAATTTGTGTGTATTATCATATATGTACAAAGATGTATATATTTTATTTCATATATGTATATGTTTAAAAATTGGCTCAATCCATTAACAAACTATATGATTAATCTTTTCCTTAGTAGAATATTCCTTTTAATACCTAGTGAAAATACCTAAGGCTCCTGATGCTCACAAGACGTGGGGTATAGCAGCACCACCACTGGTGAATTCAAACAAAAAAAAAAGTCTTCTCTAAGGGCACCAGAAACCTCTTCTTCAGTTACAATTTTATAATGTTGCATGCAGTTTTGTGATTAACATCCTCCACCAGACTAAGAATTTCAGGAGAGCAAGGGTTACCTACATGTTGGATAACTAGAGTATGATCCAGGGTACAGCATGCTTGGACACCTAGGAAGTGCTCAATCAACTTTAGCTCATTATGAAGAAGAAGGAGGGGGAAAAACAAGAAAATCTGAGGTCATGGGGGCCTCTAAGACAATGAGACATTTGCCAGTAATACTCTCAGGCGTCTCATATCCTATCTCCCTGTCCCCCTATAGCCATTCCTAGAAGGATACCATATGAAAGATGGAATCCAACTTTTCTCTTTTCAAATTCATTCCCACTTAAAGTCCTTTTCACCAAAAGACTCCTTCTAGATATTTTACCTAATTAGAACCACCAAAACTTAGGTATTAATTAATACTTGGCTGGACACAGCCCACAGGTGTCTGAATCCATAAAAAGTCTTACTGTCCAGAACAAAACTCCAGTTGGCAAAACAAGGAGTCAGGTAAGATCCTTATGGGCCTCCCAACATCCCTTGTGCTGTTTCTCACAGCCAGCAAGACCTGCTCTGATCGTCTTAAATGAGAGACTGTCAGAGACTAAAATAAAGAGACTCCACAGTGCTTACTAGTCAGCCTCCCACCCTCAATCCAGTCTCCTGCCCAGGCTTTCACACCGCTGAGAGAGTACAGGCCGGGTCCCAGTGAAGGCAGTCACTCATGACTATAAGAGCATTGAGGATTGGACCATGTATTAGCAATAAGAAAGAAGAATGCTTTAGAAGGCTTGCCAGGGTTTCTCAGTTCAACAATCCAGGGCAAGCAATTAAGCCAAAAGTATATTAAGGAAAAATGATGTTGTTTACTGTCTATGAGACTTATGAGAGAAGAATAGATTGGTAAACATTTTTTAAAGTAAAACACTTTTTCTTGTTTCTAAGAATTTCATGATAAGAATAAGTTCTACCACCAAGAGGAATTAATGAAGATTTTCCAAAGTATCAGATCATGGCTAATTTTCCTAAGCTTCCAAAGTGTGTGATTTATTGATACTGTCTGGAATTTACATTCATGAGAAGTAAATTATCTAAATTTTTATGAATCCCATCTTGTTCTTAATGAGCAAAACAAAAAAAAACAAACACAAAACATTCACTGTTGTAAAATAGTCTTTGCAGCTAAAAGGGGTGCTGACTTAACCATTAAACAAATCTGGTTTTCAATCTGGCTCAGGCACTAGATAGCAACGTGACCTTGACCAAGTCTCTGTCATCTCTCCAATAGAGAATGATGGCAGCCACCTCAAAGAAGAGTTGTTAGGATTAATCAAGGATGCCTCCTATAGTTCCTGATACAGCAGATGATAAATGGTCCATATCCAGACATGAGTAAAAATAATGTCATTTAACCCAACATTTATCAATAGATACTCCCCTCAGTGCCTTGAATTTAGATAATACCTTTTTCTTGAATGTGAATTTCCAGGGGATCTTCTTGCTTGCACCAGCATTTTCTTATTTCATCTTTGCCTGAGAAATAGCAAAGACACTTACAATTGTCCCCATTTTGAAGTTGAGGAATTAAAGCTCACAGAAATTCAATGAATTGTGCATACCCATTACCCTGGCTAGAAATAAAATGAAAATACCAGAGTTCTGAGTATTCTAACTTCTTTACTCTTTTTTAAGTTTTTATTTTCATTTCAGTTAGTTAACATACAGTGTTATATTTTTTTCAGGTGTTAGGATATAGTAATTTAACATAATTTAACATGAATTCTATTCATCACCCACTATTCATTGTGACAAATGCACTCCTTAATCCCCATCACCTATTTCACACATCCCTCCGCCCCCTCCCCTCTGGTAACCATCAGTCTGTTCTCTATAGCTAAGAGTCTGTCTCTTGGGAGTGCCTGTGTAGTTCAGTCTTTAAGCTGCTGCCTTAGGCTCAGGTCATGATCCCAGGGTTCTGGAATTGAGCCCTGTATTGGGCTCCCTGCTTGACGGGAAGACTGCTTCTCCCTCTCACACTTCTCCTGCTTGTGTTCCCTCTCTCACTGTGTGTCTCTCTCTGTCAAATAAATAAATAAAATCTAAAAGAAAAAAAAAAGAATCTGTCTCTTAGTTTGTCTCTCTTTTTTTTTTTCTTTGCTCATTTGCTTTGTTTCTCAAATTCCACATATGAGTAAAATCATATGGGATTTTTCTGGTGCTGACTGATTCGTTTTGCTTAGCATTATACTCTCTAGCTCTGACCATGATATTGCAAATGGCAAGATTTCATTTTTTATGGCTGAATAATATTCCCGTGTGTGTGTGTGTGTGTGTGTGTGTGTGTGTGTGTGTGTGACATCTTTATCCATTCAGCAGTCGACGGACACTTGGGTTGCTGCTTCCATATCTTGGCTACTGTACATAATGTTGCTATAAACATAAGGGTGCATGTAGCCCTTTGAATTAGTGATCTTGTATTCTTTGGATAAATACCCAGTAGTGCAATTGCTGGATCATAGGTAGTTTTATGCTTAACTTTTTGAGGAACCTCCATACTATTCTCCACAGTGGCTGCACTAGTTTGCAATCCTAGCAACAGTGCGTGAATATTCCCTTTTCTCCACATCCTCACAACATCTGTTGTTTCTTGTGTTGTTGACTTTAGCCATTATGACTGGTGTGAAGTGATATCTCATTGTATTTTTGATTTGCATTTTCCTGATGGTAGATGATGATGAGTCTCTTTCCACGTGTCTGTTGGCCATCTGGGTATCTTCAGAGAAATGTCTGTTCATGTCTTCTGGTAATTTTTAATTGGATTATTTATTTTGGGGTGTTAAGTTTTGTAAATTCCTTATATATTTATCAGATATGTCATTCGCAAATACCTTCACCCATCCAGTAGGTTGCCTTTTAGTTTTTTTATTGTTTCCTTCATTGTGCAGAAGCTTTTCATTTGATGTAGTCCCCATAGTTTTTTTTTTTTTTTTTTTTTGCTTTTGTTTCCCTTGCCTCAGAAGACAGATCTAGAAAAAATTTGCTATGGCTGATATCAAAGAAGTTGCTGCCTGTGTTCTCTTCTAGGATTTTTATGGTTTCAGGTCTCACATTTAGATTCTTACTCCATTTTGAATTTATTTTTGTTTATGGTGTAAGAAGGCATCCGGTTTCATTCTTTTGCGTGTAGCTGGCCAGATTTTCCAACACCATTTGCTGAAAAGACTATTCTTTTTCCACTCGGTATTCTTTCCTGCTTTGTCAAAGATTAGTTGACCATATAGTTGCAGATTTATTTCTGGGATTCCTATTCTGTTCCCTATATGTGCCTATTTTTGTGCCAGTATATACTATTTTGATTACTATGGCTTTGTAATATAACTCAAATTCCAGACTTGTGATGCTTCCAGCTTTGCTTTTCCTCCTCAAGATTGCTTTGGCTATTCGAGGTCTTTTATGGTTTCAAACAAATTTTAGGGTTGTTTGTTCTAGTTCTGTGAGAAGTGCTATTGGTATTTTGATAGGGATTGCATTAAATGTGTACATTGCTTAGGTCAGAACAGACATTTTAACAGGATATATTCTTCCAATCCATGAGCATGGAACATCTTTCCATTTCTTTGTGTCATCTTCAACTTCTTTCATTGGTGTTTTATAGTTTTCAGACTACAGCTCTTTCACTTCTTTGGTCAGCTTTATTCCTAAGTATCTTATTATTTGGGGTACTATTATAGATGGGACTGTTTTCTTAATTTTTTTCCCCGCTGGTTCATTACTGATGTATAGAAATGTAATAGATTTCTGTACACTGATTTTTGTATTTGTGACTTATAATGAAGTTGTTTATCAATTCTAGCAGTTTTTTTGGTGGTCTTTAGGGTTTCCCACACAGAGTCTCATGTCATCTGCAAAAAGTGACAGTTTTACTTCCTCCTTACCAATTTGAATGCCTTTTAAACCTTTCTGTTGTCTGACTGATGTGGCTAGGACTTCCAGTACTGTGCTGAATAAAAGTGGTGAGAGTAGACATCCTTGTCTTCTTCCTGACCTTAGAGGAAAAGCTCCCAGTTTTTCCCCCATTTAGAATGATGGTAGCTATGGGTTTTTCGTAGGTGACCTTTATAATATTGAGGTATGTTCCCTCTAAACCTACTTTGTTGAAGGTTTTTTATCATGAATGGTTGTTGTACTTTGTCACATGTTTTTTTCTGCATCTACTGAAATATGGTTCTTATTCTTCCTCTTATTGCTGTGATGTATCATGTTGATTGATTTGTGAATATTGAACCAGCCTTGCAACCCTGGAATAAATCACACGTGATTGTGGTGAATAATTTTTTTAATGTATTTTTTTATTTGGTTTGCTAATATTTTGTTGAGGATTTTTGCATCTATGTTCATCAGGGATATTGACCTATAGTTCTCTTTTTTAGTGGTGTCTTTATCCGGTTTTGTCATCAGGGTAATGCTGGCCTCATAGAATAAATTTGGAAGCTTTACTTCTTTTATATTTTTGAATAGTTTAAGAAGAATAGGTATTAACTTTTTTATGTTTGGTAGAATTTGCCTGTGAAGCTGTCTGGTCCTGGACTTTTGTTTGTTGGGAGTTTTTTGATTATTGGTTCAATTTCTTTGCCTGTTTCCAGTCTTTTTTAAATTTTCTATTTCTTCCTGTTTACGTTTTGGTAGTTTATAAGTTTCTAGGAATTTATCCATTTCTTCTATATTGTCCAATTTGTTGGCATATAGTTTTTCATAATATTCTTTTATTATTGTTTGTATTTCTGTGACATTGGTTGTTATTTCTCCTCTCTTGTTTCTGATTTTGTTTATTTGAACCCTCTCTCTCTAGCTCTTTATTTTTATGGTCTAGAGGTTTGTTAATTTTGTTGATTTTTTCAATAAAGCAGCTTCCAGTTTCATCAGTCTGTTCAATTGTTTTTTTAATTTCTATATCAGTTATTTCTACTCTAATCTTTATTGTTTCCTTCCTTTTGCTGGTTTTAGGTTTTGTTTGTTGTTCTTTTTCTATCTCCTTTAGGTATAAGGTTAGGTTGTTTATTTGGGAATTTTTTTGCTTCATGAGGCTATAAACTTTCCTCTTAGAACTGCTTTTGTTGCATCCCAGAATTTTGGACCATTGTATTTTCATTTTCATCTGTTTCCGTGTACTTTATTTCTTCTTTTATTTCCTGGTTGATCCATTTATTATTTAGTAGCATGTTATTTTTGCTCTTTCCAGATCTTTTCCTGTGGTTGATTTCTAGTGTCTTAGCATTGTGGTTAGAAAAGATCTGTGGTATGATTTCAATCTTTTTAAATTTGTTGAGACTTATGACCTAATATGTGATCTATTGGGAGAATGTCCTCTGTGCACTTGAAACAATGTGTATTTTGCTGTTTTAAGATGGACTGTTCTGAATATATCTGTCAAATTCATCTGTTCCAATGTGTCATTCAAAACCACTATTTCCTTGTTGATTTCTCTTTAGAAGATCTATCCATTAATGTAGGTAGAGTGTTAAAGTCCCCTACTATTATTGTATTATTATCAACTAACTAATTCCTTTATTTTTATAACTGTTGTACTTGGGTGCTCCCATCTTGAGTGCATAAGTATTTACAATTGTTGTCTTCTTGTTGGATTGTCCCCTTTATTATTACATAGTGTCCTTTTGTGCCTCTTGTTACAGTCATCGTTATAAAGTCTATTTTGTTCAATGTAAGTATTGCTACTCCAGCAATATATACATTTTCTTTATCATCCATTTATCATAGATATTTCTCTACCCCTTGCTTTCCATCTGCAAGTATCTAGGTCTAAAATGAGTCTTCTGGAGCAGATAAATGGGTCTTGCTTTCTTTTATCCATTCTATCACCCTATGTCTTTTAATTGGAACACTTAGTCCAGTTACATTCAATAATTATTGATAAAAAGCATTTATTGCCATTTTATCATTTGTTTTGTGGTTGTTTCTGGAGATTTTCTCTGATCCTTCCTTGTCCTTTTTTTCATGGTTTGCTGATTTTCTTTAGCAATATATTTGGATTTCTTTCCTTCATTCTTTGCATATTTATTGGTGGGTTTTTATTTGTGATTACCACTAGGTTTATCTGTAACATCTCCTGCATATAGCAGTCTATAATTACATTGATGGTCATTTAAGTTTGAACCCATTCTTTATTCTTCTCCTCCCCATGTTTTAGGTGTATGTTATCATATTCTATGTCCTTTTATTTTGTGAGTCCTTTGACTAAGTTCTAAAGAAATATTCATTTTACTGCTTTTATTTTTATACTGTCACTTTTGGCTGCTCCTTTCTACTCGGAGTCCCCTTTGAAATTTCTTGCAGGACTACTTTAGGGGTCATGAACTCCCATTAGTTTTTTTTTTGTCTAGGAAACTCTTTCTCTTCTTCTATTCTGAATGATAAGCCTTGCTGTATAAAGTATTGGTTGCAGATCTTTTTTCCTTTCAGCACTTTGAGTATATTACGCAACTCCCTCTGACTTGGGATGTTTCTGCTGAAAAGCCCCCCGCTAGCCCTTTGGGGTTTCCCTTGTAAGTTACTGTCTTCTTTTGTCTTGCTGCTTTTAAGACTTTTCTTTACCATTGTAATTTGCAAATTTGCTTACAATATATCTTGGTGTGGATCTGCTTTTATGGATTTTGTTGGGGGTTCTCTGTGCCTCCTGGATCGAGATATCTGTTTCCTTCCCAGATTAGGGAAGTTTTCAGATATTATTTCTTCAAGTAAATTTTCTTCCCCCTTTTCTATAATACGAACGTTATTATGTTTGATGGAGTCACTGAGTCCCCTAAGTCTATTCTTATTTTGCATAATTTTTTTCCTCTCTTTTTTTTTCAGGGTTATTACTTTGAATACTCTTTCTTCCAGGTCATTCCTCCTCTGCTTTTTCCAGCCTGTTATTCATTCCATGAAGCATGTTTCTCCTTTTGTTTCTTGAGCTCTTTACTTCTGCTATGTTATTTCTTATTTCTGTATTAAGGGTCTCACTCATGTCTTCCACTCTTTTCTCAAGTCCAGTGAGTATCCTTACAATCATCGCTTTAAATACTCTATCAGGTATGTTATTTATATGTGTTCCACTTAGATCTCTGGCCATGGCCTTGTCTTGTTATTTCATTTGGGATAAATTACTCTGTCTTACTATTTTGTCTAAGTCTCTGTGACTGTTTCTGTGTGTTAGGAGAGTCAGTTATGTCTCCTGTTCTTGAGGGTAATGGCTTTATGAAGAAGAGGCCCTGTAGTGCCCTGCCATGTATTGTTCTCTCATCACCAGGGCCTGATATTTCTGGGAGTGTCTCCAATGTGCTGCATGTGCTCTGCTATTTTGGCTTCCCCACTTTATCCTTCAGACCAATCACCTGTAGAGGTTCTCCTTGCCTGTTATGGGAATGCTTTGTCCCTGGCCTGCATGTGGTGCATTTTAACCAGGTGTTCTGTAGTCTGCTTGTGAAATGAGACCTGTCACTACCATTGCCAGAACTGAGGCTCTGCAAAACTCCCCAGTCAGGAGATGTGATGCAGTTTGGGCCCATCTACCAGGGTAGGCAGCCTGCTGCACTGGGACGGAGGCAAGAGAGACTGGGAAGGGCAGTTCCACTGAAGCATGGGGGTTTTGGGGGCTTGGTATAAACAAGTTAGGCAGCCAGTGTTGGTGCTACATTGGTTCCTGCAGGTGGTCCTATACTCATAGTGAGGGGTGGGGAAGGGAAATGGTGCCAGCCAGCTCCTTTGTAGCCAGAGGGGTCTCTCTGTGGACACTGTCTCTATAGGACATGCTATAAGATGAGTGAATAACCTCCCCATTATGTGCCTCTAGTGCTCTTCAGATTGCTGTTTCCATGCCATGTGTCCATGGGTTGTTTGTCTGCCTTCTCTTCAAGAGCAACACAACACCCTCAAGGCTCTATCCCAGCCAAGTCTCCTGATCTTTAAAACTCCAGGTTTTAAATCCTACTAGTTGCCAGAAGTCCTACAGTTCCACCCCTCTCACTTTCCAAGCCAAATGCTATGGGAATTTGTTTTCTCCATATGCACCCCTGTGTGCTAGTCTGTCTCTGTGACCATGGCCCCCTCCCCACTACAGTGGCCATGAGCCATTTCCCCTCTAAACTACATCCCACACCTCCTACCTTCTTAGATGTGGCTTCTTCTCTATCTTTAGTTGTGGAGTTTGTTCTGCCAGTGTTCTGGTCAGTTTCCGGGGTATTTAGTTATCTAGTTGTACTCATGGGATAAGGCCAGCCTAGGGTTCTCCCATCTCACTGCCATCAGGCTGAAAAAGTCAACTAAACAACTAACTTTTAAAAGTTTCTCAAGACAGGTGATAAAGATGTAAGCGTCTCTGTTCAGTAGATCATCTAGAAAGAGAAACCTTATAATTTGTAGCAAAGAAAATAAATATATTGGAAAGCCAACCAGCTCAGCAAAGCTGATAGTAAGATAACCAGTAAGATCAGAGAGTAGTATATGGAACTTCCAGATAGAGGAATTACTTTATTTATAACCATAAAGGATTTTGTAAGCATATATGTGCCCAAAAAGAGGACAAAGATATTCTAATGCTGTTGAGCTAGGCTATAAAATAATATTTTATGTTGAAATAACATTTTTATGATTAACAACACATTTGATATAACTCTTTCAGTGAAGAGAGAGGAGGCCAGGTCCATAATTCCTTATTAGCAATTCCAAAATCCCACATGTTCTGAAAACCAAGTCTTTTCCTAAGTTTGGCATCAAAAACTCATTTGCTTAACTAACATCAGGTTATCCCATGTAGTTGAATATTCAGATGTTCCACATCAGAAATATTATACTTGGTTAGAGGAAGCTGCCCCAAATCCTTCCTGGGATACTATGTAATACAGCCACCATAATATTGCCTTAATATCTGTAGAACATTTAATTCTTACATACATATGGCCTTTAAAGTTTCAGATAAGAACCTGCAGACCTGTATTATTATCTCAATTTTAAGATGGAAAGTGCCTCAGTCTCAAACTAATTTTTATTTTTCTTTGTGTCTAGTACTAACATTTTGGTAAGGACACTCAAACATTTGCAGAGAATTCTGCTAAACAGAGAATCCATATGACAGTCATTTTTAAAACTCCTTTTGTACCTGGAAAGAACCCAGTAAATGTCTATAAAACTAGGTGAAATTAGTTCAAAGAGGAATTAAATCATGTATAGAGCTCCTACGGTTAC
This sequence comes from Lutra lutra, assembly GCF_902655055.1. NCBI lineage: Eukaryota > Metazoa > Chordata > Mammalia > Carnivora > Mustelidae > Lutra > Lutra lutra. The sequence goes on from NC_062280.1 coordinate 139,800,367, forward strand.
ATCTTAATGACTGTAACATGACTGCTAAAGAAAATGTTTTTATCAAACTGTGTCGTTAAAACCATTGAGTTGTGATGTAAGAAGAAGATTTCAGCCAAGTCATCTGAGTAGTGTTCATAAAGACATCCCAGACTATTTGCCTATATTTTCATCTCTGTCTTGATGTGTGCCCTGGTACTGGCCAAGGACCCCAGACCTCTCCTCTCTTGGATAACTGCCTAGAGGCCAGGCTTGAGAGAAAAAGAAAAAGTTACATCCTGAAAACAGCAACATAAAAAGATCAAACAGACCTACAAAATTCCTCTGTTTGAGGAAGATTTTTTAAAAAGAGTTATGAGACCTCTGGGCGGGGCTTAGGTGGTTTCAAGGTTTGTGTAGCTCTGAATCATTCTGGATTGTCACATGGAAGTGGGGAAGGGGTAGTCTCCCAGTAGTTTGCTAAAAGTCATCTGCTTCAGATCAAATTATTGGCTTGAAGCTTAGAAGTGAGGAACTAATCCTAAAAAGTACCAAAACTGAAAGAAGAGGTACATGTGCATTGACCTGGGGGTGGGGGGTAGTGGAAAGAAAGGAGGGAGTGAAGGAGGGAAGGGCCAAGGAAAAGATGGAGAAAGCATTATATCCTGAACCAGACTTTCCAGAGTTTCTCTGGTTCTTTTTAAGCTAAAGATGAACCCTGCCAGGAATGCTTCTTGCTTCTCTACTTCCCAGTAACTGACCTGCCCTAAGATAGCCAACAGCAATGTTTTCTCTGTCTGGAATATCGTCCCTCCTCCTCATTGCTTAACTCCATTCACCCTTCATGTCTCAGCCTAACAGTCTCCTCCAGTGGGGAGACATCTTTGGTGTACCCCACCATGCCCCTGCACTATACTAGGTCTTCTTCTATGTATGCCCACAACCCCTTGCATCCATCAGAGCACTTACTTTGTTTTAATTGTCTTTCTCTGCCATCACTGTTAGATATAATCTCCTTGAGGGTAGGGGCTGTATTCCTAGCACCCACTACAGTGTCCAGTCCAGGTATATGTTTCATAAATACTTATTAAATAAATAAATGTACCAATTAATAAATTGGTTCCTACCTGCCGGGGGGTATATGGTATATCTAAGAAAGCCCCAAACAGGCAACAAGCAAAAGTGAACCCAGTTGAATCTTCTAGGAACTGGTGAGACAGATTGGACTGTAGGTATGATAGGCCTTAAATGATATTCAAGACTTAAAGAAGCAGAGTGCTTTTCCCGTTATGAATGAAACACACACACACACACACACAGAGGCAGCAGGAATATTTCAGATGTATTTCAGAGCAATGAAGAACCTAGGTTACATTACCTTCAACAAAGGGTTTGTGTAAAAGAGTAAAAGGAGAAAATGCTAATGTGAAAGTAAGGACCAGTCACAGAGCATGGTAGTGACCATGCTAAGGTGTCTGAAATTTACCCTGTGGTTAGTACAGAGCCAAGAAGTATTTTTGGCTTGGAAATAAAATGTGCAGATGAGCAGTAGGGGAACAGATGGGAGAAATGAGGGCCAGTTAGGAAATGGCTTGATATTAAAGCAATGAAGCCATGAAAATCCATACAAAAAAATGAGATGAAAAAGAAGAGAGAGAAAATATTAAGAAGTGTCCAGATTACATGATTAATTGGATAGGTCTAAGAAAAATTGTAAGGTCTTATTAAGAAGTTAGTTTGAAGAAAGATTATAATGAAAAACAATGATCATAACTATCATTTGCAGAGTGCATACCCCATGCCAAGGGCCTTATATTTAATTTTCATAACTCTCTTTTCTTATTCTCTTAAGTATTATTTCTGTTTTACATATGAAAACAATTTTTAAGCATTTTTTAAAGACTGTTGCAATCACATAGGCTAGTGGCTCTCAAACTACAGAATCTTCACCTCATAGAGGCAATGGGTTTGCTCCAAGATCTCTTCCCTCACATTCAAATAGAGCACCTCCCTTTCTTCTGTCTTATACAGTAATTCTCTATGTAAGGCTCATCTTTTAAAAGCACTTTTTTTTTAAAAAATTTGCAAACTACAGAACTAGGCACTAGTAGTTAAAAACATATAAACGGGTATAGTTGGGTAGGACATCTCACATCAAAAGAATTTGGAATGAATACTGTTATGCTGAAAAAAAATAAAAAAATTAAAAAAAAAAAAAGAATTTGGTATTAGTGGAAAAAGAAGAAAGGACTTGAGGATGGTCTTAGGTCTTGGACTTAGAGTCTCCAAATTGGGTAGGGGGAAGTTTTACTGAGAGCAGGATACAGGAGGAGGAAAACACTTAGGGAAGAAAATTGCTTTGGTTTGAATTGGGTTAAGTTTAAGACACCTATAGGACAACTCCATGAGGATAAGTAGTTGAAAATACAGGTGTGGACCAGCTTATGGATGTTGGTAAAGTCATAGTACTGGATAAGATCACCAAGGGAAAGAAAGAAGGAGAAAAAGAGAAAAAATGACAGAACGCTAAGAAAAACTAACATTTCATTCATTCGTCCAACAAATATTTATTATCTACAATGACACCATAAATAGAAAGAAAAGGCAACGAAGAAAGAGAAAAAAGTAAAAAAAAATTAAAGCGAGTTCAGTCACAAAGAGGAAAAGAAGGGATTTCAAGGATGGGGTAGTTTTCAGAGTCAAAGATGGCAGAGTTCAAAGAGGATAAGATCAGAGAAAGGGAGGTATGAAATGTGACAATTTGAAGGTCACTGGTGACCTCTGCAGTAGAAACTGCAGCTTCCCCATCCAACAAATATTTTCTGAGCATTTCTAAAGTATCAGACACTGGGCCAGCCTCTGGCATTGAATGGTAAGTGCAAGACTGGTGTCTGTCTTTATAGAGTTTGTAGGTTGGTGAGGGAGACAGACACTAAACAAATAATCATACAAACTAAATATAAAATGGCAATTATGATAAGGGGCTAAGAAAAAGACACATGCCAGCCCATGGGAGTCTGAAGTAGAAGAATTAGACCTCGTGAGGGAAGGTTTCCCCCACAGAAATGATGCTTGAACTAAAATGGCCAAGATGAGTGGAACTTAAGCCAAGAAAAAAGAGCCATGCAAGGCTTTGTGGTAGAAGAAAGCCCAGGATGTGTTTGAGAGATTGAAAAATCCAGCATGTGTAGAACAAAGAGAGGAAGAGTAAGTAAAAGGCAAGAATAAAGAGGCAAGCAGAAGCCAGACTGTGCAGGGCCTTGGAGGTCACACTGAAGAGTTCTTCCTTAGGATATCTTAAGGATAATAAGTGGCCCTTCAAAAGTTAGATGTTTGGAAATGGGGAGGCAGACAGGGAGATACCATCAGATTTGCATTCTAGAAAGATGGATCCAGCTGGATTGATTGAAGGTCTAAGAGAAGCAAGATACCCAAACAAAGTTCCTAGTGACATGCGAAGATCAGCAGGAAAAGGACAGGGGTGAGGATAAATCAAAAAGTATGCCTCTTCCTAAAAGACTGGCTTGATAGAGGTAAAAATGTGAGGATATGGACATATTTAGAAGTAGAGAGGATGTTTCATGGAAATGTTGAAATTTTTATTCATCTGCTAAGAATGAAGAAAATATGGATAGAGGTGAGGAGTACAGTACTGCTCCAGAGGTGGCTGTAGTCAATATTTATTGGATGTTAATGAATGTGAAAGTTTAGAACAGCTGCCATGACAAACTCGAACAGGATCCAGCTCGTGATAACTCTTAAGAATTGCTTAGCAACCCAAGTCTCCACTTTGCTAATTTTACTTGGTGTGCACCATCAATGCCTATAAGGAAAAATGTACAGGCTCCAAAATATCATAAACTTGGAAACACTGTGGACACCTGCACTAGGAAAATCTGAATCATGGCATCATGTTGCTTTAAAAATGCTCAAAATTAGAGGGGAATGTCTTCAACACACTTGATTACCATTCCACAAGGGTAACACAGGTCATCCTGGAATTAGTCATAGGTGGTTGGAGTACTTTGGAAGTGATTTTTTGCTGCTGGCATTTTCTAAAAAAGTATAAATTATGACTAAATTTCTCCTGTTTATATGCATTGCCATTTCTTCCCACAGCTTTCATCAACAAATAGCAATCAGAGCAATATGGCTAAGAAGTAATAGCTGTGTCTTATTTCTAACACTATGCCAAGCTAAGCTGCCAAATGCTATTATCTTTTCTCTCCCCCAAGTCACAGAGGGTAAAAGGTAAGATACCATGGCTGCTACCTTGGACACGAAATGCAGTAATCACAGAACACACTGCAATTCTGATCACTATAATGAGCAGAGTGCAATACATTGCATTCTTCTGAAACAATATAAAAATAGAAAAGCATTTTTCCTAAGCAGGGAACATCATTCCGTTGAGGTGTTGGGCAGAAAATATTGATCCATAGAGGTATGGGAAGAACATATCAGAACTGGATTTTCAATTTACTTTCATTTTTTGAAAGACAAAGAATTAAGCTTTATTGGTATTACATTTATTTTATGAATCAGCACTATCTTACTCAGTTTGAACATCAAATTCCATATGTTGGGGGAAGAGTGGGAATTCCACAACATGGAGGGTTTGGCTGTCACAAAGTAGATTTGTGAACACCTCAGAAGATGTAATTTTGATAAGATGTCAATTCTCTCCTAATTGACCTACAGATTCACTGCAATCCCCATCAAAATCCATTTTTTTGTAATAGCTAAAAGCAAACTTCTCTGCAGAAGTTGAAAATCAAATTCTAAAATTCATATGGAACATGAACAAGGTTTAGAATAACTAAAGCAACTTTGAAAAAGAAGAACAACATTGGAGGACTTACATTCCCTGATTTCAAGACTTATTATAAAGACTTATACTTATTGGCATAAAGATAGAAAGAAAAATCACTGGAACAGAAGAGAGAGCCCAGAAACAGATCCACATGTATATGAACAATTGATTTTTTACAAAACTGCAAAAGCAAGTCGGTCAAGTAATGATAGACAAATGGTGCTGGAAAAATCGACAATTCACATGCAAAAATATAAACTTTTATCCACACTTTGTATCATATACAAAAATTAACTAAAAATGAAACATAAACTTACCTAAATGTAAAACCTAAAGCTATAAAAAGTCTATTTTTGGAGGAGTACCTGGGTGGCTCAGTCAATTAACCATCTGCCTTTAGTTCAGGTCATGATCTCAGGGCCCCATATCAGTGTCCCTGCTCAGTGGGGAATCTGCTTCTCCCTCTCCCCCTGCCACCCCCAACTCATGTGTGTGCTCTCTATCTCTCTCTCTCTCTCTTCCTTTCTCACTCTCTCTAAAATAAATTAAATCTTTAAAAAAAAATGGAGAAAATCTTCGTGACACAGAGTTGGGCAAAAATGTCTTAGAAATAACATCAAATGTGCAAATTGGGGCATCTGGGTGGCTCAGTGGGTTAAAGATCATGGTCTCAGGTCCTGGGATCGAGCCCCACATCGGGCTCTCTGCTCAGCAGGGAGCCTGCTTCCTCCTCTCTCTCTGCCTGCCTCTCTGCCTGCTTGTGATCTCTCTCTCTCTCTCTGTCAAATAAATAAATAAAATCTTTAAAAAAAAATTTATAAATTACTCATCCAAACTAAAAATTTCTGCTCTTCAAAAGCCTTGCTAAGAGAATGAAAAGACCCCAAACTGGGAACAAATATTTGTAAATCATACATCTGATACAGGACACATAAAAAATTCAGTAATAAGAAAACAAAAACCACAATTTAAAACTGGGCATAAGATTTGAACAAAAACTTCACCAGAGAAGATATACAGCTGGCAAACAAGCACGTGTTAATATTCTCAACAGCAATAGTCTTTGACAAAATGCAAGTTAAAATCACAATGAGGTGCCAAGCCACAGCTATCAGAATGGCAAACGTTTAAAAGACTAGTACTACTCAGGGTTGGGCAACCCCCTGGGGTTCCGTCCCTCCTTGGAAGCTTTGTACCATTACTTTGCTATCACTCAATAAACCTTGCTTTACTGCCAACCCCCCATCCCCACAAAAAAAAAATTAAAAATTAAAAAAATTTTAAAAAATCCCAGGGTTAGCAAGGGATTGAAACTACTGGAACTCTCACATACCATTGGTTTAAATGTAAAATGGTACACTCACTTCAGAAAACAGTTTGGCAATTTCTGAAAAGTTAAGCATACACCTACCGTATTAGTCAACAATTCTACTCATAGGTATTTTTCCCAGAAGGAAAAAAAAAATGCCCACACAAAGACTTGTACACAAATACACAAATGTTCATGGTTTTTAACTATTTTTATTTATTTATTTGAGAGAGAGAGAATGAGCATGAGCAAGGGGAGCAGCAGAAGGAGAGGAAAAAGCAGGCTCCCCAATGAGCAGGGAGCCCAGCATGGGCCTGGATCCCAGGACTCTAGGATCATGACCTGAGCTGAAAGTAGACACCCAAACAACTAAGCCACCCAGGTGCCCCCATAGCTGTTTTTTTTTGTTTTTTTGGTGTTTTTGTTCTTGTTTTGTTTTGTTTTGTTTGTTAATAGCCCAAAACTGGAAAACAGCCTAAATGTCCATCAACAAGTAAATGGATAAACAAATTATAGTATAACCATACAATGGAATACTACTCACCAATAAACAGGAACAATTTATACATCAGTGACACCAATGAATCTCAAAACAATTATTCTCAGTGGGAAAAAAAAAGATTTAAAAGGCAGTACATACTGGAGCACTTGGGTTGCTCAGTCGATTAAGCTTCTGACTCTTGATTTCGGCTCAGGTCATGATCTCAAGTTTGTGAGATCGAGCCTTGCATCGGGCTCCATATTACATGTGGAGCCTGCTTAAGATTCTCTCCATCTCCATCGGTCCCTCTCCCCACTCATACATGCTTTCCCTCTCTCTCTCTGTCTCTCAAATTAAAAAAGAATAATACATATTGCATGTTTCAGTTTATATAAAATTCTAGAAAGTACAAATTAATATGTAGTGATATAAAGAAGATCAGAGATTACTTGGAGAATGAAAGGAATGAACAAGAGACTACAAGAGGGCCCAAGAAACTTTTGAAGGTACTGGATTTCTTATCTTGAATATGGTGATAGTTTGAACAGGTATATACATATGTTAAAACTTACCAAATGGTATACTACAAATACTATGCAGTTTATTGTATGTTAATTACACCTCAATAAAGCTCCTAAAAGAAATTATGTCCTGTTCAGTTTAGCAAAATATCATGAATACTCACCCTCTATAGTACTGAGAAAGGTAAAAGATGTCCTCTATTAATCTTTCAGGTTTACAGGTATATATGCAAAATAAAGATGATAATGCTTACCTCACAAAGAACGATGAGAATTATTAATTAGTGTTGACTGGATGCACTGAAAGTGTTAATTGTAATGCAAACTTTTATTTTTAGTTACGAAATATGGCAGTTCTTTCAGGTCACTGTATCTAAGCATATCACCGTTGGCTGAATTTATCCCTAAATCTTTTCAATTGGGCAATCTACTTGATTTGTAATATCAGTTAAGTGTATGTGTGCTTCAAGGTTTTCAGGATATACTGGTGCACTGGCAGATAATATTCTGAATGTGAATAATATGCATATTTAATCTGTAAACTGTAAATTTGTAAGTATGATAAATATCATAAATACAATGTTATTATTGGATTCCTTCAATAATCAATTTATTAAATCCACCTGAAAAATTTCCTCAAGAGAGAATTTAATTGCTTATATATTGGGATGAAAAGCCTTTTCTCCTTGGACCTTGACATGCACTGACTAAGTGTGCTAAACAAGAAGTACATTAAGGGCACCTGGGTGACTCAGCTGGTTAAGCATCTGACATCAGGTCATGATCTCTGGGTCATGAGATCAAGCCCCATGTTGGGCTTCATGCTGAGCATGGAGCCTGATTAAGATTCTCGCTCTTCCTATCCTCTGCTCCTTCCTCCCCCATGAGGGTGTGTATGCTCGCTTTCTCTCTCTCTCTCTCTCTCTCTCTTTAAAAAAAAAAAATGCATTAAAAAAACTTGTACTCTGGTGTCACATGAGACTGAGTTCTAATCCCAGCTCTGGTGCTAACATGCAGTGAGATCTTAAGCATGTAACCCCCTTCAATCTGTTTCTCACTTTATAAAAATGAAGTAAGATGCTTGCCCTCGGTCTCTTAACACATATCATCCCGAAAAACGACACAACTATCTGTTCTTCAGTATTTAGCTTTAAACTTTCCCTGCAGTGTTGTTCAAGCACAACACTTTGGTAAAGAAAGGAAACCAGCCCTACTATGATCTTGCACTTGACCCTCTTCTAGGGTCCTTGTCAAAGATAGGTTTATTATTTTAACACATTTATTAAGTTATTCAGACATCATTCCAACCTTTGCAATATGGAAATTTGCTTGATTGTAGCTTATGAGAATTAATGAAATATGGCAACACATTAAGACATGAGTTACCTAGTCACAATCTCATTCGTTCTACAACTATTAGTTAAGTACAGTAAACAAATCTCAGCTTACCACTTGTTATAGATGGAACCATACACCCCCAAAATTCACATGCTGAAGCCCAAACTTCCAGTGTGACTAGAATTGTAGGATAGCATTTAAAGAGATAAATAAGGCTCAGTGAGGTCCTAAGGATGGGCCCCTAATGACTTGTGTCCTTATAAGAAGAGGAAGAGACACCAGGAGTACACACTCTTAGAGAAAAACCATGTGAGGAACAGCAGAAGAAAAGCCACCTATAAACCAAGGAGAGTGGTCTCAAGAGAAACAAAACCTGCTGACACCTTGATCTTGGTCTTCAGTCTCCAGAACTGGGAGAAAACAGAGTTTGGAAACAAGAGCTGAAGGTCTGAGCATAATGGAGGCTTCCTCATCAGGGTGTGAGCAGATAAGAGTGCTCTTGACTCTGAACTGGTGGTTCCCACATTGTCATCTTTAATCCCGATTTCTGAAAAAGTGCTGGTAATCCATTGGTAATTGCCTACAGAATATTTCCATTCAGATGGCCCAAACTCAACTCTCAATAATCTAACTCACCATAGCCTCTGGCAATAATATTTTGAGGGTTCCTATGTGTCAGGAATCATCCTATTAAATTTAGTTATCCATTTAATTCCAAGTACAGGATGCTTTATTTTAAATTTCCGATCCTTTGGCCTTGCACAATAGAAACCACATCCAGAAAGCATTTTCCCATCTTATCTATATTATGTTTATTGCCAAAATGTCCTGGCTTTATTAAATAAGCTAAATGCTGCTTTTTCTGAATAGTCATTTTATACATAAAAACATGTTTTAGACACTTTACACATCCCATGCCCATCCTATGAATATGTGCTCCCAGAAATTTTGGAATGAAGATGATTCTGAGGTTTACTTTTATTTTAAAAATTAACATTAAATGTATTAAATTTATTGAAGTTACCAACAAATAAACACATGGACCAATGATGGGAATGTGTCATGAACTAAGGATACGAATTGATCCAGTTCTGAGCACCAGATATCCATTTGACAAAGAATACATAAGCCCCATTATTCCTTAAACTTTAAAGTTCAACTTAATAAATATATTTGTAACTTTAGCAAATTTTAACGACTTTTTTTTTCTTTGAGAGAGCATGGGAACAGGAGGGGAGGGGCAGAGGGAGAGGGAGAGAGAGAATTTTAAGCAGGATCTATGCTCAGTGCAGAGCTTCACTTGGGGCTCAATCTTGAGGCCCTGAGATCATGTACCTGAGCCAAAATCAAGAGTCAGACACTTAACCCACTGAGCCACTCCTGTAGCCCTTAACAATAACTTTCAAGAACTTTGAATAATATTGATTCTAACATTCAAATATTTAAGACCAAATTTAAAAATTTAATAGATTCAATTTACTTTTTAAAGGTACTTCAATTGTATTTAATCAACACATTTTCCTATGAACTTTAATTCTATATATCTGACAAACTTATAAATGTGGTGAAACTTCCATTCTCTTAAATGTTCCAACACTATATATAAAGTATTAAAATTTCGAGTAAAAAAAATCACAGCTCAAAATCAACTATTCAAAAATGTAAGATCTGTGTCTTGATTCACTTTTTTACCTAAAAACTTTCAATCATTCCAGCACCATTTGTTGAAAAGATAAAAGACTATCCTTTATCTTCTAAATTGCCCTATTCCTTTGTCAAAGGTCAGTTGACTGTATTTGCATGGGTCTGTGTCTGAGTTCTCTGTTCTGCTCCATACCTAGCTTTCTATACAGAAGTGTTTTCCCAGGCATTTGGTGGGTGTTTGATTCCTGACAAAGTACCATCCCTTAAGATAACCTATAAACAGGGGTTATGATACTCTGGCACTTGAAAAGGCAAATTAGCTCCATACTGTACAGTTATGTTCCTCGAAGGCTGAAAATGAAGGAGGAGGAAGAGGTAGAGTTGTAAAGAGATTGGCCCTGTTTCTTAATTGTGTCCAGGCATACTGCAGAAATATGCAGGAATACTCTCCTTGTGGGCATTTGAAGCTGAAGGTGCGTCCTTTCAACAAGATCAGAGACTTATTTGAGGGGCTTTAAAATAGAATCTCGACATTTCAGCAGCTTAACAGAACATCACCCAGTGCCTGCAAGTGTATCGAAAAATGGGAACAGCCAGCTTGAATGAGAGGGCAAATTGCCAACAAGTGCAAAGCTCAGCCCAGACTCATTCTCCACCTAGCCAAAAATGGGGTCTTCCGTTTTCAGATCTTGTATGACGGCATATGTGCCAACCACTTTAACCTTTTGACTGAAAAGTAAAGGCTACTTTAGCTTGATCCTAAACAATTCTTTACAAACCAAGTGGCTCCATTTACCAGCAGTTACTAAAATGCATAAGGAAGAGAACTAGTATCTGTCAAGTACCTATTATGTGCCAGGTATTGTAGGAATTATTTCAGATAATACGCCTAACAGCCCAGTGAAACAGATATCATTATCTCCATTTAACCTGGAGTTGAAAATTAAAGCTTAAAAGTTTTAATAATTTATCCAAGTCCTTGAAGCAGGAAATGGCAGGGCCAAAACTTGAACTCTCTAAGCTCTTGCTCTAAATTCAACATTGTCCAATAGAAATAGAACATAAGCCACAAACGTGAGCCACATATGTAACATTAAGTTTCCTTGTAGCCACATTTAAAAAGTGAGAATATGAAACAGATGAAATTAACTTTAAATAACGTATTTTATTTATCCCAATAGATCCAAGATATAATTTTAGCATGTAAGTCAATGCAAACATTTACTAACGAGATAGTTTGCATTCCTTTTCTCATGCTAAGTCTCCAAAATCCAGTGTGCTCTTTTAGCACATCTCAATTTGCTCTAGCCACATGTCAAGTCCTCAATAGCCCTACCCTCTGGGTCACCCTTGCAGACTCGTGTTCATCCCTGGATTAGAACCAGCTGTACTACACCTGTGACAAACCTGAAAAGAAAAATGTTATAGATTAAAAGTCAAGTTGCTGAAAAACCATATATTTTCTGGTCAAAAGACAAGCAAAAGGAAGTAATTCATCAGCTGCATTCCTCCACACAACAGTCATAAATGTACCAACTACACTGGGCTATTTACCTCAGTGGGACTGGAAACAAATGATCTAAAACTCATAAATCCACACATTCGGAAAGCATAGACTACCAGGGAGAGTAGTAAATCCAAATGAGTCCTATCTGAGTTCTTCTAGGCAGTCCTTTTTAAACTGATTTTAGAGGAATCCCCCACAAATTATACAGTCTTCTATGAATTGTATCCACCACCACCCCCCACCATCTACTCTAACAAAACTCCCTCAAAGGGCTTAGTTTGGGTTAAGTAATTTCCTTTATTTATTTTCCATTTCCTTCTTGTCCTATGTGTATTTTTATTCATCCTGCTTTCTCCTCTTCCTTTCCTCTTTTCTAGTTGGTTTCCCAGATTCTCAAACCTGCACTAGGTTTCTAGTTTTGTTTTGTGTTTTAACATTAATCGTATTACTTTGCTGCTATTTTTCACTGATTGCCTACCAAGCAGATCATGTTCCCTCCTGCCTGAGGGAAGAAGGAAAAACTTCCAGCACCATCTTCAGGGTTGCAAGGGCAGAGGGATGATGGAGACCTGCACCCCACGCAACTCCTGGTCGGGGGAGAGGAGCAGGGCGGGATGTATCTGGCTGCCAGAGCGGCTTCCCAACGAAACGAAAGAAATCTTAATGTTGTAACACCCATTTACTTTCAGTGTTCAGGATTGTGTTTCCAAAATTGAAATAGCTTAATTTTTTTAGACTTCAGAATAATTTTTTTAAGGAATGAAAAGAAAAGGAAAGAAAAAAGGAAAAAGCATCTGAAATCCCACTAGCAGAATCAGTTAGTATTTTCACTTTTAAAGATCTTCTGTTTGTTTTTCACTCACAGAAGGTTAGTGAGTCACCCCCACCCCTGCCCCAAGGTAAGAAGGGGAAGAAAGTAGTTATGACTGAGTTCTGAGTTAATGTCACTAATATTTAGGCCTGAAATGAGCACCAAAATTAAACGAGCTATCCCTCTCTCAAGCTTCTAGCAATTTTTGTTTGAACATATGCCCTTTTTAATGTAACTGTGGGGATAATAGTAATGATAGTAATAATGTCCATCATTTACTCAATACTAACTATGTGCCAAGCTTTAAACCAGGTACTTGCCATACGTTTTCCCATTTGAATTCTTGTCACAATTCCATGAGTTATGGAGTGCTTTTTCCATTATACACTGGGGAAACTAAGGCTCAGCAAAATTAAGTCCAGCTACTAAGTGACAGAATTAGGATCTGGACATAGACCTGCTGTGTTCTTTTTTGCTATTACCATACTGCCATAGCTAACATCATCATACAACTATGCCTTCCAGAGCTAGTGAGTGCTTATTGTCTTTAAGAAAATAGTAAAGTACTAAATGGACCATTACCAATCTTAGAACCCAAACCTAAGAACTTTAGTTTGGAGAACCCAAACCTTTAGAACTAAGACCTAAGAACTTAAAGTCAAATATGAAGTAATATACATCTGGTAAGAACTTCCACCCTACAACTTCTCCAGCCTTGAGACAACAGAAGGGTTTTCTCACCACAGGAACACCACACTCCAGTAACTCTGGAAAAGAAATGTATGCCCACCAGTCAGTCAACTGCCATCTCTTGCAGGGTCCTGAGTTCTGGTCACAAGGCAACCACCCCTATTTTTTACAGAATCCAGAAATGCCCCTAAAACACCAGCTAGCGGGAGAAACATTTTGGTTTTGATCAACAACACTCTTTCACCATTAAGGGCCATGTGCCTTGGGCTATTTTCCCAGGCATAAAATTGAGGTTGGAGTGAGTTAAGAAACGCACATTTGCTATCCACAATCTCTGCATCCATATGCTCTACACCTGCTTTGATTTATAAGTACTTAAGAGCTTTAGAGCAAAATTGGTTTATAATAGAAAGAAGAGACCCAAAGAACCCTCAGCAATGGGTTTAACTGATGAAGGCAAAGAACTAGCCACCTCACTGGAAACTCAGTAACAAGATAGGTACCCAATGACTGTGCAATGTGCTCTTCTTCAGATCACTGCTCCCCAACATTGTCATGTCCTGCACTCAGAGAAAATGGTAACGGTATATAGCACAATGGACTAAACTGGAGGAGGGCTGGGGAAATCACTACAGTCTCCTTATACTATATATTTGTGATTGAAAAATAAAGTAAAAGTAGTAGGGAAGATATTAATGTTGAAACATTTAAAACTTCCAAATAAGATCTTTTCAGATTTTTTTAAAAGATTTTATTTATTTATTTGACAGAGACAGACACAGCAAGAGAGGGAACACAAGCAGGGGTAGTGGGAAAGGGAGAAGCAGGCTTCCGACTGAGCAGGGAGCCCAAGGCGGGGCTCGACCCCAGGACCCTGGGATCATGACCTGAGCCAAAGGCAGACGCTTAACAACTGAGCCATCTAGGTGCCCCAATCTTTTCAGATTTTTTAATGAGAAATCTAAACTTACTCCTTTAAACATAACTTTTTCTTATAAGGTCTTATGTAAAAATTTGCTACATGTACTTCCTGACTCAGTCTTCTTAAATCCTGATCTCCTTATAATTCTTGATCGCCATCAATGAGAAACTTGCAGGCAATTTAAAGATTTTAAGCATTTTATATAAACATTCAAAAATTCATAACCACTAAAGCTATATTTAACAAACCTAAATTCTTCCTCCTATTTTAAATTGCAATGTCTGTTGATAATATAAATATGTTTCAAAACCAACAAAATTTTTCATAATGAGAATTTTAAAATAATGACAAAATTCTGTTTTGCAGAATGCACACAAGTTGTTGGTGTAGTTCTAAAGATCACACAAACGCCACCAACAGGGTCCATCAATAGCAGGTGAACAGAGCTATTAACAACTGAAGGCAGTGATCTGGGTAGCCATCTGGAGCTGTGCCTTCCACCAAGGAGACTATTCCGGATGAATATTTCATACCTTAAATCCATTCACAGCACACACATCAGGAAGTTCTGTTCTAGACAGAGATCACAAACCTCTTTCCAAAGGTCAGTCTCTGGTTTTCATTCACTACATTCTATTTCCTGCAATCAAAACGACCTTTCTCTAATTATTTATCTGGTATCATCCCTTAACCTTCCACTGTCTAGGTGTCTCTGTTTCACTGAGTTCTCTTTATGGAGTGCATACTTAAACTCTTCACACCACACAAGAATCACCAAGATTTCAAAATGAAACTCCCCAAGTGGCTTTCGAATCTCTAATTTAAAATATTGTGAATTAAATGCAATTTTTAGGAGCCTTTATATTTTACTTTTTAATAAGCCCTTATAATCCTATGGGGAAGTTAATGTACCCCACCTTCAGATAGGATGATCCTTTAAAGAAACTGTGAGTGTTATCTTTCCCATTCTACATGATAAGCCTATACAGAGAGACTTAAGTGACTGATTCCAATTTTTTCCACTAGTAGACAAGGAGCATACATCTCCTAACTGATAAGCCAGTGTGCTCTTCTGTGTCACTTCTCTTACTTGAAGTTTGGCCCTATAGGTTCCCAAAGAAAAAGCAGAAAGTAGTGGTATAAAGAGTGGCTGTTTGTTACCTATGTGTCTCCAGGATCTGCCTGAAGTCCTTGCCTCACTAATTGTGGCCCAAAGTAGATAGACTTCAAGGGTGCGCAGGACCATCCAGGAGAGATCTGGATCCAGAGCAGGATAGAAAAAATCACCCCCTTCCTTCTCAACTCCTTTTCTACCCCTACTTCCCCACCCTTCAGCCTCATCACCACCCTGCATTTCCCTTGTTCGGTGAGAGTGTGAAACCAGTTAAAATAAACTTGACTGAAGGCAATTGCAGAGAGAAGGAAAACTACAAAGGATGAGGAGGGTCTACACTTGAGATAAGCCAGGGCAGTCCTTGGCCTTGAGAAGGTAAAAAGAGAGTAGTTTCTATGTGGATCTGCCAGAGGCTTTAAGCACTTGCTTGGCAAGGTCATCTCCTTCACCCTAACTTCCTCCAGCATGTGTTACTGATGGATCCTCATCATGGACAGTGCTGGACCCTAGGGATGATTATGCTGCCAATTTTCCCTGTTATGGACAAAATGGGCTGCATGCTCAGGAGGTGTTAAATTCTTAGGAGAAGGGGGGAGAGGGGAAACCAGGCACTCTTCTACTTTGGATGGATAATATAGCTATGCAAACATATGATTCCAGTGTAGCATTTCTTATGCATCACTGAAAATATGGCAAGATGTCAGCAAAAAGATTAGAGGCCGAAGCTTAGTTCATTCCCAGCTGTTTCTCAGCAAATATTTCCTACTTCCTAGAAAGGAAAGCATTGTATATTCAGCCAGTTAAGAGTCCATCTCTCTAAATGATTAACTGTCATTGCCTCAAACTCCTCTGTAATTTTAGCTTTAGCAACTTTCTTTGGCAACTTTTGCCTCCATGATTTTTTTTCCTCACAAGGATGTCCTCCTCCTGTGAGAGAAGAGGAGAAAATACACCCTGCTGGCTGGTATTTTGCCTTTCTCAGCTCAAGTTCTTGCCAAGTTCTCTTTATGCCCGTCATGCCCTAAAGTCCTAGTTAAAGCCCTCAAGAACTTATAAATCAAGATTACTATTTTATGTAAAAATATATATTTAAATTTTTTATTTTTTTAAATTTTTAAATTTTATATATACATTTTATATATAAAATAAAATTTTATTATTTTTATATTTATTTATTTTATTATATTTATATTTTATTATTTTTTATAGTTAAACTTGTTTACACTGCATTACTATTTAAATCCTTCTCAATACAGGGGCACCTGGGTGGCTCAGTCGTTAAGCGTCTGCCTTCAGCTCAGGTCATGATCCCTGGGTCCTGGGATCAAGCCCCACATCAGGCTCCCTGCTAAGCAGGAAGCCTGCTTCTCCCTCTCCCACTCCCCCGCCTGTGTTCCCCTCTCTCACTGTGTCTCTCTCTGTCAAATAAATAAGCAAAATCTTAAAAAAAAAAAAAAAAAAACCTTCTCAATACAAATAAAAATGGAATTACACAATTATTTTAATTTAACGTTTCCCAGGAAGGGCTGGTGGCTGGTACTTCAGGTGAAAACCCAACACCGTAAACCATGTGTAACCAATTCATGTAACTCAATTGTTGCAACGGTGTTTTGCCATGGTTCTTCTATTTTAGTGGTGTAAGGATATAAGGACCCTTCATCATATGGGTCAACTACAAATCTCAGAAATCACTTAGCTGTGAGCATCAAAAATTTTCATAACAAAATGAATAATGACTTGCAATTAAAATTTCAGGACTAGTAAAGTGCTAACTATGAGACTTCCATACAGTGATACATCAAACAGCCTAAATAAACTAGTGTTTTTATATATTTTTAACTTAAGTGAGAAGCTCATTAACTCAAAAATAAATCAGGCAAAATTTGTTACATGTTGGCAAGTTTTTGCATAGCTCTACCTGTGTTATTTTTTCTGATTCCAAATTCAAAATCCCATATAGTTTTTGAACACTATTATATCCTCAGTTTACTGGGCATTCAGTAGAATTGGGCAGAGGTGATCCTTCCTTCCTTCTGACGTTTTTCTCTTGGCTTCCCTGAGTTCTGCTCTCTGGAATTCCTTCAGCCCACTTAGCTGCTCCTTCTTGACCTCCTTCGCTGGCTCTACCACCTTTTCTATCTTCAAATTGTTGGTGGTTGTCAGAGCAGACTTTCTCTAGTTCTTGCACTCTATGTTAGTAAATACACCTGCTTCTGAGATTTTAAGGACTATCTCCTACCCAAAAACCAATATGGCATCTTTGACTTAGACTTCTTTTTCTCAAGTTCTGCACTCGGATGTGTTATAGAAAGCTTAAACTTAACGTGAAAGATACACAAAGCATTAGATTCAAGTGTTCAAAGAAAAAAGAGTCTAGGGAAGCAACATATTTCTGTTTATCTTCTGCTACAATGTCTCTCCAATAGTTTTTAAAATTTTTATTGAAGTGTAATTGAAATACAATAAAATGCAAATATTTTAAGTGTGTAACTCGATCACTTTTGACAAGTGTACATACTTGTGAAACAATCACCACAAAGATAACAAATATTTCATCACCCCAAAAGTTTTGCCATGTCCTTTGTAATCCTTCCCTCCCTCTACCCCTATTTCCAGGCAACCATAGATCAACTTTCTGTCACTACAAATTAGTTTGCATTTTCTAGAATTCTGTATAAATAGATTCATATAATATATATTCTTTTGTGCCTGGATTCTTTCACTCACCATAATTTTTTTTTAAGATTTTATTTATTTGAGAAGAGATCCTGAGTGGGGGAGAGGGAGAGTGGTAGAGTGGCAGAAGGATCACGACCTGAGCGGAAGGCAGATGCTTAACCAACTGAACCACCCAGGTGCCCCTCACTCACCAGGATTGTTGTTCCATGTTTTTCCATGTATCCACAATTCAATCCTTGCTATTGATGGGTAGTATGCCATCGTATGGTTATACAACAATTTGTTTATCCATTCTCCTGTTATGTTCATTTGGGTTGTTTCCAGTTTGAGACTATTTCATCTAAAGCTGCTATGATCATTTGTATACACGTCTTTGTATGGAGTTGGGCTCTTTCATTTCTCTTGGGTAAATACCTAGGAGTGGAATGGCTGGATCACAGAGTAGGCATACTTTAAATCTTTAAGAAACTGCTAATTCTGGGGACACCTGGGTGGCTCAGTTGGTTAAGCGGTTGCCTTCGGCTTGGGTCATGATCCCAGCGTCGTGGGATAGAGTCCCACATCAGGCTCCTTGCTCAGCGGGGAGCCTGCTTCTCCCTCTGCCTCTGCCTGCCACTCTGTTTGCTTGTGCTCACTCTCTGACAAACAAATAAATAAAATCTTAAAAAAAAAAAAAAACTGCTAATTCTGGTCAAGATGGTAACATAGGGAGACTCCTGAACTCATCTTCTCCCATGAACACAATGAATATATAGTTCTAACAATTAGCTCTGAAAGAAATCCAGAAACTAGCTGAGTGACTCCTACACACTGGGTGGACAAGTAAAAACCCACAACAAAATGAGGAGGAGACGCTAAAATTCAATCTAACCATAAATCCAAACCCTGGCTTGGTGACATACAACTGAGAGGAAACATAAAACTCCCAACTTCTCCCTGAGAAGTATGGACCTGAAAGGTTTATACCCCATATCTGGAGCCCAAACTTTAAGACCCCACCTGAAAGATGGGCCTCCAAAACATCTAGCTTTGAAAGCCAGAAAGACTTGCATCCACAAGACCCAAAGAAGCTATAGCAAACTCAGAGACAGTTCTCTAAGTGCTCAAGAGGACTAACTGTGGCTGTCCCCACTATGGCCTGCTGCTGGAGGCAGCAGACTAAAATGTGATGTCTTTTTGTGAAAGAGGCCTATCTGCTTATCTTAAAAGCTGCAGCCTGAAAGGCAGGCTTCTAATTTAAAACACATCTACAGTCTGTCTGCAATTATCTCCAGGGACCACAGAGGTCAGCAGGCACTACCTTCCCACTCTCCCTCTGCCTTGCTACAGGTGGCCAGAATAGTCCAAAAAGGAGCTTGTGTACACATCTGGCATCCCAGTTTTTATGGCTATTACCCAGATGTCTCATAGTGATCTCCTGGCTCTGGTGGCCAATGAGGCCTACATTTGTAGATCCCAAAGGACCATAATAAACAGAAAGCTCTAATTGGTTTTCCCTCCAGGGCATAGTGCAGAGGTTGCAAAAAGAAACACCCAGCCTTTCTCAGAAATAGGACTACTTACTTATCTTAAAAACTATAGCCCGAGGGCAGGCTTCTAATTTAACACACATCTAGGGGCAAATGGCAATCTTCTTCAGAGACTGGTGAGGCCACTGGGTGCTCTTTGTATTTTCCATCTGCCCCACACCAGGCCACCAGTATCTCTGAAAAAGAAACCAAGAAAAGCTTAGACAAAATATACTTAAGACAAAGACTGTAATAAGAAACAAAGAAGGTCATTATATAATGACAAGGGGATCAATGCAACAAGAGGATATAGCATTAGCAAATATTTATGCACCCAGCATAGGAATGTCTAAATACATAAAGCAAATGTTAACAGATTTACATGGAGAAATAGACAACACTAGAACAATGGTGGGGGAATCCAGTATCTCACTTTCATCAATGGGTAGATATCCAGACAGAAAATCAATAAGGAAACACTGGACTTAAATGATATGTTAGACTAGATAAACTTAACAGATATTTACATAACATTCCATCCTAAAGCATCAGATACACATTCTTCTGAGGTACACTTGGAATATTCTCCAGGATAGATATGTTAGGACACAAAAGAAGTCTCAACGAATTAAAAAAAAATGGAAATTATATCAAATGTCTTTTCAGACCACAATAAAATGAAACTAGAAATCAATTATAGGGAAAAAAACTGGAAAATTCACAAATACATGGAAATTAAACAGCACACTTTTGAGCGATCAATGGGTCAAAGGACAATACAAAAAGGAAGTCAAAAAACTGTCTTAAGACAAATGAAAATAAAAACACAACATACCAAAACTAGGAACATAGCAAAAGCAGTTCTAAAAGGGAAGCTGAGGGGCACCTCAAATGGCGCAGTCAGTTAAGCGTCTGACTCTTGATTTCAGCTCAAGTTATGATGTCAGGGTCCTGGATTGAATCCCCTGTCAGGCTTCCTGCCTGGCATTGAGCCTACTTAAGATTCTCTCTTCCTCTCTCTCTACCCCTCCTTTCATCTCAACACACCTGTGCATTCAGTCTCATGAGCACTTTCTCTCTCTCTAAAAAATAAATAAACAAACAAAAGAGAAGTTTATAGTGATAAACACATCAAGAAAAAAAATCTCAAATAAACAGCCTAACTTTACAGCCCAAGGAGCTAAAAAACTAACAAACTAAGCCCAAAGCTAGCAAAAGAAAGAATATGATAATGATGAGAGCAAAAATAAATGAAATAGATCATAGAAAAACAATAAAAAGGGCAAAGAGAACCAAGAGTTGGCTTTTTGAAAAGAAAAACAAAATTAACAAACCTTTACCCAGACTTACCAAGAAAAAGAAGGCTCAGACAAAATCAGAAGTGAAAGAGAATACGTTATAACTGAAACTACAGAAATACAAGGGATCATAAGAGACTATTATAATCAACTATACACCAACAAATTGGAAAATATAGAAGAAGTAAATTCCTAGAAATGTACAACCAACCAAGACTAAATTATGAAGAAACAGAAAATCTAAACAGACCAGTTATAAGTAAAGAGATCAGTCTCACTTACAATCCAGTAAGAAAAAACTTCCCAACAAACAAAAGCCCAGGACCAAGTGGCTTCACTGATAAATTCTCCAAACATTTAAAGAATTAATACCAATCTGTCTCAAAATTCTTCCAAAAAATAAAAAAAGAGAGAACTCTTCAAAACTCCTTTTATGAGGCCAGCATTACCTTGATACAAAAACCAAGCAAGAAAAGAAAACCAGAGGCCAAAATGCCTGATGAACATAGATACAAAGATCTTTAACAAAATATTAGCAAACCAAATTCAATAATACATTAAAAGGATCATAAACTATGAACAAGTGGAATTTATTCCAGGGATGCAAGGATGAGTCACCATCTGCAAATCAATCAATGTAATATATTAACAAAATGAAGGATAAAAATCATATGATCAGTGCTATGGTGAGTGCTGTGAAATGTGTAAGCCTGATGATTCACAGACTTGTACCTCTGGGGCAAATAGTACATTATATGTTAATAAAAATAATTTTAAAAATCATATGATCATTTCAATAAATTGATAAAAAGCATTTGACAAAATCAATATTCATTCATGATAAAAATTCCCAACAAAATGTGTATAGAGGGAAGTTACCTCAACATAATAAAGGCTGTATATGACAAGTCCACAGCTAACATCATACCCGATTAAAAGACTGAAAGCTTTCCCTCTAAATCAGAAACAAGGCAGGATACTCACTCTTGCCACTTTCATGCAACATAGTATTAGAAGTCCTCACCAAACCAATTAGGTAAAAATAATAAATAAATAAATAAGAGTCATCCAAATCAGAGAAGAGAAAATAAAAACTGTCTCTATTTGCAAATAACATGATATTATATACAGAAACTTAAAAGACCCTATCAAAAAATTGTTAGAACTTGGGACACCTCAGTGGCCCAGTCAGTTGGGCATCCAGCTGTTGATTTTGGCTCAGGTCATGATCCCAGGGTGGTAAGATCAAGCTCTATGTTTGGCTCCATGTTCAGTGTACAGTATGCTTAAGATTCTCTCCCTCTCCTTCTCCCTCTGCCCCTCCTGCTCATACTCTCTCTCTCTAAAATAAATAAGCAAATCTGAAAAAAAAATAAAGAAAAAGGTTGAAAGCAAATAGAAAAAGATACATCATATAAGCATTTAGCGTTAGAAGACTGGAGAGGCTATGTTAATATCAGATGAAATAGACTTCAAGGCAAAGAGTATTCCTAGAGATAAAGGGGGAATAGCATATCACAATGATGAAAGGATCATTTCATCAGGAAGACTTTTAAATTTTATGTGTATGTACAATTAATAACAGAGTCTCAAAAATATATGTAGTAAAGATTGACCAAATTATAGGGAGAAATAGAAATTCCACAATTGTGATAAGGATTTTAATACTGCCTCTCAACATTTGAGAGGACAACTTCACAAAAAAATCAGTAAAGATATAATTTTAACAACAATATCAACCTTCTTGATTTAATTGACATTTATGAAACACTACATCAAACAGCTACAGAATATACATTCCTTTCAAGTCCATGTAGCATTCACTGTGAAGAAGCAACAATGGCCAAAAACCAGCTGATGGGCCATGAAACAGGTCTCAGCAGCTTAAAGGGAGCCAAATCATACAGTGTATATTCCCTGACCACAAGAGCAGTACATTAGAATTCAATAACAAATTATCTCAAGTATCTTGAAAAGAATGCTTCTAAATATTTCACAGGTCAAAGACAACATGATGAGAGAAATTAGAAAATATTTTAACTGAATATTGATGCACATACACAAATTTTGTGACATGGAACTAACACCCTACTTAGAGTGAAAAGTATGGTTTTAAATGCTTATGTTAAGAAAGAAGATTTAAAAATCAATGACTAAGGTTTCACTTTAGGAACTAAAAAAGAGAGAGGGAGGGAGAGAGAGAACAAAGCAAATCAAAGCAGAAAGAAGTGAATAACAAAGAGAAAGAAAGAGAGAGAGAGAGAAAGAGAGAGGGAGGGGAGGAAGGGGAAGGAAAAGAAAGAGAGAGAGAGGAAGGGAGGGAGGGAGGGAGGAAGGAAGGAAGGAAGGAAGGAAGAAAGAAAGGATGGAAAGAAGGAAGGAAGGGGGACAGGAAGAAAAGAACAGAATGAACAGATAGGGGATGCCTGGGTGGCTCAGCAGGTTAAGCCTCTGCCTTCAGCTCAGGTCATGGTCCCAAGGTTCTGGGATTGAGCCCCGCACCAGGCTCTCTGCTCAGCCTGCTTCCTCCTCTCTCTGCCTACTTGTGATCTCTGCCAGTCAAATAAATAAATAAAATCTAAAAAAAAAAAAAAAAAAAAAAAAGAATGAACAGATAGGCAATAGAGAAAATCAAAAACTCCTAAAGCTGTTTTCTTGAAAAGATGAACAAAATGACAAATCTCTCTAGCTGGAGTGGTCAAGGGAGTAAGAGAGACAAAACAAGTCACCAAAATCAGAAATAAAAAAGAGTTCTAACCACAGATTTTATAGAAAATAATAGGATAATTAGAAAATATTATAAACAACTCTCTGCCAAAAAATTTGACAACTTAAAGGAAATGAACAAATTTCTTGAAAAATGCAACTGTTAAATAAACAAATTTTGGTATAAAAAATCTTCTCCAAAAGAAAATGTAGAGGTCTTGGACATCTTTTGTAAGATTTATTCCTAGACAATTTTTGGTATGGTATTGCTGTGATAGGGTATTTATTTATTTATTTATTTACCTATCTAAATTTTTAAAAATCTTAAAATGTTTATTTTTTCCAGTTTTACTAAAACAAAATTAATAGCTAAGATTGTTTAAGTTTAAGGTATATCACGTAATTATTCGAAATATATAGTGAAAGATTACCACAACAAGGTTAGTTAACATACCCATCACCTTACAGAGCTACAAATTTTGTGTGTGGTAACAACTTTATTTTTTTATCTTTATTTATTTTAATTTTAATTTTATTTTATTTTAAATTACAGTATAGATTACATACAGTGTTATTTATATTAGTTTCAGGTGTATAATATAGCGATTCTACATTTCTACAATTTGTACAAAATTCTACATAATTAGACTCTGAGACATTGCAGTACTATTTTATTTTTCTCTGTTATATGACAACTAAGTGGCCCATGATTTGAGTGTATTTTAAATCAGAAGTATTTTGTTATTTTTATATAGTACTATTCAGTATTTTCAAGTAAACTCAGACAACAGCCTTTATTTCTGCTTCCACTCATATATTCAAGTGTCGTATAGAAATTTTTCAGAGGAATTACTTTGTTATTTATGGGGTTGTATGCCTCCTCTTTTAATTAAGGTTACTTAATATTTAGTTTGCCTTAAACACTGCTTTTCTAACTTGGTGCCATTCTGCCTTTACTCTTTATGGAATTTTCAGTGAAACTATTTAATATTCAACCTGGTTTATCTAGTTCATCATGTTTGTATTTAGTGACTAAAGCTTCTCCCTCCCCCCAGCCCCAAATAATATATTTTAGCATTTTTGGATTTATATAAATCAGAATTTAAATAGTTTGTCTTATACTTTGGATTCTACATATGCAAATTCCTATAATGTTTTGAAGACAGTTTCTTACACAAATGTAATTTAATTTTTACTTACTCGTCTATACAGTTCTTTAGCTGTAAATTGGCAGGTGTTGAAGCTCTTATCCTGCACTGTCACTACAGGTAACATTGCTTTGTATTACTTGGAGTACTTACTCGATTTTTGCTTTTTTTACCTGAGAATGAGAAGCATTATTTTCACAACTCTCTGTTCATTTCCAAGCACCGTATGATTGGTTGGTGAAATTCAGACTTGTCTGTCATTAAAAGGAGAGAAAAGATGTAACCAATTGTTGCGGCGTGATAGGGCTAGAGTGATTTTCTCCCCTTTCATTGCTATTTGTGCAACACTCGATGTTGCACATCACCCAGTGCTCATCATGACAAGTGACCTTCTTAATCTCCATCACCTATTTTACCCACTCCTTCCTACCCACCTCCCCTCTGGTAATCATCAGTTTGTTCTCTATAGTTAAGAGCCTGTTTCTTGCTCTCTTTCTCTCTCTCTCTTTTCCCCTAGCTTGTTTGTGTCATTTCTTAAATTCCACATATTAGTGAAATCATACCGTATTTGACTCTGACTGATTTATTTCACTTAGCATTATACTCTCTGACTCCACCTATGTTTTGCAAGTGGCAATATTTCTTTTTTATGACTGAATAATATTCCATTTTGTGTATGTACCACATCATCTTTATCCATTCATCAATCGATGGACACTTGGCACTTTAGCATTTCTTATCTTGGGGATAAATTCCTTAAATTTTTTTTTTTATCAGAGAATGTCTTTATTTTACTTTCATTCCTGAAAGATATTTTCCCTGGAGCTTGAATTTCTGGGTTAACAGTTATTTTCTTTCAGCATTTTATGCTGTCTCACTATCTTCTAGACTTCCAAGATTTCAGATGAGAAACCTAAAGTTATTTGAATGGGTGTTCCCCTGTATATAATGTACTATTTTTCTCCAATTTCTTTCAAGATTTTTAAATTTATCACTGGTTTTTAGAAGTTTGATTTTGATGAGTTCTAGGCATATTGGGGGTCACAGGGCTTCTTGAGCCCTTTTCCAAATTTGAGGACTATTTTGGTCATTATTTCTTCAAATATTTTTTTCTGCCTCAGTCTCCTTCTCCTTGCCTTCTGGGATTAAAAACACACATATTGATATTATCTCACAGGTCCCTGAGGTTTTGTTTATTTTTTTTTTTCAACTTTTCTCTTGGTTCTTTAGACTAGATAACTTCTATTCATCTATCCTCAAGTTCACAGACTCTTTTCTCTATCATTTCCATGTTGCTACTGAGTCCATCCAGGCTTTTTTAGTTCTAAACTTTACATACTTTTTTCAGTTCTAAAATAGCCATTTGATTCTCTTTCTAGTCCTCTACGAAAAGCTTCTATCTTTCCATACATTTCAAGTGTGTTTCCTTACCTCATGGTGTATAGTTATAATAGCTGCTTAAAAATCTGTGTCTCATAATCCCAATATCCAGGTCACAGTGAGTTTAAAACATATGTTGATTATCTTTTCTGTTGGGGTAAAGAGGTGAACTCATTTTCCCGGTTTTTTAATATGTCATGTAGTGGTTGAAATGTGTTTGGGCATTGTGAATATTCTATTTTTTTTTAGATGCTGAGTCCTATTATAATCCTCTAAAGAATGTTGATGTTCTTATTTTAGTGGCAATCAATTGTTTAAGCTCAGATTGCAAGTTCTATCTTACCATCTGTGGGTACTGGTTCAAACTTCAGTTTCATTGTCAAAGCCCGTGCTATGCTAGTTAAGTCTGTCACTCCCATTTGTACTTCAAGAATGAGCCTGAGATTTGTACAGATGCATACATGGAATGAGGGATCCATTTTCCAGTTCTCCCCATGCTGGTATTCTCCCCTCACTCTCAGCCCCTAAGGGCTCCTTTTCCTGGTTCTTGTAGCCAGAAGGAAAGGGTTTCTATTAAGATTCTATCTGCCATCACTCCCTCACTATCCCATAATCAGTACCACCCTCGGGGTATGGCTCTAAGAAAGGAGGGGGAAACACGAGACTCTCACCCCTATGCGGTCACTTGTCCACGTTTTCAGAATCCTCAAATACTGTTTGTTTTGTTTTGTTTGTATTTTATCCAGTGTTTACAGCAGCAGTCAGTGGAAGATATGGGTTATATTGGATTTACTCTGCCATGCCAGAACCAAAATCCTCAGTAGATTTATAGGCTGAGGATTGGGGCTATTTCACTCTTATCCCACTTATTTAGGTTGAAAAATTCTAACAGTGGTGTGGACACTGTGTGTGCCTGTTAGTATGAGTGTGTTGTAAGTGTGCGTGTGCATGCTAAGCACTAGACCTACATCCCACAGACCAGCACAAATGCTTATCTCAAAGTGTTATTGCAAGCCTTCAATAAGATATGGAAATAAAGTGCCCAGTACAGTATCTGGCATTTAGTTCCCTTTTCCACTACTCGGTAGAACGTGCATTGAACTGCAAATAACTTGGTTTTTTTTTTTTTTTTAAGAAAAATAATAACTATGATGGAAAATTGAGATTGTTAGACATGTTCTTGGCATCTAATTATTAAAGACACTGAGTGTTTCTCTTCTTGTTCTTAATCATATACTACTCCTTCCTTCTCTCTTGCTTATTCTCTTTGTTGACCACAATCAACCATGTCAGTGAGATATTGATGCCAAGCGCGTCTGTAGTATTAACTGAAGAAGAATCTGTTTCCATAGTTATGTCCCATCCTAAAGCCTGAACTCTACTCTCTGCTTGCTTTGCATCATTATCACACACAAAGAAATTGCCTGAACGGAAACCACAAGAAAACAATAACCTTTTAAATCCAAACTCACTTCAAAGTGAAGTTCTCTATATATCAAGGTGCAATAGATGAGTAGCATACAATATTCCATGACAACTAATAGAAGATTAGTGTAACACAGTGACCAAAAAAGGGATTTTGGAGAAGTGGGAGAGAGATGGAATGAGGGAAAGTAAAGAGAGATTGGGAGAGAAAAAGAGACTAAAGTTTCCCTATTCCTTAAAAATGTAGGAAGAACTCTAGTCAAAATATAATCATTCAAATCCTTTTTAGTCTTGCAGCTGTAACAATATGACCCAATCCCACAGAAGTCAAAGCCATTTGCCATAAATAGAGGTGTCCCATCACCCCAGGTCATACATAGAACTGCATTCCTGAGGTCCCTGTTTCTAGCACTCTGCTAGCAAAAAAATAAAGAGCATTCTAACATGGAGGGTTGAAATGCAGTCTGCACAGAATTTAAATCCCTCTGATTAGTTTTCCAAACATAACCATATCTACCAGCTTTTCTGGTAGCCTTAGCTAGGCAAGTATGGACTCCAGAACCTACCCTCCCTAGGCTATTCCATCCATTTATTCAATAAAAGCAAACCTATAGCATTACCCACAGAAGATCTTTTCCGTAGCTCTACCCCATCCTTTAAGCCAACTCTGCCTGCTTCACATCATGGCTACACACAGTGGAAGTGCCTGAGAGGAAATTGTGAGAAAGACCTTTTTTTTTTTTTTTTAATCCAAACCCACTTCAAAGTAAGGAAGTTCTCCCATATATATCCAAGAACCTTGATACATGAGGGACAACAATATTCAAAGAAAATAAATGATTAGTGCAAACACAGCCTCCAAAACATGGGATTGGTGAGAGGAGTGGGAGGGGGGAAGAGAAAGTGGGTTTACTCTGCTCCAGGCCTTGGCCTCCAGAAAGCAAAAGCAGCCTTGCTCTTTGAGGTGTTCTCTCATCTAACAGGGCTTCAAAGAGAAGAACAGAATTGAGGCAGCAGTCTGTAACGGCACTTGGGCTGGAGCACTTATTACATGAGGCTGACGTCTTACATAGTTCAGCTTTTCAACGGAGCCAAAGGGTTGAAGCTCTCCAAGCATGGTTCATAGGAGCAGGCTTCTGAAAGAATCAGTTTTGGATAACAGAATCTATTTGTGGTCTGTAACCAATCAGGAAGCAGAGGAAAATAGGCATAAAGGACTGCTGATTGCCAAGTGTCACAGGTCCAAGCATACCTAACTTCAGAGAGATAATAATTCTCACTCCAATGTCTTTTTTTTTTTTTAATTTATTTATTTGACAGAGAGAGATCACAAGTAGGCAGAGAGGCAGGCAGAGAGAGGGGGGAAGCAGGCTCCTGGCTGGGCAGAGAGCCCAATGCAGGACCCTGGGATCATGACCTGAGCCGAAGGCAGAGGCTTAACCCACTGAGCCACCCAGGTGCCCCTTACTCCAATGTCTTAAGATGCAAAATGGAAACTAAAGATGACATAAAAGTAGTGCACTCTCCAGGGCACTCTTCACACAGTATGGAGAAGGATGTTTGGAGCACAATTATAGGTACTTTTTTAAAAAGCATTGTCATATTATTGAAGTATTTTTGTCAATTCCTTTGTTTTCTCTTGTTGCAAGTCAATAAAAGCAAAAGAGAAATTTTAAGAAAGTTTAAAAACAAACAAACAAACAAAAAACCTTGAAAATTTTTATTGTTCCTGGAGAGTGTTCTAGAAAAATCATGCATGGGGGGAGGAAAGGTAACACATTTAGTAACTACTCTGGCCCTGCTCTTGGCCAAGTTCTTTTGCAGTGATTGTTTTCAGTTTCACAAACCCTGTAAAGTTCAGAGATGAGAAAATGGAGATTCAGAAATAAAAGGACTTGCCCAAAGTCACACAGCAAATGGACCGTGGAACTGGGTTTCTAACTGGATCTCTCTGATTATGAATGCCTTTCTAATTATGCTGTATAAAATGTGCCCACAAGCAACTGAATTCTGGTCCTGGTTATTTATCTACTAACTCGCTGAGTAACCATAGACCAGTCATCCTATTTCTCTGGGACTTGTTTTCCTCATACAAAAATGGTGGCTCCTAAGGCTCCCTTCAGCACTACCTTGTATGCCCCACTGCTCAGCAAGACCTAAACCTTCCAGTACAAAAGACCCTTTGTTTTTTCATATTTGCTTTTTTAGGTTGATGATATCTAACCAAATTTGTATCTTGGGCAACAAAGGATTTATTTTTTCCATTGTAATTAAGTTTTAAAAATTCTATGCATCGGTGAGGGTCCAGTAAGGAAAACAGAAATCACCCTAGGTATTCAAACAGAGAGGATTTGACATGAGGATTTTATTGCACAGATGATAGAAAAGCTGAAAGAGCACCCAGGAAACCACAGCAAGGGCAGGAAGCCATTGCCATTCCTATGACTAAAGAAAAAATGAGAGCTATTGCTCTTTGGAGTCCAAAGCTGGGATCATCCAGCAGGAGCTAAAACCATAGTAGAGGCTGCCTGGTCAGATGGGACCATGGAGAGGAGGTCCAGTGAAATTTAGAGCCACTGAGGAAACACAACCAAGGAAGGAGGCATGGCCCAAGGCAGAGCAGAAGAGAGAAATTCCTGGTTTCCCCCACACATACACCCTCTGGCCTTCCTCTGATGCCTCCCATTAGCTGAACTTACTCATAAGTTAGTTAGCAAGTAAATCAGGGAAATACAGTTCCCTTGGATACAGAGCAGAGCAAGGGAAGATGGACAACAGATTTGAGAGTAAACAGGTAAATGATCCACAAAACCCATCTAACTGGTACTCATATCTTCTGATCAGCATATGACAACAAAGTGACCCAAGGGACAACCTAGAACTCTGACCAAAAACAAAGCAACTTAACATCTTATTTAGCCCATGAAGCTTTGCCTCAGATTAAATGTACACTTTCCATTAGGCTCCTTGAAATAGTTTTTATACACTTTGGATCCATCAGGTAATTAGGGACACCAGTTTGGGAATCATAATTCACGAATTTTACCAAACTGCTTTATATATAATTCTAATAAAATGGAGAGATCTAGACTCAAAGAACAAAGAAGAAGAAAACTGGATCCTAATTCTAGCCCTGTCTGAAGTGACCCTCAGGAAATGGCTTCCCTTTC
Organism: Lutra lutra; assembly: GCF_902655055.1. Lineage (NCBI taxonomy): Eukaryota > Metazoa > Chordata > Mammalia > Carnivora > Mustelidae > Lutra > Lutra lutra. Next base: position 139,830,789 of record NC_062280.1, read on the forward strand.
TCTGTATCTCAGACTTCCTGTTTGCAAACGAGCAGTCAAAATCACTACCAACCTCTAAAATTACAAAGGATTACAGGGTTACAAAATCACTACTAATCTCCAGAATTACTAAATAAATTTATTAGCAAAGGTCTAAATTTACTCACGCTACACCCAGAAAACATACCATATTTCATAGTTATACTCTTTTTAAACATCCTAACATATCTAAAATTGAGATATGTTTTAACATGTCATAGTTTAATTGGTAGTTGTGATGGTTTGTTGTATGTGTCAAGTAGGCTATGATCCCCAGCTATTCAAACACTAATCTATGTGTCACTATGAAGGTATCTTATAGATGTGATTAAAGCACATAATCAGTTGACTTAAGTAAATGAGATTTGTCCTAGATAATCTAAGTAGGCCTGATTCAAACTGCTGAAAAGCCTTCAGAGCAAAGCTAAGGCTTCCCTGATGAAGGCAGAATTTTGCCTATAGACAAGAGCTTCGCCTCATGCCCAAAAGTTGCAGCCTGCTCGTCCTCACAGCCTGCCCTAAGTATTTTGGACTCACCCACCTAGCCCCCACAATCATACAGCCAATTCTTTGTAAAAAATCTCTTAATATATATCCCCTAATAGTTCTGTTTCTCTAGTTGAACCCTGATTGATACGGTTGTGGGTTTTTTTTGTTTTGGTTGGCTTTTTTGTTTGTTTCTCAGCAATTCATAAAATAATGGTTCTTTTAACAATCAATGGTATCTTAGCTTTGATAAAATATAGGAATTTCTACTTCCTCTCCATAGCCCATATGATTATCCTCATAAGCCCCTACCCACTAAAGAAAACCTGGGAAAAAATTAAATGCCTTTCCAATCCAGCAAACTACAATTACAGCAGTCACTTTAACTATTTGATTTGTTTTCTCCCTCTGCATCCTCCAATCCAAGATGGTGGCTGGTTGAAGAGGATAGCAATGATCATACATAACAGTGTGACAGAGAAGAGGGATTCTTCAGAGCCACATGGGGTCATCTGGATTCTCATTGAGTCTCTACTGCAGAGAAGACAGACTGAGACTCTCCCTGAACTAGTGACCGCAGAGATACAAATGGGTATGCCTTGCCATTTGAGGTTATATGCTAGCACCCACTGTAGAAACTCATGCTCCTAGTTATTCATCTCCATCTTTGAGTGCTCCCCCAGAATGAATGCTGTCCTAAAATAGAGCCTCAGCTGCTTCACCAGGACCCCCAGCATCTCCATCTCCCCTCCCTAGGACATGAAGTAACTTAAAAGTCCTGGTACCAAGCACAGGCTCAGGGGGTCCAGAATTGCTGACCTGGACTCCTCACACCACCTGAGTTTGCACACATGCCATGCTGGCCATGGTACCGGGCCCACAGCTACAATTTTCCAACAGGGCTTCAGTCTTCACCACACTAGTCCAAAGGAACAAATGTTTCTTTGGCTTTTTCATTCCAATATGGACAACATATTCTAAAGCTACACTGCCTTCCCTATCTCACATTGGACCCTAACAGCAGAATAGAAACAAGAACCCTGACATCTCACTTTCTCCTTTGCCCCTTAATCGTCCCAGACTGGAAAGGCAGACTTTGCTTACCTCTCTTTACATCACCTTTTCCTTCTACCCAAGGGCAGCAACACCCTTGACTCAACCTACAGAGGCAGAACAGCAATCTTCTGAACTCTTCATTAAAAAATTGAATGATCTGAGCCCTCCAGACCAGATTCTTGATAGTCTACAGATATTTAGAAAAGCCACTTCCATTGATCTATTGAGCCCATCATTTCAGTAAGTGAGAAGCCCCAAAATATCAAGATTTACAACAGATGAAAATACATCTGAAAAGTAATTTTAATACATCATCTCTGTTACAGATATTTTTGTCACCATTAGGGTCAAGAGTCTACCCAGCATAAACAAACTCAACACACAGGGTTTTATAACTCTATCAAATCAGGAAGACTTGGATTGGCTGAGTGCATTTTACTTGGTCAGTAATGGGTAGCACGTAGAAGAGCAAATCCAAGCCCTGCCACTTAAACTACCCAAGGCCTACCTCCTCCTCTGCAAAATCCTTTACTGAAATGTGAAAATGCCTTACAAATTTCACAGTCCTATGTGCATACAAAATATTATTAATCTTTTAAAAATCATTAAAATTCTTGCTTCATTAATTTTTTTACAATTACATTACTCAGACTACTTTCTTAAGTACTGCTGGTCTATGGTGAATTTTCTCAGCTAAAGAAATCCATGGTCTAAAAAAAAAAAAAATAGAAAGAAATCCATGGCCTCATTACTGTCACCAGCAACACAATTATTATTATTATCATTATTGACTAAAAGAAATACGTTCCTTATTCCAGCAAGGCAGCTTACCATTTCTTTTTCCTTTTTTTTTTTTTTTTTTGTTTGTTTGTTTGCTTTCAAATAATCTAGGAAGGACTAAACAGATTTTTTTAACCAAATTTTATGCCAGTGTCATAAGACAATAAATTTTATCTAATTTGTTCTGTCTGCCATTTGAAACAAAATGTGTGTTGCTACATTTTTCAAACACTGAAGAGATTCTATAGTTTTCCAGAATTTTAGCAAAATCTGGTAAGTTCAAAGAAACTCTAGAAATTCAGATTACCTTGAATGATGACTGTAGGTTATAGGATATCAAGTGATTTTTAGTATTAAGAGAGGTTACTTGACTCCTGAGCTTGATGATGCTAATTGATGATGGAAGGGTTGGCCAATAAGAGCAAATGCTACCCTTCATCAAACAAAATTTGTCCTCAGGTCACTGTAACTCTTGAGAGCAAACAAATCCTAGGTCCAGTTAGGTAGGCGTACACTTGGTTATCTGAGCTCTATGAACAACCATTGCCAGCCATAGTGACAAGCAGACTTAGTGGGTGCTTTTTAAAATTTTTGCTTTTTAATGTCACCTCGAACTATAGTCACAAGGGTCATGAGCTGTCTTTCTGAACTGAAGATGGGACCTTTAGTTGCCACTGCGAAGGACAGTGATTATGAAATGCACAGGCCTGTGTCACACCTGCTTTCATGTAAGTCTGCAGCCACTGCAAGGGCTGTGACCGTTACATGGCTGCGGGCCTGCTCTGCACAGCAGGTTAGTTTAATTACTTCTTTTACCAGCTGGGTAGGGAAATACAGTATTTTATCTGGGTTCTCCACAGAGCACTTCATTTGGTAATTGGTCGTAGAAGAGAAAATACATTTTTGTTGACAGGAGCTGGGGCCTCCAGACAGAATTTCTAGGAGTCCTGTTTTTAAAGAGAGAGAGTTCAGGTAAGGCCCTGGTGAAGCTTTGTGGCCATCCCAGCGGACGACCTGTTCTTTGGGCCTGCATGAGGACATGCCTTAATTGCCATGGTTGAGGATATATTTGATTTTTGGGAAATAGCTAAAGGTCATATGGCACCAAATCCACTGTACTAGAAGCTTGGGATCAAAAAGAAAAAACATTTGACATTATATAGAATGATTTTCCTGTGTGTTTCATTCACTGACTTTAGAAGCAATTCAAAGGTAGAATTTAAAAAAGTATTTGAGCACTAAGCTCATTGTAGTCATTCAAATAACATTTTATTGTCATAATAACTTTAAAAAAGGGTATCGTTAGACCAAGCATATAATCACTGATTTAAAGAGCAATACTGTTTGAAAAGATGAATTCTAGAAATTTTAGTTTTTAAATGGCTGGATGACTTGTCTAAAGAAAAACAAGTAAGTAAAATGAAAACTATTAGAAAGTACTTTCTAGATCTTCAGGCACAGGGACTGCCTCATCCCGGTTTAGTCTACACATACTATCAACAGTTGATCAATGTTTGTTGATTTCAAAGTTTCTTGTGCATCATTGTGCAGAAGACCCAAGCAACATAACCAGATCATAGAAAGGCTTAGCATTAGTATGAAGGGGACCATGCTAGAGGATTTATTTGACTGCAAGTTCTAAGTTCTGTATGTTTCAGCAAAGCATAGTTACCAAGAAATTAACACAACCTCAGTGTTCAGGAACCAAAGTACAGGGTTCAGTTTAGCATTTGCCAGGGTCCTGCTCAAATTTGTACTGCTGGGGAACCCACAATAACATGTTCACATCCAGACAAACGAAAGCACAGGAGAGTAGAGGGCCTGGCAGAGTGAGGGGAACAAAACCCAAGAAAGGTGAGGAACAACTGCCAGACTTCACCCAGAGAGGAGAAGTCGCATGGGACATTAGATGCCTCACCCATATCTTCAAGATTTAAGAAGGAAGGAAGACGGCCTTTATTGTATCTTCCTCTTCTTCAAGAGGAAGAATTAGGACCAGTGGATAGAAGGTATAGGAAAGGTAGATTTGAGTTAGTATATAAAGCTTTCTGAAAATTAAGATTGTCCAAAAATGGAATGAGCTGCCTAGTGAGAGAAAGAGAGGCCATTACAGGAGGTGTTTCGATAGAAATTACATGGCTATTTATAAAAAAATATTATAAAAAAGATTCCTGCACCACAAATGATTGGCCTGGAAGACATCAAGGGCCTTTGCCAATTCTCACAGCCATTAATTCTAAGCAGTATCTGTGATCCCTACTTCACATGCTGTTTGTGTATATGCACTTCAAATGGGTGGAAAATTTATCTAAACCCATTAAGATGGGGTGCCTGGGTGGATCAGTTAGTTAAGTGTCCAACTCTAGATTTCAGCTTAAGTCATGAACTCAGGATTGTGAGATTGAGCCCTGCATACAGATCTCCTCTGTACCAGGAGTGGAGCTTGTTTAAGATTCTCTCTCTCCCTCTCCTTCTGCTCCTCCTCCCTAAAAAAATAAAATAAAATAAACTCATTAAAAATACTGTGACCCTATCACTGACAGAAAAATAATAATCTATCACTCACTTCCTGACATAACTGCTATTTACCACTTATCATTGTGAAACTTTCTTGCGGTTTTTCAGTTCAGTCTTAACACTAAGTAGGAAGTAACTGAATTATTAGTTGAGATGAATGCCTAATATTCAGAAGTTGCTAGCAAACACTTACTAAGCACATATTGTGATTTTGGCACTGCACTCGATACACACAAAAACACATAAGGCATAGTCTGCTCCCATAAGATGCTTATAGACTAAAAGGTCAAATTACACCTGAACAGAACTGTTAATATATTCAGTAGTAAGACAGAGGCTACAGAGGCTAGAAAAGCCCTTAGTCCTACCTAGTTTAAGGGAAGACTTTTTGGAGGGAATGATGGTTCATTCAGTAAGAGTCAGCCAAGAAAAGGAAAACAGAAAGGGTATTCCAAAAAGAAGGATCATTGTGAAATGTAGAACAGCACAGAGTGTGAAGGGATCACTAGAGTATAAAATGTCAAGTGCAAAGCAGGGAGGGGCAGGAAATGAGGCTGGGAAGACAGAGAGAAGGCAATGCACAAAAGCTCATATACTATTACTTAGAAGCTTGGGGACCCGCCACAACAGGACCATAGTCAGGGAGGTAACAAGGTTAGATTTACATTTTAAGAACAATTCATCTATAATGCCAAAGATAGTAAACTTAAAATTAGTAAATAAGAAAACTCATTTAAAGGATGACCTTTATCCACATGTACTGTTGAAGGTTTAATTTTAAATTCCACACAGATTAAAACCCGGTTAAGCATACTTAAGAATTAAACACATAAGCACAAATACATGCAGTACAAGGTGAGAAGAGCAAACCCTCACGTTGGTCTTCCTATGGCACACATCTCTCCCTACTTCCACTAACTCAACAGCTCCCAGGAATGGAAGGGTCCATCAAATACAACTCCTTCTCAATCATCTTTTTCAGAAATACATCTGGAAACTGCCATTCATCATCCTTGTCCTAATAAGCAGAAAGACATGGGTAGAAACCTGTCCTTGAAGAAATAAATATGGGAAATCTTTCCTTCTTTATTTTTAATTTCTTCCTTTTCATTTTTTCCCCCAAAATGTTCCTATCACTATGGCCTGGTGGGGAAGGAGAAACCTAAAGTCCAAGTTACTATCAGAGATGATTGTTCTCTCACTGATCATTCTTTTGAGACCAAAATGATGGTGACATACAACTTAAAAATCATTTCTGTAAGTCTCAGGGATATATCTGGCTTTACCCAATGAGGTCACCCATCTAAGACAATATAAATAAAACTCCCGGTCTACTCTATCTTATTTATTCAGAATGAAAATCTCCTATTCACTAAACATGCTATAACTCTTTTATCCTCCTGTTTCCATCCTTGGTGACAGAGTTGGTGATAGAAAGTCCGTTTTTTCCAACACATATTATAAAACAGGTGCATCCTCCCATTAATTTAGTTAAATTCTTAAGAGTCAGGTGCAAACTATCTCAGGTTCTCCACACTAAGTTTCTTTTTTCTTCTTTCTTAAGTTTTTATTTGAACTCCAGTTAGGTAACATATAGTGTAATGTTCCACACTAAGTTTCTAAATAGTGTACACATGTGAATGAATCTATTTCTTTTTTCAAAAGCAAAAACTAATTTCTACTTCCTTATAATTCTGTCACAAAGCCATAAGAAAACTACAGGAAAATAATCCAGCAATTTGGAGGGCTGGAGTTTTGCAACAATTTGCAAATGCTTCATAAGCTCACCAAAGCTTGTCTCAGAATTGAATCTCATCAAACAAGAAAAAACTATTATGGTAACATGGCCACCAAATAAAGGCAGATGCTTCCTCCTCCTTTTTATCTCTAGTCCCCAAACTCGATTATTTTCCACACAAAGTTTTAACAACGTGGAGCAAAGAGAAGACCTAAAATTTTGCTACTATATTTATCCAACAAAGTCTAAGTATCTGTCTAATGGCATACTTTTGCTAATGTTCATTTTTCATCATCAGATCTTTCACTTAAGGTGACAAAATTTCTCATGAGCTCTTTCAGGGACAAAATGAAACCTGCCATCTAAGGGAAGACGCACAGGCAGACTTCACAGGAGAGCTGGACCCCAGCCTTGTCCTTGTCAGTAACTTAGCTGTGTGACATGGACAGCAAGGGGGTTCATTAAAAGTATTCCTCTGGCTTTCTCTGTCTCCGTGTGTGTCTGTCTCTCCCTCTCCATCTCCCCTAGGCAAAACAATAACAACTAGAGGAATTTCTCTAAAGAAGTTAAGTCAACTTTTTGGGAAGAATTAGGGCTGCTTGGAAGATAAAAGCCCAGATTAAAGCTCTTCTCATTCTGAAATGTTAAGGCCCCTTTTTGGTTAAAGGCTGACTCCATATCAGCTCACTCTAAAGTAAAGCCTGCCAGTCCACAGACTCCACTTTCAGATGCAATGCACAGAAAGCTTTCCCTTTATAAAAGGGAAGAGGAAAAATCATCTAACATACTTAACAGAATTAACAGAAAAATGGCAATACCTAGATGTATCACTATAACAATTTCAGATAGGAAATATATGGAATATTCACCTCTTCTGCAATTTTTATGAGAAAGTTACTTGAGCATTTATTCCAGGAAAGTGAAATCAAAACACAAAAACTGGAAATCAAAAAGATGGCTGGAACTCAACCAAGTAACCAATAAAAAGAAATTATATAGATGACAGTTGTGTGTCTGGCTAAGCAGCTGGCCCAATTAGAACAAGATATCAGTACATTCCATTAAAATATCTTCAAAAAAATTTTATAGGTTTCCAAGCAGTGGACAGAATCACAAAGATGCATAATATTAGGAACACAATAATAAAAGGAGAAAAGTTTCCTATCCCAATAATCAATTAACATTTAGAAACATCAAGGAAAAAAAAACTATGTTGAAAAAAAGCATAGTACAGACATAAAGCAAACTAAAATACCAAACTACCAAATAACTTTGAATACTTAACAAATTATAAGAGAAGAAAACCCATTTATCTTTTGGCCTGTGCAGAAGGAATAATATCTGTTGAAGGGTCAAGAGTTTATGTTATTAGACATAAGGAGAAAGAAACATAACCTTAAACTGTGGAAATACAAACTGTGTTGGCTGTGAAATGCAAACATATTATTTTCATGCATAATAATAAAATAGCTTTAAATTTTTATAATCAATCCACTATGTAAGATTTAAATACTGTTACAGAACAAAATGTAAATGTTAATAACCTTAATAATATAAAAATAAAGATTCAGTGGTCAGAAGATGGAAGGTGAGATAATATAAAACAGACAAGAAGGAAGGCTAAGAATATGAATATCCCCATCTACCATAGTGAGGAGGCAAGAGATCACCTCTAAAGTTGATTGCACAAGATTTGAGGTTTAGAGGTATATAGAAAACACCACAATTTTTAAATAGTCATTATCAAAAATTGAAAGAGGGGATAAATGGATGCTGTGAAGTAGGTTAAGATTCCACTTATAGAGAGAAGACAAAACATCTTAAATTGATGAACCAAAAAATATATATATACAATTATCACAATCAAGAAAACAGAAAGCACTCCAGCTTTGTCAGACAGATGGCGTATAATACCAAGAATTAATTACAAGAGTACTGGAAACGTTCAAAAAAGGGAAAAGTAAAAACTATTTTAAAAATATAAGAGTTAGGGGTGCCTGGGTGGCTCAGTCATTAAGCACCTGCCTTCAGCTCAGGTCATGATCCCAGGATACTGGGATCCAGCTCGTGTCCAGCTCCCTGCTTAGCAGGAAGCCTGCTTCTCTCCCTCTCCCACTGCCTGCACTTGTGTTCCCTCTCTCACTCTCCCTCTCTCTGTCAAATAAATAAAATCTTATAATATATATATGTGTGTGTGTGTGTGTGTGTGTGTATGGACACACACACACACACACACACATATATATATATAGGAGTTGGCAAAAGAGTGACCAATAGTATTTGACAGAAGGAGGAATAGAAAGGCTAAGGTCAGAGGAGGAACACTGAGGCAAAATCATGAGTTCAGTTTGGGGAATAATTAAATAATCACAGGGGCCATGTATAATTATCAATTAAGTGGTAAAAAAAAAAAAAAACGACCTCAATGTCCTCAATCCTCCAATATGTACACATACCTGTCTTCTGACATTGCTTTTTTTTTCAGTTTTGTTAAGATATAATTGACTTAGAGCTCTGTAATGTTTAAGGTATATTATATGATGACTTAACATAAATATATATATATATATATATATAAATGATTACAATACTTTAGTTAGTATCTTTTTCCTCATATAGTTACAAAAACTAAAAGAAATGTTTTCCTTCTGATGAGAATTACTGTTAATGATGAGATCTACTGTTACCAACTTTTAAATATGCCATACATCAGTGTTAACTACAGCCATTATGTTGTACCTCATATCTCCAGTGCTTATTTATCTTGTAAGTGGAAGTTTATACCTTTTGGTTATCTTCCTGCAATTCCCCTTCTCCCTACCTCCTTTCTCTAATAACCACAAATGTGATCTCTTTTTCTATAAGTTTGTTTGCTTTATATTCCACATATAAATGAGACCATATAGTATCTGTCTTTCCCTAATTTCACTTAGCATAATGCCCTGAAGGTTTATCTGTGTCGTCACAAATAGCAGGATTTCCCTTTTTTTTAAATGACTGAATAACATCCTATTATATATACATATATATCACATTTTCTTCATCCAATCATCTGTTGATGTATATATACTTAGGTATCCATGTCTTGGCTATTATAAATAGTACTACAATGAATAAGATATCTTTTTGAGATAGTGATTTTGTTTACTTCAGATAAATACCCAGAAGTAGAATTACTGGATCATATGGTAGTTCTTTTTTTAATCTTTTGAGGAACTTCCATACTGTTTTCTATAGTGGCTACACCAATTTATATTCACACCAACAATGCACAGGATTCCCTTTTCTCTACATCTTTGTCAGCATTTGTTGCCTCTTATCTTTTTGATGATGGCCATTCTAACAAATGTGAGGTGATATCTCATCACGCTTTTGATTTGCATTTCCATAACACTCAGTGATGTTGAGCACTTTTTCATCTACCTGTTGGCCATTTGAATATCTTTGTCAAAAATGTCTATTCTGTGAGGTGCCTGGGTTGCTCAGTGGGTTAAGCCTCTGCCTTTGGCTCAGGTCATGATCTCAGGGTCCTGGAATTGAGCCCCACATCAGGCTCTCTGCTCAGCAGGGAGCCTGCTTCCCCCCGCCTCTCTCTCTCTCTTTCTTTCTCTCTCTCGCCTGCCTCTCTGCCTACTTGCGATCTCTGTCAAATAAATAAATAATATCTTTTTTTAAAAAAGTCTATTCTGACATCCTCTCAAAAAGAATGTCAAGAAGGGAAAAGAATAGGGTTCTAAAATAGAGAAGTTAGGGAGGTTAGCTTGTAACTGTAGGGAAAAAACCAATGGAGACGGCTCCTACTGGGTTCCAGCCTTCTAGAATCCCTTTGGGCATGTGCACCTGTGACTGGCAATGCCTGTGTTTCTGTGGTTTGTGGTTTTATTTACTTTTGCCTGATTTGCCCTGCCTTCTCAGTAAACTGGATGGGTAGGAGCTGTAGATTCTACTTCCTCTGAAACTACACATGACTCCTAAAGTGTTCCACACGTATGTGGCACATAAACAAGACTAACCAACTCGACAAGAAAGTGAAGTAGAACCTATTAATGCCCTGAGTAGAAACCAGTCTGAGACCTCAACCACTGAGTTCAGGATTGATGCCTTCTGGAAGCATGTTTGTTTTCATTAAGAACTACCACCATTGCACTGTAACCATCCAGTAAATAGATTTCATGATTGACTAAAACAATGAACAATGCTTGAATTACAGCTAACATTTTAGAGCCCTACCAAAACTTTAAATTGACATAGTAAATAACTTTGGTCTCAAGTCAGAAGTCACCTTCTCAGAGAGGCCTGTTCAGACCGTCAAGCCAAAGCTACTTCCAATCACTCTCTATCACATGACCTGATTTTACCTTCTGCTTAGCACTTACCTTTATGGAAATTATCTCACTTATTTATTTTTTATTATTTATTTTATTATTATTATTTATTTTATTATTTATCCATTTATTAGCTTATTGTCTGTCTCCAGTCACTAGAATACAGCCTGCACGAGATCAGGGATGTTGTCATAATCTCTACTCTATCCCCAGTCTCTAGAACAGAGGTGAGCACATCTTAGGTACTGATCGAATCTGTGTTGAATCTCAAATGTATGCTGCATCTTTCCTCATCTGATGTACAGATATGTCCTAGCTGGAATTTTTTAGAATTAGAGAACATATAGACATTAAAATTAACTAAAATCAGGACTGGAGACCACCAGGACCTCCTCATAGTAAAACAAATATTTCTGCCAAAATAAATGCTTGGATGAAATAATTTTTTTAGAGAACACTCATTAATAGCTTTAAAGGATAGTTTATTGTAAATATGCAGCTAAAAAATAAGTGTAAAGTGGACTCTCCTACCAATTGCTGGCATATAGAAGAGATTCCCCACCTATAGGGAATAGGCACATCATGTAGCAAAACACTTAATGCTGTCCCAGGATGGATTACATCATTTGTGGTGCCCAGTGCAAATTAAAAATGCAGGGTCACTTGTCCAAAAAGAACTAATAATTTAACAATGACAACAACAGAACATTAAAACCAATGCAGGGCTCTTCTGAATGCAATGCAGCATCCCTGAGCAACTGCACGGGTCACATATCCTGCTTTTTCTTCATCAAACAGGAAAATCAGTCGAGGAGGGTGATGGTGACACTAGTCAGAAAGACGGCTCTCAGGGGCTGTGTGTCACCAGAAGACCAAAGGTACCCTAGCTTATCACTCTCACGGGTGTGTGTGTGGGCGCGCGCACGTGTGTGCTTTGCACTCATGTAAGCAAATACCTCCATTCTATTACCTAGCAGCATACAATGGTTACCAAAGAGTGACAATTTTGATAGGAAGTGGGGGAAGCTCAGAGAAGAGGGTGTGTCCTGGCTAGCGAATGAGAAAGGAGAAGAAGCTGGGAGAAATCAGGAAGACCAAACCAACCTCCAGTAGCAAGATGTGTCACAAGTCAAGGGAAAGTTGCTCCAAATTGCAATAAAGTAATTTATGACCTGAAAATGAATATGATAACTAATATGTTGAAATACAGAATTAAAATTCAAATGTATTAGGGCACCTAGGTGACTCAGTCAGTTAAGCCTCTAATTCTTGATTTCACCTCAGGTCATAATCTCAGGGTTATGAGATCAAGCCCCACATTGGGCTCCATGCTTGGTGTGGAGCCTGCTTAAGATTTTAAGATCTCTCCCTCTCAATTTGACCCTCTCCTTCCTCTCTATCTCTAAAAAAAAAAAAAAAAAAAAAAAAAAAAAAATTTAGAAAAATGCAAATATATCACAACTAGTAAAATGTTAAGCTAAAACAAAAAACATTAATTGGCTTATTGTGAAGACTTTTTCAGGTCCCAAAAAGTAGACTGCAAAATTATAGAATAGGGATAGCATTTTTTTTAATAATATAGAAATTCTAATTTACCAGAAGCTTACTAAAATGCAGTTATAGGACAGGCTTACTCTAAAAAAAGATGGGGGTTGGGGGGAAATGGGTAATCTTAGACTGCATTAATAAATTAACAAAAGCCCCAAACATAAGATATAATAATCCCACTTTGTCTTATAACCCCAAGCAGGTTATAATACTGATTTGGTCGAATAATATGATTTTGAAGATAGCAACACAACTCCTCAAGAGGTTAAAAAAACAAAACAAAACAAACAAGAAACTAAAACAAAACCTGCCCACGCTACAAGATTTGCAGTGCAAAGCCAGGGCTTGGACCCAGTTATATCTAGGCCATTAATAACACCCACTGTATTATGGCTCCTTCAAGCCATAATTGACATTGCCTTATCTAGGTATAAAATGTGTTCAGGAACATAATTTTTATTTACAAATTTTCTCCAGCAATTTGACCAATATATGTAAGAATGGCTTTGGAGAATTCAAATAGGATTTTTAGGATATAACAATTTCTATTATATATACATACATATATAGATATAGATATATAGATACATAGATCTATAGATATATAGATATATCCTGGCACCAAGTTGGGTGCTGGAATTACTTAGCAACACAGTCCCTGCCTTTCTATATCACCCACAGTCCGAAGAAAGAGACAACAGTGTCAACAAAATTGAATTCTTACTACCCATTGTAATATGTAACAGTTATAATGACAAAGCACATGGTAAAATATGATTGTTTGTGTCTCCCCACAACTCACATGTTGAAAACCTAATACCAAAAGTAATAGTATTAGGCAGTGGACCTTGGGGAGATTATTAGAACATGGGGAATCCTCATGACTGGAATTAGTGTCCTTATATAAGAGACCTCAGAGAGCACACTCACCCTCTTCCATAGATGAAGATATAACATGATGTCTGTGACCTGGGCTTTCACCTGACAACCCTGGCACCCTGATCTTGGGCTTCTAACTCCAGAACTTTAAGAAATATACTTCCATTGTTTATAAGCCACCCAATCTGGGCATTTTGTTATAGCAGCTCAAACAAACTACGACAGTATAGAAGTCATAAAACGGAGGAAGCTATTAGTCAGAGACAGCCAAGGAAGACTTCTGAGAGGAAAGGATAGTCTACTTATATTTATATGACACCCTGAATGCTTCTTTTATTTCGTCCGAAAATGGATTAGCACTTAACTTTTGGGAAGAGAGCAGGAAAAGGAAGAAAGACCTTGCTAAGGTGTGCTTCTAGAGCGGCCCATGTACTAACTAAATATGATACAAACTAAATGTGACACTAAATGTGATATATAAGACTGAGAGGATATTTTAAATAAGTAATTTATATATATATAAATTTATATAAATAAACATATTAAATAACTAAAACTCACATAATAAACAGATGAAGTAAAGGCTAAGCTTCACATTGACCCTGCAAAATTCTTCAAATACAAAGACTTTGAAAATACACTGACAAAATGGTACATACCAGGGAAAGACTTAAGTGTGAGAAAAGTGGTGCCCTCCTCTTTCATTTTTGCTTTTCCTACTTTGAAAACCAAATGGATATGGGGTGCCTAGGTGCTGCAGTCAGTTAAGAGTCTCTCTTGGTTTCAGTTCCAATCTGATCTCAGGATCATGGGATTGAGCCTCTCATCAGGCTCAGGGCTTAGCATGAAGTCTGCTTGAGTTTCTCTCTCCTTCATCCTCTGCCTCTTTCCCCCACTAGTGCTCTCTCTCTCTCTCTCTCTCTCAATAAATAAATAAATCTAAAATAAAGAAAGAGGGGCGCCTGAGTGGCTCAGGGGGTTAAGCCTCTGCCTTCGGCTCAGGTCATGATCTCAGGGTCCTGGGATCGAGCCCCACATCGGGCTCTCTGCTCCACAGGGAGCCTGCTTCCCTCCCTCTCTGCCTGCCTCTCTGCCTACTTGTGATCTCTGTCTGTCAAATAAATAAATAAATCTTTTTTAAAAAGTAAAAGAAAAGAAAGAAAAAGGAAGGAAGGAAGGAAAGGAGGCAGGAAGGGAAGGAAGGAAAAGAAGGAAAGAAAGGAAAGGAAAGAAGGAAGGAAGGAGAAAAGAACCAAATGGACTCTAGGTACTGTTTCTACCAGAATCAATTCCCACCAAACTGGTAGGATTTGGTCTGTTATTGTTTTATTCTTTTTCAGCTACTGTTTTATCTTTTAATAGACTGTATATTGCTAAAATTCTCTCAGCGCTATAAAAGTGATTCCAGCTGTATTTCAATAGGACTGCTATGTGAGGTACCCTGTTTGTTCTGGGGTTCTCTATCCCATGCATAAAGAACTGTGAAGCACTCATTTTCATTGCTTGGAAGTGTCACTGGGAGGTTCTTGTGGGAAGGCCCTGTTTGCTGCTGGTTAGGAAGAGGGCTTTGTATTTTGGAGGCTCTTGTTCTCTTGTGTAGGGTCTGGGATATGGAGGTTAGTAAGGTGACCAGAGAGCTCCTAATATTCAGTGTCTGTCTAGCAAGTTCAACCCAGTTCAGCCTTGTGGTGCCTCTTTCATGGCGATGAGAGAGATCATCGTGCTGAGATTCTTTCCCTCACTTCTTTGCCTGTTGGACTCTTAGTCATCCTTTCTCTTATGTGAGACTCGCCTCAAACTCCACTTTGAAATTAAGTTCCCACCACAGCATTCAACTATTATAGCCCCTATTTCATTCATCCTCACATTAAAGTCAGGAGTTTACACATCTGTGTCCCTCACTTCTTGGAACTGAGAACTGATCTAATTCATCTGTGGTTTTTCTCTGTTGGCAAGGAACAGAGTTCTTTATAGTTAGTAAATCTTTGGTAGGCTGAATTCTATTAACTGCCATTTTTGTATGAAAGAGTCTGATAAATTCATTTTCAGCAACAATTAGACTGCATAACTTTCCATTAAATTTGGTCCTTAAACTTGCAGTATTATGCAATCGGTCCTTGCATATGTGTTATCAGCCTAACAAGATCACAAGGTCGCTATGGGTATAGTCCACACATCAGTGCAGGCTAGCACACTCCTGTCCTAGCTTGTCCTAGGCAGTGTCTCTTCTTGCTTTTCCCTTGGTGATACTACATATGTTCACAACTTCCACTACCACTCACAGACTTATGACTTACAAATTTCACATCTCTGGCCCTCACCTAGCTCCTAAGTTCCAAAACTGTACTTCTAATTATCCACTCACATACTCATCTGAATATCTCACAGACAATTCAAATACAACATGACAACCACTCTCTCAAAAAAAATCGTATCAGTTTCTTGGAGCCAGCAGGTGACACTACTATATGTGGTTTGAAGGATTCTGAAAGCCTCTTCACTTAGCCTAACTTTTCCACAATAAGAGTTATTCCTTTGGATTAAGGTACAAGTCTCCAACAATTCCTACTGAATGCAGTATAGTATATAAATTAATGCTAGCAGATTTGTTATGTCTCCCTTTGTTAACAATGTAAGGAAAGAAAAAGGTCTCATGACTTTATACCACCTCCTAATGAGAGAAGATTGTTGGCAAGTTATAAAAGAGAAAACAACATCTATTTGGTCCTATACCTTGTCAAAACCCACAGAGGGCCCATTTTATCTCCCTGCTAAATTTAAGCTAGGAAAGAGTCAATGACTTCTTTAAGAAGTGTAGGACACAGAGCAAATCACTAGACACAAATGCAATCATGAATGTGTATGCCCTCCAAACACACACACATAGACAAATACAGGTAAAATCTTACATGAATGAACATTAAGACTAATCTCTTTCACTGGACCAAAATTTTGACCAGGGAAAACAGCAATAAACCAAAGGTAGAGATGTTCTGCAGGGAGGAAGAACAAAGGTGAGCCACTGTCAAAACTGGCAGTCTAAAGTCCCAGGAGAATGTGTGGAAGAAGATGGTTACCACCAGTCACCCTATCATATGCCAAACACACACACACACACACACACCCCAACTCTATGTGACAAGTGAGTACCTTCAGCACCAGCAGATGGTACCATCTCCCGCTCCTCCCCACGCCCACCTCTATCTCCACCTCAGACCTGAAATCATCATTTAGCCCAATTATCTGGTCTCAGGGTAGAAGAGAACAGCATCAGACTGTGACCCTTCTTGGTCATCCATGTCTTATCCTATTCCAAACTGGCCTAGATAAAAACAATCCATCTCAAATCATTTTTGGAAATAGGTGGTATAGAGGAGAAAATCATCCAAAGATTAAAATAAATATATATGTACCCTCCAGGGTGCCAAGCCTTCATTTTTCCATCTCTAAGTTTCCCTTTCCCCAAGGCAATTGCACTTCTATGTCCTTAACTGTCCCCTCTCCTTTTCTTCCATCCTTAGGCATCTTAGTCAATTTTTCTTCTCTAAAACAAAGTAAAACAACATTTTGGCCCTCCTTCTCCCAACCCCCCAAGAAAATCATGGTTTTTTAAGAGCCAAATATAATTCAAAAAAGCACTTTGTTTTAGACACCTGCACTGACTGCTTGCAATGTTTTACAATTTATTGAGAGACTCACTAGACTCACTAGACTGCCTTCAGTATTGTTTTGAATTTTCGCTCTTCGAAAAAATTCCAATGAAAACACAAATTGTTTTAGTGGTCCTAATCACTTTGATAGCTCAGGCCAATTTAGAATACATCTGGAATCTTTAGCTTGATGAAAACTGCCTGAATGCTTGCATTTTATTTTGTTCTTTCCCTAACTTCTCAGATTTATAGACACATGATCTGAGAAGACCATTTTGCATTTTGGGTGCAGTCTTATGTCTCAGCCTGTGGTTTCATCATCAATACCCTAGGAGTTGGCCCTGAAGGCTTAGGGAAGCCAGGTGTCTGACCAGGACCCAGTGAGTGGACAGATTAGAGCACCCTTGGGCCTGCTTCCAGATGCAGCCTCATGATAGAGCCTTAGAAGTGTATTCTAGGGCTGATAACGGTGTCCTGGGCCTTTGTTGACAGAGTCCCTCCTAGCTTGAGTGGGAAGAAGACCCTCCCACATGGCAGCATTTTTTATCTTCAAGAACTCAGAAGCCAGTTTTAGTTCCCTCGTTGTTCCACCCCACTTGAGAGTGAACATGTAGAAGTATAACCCAAAAAGTTATTGAGGAAAAAGCAAATTTCTATAAATAGAATCATATTTACCCTTGATATTCTTTAAGTAATACTCCCATAAAATAAACATCTTATGCATAAGACATATAATTAAAGAATATGACCAGCCATTTGAAATCGTATATTTAAAGAAATGATACATTTGTGACAAAGCATTAATAATTTAAAAAAAAAAAAGCTAATATTATTCAAATTACCTCCT
Organism: Lutra lutra; assembly: GCF_902655055.1. NCBI lineage: Eukaryota > Metazoa > Chordata > Mammalia > Carnivora > Mustelidae > Lutra > Lutra lutra. The sequence goes on from NC_062280.1 coordinate 139,848,633, forward strand.
CAAATTTTAAGCATTGAAGTATTCTTAGGTAAATTCCATGGAGAGGGAGGAGTCCAAGATGGCAGAGGAGTAGGAGAACCTAGTTTTGTCTGGTCCCAGGAATTCAGCTAGATATCTACTAAATCATTCTAAACACCTGCAAACTCAACTGGAGATCTAAGAAAACAACGAGTCTACACATAGAAAAGCGACCACTGGGGCACCTGGGTGGCTCAGTGGTTAAGCCTCTGCCTTCGGCTCAGGTCATGATCTCAGGGTCCTGGGATCGAGCCCCGAGTCAGGCTCTCTGCTCAGCAGGGAGCCTGCTTCCTCCTCTCTCTCTCTGCCTGCCTCTCTGACTACTTGTGATCTCTGTAAAATAAATAAATAAATAAATAAATAAAATAAAAGCGACCACTTTCTACGGGGTAGGAGATGTGGAGAAGTGAATCCAAGGCAATATATGGGAATATAAACTGCAGGGGGAGGGAACCTCCATAAGCCAGCTACCAGAAAGCAATTCAGCAAGGGAGTGCAGAATCAGAACTTTTACAAGTCTGTTCTGGTGAGGGATATCCCTGCCTGAAAGGCACTCAGGTGGTAATGTGGGACTGAACCCTAGGTGGGATTGTGTGGTCTCGAGATCCCCAGGGTCAGAGGGAGACTAGGGGTTCCTGAGTGCAGCAGAGCTCCCTGGTATTAGAGCAGGGAACCGCTGCAATCAGCAAGCCCAGTAGCTGGCTCTCAGCTCAGTGTTGCCATAAACTGTGAACAACAGCCTGGTCAGTTGACCGCTCTCCGGGCAGGAGCCCAGCAAGTGGCAGAACCTCAGGGAGACCCTCTTCTTCCTCCCTGGGGGAGTAGCAGCATGGGTGTGGACCACAGGAGTCTGCAGGTCTGGAGATTCCAAACGGATATATGCCTCAGATAGAAATGCTCCATCATATACTGGGTGAACACAGAATGCAGTCAGAAACCAGGGAAACAGGAGTGATTGACTGTGAGTGGGGTCCTGAGCTTTCCACTCTGGGGCTGGAGATTGGAGGGCTGCCATTTTCATTCTCACCCTCTAAAGAAGTGTGGAAAGCCTACAGGGAACAAAAGCCACATAGAGTAATCCATAACCACTTGCACCGAGACTGGCCCCCTAGCAAGGGTGGTGCAATTCTGCCCAGGACAAAGACACATGAGAATTAGCACAACAGGACCCTCCCCCAGAAGATCAGCAAGAGCGTCCAGCAAAGACCAAGTTTACTAACCACACAAAACTGCAAAATGTCAGCACTAGGGGGAAATAGTGTATAGAATTCATGCTTTTGTCCCCATGATACCTTAGTCTTTCAATTTTAATTTTTTTCTCTTTCCTTTTTCAACCAATTTTTTATTTTATCAACTCCTTTTTTTAGTCTTTTTTAATTTTCATTTTTATAGTGACATTCTCTCCTTTCATTGTATTTAATTTTATTTTTGCATATACATAAGTTTTTCTTCTTTACAATTTTAGGATGCAGTTTCTTCTAACAAACAAACCAAAATACACTCAGAATCTAGTGTATTGCTCTGTTTTCTTCACCTGCCTAATCATATTCTCTCTTCCCTTCTTCCTCCCCTTCTTCCTCCTCTTCTTCTCCTCCTCCTCCTCCTTCTTCTTCTTGTTTTGTTAAAGTCTTTTAATTTTCATCTTGACAGTTACATTCTATCCTTTCAATGTACTTAATTTTACTTTTATGTATGTGTGTGTGTGTGTGTGTGTGTGTGTGTATGTTTTTCTTTACAATTTTGGGATGTAGTTTCTTCTAACAAACAATCCAAAATATACCCAGGATATAGTGTATTGCTTTGTTCTATTCACCTGTTTATATTTTCTTTCTTTCTCTCTTTCTTTCTTTCTTTCTATCTTTGAATTTTCAGTTTTAGTTAAATTCTATCCATTCATTATATTTAATTTTATTTTTGTACATATGTAAGTTTTTCTTTCTTTACAAATTTGGGATCTAGTTTTCAAACAAACAGACCACAGGATATCCAGTGTATTGCTCTGTTCTTCATCTGTCTGATTATATTCTTTCTCTCTCTCTCTTTCTTTTTCCAGTTTCAGGTCTCTTCTGCTTTGTTTAGCATATATTTCTACAGAGTTGTTGTTGCCATTTTCATATTTTGTTCTTTCATTCATCTATTCTTCTCTGGACAGAATGACAAGACAGAAAAACTCACCTCAAAAAAGAGAACAAGGCACTACTGACTGCAGGGACCAATCACTATGGATATAAGTAAGATGACAGAACTAGAGTTCAGAATAATGATTATGGGGTGCCTGGGTGGCCCAGTTGTTGAGCGACTGCCTTCGGCTCAGGTCATGACCCTGTGGTCCTGGGATCAAGCCCCGCATTGGGCTCCCTGCTCAGTGGAAGCCTTCTTCTTCCTCTCCCACTGACCCTGCTCATGTTCTCTCTCTCACTGTGTGTGTGTGTCTCTCTCTCTGTCGAATAAATAAAATCTTAAAAAAGAAGAAGAAGAAGAATTATGAAACTACCTGGATGTGAAAAAAGCATAGAAGACACTAAAGAATCCCTTTCTGGAAAAATAAAGGAACAAAAATCTAATCAAGTTGAAATTTAAAAGGCTATTAATGAGATGCAATTAAAAAAAAATGAAGGTTCTAACTGCTAGGATAAATGAGGCAGAAGAGAGAATTAGTGATGTGGAAGACAAAATGATGGAAAATGAAGATGCTGAGAAAAAGAAATAAACGATTACTGGATCACCAGGGGAGAATTCATGAGATAAGTGATACCAAAAAGCAAAACAATATTAAAATAATTGGGATCCAAGAAGAAGAGGAAAGAGAGAGAGAAGGGCAGAAGGTATAATGGAGCAAATAATAGTAGAGAACTTCCCTAATCTGGGGAAGGAAATAGGCATTCAAATCCAGGAGGCACAGAGAAACCCCCTCAAAAATCAATAAAAATAGGTAAACACATAGACATAAAATGGTGAAACTTGCAAATCTCAAGAGACAAAGAGAAAATCCCAAAAGCAGCTGAGGACAAGAGGTCCATAACCTACAGGGTAGAAACACTAGACTGACAGCAGACCTATCTGAGGAGACCTGGCAGGCCAGGAAGGACTGGCATGATATATTCGGGGTGCTAAATAAGAAAAATATGTAGCCAAGAATACTTTATCATGCTAGGATATCATTCAAAAAATATAAAAAGAGATTAAAAAAAAAAAAAAAAAGCTTCCAGGACAAATAGAAACTAAAGAAATTTGTGATCAATAAGCAAGCCCTAAGAGAAATATTAATTGGGATCCCTTAATGGAAGAGAGAGCCCAAAAGTCACATAGACTAGAAAGGAACAGAGACAACATACAGAAACAGTGACTTTACAGGTAATACAATGGCACCAAATTCGTATCTTTCAATAGCTACTCTGAATGTAAGTAGGCTAAATGCCCCAGTCAAAAGACACAGGGTATCAAACTGGATAAAAAAGCAAGATCCATCAATATGTTGTCTGAAAGAGACTTATTTTAGACCCAAGACATCTCCAGATTGAAATAAGATGTGGTATATATAAATACACAATGGAATACTATGCAGCCATCAAAAAATGAAATCTTGCCATTTGCAATGACATGGACTGAACTAGAGGGTATTATGCTGAGTGAAATAAGTCAATCAGAGAAATACAATCATCATATGATCTCACTCATATGTAGAATTTAAGAAACAAGTCAGGGGATCAAGGAGAAGAGAGAGAAAAATAAAACAAGATGAAATCAGAGAGGGAGACAAACCTAAGAGACTCCTAATCATAAGAAAGAAACTGAGGGTTGCTGGAGGGGACTAGGGTAGGGGGATGGGGTAACTGGGTGATGGACATTAAGGAGAGCACATAATATAATGAATGCTGGGTATTACATAAGACTGACGAATAACTGAACTCTACCTCTGAAACTAATAACACATTATATGTTAATTAATTTAATTTAAATAAATAAATGAAATAAATTTGTAAAAATTAAATTTTATATCTAACAAAATTTTTAATTAGCTTGTAACCATAACTAGTTTTTTGTAAAAATTTTCTAACTGTATTATATAACGATATGCATGGTATTAGTCATTATGTCACCTTTGATTATAAAGAAGGTATTTTAAAAAAATATTTAATCAAAAAAAGAAAAGAAACTCATGAGAATATATGTTAGTACATGTTAGAATTAATTCACGTGGAGATCTGATAACCCAACTTTGGTAAATAAATAAACTCTTTTAAAAAAAAGTCCATAGAGGGGCGCCTGGGTGGCTCAGTGGGTTAAGCCGCTGCCTTCGGCTCAGGTCATGATCTCAGGGTCCTGGGTTCGAGTCCCGCATCGGGCTCTCTGCTCAGCGGGGAGCCTGCTTCCCTCTCTCTCTCTCTCTCTCTCTCTCTCTGCCTGCCTCTCTGTCTACTTGTGATCTCTCTCTGTCAAATAAATAAATAAAATCTTAAAAAAAATAAATAAAAATAAAAATAAAAATAAAAAAAAGTCCATAGAAAAGGAGACAAATGTTTATTATACTTTTAATGTCAGCCTATCTCATCCTAACACAAACAGTCCATTTCTAAGCTGTAAATACAGCTATCATTGTTCCTTCTGGGAAATGTTTGATATATATAATAGGTGGATCTACATTGCATGTTTAATACTCAGGTTAGGGTTTGTATAGCTCTCCATATGTTTATTTAGTTGCTTTTCTAAATTTTTCATGGAGAAATTTGTATCATTATGCACCCCAATTTAAAAAACTACTGCCTCCTCTTAACTGTGGCTAAGAATGAGAAGGATGAAGCTTTTCCCAGAATGAGATTTTTTTTTTTTAATGCAAGGTCTGTCAACCAGTCCTCATTTTGTAATATTTTTCAACAGTTGGAAAATTTTTTTTTCAGTTTTAAACTAATAGATGGAAGACACTAACTGTGAAAGTATTTTTCACCTGCAACTACCTGCACTTAGAATCCTCTTTAGCTACTATAGTTCATGACCAAGCCTCACATCTCAGTGCTGCTCATACCAATCAATAAATAAATGAAAAATGTTTAAATCTAATAAGGAGGGGTGCCTGGGTGACTCAGTAGGTTAAGCATCTCTCTTCAGCTCAGGTCATGATCTCAGGATCCTGGAATCAAATGAGCCCCATGTTGGTCTCTGTGGGGAGTCTTCTTCTCCCTCTCCTTCTGCACCCCCCACCACCCCATCATTCATGCTCGCTCTCTCGTTCTCTCTCTCTCAAATAAATAAAATCTTTAAAAAAAATTAACGAGGAAAAATTGCAAAAGGAACTGTTAGGACACTTTCATTGTTCCTTTCAAACCCTGGTTATAGCTGAAAGATCAACCTAAACTCCCAAGCCATGAGCTGATAGGAAAATAAAAGTGAAGAAAGCCATGTGTTTTATGTCCTGTCATTTTGAATGTTTAAAACCTGAGAGGACTCCATGGGGAATTCAGTTCTCATCCACCAAACAGGACTGGCCAACCAGCCTTGAGGCATCAATTAGGGAAAGCTGTGGAAGTGAACATTATTTACCTCACTCAGAAAGAAATCCCTTTGAAGGCAATGAAGACATGACAGGCAGAGGGTCTTCACAATGGTGTGGGCTGCAAAAGCATCTGTGAACCAAACAAACGACTGTACAGTTCTCCAGATGTGCAGAATAACCGTTTTCTTTAGAGAAATCCCTAATCTCATTACTGCTCCACAACTATGCCCCTCCCCCACCCAGGAATAAAATGCCTACAAAGCTTCCTCAGCTGACCCTGGAGGGCAAAAGTGGGAGTCATTCGGTGTGATACATGATCAGGCTTAGATACAGCCTTTGGAGAAAATCTCCCTACTCTTTTCCTCTAGGGGAAATCCTTATCTAGACTTTTCAGGAATTCATTTTGGTTAAAATATGATTGAAGCAAGATAAATCTATGGCAGACTGCATAGTTTTCTATCACCACAAAGTTAATGGTGAAAAAATGTCTGGCCATGTTGTAAATCCATTAGAATGAATTAATGGTTCCACTGACATACTCAAAATAAATATATGCCTGTCATAAATGTAATCAAATAATTCAGTGGAAAAATTAAATGTTGAAACAATTACCCACAAGGTTTGAAGCATTATGAAAATATTATGGAAAAGAAAAATGGGAGTTGTTATTAATAGAACATGGAGATTTTCATGTCTTTGGGGTTTTCTTTTCCTCATTCCCTCATAGTGAAAGGAAAAAGAAAATAATATTTACGGAGGGCCTTTTATATGCCACTAAGTACTTTGATATCCATCATCCCATTTGATTATCAGAATAAGCCTTCTAGTTCATTTTACAGAGAAGGTAAAAATAACTGAAGCTTTGGAGATGTCAAATAGCATGCCCAAGACCACACAGCCAATCAGTGGCTGAGTTAGCATTCCAGGTAAGGTCTGTGTGATTCCAAGATACCATGCTCCTTCATCTCTGTCACACAGCCTGTCACCTCAGCCCTCCATTCCACACTGCCTCTCTAGACAAGCCACAGGCTGCAACCTTCATCATTCCCGTGCTGCCTTGTCTCCTCCCCATCCCCTAGCAGTCAAGGAACATGGATTCCTTTTCCTGGCCCAATGACTGTAACCTTGACTTCTATTTAATGTTTAAAGTACAAGTGTAAAGGACCAGTAATGTAAAAAAATAAAAAAAATTAAAAAACAAAAGAAAATAAGAGGCAAATAATGCAATTGGGGATTCTCTGAGCCTACAGAAATCTGCCTATTAATATAAGTCCCTGGTGGTGAGAAGGTACTGGGAGGGCAGCCAACAGTAAGTGTGAGTGGGTGTGGGAAAATGCAAAAGAAAGAAGGAAAGCTGCTAAAAATGACTGGCCATATGTAGCAAATTATAAATTCTCTGGCTGCAAATATAATTTCTGCAAGTCCAGGGCCTCTTAAGGGAGCACACCTCAGACACACTGCAAGAACCACCGAGGAGGACTTAGTGGATGCCTGGAAACGGCCACCAAATCATAGGAAGGTGTGAAGCTTCTCCAGGATCTGGATGGCTGGAACAGTGGTTTCAAAGACTGCCCCCCTGGTGTTAACAGAGATAATGGTATTGTATCAGGGCTGTCTCCTAATCCCAGTCCAGCTTCAACCTATAAAATAGCTGACACCCAGGCATAATCCAAATCTTGGGAGTTTCTGAACACGTACGAAAATATTTTTTAGTCCAAGTTACGGTCATCAAACAAAGCAGATGAAGAGTAAAGGAAATGTCTGTGTTCTGATTAATAAAGACCACCGATACAGGAGCAGGCACAGAGAACACTGCAAAGTAGAGGCCAAGGAGCTACTTGGTGTGGCTTGAAAGTCCCTTACCCACAACGTTTCTCTCTCTTATCCAGAAACAGTCAGAAATTCCCACATCACTTTCTCTTTTCTAATGAAACCCTCAAAGGTCCCTGTTAGGATGTAAACATTTTCCTGGAGAATTAAACCAAGGAACTAATGCCATCTTTGAACACTGCAGGTCAAAAATGTTTATTAGAATGGTTTAAGGTTACAAAACAGGGAAGAGATACGGTGATTCCCAGAATTCAGAGCAGGAGAAGCCACAAAGCAGATTTAGTGCAGCCCTATTGTCTTTATACTAGCTTGGCTCCTGAGAGAACACAGAAAGAAGGCAACATCTAGTACAACAGCAGATAGCACTTCAGTACAACTCTTCACAACCTAACATCCTACTCCCCACCTCTTACCAGCACATGTCATAGTTTTATCCAGTAAATTCCAGTGATGTGTCTCCACCCTTTCTGTCCTTCTCTTCCAGGTCTGCCAGGAGTTTAAAATAACAGGGAGGGAGATATGGAGGCGGTTCCATTAGCACCAGCCTATAAAAGGGAGGAGGCTTTGCTAATTTCCACTTTACAACCTGCCCCAGGCATAGCCAGGACTTCCCTGTATGATGCCGCAGCCCTCTGCCCCCAGAAATTAAACAGGACTTCTCTCAAGTCTGCAGACCCTGACTACATTTCCAATACAGAACAGGATTTGTTTTGACTTTCAGACAACTTCTCAGTAATATTTCTGTTAGATAAAGTGGGCCTTTTTTTTTAAATGCCTGTGTTTCTGCATGCTTTTTCCATTTTTAACACATATATGAAGATACCCCTCCAATTTTTACTTTCCTTGGATGCTAGGATACCCATATGTTCCGTGTACCTAGGCTCCATCACAGAGATCAATTCATCCCAGGTCTTACCACCAAGTGGTTTCCAACTTCTTTATCTTTTTCTTCTATATTTTAGGGTATTATAACTCTGCAAACTATTTGAGATTCTTTTTGCAATTAGGCAGTGTAAAACTCATGAAATCATAAAGGGATATTTACCAGCCCTATTTCTCCACATGCAAACACTACACGCAGTGTGGCACGGTGGAAAGCACGCTGGGGTAGGAGGCGGGGACCAGATCCTGACGGCAGGGATCTGCCACCACCCACAGAGCTCTAAGGCCCGCAGGGCCTGTGTCTTGTCTGTGCAGTGAGGCGCGAAGAGTGGGGCGCTCTCTGAGGACCATGCCAGAGGCCTCGGTCTGTATTTGGAACAGTTTATTAAAGGGCGTTTTGTCATCTGTCTACTTCCTCTCTTCAGAAATCTTTTTCATCTACAGTACGTGTCTAAAATGAGTAGCAGAGACAAGACGTGATGACACGTTTCACATCAGGAAATACTATGAAAACAGAGCTGAGCAGACATGGGGAGCACCATGAAATGTGGAGCCTCTTTCTGGCTTCAAATTCTTCATTCCACACACAGTTCTAATTGACCACAAGAAAAGGTGCTGTCTCTTTGAACCTTCCAATTAGCTCCTTTTCTCCCCCTCTTTGTAATCATCAGCCCAAGTACAAGTTGATTGTGGTCACGGTGCTGCTTGTCAATGTGGTGGATTGGCCTGGCAGTGAGTGGGCTGGGGTAGCTTTGCCCCCACCGTCGGAGATGTTGAAAACACTGAACAACTAGGACAGGGTCCCATCCAATCAGAATGAGCACCCAATCAATAGCACAGACATGGGCTGGCCTGCCACACAGCTGCGTCCCAGCTGAGTGTCAGCCCCGCCTGCTTCCACTAGACTCCCGTTCTGGCTCCTCGCATAGGAAGGAGGACACAGAGATTTGGTTGCTAGTGCTGGGCCTATAATTCTGGCCCTGGTGACCCCAGCACTTCCTGGCGAAGGGATTTACTTGCAAAGTGCTGTAATCTGCAAGACAGGTGCTTAACTAAGGAGATATGGTCTATTGATATTGACTAAGGAGATACCGTCTCCAACGGTCTATCATCTGACTATCTATCCAGCCACCCATCCCTTCTCTCTCCTTCTTCCCCCACCACCCTGTACTCCCTACACTCTATCTTTATTTTAAAAATATTTTAAGTGCCAACAAAAATTAGATTCTTAACAACAGCTTCTCTCTAACCCCCCTGTCCCATCCCTCTGGCTTCACCCATCTGAAATAACTGTCATTCTAAACCCCATGTTCAACATTCCCTCAGTGTTTTTTGTTTTGTTTTGTTTTGTTTTGTTTCGTTTTGTTTTTGTTTTTGGTGGGAGGTAGTTTTATTACATTTATACTTGCTCACAAAAATCATAATTTTATTTTGGTTGTTTCTGATTCCATAATAATTATATCATGATTTTTGTTCTCTTCTGAAACTCTATTTTAGCTAAACATTACATTGCTAAGATTCACCCATAAGGTTGCACTGAAGGCTATTTTTAAAGTGACCTCCATTTTCTGATTTAAAAAAAAAAAGAAAGAAAGAATCCCAAGCTCACTGTACAAACTCTAGAAAACACCCAAAAAATTCAAAAAAGGAAGTAAAACTTACCATGATCCTGCATTTCTTTTGGTCTTTGTCTTTCCAATACACACATTATTTTTTCTCCCAAAATTGCATTCATGTTGCATTAACAATAAGCAAGCAAGTAAGTAGGTAATTACAAATTTTGATAAGTGCAATGATGGAAAGAAACAGAGTACAGTTTATTTTCTGTGTAATAATGGGTAGAAGTCATTGAATTATAAATATATCTGGGCAAATTTCATGGTATGTGAGTAATATCTTAATAAAGCTATTTTTTAAATACAACTATAGGGAGACACCTGGGTGGCTCAGCTGGTTAAGCCTCTGCCTTCAGCTCAGGTCATGGTCCCAGGGTCCTGGGATTGAGCCCCACATCAGGCTCCCTGCTTCTCCCTCTCCTCCCCACTTTTGCTCTCTCTCACTACCTCTATCTCTCTCTCTCTCAAATAAAGAAATCTTTTAAAATAAATAAATAAATAGGGGTGCCTGGGTGGCTTAGTCCTTAAGCGTTTGCCTTTGGTGCCAGTCATGATCCTGGGGTCCTGGGGTTGAGCCCTGTGCTGACCAGGGAGCCTATGTCCCCCTCTCACCTTCCCCCTACTTGTGTTTCCTCTCTCCCTGTCTCTTTCTCTTTCTCTCTCTCTCTCTCTCTCTGTCAAATAAATAAGGGGTCCTGGGGTTGAGCCCTGTGCTGACCAGGGAGCCTATGTCCCCCTCTCACCTTCCCCCTACTTGTGTTTCCTCTCTCCCTGTCTCTTTCTCTTTCTCTCTCTCTCTCTCTCTCTCTGTCAAATAAATAAATAAAATATTTTAAAAATAGAAATAAAAATAAATTAAAATAAATAAAAGAATAATGGGGGAAAGAATAGAGGACTGACTTAAGGTAGACAAGGAAAAGTTCTAGTATACATTATATAGAAAGAGAAACTAGAAGATAATTTGGCAAGGCAATTAATATTTGAAATATATTTGATTTGTTGCTATTCACGCTCTTGGGAGACCTAACAATTTTCATCTACAATGTGTTTTTTGTTTTGTTTTTCCATTTTTGTATTCTTTTTTTAAGGTTATTTTTCTTTATTTATTTTAATAACAATGTGTTTTATTACATCATTTCTTACTGGCATTATTTTAAAAACTGTTTTCTTTAAATAAGAACTGTCATGCCAAAATTCTAGAATACCAGCTATCAACATTTCATAAATAGGTCATATTTGTAACCTGAGCACACAAAATAATAAAACAGATTTTCTCAGATTTTATGCTGAAAAATCTATTTAGAGAAATCATTTTAGAATTAAAGTTTGAGAAAATTCTTACTACGTCCTGATCAGTTGAAAGGTCAACAGGAATCTTGTAATGAAAGTAAAATCACTTTTGTTAGTACAGTTAAGTATATTCAGGACTTGTATAAATGACTTGTGTCAAGTACGTACCACAGTATCTCTATGAATTTCATTACCGTTTTACAGGTAAGGACTCAAGCCCTGTGAGGTAGACAATTTGCCAAAGTGAATCATGTGCAGCTAGCATGTCCATTCATTATTGCTGGTTCATGGTTATCCAAACAGTACAAAATGGAGATTTAGCAAATATCAAGTTAAATGCCTCAATACAGCCCAGTTGAATAATTTGACTTGATTACCATCTGAAATCTGACCAATGTATACAGATTAGAAGAAAAATTATAGTTGGTGGAGACCAATATAACCCTATTAGTCAAGACTCTTTCGATTACAGTTATAAAAATCCAATTAAACCAGCACTTTTAAAAGAAGCACATATGGAATCCCATAATCAGAAAAGTCAGGGACATTCCTGATTTTAAGCATTACTGGGGTACAAATAATATCATCAGGAATCCGCCTCTTGTCCTCCATTCCCTAGCCTTGCTTCCTCTGTGTTGACTCCTTTCTCAGACTGTCTCTCCAAAAGCAGCAAAGAGGGCCACTGGCCGCTTTCGACTTCTACTGTCCTTATAGCTAATGAGCCAACAAAAAGACACCTCATCCCAGACACCTCCAGCAAGAGCCCCAGCACAGGCTCACTCAGGCAGCCTGAGTCAGTGTCCACTCCTGAGCCATCACAGAAGTCAGATGGATGGAGTAGTTTAATGGCCCAAGCCTGAATAGTGTGCCCTAGGCACAGACGTTGCAGTCAGTCCCATCAGAATTCAAGGCCTCGAACCTGGGAAGGAATGGCACTCACAGAGACATCAGGCAGACAAACAACTTGCCTGTCACAGTGACTACATCCCATGGTTTACTCCTCTGGTAATAAAGACAGCAGCCTTTGGCTTTGGAAATGTATCAAGTATCAGGTCTCAGCTTCACAGACAATGCTATTTTAACCTGAGACTGTAAAATGATTAGTCTTGAATCATAGCCAGAGGGAAAATTTAGGGAAGGTCTACAGGGGCCACCTCACCTCTGAATTGAGATGAGAAATGTCTGGGGTGAGATACTTCCAAAGGCCAGAGTACTGGCTCCCAGTTCAGCATATGTGTCTGCATATGCGTGTCCTGGCATTCGGCACTGGTGGATCACCCATTACAGCTTCCTGACTTGGGATGCAAAGCTGTGAAATTCAATGAGACAGACTAACATCTTGGAAGCATTCATATTCTTTTGATGTACGTGTGAAAACATTAAGATAAAACATCTCTGAATATCTTTTTGGCAACTTTATGTCATACAAGATTTCTGTAGGCTAAAGTAGTGGAGTCTTGGTTTTTATATAGAGCTCTCTAGATTTTATATTATTTGTTTATATAATATATAGAGCTCTCTAGATTTTATATAGAGCTCTCTAGATTTTATATTATTTGTTTTCTTAATACTTAATACTTAATACTGTGTTATATACCAGCGAGCTAAGGCAAAAAAAAAAAAAAAAAGTTCATGTCAACATGTATGTTTCTTTAATAATACAATTCAGAAGATAATTGTATTTATAGCTGCAATATATAACTTAGTATTTAGCATGATACTCCAGTTGTAACAAGGTATCTTTTGAAACAAACATTCTAGAAAATCAGAATATCTCCAACCCGGTTCCTACTAGTGAGCCCCAGAATACACAGTATCTGTATAGCATCCCAAAACTAGGATTTTAAGGCCCACACAAAAGAAAACATGCTTCTGTTAATGAGCCAACAGTGTAACACCATGACCAATTTGAATAACCCAACTCTGAGTCCTCCAGCAAGAAAGTCTTTGCTAAGGAAAAGGGGTTCCAGTTTGAGCCTAAGCCATGTCTATAGCTAGAATTCAAATTTCTGGGGTCATGTCTTAAAAACAAGTGCAACAACTCAACTAGAAGGTATTGGCTTGAGAGATTGAGGTGAGAAACCAGTTGAAAATCATTCACCCTGAGGTGAAAACATTTGCATGAGTTTGGCCCAACATCAATGCCCCAGTCTTAGAAGGCACAGCATGGTGTCAGCATATGAAAAAAAAAAAAAAGAAAGAAAGAGAGAAACACAAATAAAATCTCTTTAAAAGGATTTTTGTTAAAAAACGATAGCCTAGACTCACACTTAAGATTCTGCTCCATCCCAGAACCCTAGTAAGAAAGAGATTTTCTTAAAGGCGTAAGCCCATAAGGATAAATGTGAAGATGGAGAATTGATAACAGCAAAAATATTTTGGAAGCTAGAAAACTGGTGAAAAAATGGTAACTGGTATCACAAAACAAAAAAAGCTGAATCTTAATCTGGCATCTGGGGAAAGCCCCGGAGCAACTCCAATTTATTCCTCAGAACTTTCAAAAGGCTTGGGCACCTCTGGAAATAGGTTAAAAGAACAGACTAAAATAGGTTTCTTTAAAAGTCTTCAGCTTTCCATCCACCTCTAAGATAACAAAGGCTTATTCTCTAGAAACAGATCTCTGGGTTGAGAGACAACAGTGCCATTGAGGGTGGGTGTACCACACTAAAAACAGGAAGATGAAGTAAAAACAGGAAGATGTTGAGACTCCCAGGTTGTTCTCTTACTCAGTTCCCATAATGCTAACAATCAAGCTTATACCTCCTGACAGGAGTTTGGAAGAGCCTTCTCCAACCAGCCCATGAGAAAAAAACCCTAATTATTAACAACAGAAATCCACCTACAAACAGCCCAGTCAGATCACCCTCAAGTATACCACACACACACAAGGGTTTCCAATCTGCTCCTGATACCCCATTTTTACATATGAGCAGGCAATTAAGGATACCAGATATTGGAGGAGAACTTCTACTGAAAGACAAATACAAAATAAACATAAAGAAAAAAACACCCTAGAAGAAGCAGACAATGCAGGAACAGCGAACTACAAGAAACTCTATCAGAAATGACCTCAGAGAGATAAGGGAGAATACTGCACTTATGAACACACACACACACACACACACACCCCTGATTTTTAATGTTTTATAAAGAACAACAGAAAAAAGCCTTAGAACATAAAAATGTGACAGTAGAAATGAAAAACTCATTAAAATGGCTGGAAATTAAAATTCAAGACATTTCTCAGGAAGTACACCAAAAAAAAAAAAAAAAAAAAAAACAAAGTTAGAAAACAAGAAAGCTAATTTATAACAACATACATATACATATACTGAAATACATTGGTACACAAAATACAAATATATCAACATATATATAAATATACATAAATATATATGAAACACCTCCTCATTCCATACACCAAAAAATATGTAGGGTGTGTGTATATAATATGCTATATAGTTATGTGCTATATATGTTACTCACCTACATATTGCAAGCAACCATAGAAATCTTGCAATTTTCTCTTCTAAATAGCCAACAAAGGACACTACATCAAATGGACGTGGTGGAGAGGGAGAGAAGAGGAACTGCCTAGAATGTGAAGGCAGAAGAGATTGCCAACCCAAACATAGTCACTAGATCCCTGGAATCTTGACGGAGATGGCAAAGAGTGAACAGGAATGACTGGGGTGCTCTCAATTTGGGACCCATCCTGGGTCCCAGTTTAGGGGTTAACTATGAACTCCAAAAAAGAAAAAATGGTGCCTACTTAGATTCTTTAATCAGAGCATTTCAAGAGCTTGCTTCCAGCCCCTATGTCAGAGAAGCTGCATTTGTGCTGGGCCAGTCAGAACACATGACCACACAGTGGGGAGATGGCTCCTCTCCATTCACATGGTAGTCAAGTTATCTGCAGCACATAGCTTGGAAGGTTGGAAAGTGTGCTTCGGTATTATTCTCATGGCACTAGCATAATTCTGTGGAATTCTGCAGTGGGGACAGTCCAGAGCATGGGAGCAAACATGGAAGTATGGCTCCAGGGATCTGTGGTAGTAAACACAGCCCTAGAGGATCAAAGTTGAAGGCATGGCCTGTGCAAGCTCTCCACCCTACTCACTCCCACAGCACCATAACATGCATTTACCCTGTGCAATGTGGAATAAACAAGTGCAGATATGACATATATATATCTCGAAGATTTATAAGACCACTGTCCTTCTGGTTGAATCCCAATTCTTGTAACCATAAATAATTTCAAAATAATGCAAACATCATGAAGGACATAGATCCCATTTATACTTCTTAACACCTTCTTTCTTCTCCCTCTATTTCCTTTACAAACTATAATTGCTCTCAAACCGCGCTCCCCAAATGCTCTTCCAGCCTTTGCTCCCAAAAGCCCCATGGATAGTTCACCTTCCTCCCACCAAGCCCAGAAAAGCAGAATCCTGCTCAGGAATGGGGACAGGCTTAAAAACTGGAAGTGTTCTTATATTAGTAACCTTTATTTTTTCATACTGCAAGAAAGAAATAGGAAAGACATTAGCCAAAGAGTTCTTCTAAGGTGGCACGTGTGTGTGTGTGTGTGTGTGTGTGTGTGTGAGAGAGAGAGAGAGAGAGACAGGAGAAATTTAATGATGTCTGAAGATAGGTGAAATTGTTGGGTACACCTACATTCTATAAACTGGATTTAGGAAAAGAAAATTGCTATTGTTATTGAGAAATTGTGGAGAAGGAATAATGTGAACTCATAACCTGGTCAAGTCTATTCACACAGACAGCTTTATAATACCAGTGCAAACACAATGAATAAATATATTCAACATCGATAAAGCCAAGCTGAAGTTGAAAAGGAACTTGGAAAATCAAAAATCCTGTTGTTTGGGATAAATTTTCTCCAGAGGACTGAAAGCCAGCTTTGGGGGCAGCCCACAAAGAGAACAGATGGCTAGAGATATGACCACTGGCTCACACTGGCTACTTCAGGCCTGCTAGGAAAAAGAAAAACCATAGTAAGACTGGGTTTATTATATTTCACTTGTAATTCTTTTATTTTGGTGAGATATTCTTTCCTTTGACTTGACCACACAAGTAACATGTGGTTTTGTTTATCACGTTGTGAAAGGAAAGAAAACTGGAACAGAGGTGCAAAGCACAGAGGGCAGGGGTGTGAGTTGCTTTGTTCTATACTGACATGAAATCAAGTCCCCCGAAATACATGAAAACCATAAAAACCTAGTCTCCATAAAAGAAACATTTTTCTCTTAATATTCTATGGGTCTTTTCCAAGTTGTCTGCAATAGGCCAGTATAATTTTTATAATCACTTTTACACAAAGAACTTATAAAAAAATCTTGAATGGGCCTTCCTTCTTTGCCAACACTGCTGAGAAAGCTCTTGATAGCTCATGCAAGTCAGTGAATTCCTTGATGCCAGGATCAGCACTTGAGAGATTTCCAGTGGTTGTGGCACTGTTAAGAAGCATTGCTGTAATGTTGTCCCCTAAGTGGCACAACAGCAGCAATGTGTAATAGCTCTTCTGGGTTCAGCTGACTGACAGCTTGACTGCCACTGACATAGCGGACTAACACTTCTGCCTGGAAACCCCTACAATGCTTGACATCTGACCGTTCAAAGAGAGGAGACAAGAGAAGCAAGTGGTCAAAGTAACAGTGAGAACAAGCGAAAGACTCCATCCCGCTGGTTGCTGTAGCGCTTTCCTTGAAAGTATAATACTTACTCTCGAGAGAATTCCAGCCTAAAATAAAGAACACAAATGGGAACCCACAGTCCAGAATAGATGGAAATATTCAGAGACTGAGAAATAAATATATGTTAACCTTTATTCTACTGGGCATATTGTCAAGACAAGCCCTCTCTCATTCTCATTAGCTTCCCAGTTGCTCCCAGAGTCAGGAGTCCCAGCCCCATGCCTTTTCTCAATGCAGATTCATTCCAAACAGAGGGAGTGCTAGCTGGGCCAGAACTGCCTCCAGTGAACCTGTGTGTAAAATGTAAAATCCTGGTGACTTTTACTCTCTTTTTAAATAGCAGAACAATACCCCCCTTAGCTTGAATTTTTTTGTTTCATATTGCCATTATATGGATTCTTCACTTTTTCAGATTACGAACTTTTTGTGCATGCAGAGTTATATCAGAAGAGTGAATATATATCCACTCTTTTAACATGGCTTGAATGTACCTAGTGGTGAATTCCTGAGCGCACAAGTTTTGTGTGAATGAGAATAACATTTAGTGTCCCAGCTATGCTGTGTAAGGTTAAAACATGTTAGATCTGGCAGACACAAGCATTAAGAAGAAGGCAATAATTAGTGTCAGGCTCCCTGCTTAGAAATGCTATTACTAGCTTATTTTCCTTCCAGTGAGTTACATTGCAACATGCACTGAATTTTGACAATAGGCTATCTCAAGCCCATATGAAATGCAAAACCATCTTTCTTTCTATGAGGTTTTTAAATTTCTTAGGAAATATCTCTGGAAATGGATTGGAAAGACCCTTTTCTAAATTTACATGAATACCAATTCTCGAGTTGCTTTCTAAAGAGCATTCTGGAGGACAGATAATATGCTACGAATTCTGAGAGCAGGTCCTTGGATAGCCCTCCTGAAGAGCAGAGGCAATACACAGAGACCTTAAGAACAAGAGTAAAAGAGGGAGCTGCTACTCCCAAGAAGTGTGTCCTAAAGCCACTGAGTTTCCCAGACTCTCCCCCCAAACTAATGCTTACCTAGGGAACACTAGTTCGACAGGTGTTTCCACTGAAGAGCCTGAAAACATCATAAACTGCAAATGATCAAAAGATGATTCCCCTTAAAGGGCAATGGATAGACTGGACAAGAAAAGTAGGGTATATTTGAACAAAAGGGTTTGAGGGATATTCTCCTTACAACAGTGGAGGACTTTCCAAAAACTGTGTGTGGTCTGTACCATGTTTTCTCAATTTATTAGTGCTGTTCAAATATAACAGTAGAATCAACTCAGTGTGTGTGCTGGAAACTCCAGCCCCTTTTCCAAAAACACCCTCTTGTCATCACCTCAGACACTGTCATTCTAATCAGTGTCATATTCCAGACAATAAAATGGCAGAGGAAGAGAAAGAAAAAAAAACCTATTGCTCAGAAACCTAACCACTACTAAGCTCAACACCTCCAAATAGGGTTCTTAGAGTTACCACCTCCTTCTGAGCTGAACCACTCCGACCTGGGGCTCATCCTGCATGGCTGGGTGAGGACCTTTTCAAATGTCACATCTCAAGACACAGCAAATGTTTTCATTTCTTTACCTCCCTCTCACTCCTCAACTCATTCCCATCTGGCCTTATTACTCCACACTTACTACTCCATCAAAGCAGCTTTTACTAAGGCCGCTAAGACCTGAGGTGACCATGTGTCCAGACCTTGTCTTACTAGATTTCTCAACAGCAGTTGACCTTGGTAACCACTTCTCCCTCAAAGCCCTCTCTTCCTTTAGTTGCAGTGGCGTCACTACCCTTGTTTTCCTCCCAGCTTTTCGCTGTTCCTCATCACTGTCCCTTCATAGCTCTTTCCTCTTGGCCCGGCTTTTGCATGCTGGCGTTATTCAGTAGAAGCTCACTTTTCTTTTCATTGTATATTCTTTCCCTATGACATCTTTTCCACACCCATAGCCAGCACTCTACACAATTCCAGGAGACACTATGCCTACCAGTCTATGTAACTGGCTCTCCCTCAAGTTGTAAAATGCATGGCTTTGTTTGGTCATAAGGACAGTTCTATCCACTCCTGTGGCTTCGCTATCCATCCATACTTTACAGGTCACAAAGTGTCTACATCAGGCCCAGACAACAATGAAAGTCAAACCCACATATACAACTGAACACTTGACCACTTCCTCATCTCAAAGACACTTCAAACACTATGTCCCAAACCGAACCCATGTTCTTCCTAGACTAATATTTTAACATTCCCTACCTTGGTAATGGTGCCAGCATCCATCATGTTGCCCAAATTAGAGCCCAGGAGGTGTTCTTGTCCCTCCCCCTCTGCTGGCATCAACAAATGATCTGTTTCATATTGGTTATCTGTCTCCTTTCATTACATTGTAAGCCTTTTGAATGTTGGGTTCTCTCTCACCATCACATCTCTAGAGCTAGAGGGATGTCTATCATATAACATTTGTTGAATGAAATAATAAAGTCCTATTGATTTTATCTATCTCTTAAGTCATCTCCATCAGCACCCAGCATCCTTGTCTAGGTTGCTTCCTCAGGTTTCCCCTCGTTTTTTAGTTAATGTCTTTCAAATCTCAATTCAATGTCATTTTCTCAGGGAACTTCCTCTGGTGTCCCAAACTGGGCCAGGGCTTCTTCAAATGCCACCATAGCTCTTTTTACTTGATACTTCTTTCCCTATCTGTTTGTCACAACATTTTTATCTTTCATCCAACCTTGATATAAATCATTCTTCTATTTTCTATCCCTTAAAATTATTTCCCTTTTTAAAAAGATCTTTATTTACTTATTTGACAGAGAGAGAGAAAGAGAGATCACAAGTGGGGGGAGTGGCAGGCAGAGGGAGAAGCAGGCTCCCCTCTGAGCAGGAAGACCCTGGGATCATGACCTGAGCTGAAAGCAGACACTTAACTGACTGAGTCACCCAGGTTCCCCACCTCAAAATTATTTATTAGTTCATCCAAAAGAGTACCAAATCCCAGGTATTGAACTAGGTGCTAAGAATCCCAAGAGATTAAATGTCAATAAGTACTTCAGAGAAGGAGACAAAAATATGTAAATATATAATACAATATGCAATATCTGCAAAAATAAATCTATATACAAAGAAGCTAGAGAGCACAGCAGAAAGAGTGATTAATTCCATCCAGGTGGGGGTGGCCAGAGAAATCTCACTGAATGGGTTTTACAAGGAGATCTTTTACTCTTACTTCCTCATAGATTATTCCTACATTCAGAACATTTATGAAAATTGTTATCAATTTTTTCTATTCACCCAGAAACTCTTAAAGTCAACTCTAGATGGTCTGAGTCTAGAAGACTTTGCTGTCCACCTCCAAGGCGTCCCCTTTCTGTGGACTCACAATATCCTGAAACATCTCCACTTTCCTTCATTTCCATTGACTCTTTCCACACCATTCTCTCTTTCCTCTTTCTTTAAAAAGTACCCTATTGTACTCACTCCCACTATATGTTATAAGTTATATCTTCTTAGAGTAGGTAAATTTTATAAGAGGCCCTTGAAAGAAATTGCTACCCTAAGAAATGAGTCT
Organism: Lutra lutra; assembly: GCF_902655055.1. Classification (NCBI taxonomy): domain Eukaryota; kingdom Metazoa; phylum Chordata; class Mammalia; order Carnivora; family Mustelidae; genus Lutra; species Lutra lutra. The sequence continues at coordinate 139,869,046 of NC_062280.1, forward strand.
CCACAATCAGGTGGAGAGTCTGCTCCAAACCCTTTAATTTACAACAACAGGCAAGACCTTGTATTCTGCCTGTAAGTAAGGCCAACACTGCCAAAACAAACATGACTTTCCAAGTTTGCTAATTGTATGTGCTTCTTGGGTTACTTCTTTTTCCAACAAACATGAGAGCAACTTGAAATGACCATCACACTTGACTTTTGTGAAAGAACATTACCTGTTGTGAAAGATATTATATTTCAAGGAAAATCCAACAACACTCAGCTCATCTGTGACATTTGCCTGGACTGCTCTTCCCTTTTCTTCATGCTTGGCCAACTCCTATTCTTCATTTAGCCTCAAACATCCCTCAAACCTCACTTCCAGGGAACCTTTTCTCTTCTGCTGACTCTAACTCTTATGGTAGTCTGTGCTCTCTTCCCGAATACTTACAAACATGTAATTACTTATTTAAGCTTCACAGAAGATGGGTCTGTCTAGTTTTCAGCTGTATCTCCTGAGCTTAACACAGTCCTTGGTACATAGAAGGTTTTCAAAGCCACTATTCATTGAATTGAGTTGTTATATCTGTGCCTTCTACATGCTTCTATTGCTACAACAATCACATTATACTGTAATTTATTTGTTTTCATGTCTATCTACTTCCCTTCACATTAAATCCCTTCAAAGAGATCATAAATTATTCATTTTTAATTCCCAGAGTCTAGGACATTTTGGGCTCCTCAATAAATGTGGAAAAGAAGAAAAGAAGGGAAAGAGGATAAGAGAAAGGTAGGGAAGGAAGGAAAAAAAATCTCATTGGTTGACATTTCGACAATTCCAGTAGGGTCTTAGTAATATCAAACTTCTATATTTATAGAGAATTACAAAAAAGAATTGTAAAAGCAGAGAATCAGGCTCTCAGTTTTTGAAAACTCAAAGATTCAGAAAAATTCCAAATTTCTTCTTTTTTAAGATTTAGTTATTCCTTAGAGAGAGAGAGAATGGGGGTAGGGGCAGAGGGAGAGGGAGAGGGAGAAAGAGAATCTCAAGCAGAATCATCACTGAGTGTGGAGCCCGACACGGGACTTGATCTCATGACCCTGATCATGACCTGAGCCAAAACCAAGATTCAGATGCTTAATAGACTGAGCCACCCAGGTGCCCCACAAAAATCCCAAAATTCTTGAAAGTTTATTGAGTCAGCATGTTTGTCAAGACCTATAGCACTCTGATTGCCCTCTTTGTGAAAAAAGTAGGAAAACCTAACATTTCAAAACACCTGCTATATGCCAGGTGCTAACAGCAAAAGCCTAACTGATTATTCATTAAGTTGCTACTAGGTACCAAGCACTTGACCCTGGGGATCAAAGATCTGTTAGTACCCATTTTTAAAACATGACTCCTAGAACGGAACACAATATTTCTGTTGTGTTCTGACCAATACAGGCATTTGGGATGTTCTATCTCTATTACTCCAGCCTAGGATTCAACTAGACCATTTTGCAGCTATAATTTTTGGGTTGTCTAACACTGTGCTTATGGTTAACCAACTCTTCTCTAACACTTTTTAATTTAAATACCCTCAAATCAGGTTTTCCCCCAGTTTGGACAGAGTCAATTGATTTCAAAATCTAAACTGAATATTTTACACTTTTTACTTTACACTGGTTTCACCATTTCTCAAACCTGGTAAAAAAAAAAAAATGTTTAATTCTTGATTATATCATCAAACATATAAGAGTGGCAGCCGAAGACCACAAAATGATCTTCCGCAAGTCTCTTAACTTCTCTGCCAAGGCTACCCTTGAACAACTCCAGAGACCCCATTTACCCCATAGCCAAAGAGCACTTATACAAGCAGCCCCCTCCTGATGTTGTGCAGTGGCCCAGGCTTGGGATCTGCCATTGTTCATCTATAAAATCAATGGGTTGGAACAAAATCTCATTCTATAACTTGGAGTCACTTACGCTTTTGATAAATATTCCTTCTATGGTCTATCCTATTTACTGAATAAAAGCAACATACAGAGGAATATGTGTATATCCCAGGTCTCACTTTCTGTTCTTGAGAGCCTTCTTTAACTAGGTCAACAGTCATCCTTCACTTCCTTTAGAACACCATAGGTCTTCGAAAGTGTGGAAGACAGCAACTTGCCACTTCCTTGTCACACTGAGCAAAATCCTCATGAGCTACAATATATAACAGAGTGAAACATTCTGAAAGAAAAAAAGCTGATTGACAATTCATCTTGTCAACCAAGGAAATAACATAACTAAAAGTTACTGATACCTGGCATTGTGATCTATTATGTGCCTTTCTCTTTCAGTTTTACTGAACTAGGCAAACATCCATAATAGTGAAACATGACTGGCTGATCCCAATAAGACAGAGAAATGCTATGCAACATAACTCTGGTAGAAGATGAAGCCAATAGCACTACATTTCTGTATTAGGTTACTAACTATATCTCCTGAAAATGGGTAGTAAATTAGGAAATAACTCAATGAAAGGAAATATTTTAAGTGTTCTGTTATCTATAAAAGTCAAAAATTAACACATGTAAAATCCTTCCTGCAATGGCCAAGAGCTTAGTGAGTTCAAGAAACTGAAAGAAACCAGAGTGGTAAGAGCACAGTAGGCAAGGGGAAGGGTAGTGGAAGATAAGCCAAGAGGAACCAGATCATACAGATTTGTAGGCCTTGTCAAGGATCTTGGGCTTCATCCCAAGTGTGACTAATACTGTTGATCAAAAGTAGAAAAATGGGCTAGTAAATAAGGTTATAGCATCACCACAGATGACCCATCACTGATTTCCAAAGTGTGTTCTAAACACTTATCTGTGGAATAGATGTTTTGTTGTGTATTTTTTAAGTTTCATATTAAAATTAATTTGAAGAAAATGTATCATAGTCTCATCTTTTATCCAAAGCAAGATTTCTCAAGATTTCTTCTTTGAGAAATCCTACAGTAAAGGAATTTGTTCACTTTCACAACTTTCCAAACTGATTTGACTTCAGAGATATTTTATTTTCCCCAAGTATCATCAGTTAAAATCCCAAGAAACTACCATTTGTGAAACATCTTTTCATAAATATTGCTATCTTATTCATTTTAAAGGATCATATACAGGAAGTCTGTAGAAAAATGAAAAAAAAATCCCATGATTGCAACTATATAAAAATATGAATGCATATGAAGGTAACTGGCAACCATTAAAATATCCATTATGTAGGGGGCACCTGGTTGGCTCAGTCATTAGAGCTTGCCAACTCTTGATCATGGGGTTGTGAGTTCAAGACCCATGATAGGTGTAGAGATTACTTAAAAATAAAATCATGAAAATAGCACCTGGGTGGCCTGGTCAGTTAAGCCTCTGACTCTTGATTTTGGTTCAGGTCATGATTTTAGGGTCTTGAGATCAAGCCACATATCAGCCTCTGCACTCAGCAGGGAGTCTGCTTGGGAAACTCTCTCTCCTCCTCCCCCCATGTTTGCTCACTCTCTCTTTCTCTAAAATAAATAAATAAATCTTTAAAAAACAAGAAAATAAAATCTTTTAAAATCTGTTACTTAGGATGACAGATTTATCAGTGGTTTTATTTCTTATTAAGTCTTCCTTAATTATGATATATAGCATTTTTTCAATTAAAAATTATAAAGTAGTAAAAAATTATGAAAGCTATATTTTTTAAAGGTATTTGAAGTTTTGCCAATTCAACCAATCCTTGGGCTGCTTCACAAATTTCACTTCATTAGTGTGTCTAGAGACTATGAAAGCTACATTTTATGATGGAGAAAAAAAACAGTCATCTTAATACTAGTTCTAATCCCCTTGCTGACAGGCTGACCTAATTAACATCTCTTAAATGGATGAATTAATTTAAACTAAAACACAGTTTGATTCATACTATGATTAACTACAAAGACCCTTCATGGGATTCATGGAATCCTCTGAATTTACCTTCCAATCCCATTACTACCCATAAAGCCATTTCAAAGAGTATTTTATACACATAGATCAAAACCTTTTTAAAACTTCGGGACCAGAAATTAAATCCTGTATTTTCACTCAATCATTCATTCAACAAACATTTACTAAGAGCACTAGACTATGGCTAAGAATATAAAAGCTTAAAAAGACAAAACCCTTATCCATAGTGAATTCTCAGCAGTAATACAGACATGTAAAAAAAATGCAATAAAGAATAAATACTCTGATTTTGTTATATATTAGCATACTGTTTGTACAAAAAAGAGAGAAGTCAGTCCTTCCCAGAATCAGGAGAGTGGGTCAGAAAAGCTTCAAAGAAGGTGAGATGTATGAGCCACATCTTCAAAAATGAGCATGAGTTTGCCAGGCAAATGAGGTTGGTAACATCTAGGCAGAGAAGAGCCTGTACAAAACATAGATGCGTGATCCACCGTAAGTATCAGTTGGGACATAAGAATAGGACAGAGTGAAAACTTCCATAGATCCATCAAATAAGATAAAAATTAAACTAACTATAGATTTGAATTTTAGATGGCAGCACCCACTATAAAGCAAGAGCAGACTCACAAAACTAAAAGGAAGGGTTCAAACTGCAAGCAACTGAAGAGTGAATGAAGGTCTCAGGAATCATACTCAGTAGACCAAGTCATTTATGGGGTAACATTCTGACAATAGAGAATCTTAATTCATGTAATAATTCATGTAATAATAAGGGGATTCTGTAGTGCATGTAATGATAACAAAATATACTTTGTAACTCCGGACTTCTTACATGTAGCACTGACAAAATATAAAGTATAGATAATTCTTATGATTTCAACCAGTTCATCCTTTCACTTCTTTTAAAACAACAGCACTTGATGAACCAGTCCAAGATGGCATCATAGGAAGATCCTAACCCACCTCTTCCCACAGACACACCACATCTACAGCTACATACAGAAAATGTCCCTCTGAAAAAGATCTGAAAACTAGATGAACTGCTGTCCACAATAAAAGATAAAAGGACTACCTCCAGATAGATAGGAGAGGCATAGATATGATCTTCCAAAAGAAAAAAACCCATCCCCAAGTGACACACAATAGGAAGGGATCTCACCAGACAGGTGCTTCTCCAGGAGACACAAGAGTTGGTGCCCTACACTAGCGCCCACAACTAGAATCTGCACCAAACACGTGAGCCCCCAGAACATCTGGGTTGGCAAACCAACAGGGCTGATGTCTAGGAGTCTCAAACTGCTATAGGAAACTGAGATTCCCCTCTTGAAGGGCTCACCCCCAAGTCCCAGCAAAGACATAGCAGTTTGAAAAACACCTAGATTATATATGTAAGCAAGTTTTGTTTGCTGATCTGGGAGCATTGGCTTGAAGGATGGGGGACAGTTTAGATGACCCACAGAGATGGAGGCACTGAAGGTTACAACTATTGCATTCTCAGCAAGCAGCCGCAGTCTTCTCTGAGGCTGAAGAGCATGGACCGTTGCAGCTCTCCCTTACTGCCTGGCTGAGGCAGGAGAGGAGAGTCATTCACAGTGTTCTCCTGCTCCCTAGCTAAAGTCTCCAAGCATGGGCAGTTGTGACATGCCCCCAACCCCTAGCTGAGCTGGTGAGTATGAACATTCACGGCATTCTCCCACTCCCAGCCTAAAGCTGCACACATACACAAACAAAGCACTTTCTCACTGCACCGCTTTTGCCCACATGCATAGTCAAAACATTTTCCCACTGCCCTTCTAAAGCCAGCGAGCATGTCCCACCCTCTACACTCTCCAACAGTCTTGCTAAAGTCAGTGGGTGTGTGCAATTCCCACAACAGTCACCCCTGAATCACCTGGCCCTGGTGGCCAAGAGGGCTAGCATTCCAAAGCTCCGCATGACTGTAACAATTGGAAAGACAGTTCTTGGCAGGCCATCACACCCAGGGTACTGCACAAATAACGGACTGAAATACAACCCAGTATTCCTGTGAAAAAGGCCTATTGACTCAGACTAGAGCTTCAGCCAGAGGGAGAGGCTTCAGGTTTCCCACACATCTACAGGCTAAGGAGGCACTCCTAGGGAACTTAAGCAGAGAGACAAAAATCTTTGCACGTTGCTGTGGCCTTACTGCAGCTCAATGAAACTTACCAAAAAATGGTAAAAAGTTTAAAAATTCATCTGGAGCCCTGATTCTTGCAACTGTCACTCAGGGTAGAGATCTCCTGGTCTAGATCTCCTGGTCTGAAGACCAGAAGGAATTGTGATTGCAGCCTCATAGGACTAGATATATTTGCATACTTTAAAAGTTACCGCCTGACTGTCTGACTTCCAGTCATTGTGAAACTTGGAGCTAAATGATATTCCTCTCCTTGGATCACTGACCGGTCTTGGCACACTCTCAACAACAGGGGCATATCAAGAATAAATCAGGTTACTAGGAAATTACACAATCTTAATCTTAAAAGTTTAAGAGACAACCAAGAGCTAGGGAAAGTTTGAGAGAGGATCATCACCTACACAAGGCCACTCCAAAACTGAGAGAGGTAGCTGTTTAACCTAACACATAGGAAAAAAACACAGAGAATTGAGTAAAATGAGGGATCAGAGAAATACTTTCCAAACAAAAGAATTTTTTAAATTTCAGAAAAAATCCTTAATGCTATAAAGATAAGTAATCTACCTGACAAAGAATTCAAAGTAACAGTCATAAAGATGCTCACTGAACTTGGGAGAAGAATGCAGAAACACACAGTGAGAACTTCAACAAACAGAAAATATAAGAAAGTACCAAATAGAAGTCACAGAGTTGAAAAATATAATAACTGAACTAAAAAATATACTAGCAGGATCTAACAGCACACTAGGTGAAGTACATGAACAGTTCAATGAGCTGGAAGATACAGTAATGGAACTCACCCAGAAAGAAAAATGAATTTTTAAAAATGAAGATAATTTAACAAACCTCTAAAACAATGAATTTTAAAGAAAAGTGAAATTTTTAAAATGAAAATGAATTTTCATTTTAAGAAAATGAAATTTTAAATTTCATTTTAAAATGAATTTTAAAAATTGAAAGAAGAATTTTAAAAAATGAAGATAACAAACCTCTAAGACAAGTTCAAGCAAAACAACATTTGCATTTTAGGGATTACAAAAGGAGAAGAGAGAGAGAAAGTGGCAGAAAACTTATTTGAGAAAATCATAGTTGTAAACTTCCCTGACCTAGAAAGATTATGAATGAATTTTTTAAAATGAATTTGAAAAAATGAAGATAACAAACCTCTAAGAAAATGAAATTTTAAAGAAAAATGAATTTTAAAGAAAAATGAATTTTTAAAAAATGAAGATAACAAACCTCTAAGACAAGATCAAGCAAAATAACATTTGCATTTTAAGGTCACAGAAGGAGAAGAGAGAAAGTGGCAGAAAAGTTATTTGAGAAAATCATGGCTGGAAACTTCCCTAACCTAAAAAGAAAACAGACATCCAGGTTCAGGAAACTCAGAGAGTTCCAAACACAATGAACCCAAAGAGAGCTACAACAGGACATGCTACAATTAAAATTTTGAAGTTTAAAGATAAAAAGCATCTTAAAAGCAGCAAGAGAAAAACAAATTGTTATATACAAGGAAAATCCCATAAGGCTATTAGTAGATTTCTCAGCAGAAACTTTGCAAACCAGAAGGGAGACAACATGTTCAAAGTCCTAAAAAGATAAAATTTCCAATCAAGAATACTCAACTTGGCAAGATTATTATTCATATTTGAAAGAGAAATAAAGAGTTTTTCAGGCAAGCAAAAGCTAAAAGGAGTTCATCTCTACTCAACCAGTCATACCAAAATTATAAAGGGACTTCTTTTTTCTTAATTATTTTTATTAACATATAATGTATTATTTGCCCAGGGGTACAGGTCCGTGAATCATCAGGTAAAGGGACTTTTTTAAGCTGAAAAGAAATGGTACTAATTAATAATAAGAAAACATACAAAAGTAAATATCTCACTAGAAAATGTAAATATATAGTGAAGATAGTGGATTCAGCACTTGTACAGCTACTAAGAATGTTGAAAGACATAAGTAGTGAAATTAACAAAAACTATAATAATTAGATAAAATACGTAAAATAAAAAGATGTAAAAAGCGGCATCAAAACATAAAATGTGGGAAGGGGCATGTAAAAATGCAAAGTGTTTAAATTTAAGTTGCTATCAACTTAAAATTTTTTTTAAAGATTTTATTTATTTATTTGACAGAGAGAGATCACAAGTAGACAGAGAAGCAGGCAGAGAGAGAGAGGGAAGCAGGCTCCCTGCTGAGCAGAGAGCCCAATATGGGACTCGATCCCAGGACCCTGAGATCATAACCTGAGCCGAAGGCAGTGGCTTAACCCACTGAGCCACCCAGGCACCCAAAGTTGCTATCAACTTAAAATAAACTGTTACATGCATGGGATGATACATGTGAACTTCATGGTAACCACAAAACAAGAACTTATAGTAAATGCACAAAAGAAAATGAGAAAGGAATCTGAACATAAAATATATTAATTATCAAGCCAAAGGAAAGAAAGGAAAAGGAACAAACAATTACAAGAACACCCAGAAGACAATTAACAAAATGGCAATAAGTACAAACCTATCAATAACCACTATAAACGTAAATGGACTAAATTCTCCAATCATAAGATACAGAGGGGCTAAATAGATTAAAAAAGTAACTCTCATATATATGCTGCCTACAAGAGACTCATCTCAAAAGTAAGGACATATACAAACTGAAAGTGAAAGGATGGAAAAAGATATTCCATGCAAATGGAAACCAAAAGAAAGCTGGTGTAGTTATATCCATATCAGACAAAATAGATTTTAAAACAAAGATTGTAACAAAAGACAAAGAGAGGTACTACATAATGATAAAGCAGTCAATTCAGCAAGAAGATACAAGATTTGTAAATATATATGCACCCAACATAGGAGCAATAAAAAATATAAAGCAAATATTAACAGATGTAAAGATAGAAATTGACAATAATGCAATAATAGTTGGGGATTTTAATACCTCACTTACATCAACAGATAGATCAACCAGAGAAAATCAGTAAGGGAACATTGGACCCTTAAATGCATACTAGACTGGATGGATTTAATAAATATATATACAGAATATTACATTTAAAACCAGTAGAATACATTTTTCTCAAGTGTACATGGAATATTTTCCAGGATCAATTGCCTATTTGACCACAAAACAAATCTCAATAAATTCAAGAAGATTCAAATTATATCAAGAATCCTTTCTGACCACAGTGGTATGAAACTAAAAATTAATTACAAGAAGAAAATGAGAAAATTCAAAAAAGAAACATGAAAACTAAACAACATGTTACTTAACAACTACTGGGTCATAGCAGAAATCAAAGGAGAAACCAAAAAATATCTTGGAGACAAAAGAAAACAAGACAAGGATGCCCACTATCCCCACTTTTATTCAACATACTATTGGAAGTTCTAGCCATATGATTAGACAAGAATAAGAAATAAAAATCATACAAGTTGGAAAGGGAAACATAAAACTGTCACTATTTGCAGATGACACATTATATACAGAAAAACTGTTAAGATTAATAAAATTAATAAATTCAGTAAAATTGCAGGATACAACATTAATATACAGGAATCTGTTGTGTTTTTATACACTAATAATAAACTATCAGAGAAAGAAATCAAGAAAGCAATCCTAGTTACAATCACATCAGAAAGAATACAGTACCCAGGAATAAACTTAAACAAAGAGGCAAAAGACCTGCACTCTGAAAATTATAAGATATTGATTAAAGAAATTGAAGAAGACAAATAAATGAAAAGACATTCTGTGTTTATGGACTGGATGAATTAATATTGTTAAATGTCCATACCAGGGGTGCCTGGGTGGCTCAGTGGGTTAAAGCCTCCATCTTCGGCTCAGGTCATGATTCCAGGGTGATGGGATTGAGCCCCGCATCAGGCTCTCTGCTCAGCAGGAAGCCTGCTTCCTTCCTCTCTCTCTGCCTGCCTCTTTGCCTACTTGTGATCTCTGTCAAATAAATAAATAAAATCTTTTTTTTTAAATAAATAAATAAAATAAATGTCCATACAATCCAAAGCAACCTTTGGAATCCCAAGGATTCCAATCCACTGAATCCTATGGATTCAATGCAATCCTTATCAAAACTCTAATGACATTTTCCAAAGATCTAGAACAAATAATTCTAAAATTCATATGGAACCAAAAAGACCCCAAATAGCCAAAATAATCTCAAAAGAAGAACAAAGCCAGAAGTATCATACTTTCTGATTTCAGAGAGCTATAGCCATTGATTTCAGAGTTATGGTAATCAAAATAGTATAGTACTGGCACAAAAACAGACACATAGGTCAATGGAATAGAATTGAGAGCTCAGAAGGAAATGCATACATATACAGCCAATTAATATACAACTAAAAAGGCAAGAACATACAACAGGAAAAGGGCAATCTCTTCAATAGATGGTGTTAGCAAAATTGGACAGCTACATGCAAAAGAATGAGTCTAGACCATTATCTTACACCATATGTAAAAAATAACGTGAAATAAATAATATAATAAAAAATAAATGAATTAAAGACTGAATTTAAGACGTGTAACCATAAAACTCCTAGAAGAAAACATACACAAGGATCTCTTTAACATCAGTCTTAATAATGATTTTTGAGATCTGACTCCAAAGGCAAGGGAAACAAAAAGCAAAAATAAATAATTAGGACTACATCAAACTACAAAGTTTCTGCACAGTGAAAGAAACTACCAACAAAATGAAAAGGCAACCTACTGAATGGGATAATATATTTACAAATCAGATATCCAATAAGGGATTAATATCCCAAAATATATAGAGAATTCATATGACTCAATAACAAAAAACAATCCAATTAAAAAATGGGTAGAGGATCTGAATAGACATTTTTCCAAAGAAGACATACAGATGGCTAACAGGCACATGAAAAGATATTCAACATCACTAATCATCAGAGAAATGCAAATAAAAACCACAATGAGTCACAGCTTACACCTGTCAGAATGGCTGTTATCAAAAATATAAGAAATAACAAGTGTTAGTAAAGACATTGAGAAAAGGGAACTCTTATGTCCTGCTGGTGGGAATGTAAAGTAGGGCAGCCATTATGAAAAATAGTATGGAGGTTCCTCAAAAAAATTACAAATAGAGCTACCAAATGATCCAGTTATTCCACCAGTTGGTATCTATCCAAAGAAACTGAAAACACTAATTTGAAAAATGTATGCACCTCTATGTTCATTGCAGCATTACTTACAATAGCCAAGATAAGGAAAAAACCTATGCATCTCTCAGTGGATGAATGGATAACAAAGATGTGGAATATGTATACAATGGAATACTATTCAGCCATAAAAAAGAATGAAGTCTTGCCATTTGCAACAACATGGATGGCTCTTAAGGGTATTACGCTAAGTAAAATAAATCAAAGACAAATACCAAATGACTTCTCTTATATGTGAAATCTAAAAAACAAAACAAATAAAAGAGATACAGAGAATATATTTATTGGTGGCTGCCAGAGGGGAGGGTAGTTGGGGGTGGGCAAAATGAATGCAGGAGATTAAGTACTATAAGCTTCCTGTTATAAAATAAGTAAGTCATGGGGATGCAATGTACAGCATGGAGAAGATCATCAGTAATATTGTATTAACTGCAAGGTAATAGATGATAACTAGACTAATTACAGTGACCATTTCACAATATGTGCAAATGTCAAATCACAATGTTGTACACCTAAAATTAATATAATATTGTATGTCCATTATACCTCAATAAATATAAATAAGTAAAAATATTTTTTTAAAGATTTTATTTATTTATTTGACAGACAGAGATCACAAGTAGGCAGAGAGGCAGGCAGAAAGAGAGGGGGAAGCAGGCTCCCCACTGAGCAGAGAGCCCAATGCGGGGCTCGATCCCAGGACCCTGGGATCACGACCTGAGCCGAAGGCAGAGGCTTTAACTCACTGAGCCACCCAGGTGCCACAATAAATAAAAATTTAAAAATGGAAAACCCATAGAGAAGGATAAATAGAGCACAGAGAATTTCTAGGGGAAAAAAAATACCACTTAATGACAGGTTGTAGATAAATCTTGATATCCTCAAATGAAAAATGCTATATAAAAGGGGATTTATTAAATCCACTTTGAGTACAAAGACTCCTAAAGTATGTGGTAAGGAAACATTATGTTCTGAGATCTTCCATGAAACAAAGAGGAGAGTGGTGTGTGTCCTTCGTGATGCCATATTGTGAATTGTCCAGCAGTGTTTCTCTAAGGGCTCCAGAACACTTTGTAAGTATGTTTACTCTCATGTGAAGACAATGGTTTGTTGCACATCCAAACAGAGGTAAAGAGACAACATTATAAAAGTGCAAAAACTGCAAGAGATCTTAAGCATCATCTATCCAACCTCTTCATTCGATGGATGGCAAAACAGAATCAGAGAGGTTAAGTAAGTTGCCCACAGCTTACATAGTGAGTCAGAGGTGAAAGCAAGACTGCAACCCAAGATCCCCACTTCCAGTAGTCTGGTGTGTTTGCTTTCAGTGCACCCTCCTGGCCTGTCCCAGAGGCCAAAGCTAAATCAGAAATAAAACTAATAAATCAGTCAACAGTTGAGTCAACAAGACTGTGATCCTATCACCTGCGTGTACCTGAGTGTTCATTTTATAGTGAGCATGTGGGAAAAGAGGGTCATTGTGAATACCTGCCACCTGCCTGGCACTTTGCCGGGTACTACATGTACACTCACAATGCATGATGCAAAGTTACTATCTCATCATTTCATAGTCAATGAGTAAATAAATATTTCCTGGGGAACCATTATGTGCCAAGGACATTTCTAGGCCCTAGAGATCATGCCGAACAAGAGTCTTTTCCTTCTTAGAATTACACTGTAGTTAGGAGAGACAAAAAAAAATAAACAAGTCAACTAATGAATACACAAGAGAGTAGTAAGTGCTAGACAGAGAAATAAAATGAAGTGATGCAATGAAGTGTGACAAGAGGGGAGGTGGAAGAGTGTGAACTGCCTCATCTTGTGTGGCCAGGAAAGGCCTTCTCCAGGTCTGCTTCTCCCTGGGTGCTAGAAAGGACAAGCAATCGGGCACCAGGCATGCACCTTCACATGAGAAGGCATGAAGATGGCCTAGAATCTGATGTCTAGGGGTAAAACCAGGTCAGAAGTCAGGGCAGGGCCTGTGTGAGCCTGTGTGTGAAGGCGCATGTCTGTTCAAGTATTACCAATGGAAGTAGGAGAAAATGGCTGAGGGAGGTTCAAAAGAACTTTCTATAACAGTTTGCTGCTGTTTCCTTTGGTTTTTATTAAGCTGAGCTACTTAATATGCAATGGTTTTCACCCTGTGGCCTTCATTCCTCAAGGCTCTAATAATATTCAATTGCTCCCTTTCTCTCCACGTGACTCCTTTCTTCTTTTAACTGGATACAACCGTTTCATAACCAATGGGTTGAAGTAAAGGTGATCGGGATGACGACCAAGACCCCCATGCTAATCACAAGAATTTCCTGGACCAAGACAAATGGGACAGAATGGTAGAAATGGTGCTCCAGTGGGCATTCCAATAAGCATAAACAGATTGAACCCAAAGCGAGTGCAATACCATCAGGACTTCTTAAGGGAAAACAGCAACGAGATGTTGGAATTAATTTGAGGCCTCTGACATTGACGAGGTTGGAAGCAACACAAAGCTCAAAAAGTCAATCTGCTCTGGGAATGTTAAAAGGAAACACTTGTTTGGAACGAATTTTTAAGTGTGAAAAAGAAAGACTATTTTTGGTGGAATTTGTGAGCAGTGAGTCTGACCACACACTTGGGGCTGAGAGATGTATCACTAAGGGAACCGTGGTCCAGCTCCCAGCAGTTTTCATGCCCAGCACCCAATCGAGAAATTGTGTGCTCTGATTCATGTCTGCAATGTGCCAAATGACTCCACTGGGAATGAATCCGACTCTCAAAACCCCTCAGTCTAATTTCCATTCTTCCTTCTCCTCACCCCAAGCATTCCTTGTTTCTGCATTCCGTGTGATTGTGTACATCTTAAGAACCACACACCTTAAGTTTAACTGTTTCATAAATCACTTCCTCATTCTCCAGTGGTAAATATAAGTTCACATGGAATGCTGCACTTCAGTGACAGGATTCCATTTGAATCCACTAGACCATACTTCCTGTAACACATCCCCAGACCAGATTAAAGTCAACAGGCTAAAGGACTACATGCCTAAGGCAAGTCTACCCACTGCATGTCTGAGCTAGTTGTGGCATGTTTTATGACAACTCTCCCTATTCTTGACATCTGGATGGACACTCAGTCCTTTATTTGGCTTGTTGGTGTGGTATTCAGGAATATTTTGGATCACTGGGGAGATTATATGCTATTTTAATTTATCTTCCTGGGTAGATTTTTCTACCACTGCACCAAGCACCAATAGATCCTAAAGTGCTCTTCTCGTTTTCCTTGAAAACATCCAGTCACCTCCCAAATTCCACAGTCCTATTGTGCCTGTGATGATCAGGTGACAATAATATAAGCACGTTAAGACACTGAGTTACAAAAGGCAGACTCCTAAGACTAGGGAAGCAGAAGTACATCTGGGAAACGTCTAGCTACATAGAGCCAAAGATGCCTTTCCATTTTGAAACCTCCAATTCCTATCCCTTGATTTGCTAATCCAGCAAGGTAAAATTCTCCTTTGCTTCTCAGTGAAATCTCCTAATAATGTACATTGCCTTTGGAATGGTTAATTTTCCACTTAAAACCAAGGTAACTTTGCCTTCATAATATTTTTATAATTTTTTTTTATTTTTTATAAACATATATTTTTATCCCCAGGGGTACAGGTCTGCGAATCGCCAGGTTTACACACTTCACAGCACTCACCATAGCACATACCCTCCCCAATATCCATAACCCCACCCCCCTCTCCCAACCCCCTCCCCCCATCAACCCTCAGTTTGTTTTGTGAGATTAAGAGTCACTTATGGTTTGTCTCCCTCCCAATCCCATCTTGTTTCATTTACTCTTCTCCTACCCCCTCAACCCCCCATGTTGCATCTCCTCTCCCTCATATCAGGGAGATCATATGATAGTTGTCTTTCTCCGATTGACTTATTTCGCTAAGCATGATACCCTCTAGTTCCATCCACGTCGTCGCAAATGGCAAGATTTCATTTCTTTTGATGGCTGCATAGTATTCCATTGTGTATATATACCACATCTTCTTTATCCATTCGTCTGTAGATGGACATCTAGGTTCTTTCCATAGTTTGGCTATTGTAGACATTGCTGCTATAAACATTCGGGTGCACGTGCCCCTTCGGATCACTACGTTTGTATCTTTAGAGTAAATACCCAGCAGTGCAATTGCAGGGTCATAGGGTAGTTCTATTTTCAACATTTTGAGGAACCTCCATGCTTTTTTCCAGAGTGGTTGCACCAGCTTGCATTCCCACCAACAGTGTAGGAGGGTTCCCCTTTCTCCGCATCCTCGCCAGCATCTGTCATTTCCTGACTTGTTAATTTTAGCCATTCTGACTGGTGTGAGGTGATATCTCATGGTGGTTTTGATTTGTATTTCCCTGATGCCGAGTGATATGGAGCACTTTTTCATGTGTCTGTTGGCCATCTGGATGTCTTCTTTGCAGAAATGTCTGTTCATGTCCTCTGCCCATTTCTTGATTGGATTATTTGTTCTTTGGGTGTTGAGTTTGCTAAGTTCTTTATAGATTTTGGACACTAGCCCTTTATCTGATATGTCATTTGCAAATATCTTCTCCCATTCTGTCAGTTGTCTTTTGGTTTTGTTCACTGTTTCCTTTGCTGTGCAAAAGCTTTTGATCTTGATAAAATCCCAATAGTTCATTTTTGCCCTTGCTTCCCTTGCCTTTGGTGATGTTCCTAGGTAGATGTTGCTGCGGCTGAGGTCGAAGAGGTTGCTGCCTGTGTTCTCCTCAAGGATTTTGATGGATTCCTTTCTCACATTGAGATCCTTCATCCATTTTGAGTCTATTTTCGTGTGTGGTGTAAGGAAATGATCCAATTTCATTTTTCTGCAACCTTCATAATATTTAAATGTGAAAATTCTTTGCCCTTTGAAGTGATTAGAGACATAAATTTGGAAATGATTTTTTTTTTGGAAATGATTTTTATGGTGGGATAATAACTACAGGAAGTTCATAAAAATTCTCATTGAGGTGGGGGAGAAAATTTTTTAATACTATAGGTTGTATTTTATAATGTTTAGATTTTAGTATATTCTTTAGATATAAACATGATGTTTCAGAAAATCACTAAAAGTGGCCTCAGTTCAACTTTTTCCAAAGCAATAGAGGAAACTTTAAAACTATGAGCTAAACAGATGATAAAAACGACATGACATGGCATTATACATACAATATCTATAAATATATGACCAATACCAAAGCCTAAAGGTTTAAAGTTTAAGAGATCCTATATTTTACAATTTTGTGGCTCACCTTGTAATCTAATTTTTTTCTCATTTCAGATTGCCTGGATCAAAGACACGGAATTAAGAATGATTTTACCATGATTTTACATAACTACATATAATATTCTGTAACATATAGGTAGTAAATCGCATGTTTTGTTTTATTAAACATAATGGCATATTGTGCAAGATTAACAGATATATCACCAATCATCATTATTCACACATTCTGTATTTGCAAAGTTCCCTACTTGCTAGAATTTATTTGTAACTCCAAAAGGAATACTCATAGCCCTTTCATAATCATTTGCAAACATGAGGCGGGTGAAATTTTTTAATCACCTGATATACCCATTCCCAGCTGCAGTGGAATAAGGCAACATTCTGCCTTCTTGCTTCAGCTCTTACTATAAACAAGTGTCCTTTTCACTGTTACTTAGTGTCACATTTTCCAAATTTTTGTGCTTTGTTTTGGTAACTTCGCTGTTTAAAATGGGCCCAAGCATAGAGTTGAAGTGGTGTGTAGTGTCCCTAAAAGCAAGGAGGCTGTGATGAGATGAGACCGAGAACATAAATGTGTTAGCTAAGCTTCATTCAGGCATGAGTTTTGGTGCTATTGGCTGTGAGTTCAATGTTAATGAATCAACTGCATATTAAATAAGGTATCTAAATAGAAACACACAGAAAACAAGGTTATATGTTGATCAGTGACAAAAATGTGACCAGAGGCTAGCAGGAGCCAAACCTTACACCTTCCCTAAGAGCAATGGTTCAGTAGCTCCTAATCCAGGGTTCACAGTAACATTATAGAACAGAACTCCCAATCCCTCCTTGAAAGCACAAGCACTGTGACAATGGAGTTCTGGCTCCACAGAGCACTATTAAAGTGTTTTCTTTAAGCTGCTTATCAGATCGTATTTCCCAAGGGGCAAGGGGCCAGGAGGAAAGTAGTGACCAGCAACCCTGGGGTCCTGAGCAGGATTTCTAGAGAGAGAAGCCCTCAAAGCCGGAGCTGTCATGTGAAGAGGAGCCCAGAGCAGCTCACAAAGACTGTGTCCCATAAAGAGCCATGTCAGGACTAAGGTGTGCATTCTGTGGCTGTCTGTTGCACCTGATCAGGACAAGATGAGAATGGGGAATCAAGAGGAGAATCAAGAGGGTCAGAAAGTGAACAAGGCAGAGGATAAAAGGGCAGACAGGAAGGCAGGGTGTGGAGTAGCTACTGTACCAGGACTCAGGACTTTGCTGAGAACCTAGATGTGGGGATCCTGACCTCTGGCCTGGAGGGGGGGAGGTGACAGGGAGTGAACAGCGCTGATAGCTACCTGAGTAACCTCTAAGGGAAGTGGACAAACTTGTCCCCAAGGGTCCTTACAACATTTTGGGTGTATGAGAGGGTGATTATAAGGAAAAATAATGCAGTTTGGCAGATCAGCTTTGTTGGTTTTTACAGAAATTCTTGCTTACTGTCAGAGTCTTAAAAGAGAAGTGTCTTTTGGGGACTATGATTTCACCAATCTGTAGCAAAATAGTAGTGTTTAGGAAAATGAAATGTCTTTTTTACTTTTTCAAGCTGTAACAAAAAGGGATATAAAGTTGTTTTTTTTTTTAAAGATTTTATTTATTTATTTGACAGAGAGAGACACAACAGGAGAGAGAACACAAGCAGGAGAAGTGGGAAAGAGGGAAGCAGGCTTCCTGCCCAGCAGAGAGCCCAATGTGGGTCTTGATGCCAGGGTCCTGGGATCATGACCTGAGCTGAAGGCAGTCGCTTAATGACTGAACCACCCAGGCGCCCCCCAAAGTTTGGTTTTTTATTAATGTCTGGTTATCTCCAATGATTAGATCAGCCTAGTCTTCTTTTTATTAACTTTCATTATAAAACTTTTTAATCATATACAAAAGCAGAGAGAATCATCTAATAGACTCCCACATACCCATCACCCAGCTTCAATAATTCTCAACATTGTAGCCCAGCTTTTTCATCCTCTTATTTGACTAACAGAATTTGCATACATTTTTTCATTCAACAAGTAGTTTTGAGCAACTGCCATATCAGGCACTTTCCAAGTACTAGAGATGCATGAGTGGAAAAAAGAAAACGGGCAAAAAATACTTGCTGTCAAGAAGCTTACCTCCAAATAAGATAAATAACAGCTAATTTTACTGAAAGTCATGGGACATAACTGTTCTGGACACTTTACTTCAATTATTTCATTTAATCTCATTTAAATTTCATTTAAACAACAACGCAATGAGGTAGGTACTCTTATTATCCTCTTGTTTACTGATGAGGAAATCGTAATACAGAGAGATTAGGTAACTTGCCCAAGGTCACACAGCTACCAAGTATAGTTGGGGTTCAAACTGATTTCAGAGTCTGTGCTCTTAACCATCACACATTTTACTTCTCTACACCTTGGTAAGTCCTATCTCTTTCAAAAATCACTTCTCCCAGAATCCTGAGCTAACGTGACATAATGAGAATTGTAAGAACAAGGCATATGTTAGCAATATAACCTTTTTTCTCCATTCATATTAACCTCATGGACTCCTTAGGTTAAAAAAGCTGTGACAAAAAAATAAATAAAATTCAAAAGCTGTGGCCATTCATCCTTGTTGGTCCTACTTCTTCTTAAAATACATGTCTTTTTATAGATTCTAAATAAACATTATGGCAAATTAAAATATTTTCCTTTAACTCTCAAAATCTTACATTTTCTACCCTAATATTAAAAATAGCTAACACTTGGGGTACCTACATGGGTCAGTTGGTTAAGCATCCAACTCCTTTTTTTTTTTTTTTTTTTTTTTTATTTGTCAGAGAGAGAGGGAGAGAGAGCAAGCACAGGCAGACAGAATGGCAGGCAGAAGCAGAGGGAGAAGCAGGCTCCCCGCCAAGCAAGGAGCCTGATGTGGGACTCGATCCCAGGATGCTGGGATCATGACCTGAGCCGAAGGCAGCTGCTTAACCAACTGAGCCACCCAGGCGTCCCAAGCATCCAACTCTTGATTTTGACTTGGGTCATGATCTTGGGATCATGAGATCGAGCCCCAACAGCAGGCTCTGTGCTGTTGGGGCTTGATATGCTGGAGATTCTCTCCCTCTTCTTCTCCCTCTCTCTCTCTCCCCAGCCCCCCAGCCCCACTTTTGCTCTCTCTCTTTCTCCCCCTCTCTAAAATAAATAAATAAATCTTTTTTAAAAAAATAGCTAACACTTATTGAGCCTTTGCTATCTGCCAGGCTCTGGGCTAAGTCCTCTAAGTGCCTTCATACAGACTTCATAACAATACCATAAAATAAATATCATTATCCCCATGCTGTGGATGTAGAAATGAAGGTACAGATAATGTACCTATACAGATAATGTAACCTATCCCAGTTCACACAGCTACAAAGTGGCAGAACTAGGAACTTGACTTTATTCCACATTCTTACCTACACTACTCCCCCTACCTCTACCTTAGAGGAATTCTCTACATTATAAAATCCAGAACTCTCCTGATTGTTCAACATAAATATTCCATATGTATCATATAATATTTTTCCAACACAAAGATTCTCAGCTTACTACTGTCCCACTCTACATGTTAAATTTCATGAAAAACTTGAGTTAGTTCTCCGAAGAGCCTGGCAGTATTCATATTCATATCAGAATATTCATATTCTGAATAATTATCTCATCCTATTTTATCATTCATGACTGGGGTAAACCAACACATGTGCAGTTTTTATGACTATGCTCTCATATTAAAGGTATCTGAAGAGACAGCAAAGGCACCCAGAACCAGGACAGAAATCACATACTAAGGAAAACATCCCATAATATAGATCCTATTTTAAGCCATAAATAACTAAATTTACATAGATTACACTCTGCCTAGTAGAGTGCTTGGCACGTAGAAAGTGCCTGCCGATTTTGTTTTAATTAATTAATTTTAAAGTCATTTGTGAATAAATCAGACTCTGCTTTTGAAAAGTAGTCTTGAAATCCCATAACAAGCTATTTATGATCCTGGAAAGCTGTTTAAAGTGTTTTAGGAGGTAACAGAAACCTCCCTACCTCCACTCCAGGTAAGGTACGCTATTGGATGTTCTTACACTTTGCACATCTTGTAGATGTGAGCAAATTGGAATCATTTGTGTATATGCCTTCTGAAGCAAACTATAAGCTCCACAAACATAAAACCTTCTGGATCATGTTCACTGTTGTGCCTGGCATAGTGCCATGGTAATACAAGACAAATCATTTCATTTCACTGAAATGTGTGAATTAATGAATCAAGGAGGGAACAAGTGAATGAATGAAATAAGCATTATAGTACTAGACAGGACAATGAGAGCTACCGGCTCATTTTTGGCACCATCTTTCCTCAAGCCCCAAGGAAGTTCAAGTACTTAACTTTCACTCAGTCAGGTTTTCCTCAGTTAGGAGGCCTGGCTGTTCTCTCATCCTCTCCTTTTTCCTTTCGCTTTCTAGTTTTTGCCTTGAGTTCATCTGTATTGGTCTTAGTGTATCTGTGTTCTTACCTAAACTACTTTATTTTTTTTTAAAGAACTAAATTAATAAATAAACTCCAGATATTCCACATTTACTTGTGATGACTAACATGAATCCAAGCTCACCTACTAAAGAATTCTCTATGCATAAAGAAAAGTTCCAAATCTTTATTTCTGGCCCCAAAACTGCATGTTATTTTTACTTTCCCAGAGAATTACCTTTAATGTCATTGAATTTTTCACATATGGTTAAATGATTTGCAGCTGATGATTTGGGAATTACACTGACCCTCAGTTAACCCTTTTCTACCTAAAATTAAATTTTGCAGCTACCCAAAACATTAGGAAATCCAATGCCCCCAAGGGCTTTGCAGTTAAAATCATAACACAAATGCTTAACATCTATAGAATCCCTCTCTGAATTTCTGGAATTATTTTGTATTATTAAATTAAAAAAAAAAAAAGAGGGAAAGAAGAGGGAAGGTGATAGAAAAGGTATCAGCATCAAGCTTTCCTGACATTTCTCAATGTTGTCGGCATCTCCTCTTCATTCCTTTCAGTGTAGCCATTGGATCCTGATGTGCAGGGCAGAGATGGTGTTAGAGAAGACTCCAGGCTGGAGTTGGACCACCCCTGTGTGACTCCACTTGGCTCGGGCTCGGGAAGAAACCTCCATCCACTGCCAGGAAATGAAAACCTGACTCAGGTACTGTAACTCCAGCCATCTCTAGCCGAAACTAGTCTACAGTATTTCTCATCCCTGTTTTACAGGGTCATGAATAGGGATCAAGGTCTCAACACAAGCCTAGCAAGGAGATCAACTGAGTCTGGGAATGTCACATAACAGAAAGGGGGTGCCCGGAGGCTAAGACATGGGTCCTAATCCCAGTTCTAGCACCAACTTGTGTGACAAAAGGTGAGTTCTCTTAACTGCCTGCACTCTGGTTTCCTCACCCTTAGAGAAAGAATATCCACCCTGCCAACTTCACCCATATATTGTGAAAACATACCAACAGATGACTTCATGTTTTGAAAAGTTAAAGCGCCCCACCAAAGGTTTCTCTTTGTGGAGCCCCTCCAAGAAGCCCTCTTAGGCAATGAACACCAAAGGCTTCCTTCAGCACCACCGCTGTAATCAGCCAGGGTGTAGCTGGGAAAGGGAACACACACACACACACACACACACACATATATTAAGGGGCACCTGGGTGGCTCAGTCGGTTAAGCATCTGCTTTCAGCTCAGTCATGATCCCAGGGTCCTGGGATTGAGCCCCATTTTGGGCTCCCTGCTCTGCAGGAACCTGCTTCCCCCTCTCCTACTCCCCCTGCTTATGTTCCCTCTCCTGCTGTCTCTCTCTCTGTCAAATAAATAAATGAAATCTTTTTTTAAAACCCACATTAAGTTAATGGCCTCTTCCTCCTCCTCTTCTTCCTAGCAAAAAGAAAAACAGTAACAACTACAACTATCACTATGGAGCATTCTATCAAGCATTTGACTTGTTTTGCCTCTCTTGATTTCCACAACCCCCGCCCCCCTGGTAAGTACCAATCTCCCCATTTTAAGTACCAGTAAGCATCATTTCATTAATACTGATCATTTTACTGATGACTGATCTGATCATTTATCTGTATCAGTAGCCCCATTTTACAAAAGAACTGAAAAATTACTTTAAACAACTTGCCCTACTAACATGTTCTCAGGACTTCCAAACCTCAGGGTTAGGTAGGAAGACCTTTCATGTCAGAATTTCAAACATTGAAGCAAGCTGATCAGAAAGAGAATTTCTGTTTGAAGATTGGTAGACTCATTTTTCTGAATGATCCTTCAAACCTCCCTTCAGGTTAGCACCTAAAGACAGTTCCAGGCCTCTCACCCAAATCACTCCCAGATCAGAGAGCCCTGGATTCCAAAATGGAAGTATCCAGCATGATTTAACAAGAAGAGGGCCACATGAGGAAGAGGCATGTCAAAGGGTGTACAAACAAGCTTTTCTTCCACAACCAGGCATACTTACAAGTGACCACGTAAATTGCGATTTAACGGTCCAGCCTGTGGTATAAAAAGTCAGCAACTTTCACAGTTTTGAAAACTGCGCAAAAAGAGAGACAGGGAGAAGTCTGCTCTTCACACCCACACAGTCTTACACACTTGACTTAAGTGCCCCGAAAATTCCCCTAAGCATTTTTATCATTACGTATCACTTGTATCACTCCACAATTTAGTCAGCCAAACCATATCCTTTTCCAGCTTTAGATAAATTGCCTTTTGACAAACTGCACACAGAGAAAATATCACGACGTCCCCAAGTTGTAATCTCTACACTGTTTTTCTACTGAGATGAGTAAGATTTTCCTATTTAATTATTTAAGTACATAACCAACAAATACATATATAACATGAGTATCATCAACAATATATTTACTCACTCTTTCTTGCAACATATTTCAGTTTTATCACTAAAAAAAAAAAAAGGTGCTCATTTGCCCTTTCCATTACAGTAGATTAAGCTCTCATTACAGTAGATTAAGCTTTAGCTGTATTTTGGGGGAGAAATGAATCAAAAAGTGCAAGATGCTTTGTCACTATCATCAAATGTATAGTAAGCATTTAAAACAAATCCTTCAATATCTCATAGAGAAGCTAAACTTTATAAACCGCTACAAAATGCTTAGCACATTTCATTTTAGCCAAAGTCAAATAAAACATCAGCTCACCTTCCTGTGCTATAATAAGGTTTATTTTGAAGAGAATACAGCAACCAATACTTTATTCATCCATCTACTATTAAACTACTCAAGAACACACTTAAGACTAGGATTAGATGTAGGAATACATGTACACAGTTTCTGGTGACCCTACACCCATTAAGGTTGTTAACACATCAAAAAGTTATTTATCATATAAATAAGTGTATACAGTACTGTGTCAAGCTAAGGAATGTGTTGTTATATGAAACACACACACACACACACACACACACACAGAGCCCTGAAAAGTTAGAGCCCTTAGTTGCGCTAAAAACAGCAATAGGAACATAACCCTGATACCTGGTACCTAACAGTGCCTGGCCCAGGGCAGGAACTCAGTATCTGCTCATGAATACTGATGTGTTTCAACCCTAATGTAAATTTCTTAGGCAGGATTATAAAAATGTTTGGACTTGAGCAAGTCAGAGCCAACAGTGTTAAAGATCTTTTTTTTTAATATCTCAGTTTTGTTTCTTTACAAATTTCCTACTTGAAATTAATATACTACTTCTTGAAATTAGTGTTACACAAGTTGTTGAGTTTGTTTTCACATCCTAAAGTACATGAGTTTTACTTTCAGTTTTTAACCTAATGAGGCCCATGTTTTGATCAATACACTTTAATTCACATAACCCTCTTCAAAGCCAGTGCTTTCAAAATGATTGTACTCTTATATTTGTAGCACCTGTTACAGTTATCTCATTTAATGCAAACAACAGACATGGGAGTGAAAAAGACAGCTTCACTGTCCCCATTTAACACGTGGGAAAGGAGCTCAGAGAAGTCGAGGTGCCCCCATATCACAGAACGAATGATTGACAAAACCAAACTGGAATCTAGGTCTTCTGGGTTTTCCTCCAACATGGTACCCACACATAGCACAGCAAATCTATAACCGTAGAATTAATCACAAAGAAGCTATTTCTACTATGCCTTTATTCATTCAACAGGTACTTCATTAACTCTATACACCAGGTACTGAGCTAGAAAGATGAGAGAAAGCTCCACAATTCTCTGTGCTTTTGCAGCAGCTTTGTCTAACTCTTTTTTTCTTCTTCTTCTCCCTGCTTCCAGAACTACCCTAGGCTTTCCACCTTAACGAGTCCAAAATAAACCTGCCAATGGCTTAAAGTCATACAATCACTGGTCCCGTGATGAAGGCATCTTAAAGTCCATTTTGGGGGAAAGTTTCAAAATCTTCCTTGAATCCTCAATCAACTGAGTACCATGGGGTAAAGCAGAGACCGTTCTGCTTAGAAAACATGATTCCGTGATACAGAAAGGTGATACAGTGAATGTCCTGCTGGTTTTTCCCCCATGATCTATTTGATTCAATCACATAACCTCCTCCCAGTGCCTATCCACCTCTCTGGGGACATACAATTCACTGAATCCTCCACTCGCTGGAGGTGATGTCCAGTCTGGACATCTAACCAGGACTGTTTATGAAGGTGTTTCCAGACACCTGAGGAAAACAAAATTTTTCATCCAAAATTTCTCTTTCCTGAAATATTGTCATTCAAGTTTTATTCTTTTTTGCTAAATATTGTTCTCTTTGTTCAGTTTGTTTTAAAAATGTAAATGCTCTTGAAAAACTACCGTGGGGAGTTTCTTTTGCCTTAATGTGAATTTGATTACTATAAGCTTTCTAGAAAGGCAGGAGGAACCAGACACCCACACTTTTACAGGGTCCTGAGAAAGAGGAGCCATGTAGAATATTTGAAAGCAGAAAACAGACCAGCAAGGGAAAGACTGTCTCTGATAAAGCTTTACAACTTCATACTCTGCCAAAAGGAGCTCTGAAATAATGGTATATTGTTAAGTAAAGGTATGTTGTTGGCTCCTGAAAATAGAATGTCCACTGGGTAATTTTTCTGCTTTTGGCCTTTTTTTTAAATAAAAAATCATTTTTAATGTAAAAATGGAACTCTGGCTTCTATGGAAGAAATGAATTAATTATTTAGAGTATGAAAATTTCCAGCTACCTCAGAAATTTTTATCCAAGTGCACTAGCAAATCATCAAATAAATCATCATCCCCCACAACCTTCCCAAACACCTCCCCATAAATATTCAGTTTTTCCACAAAATCCACAATTTAGTTTAAGACCTTGGGACCCTCTTTGATGCATTCTATCTTCTTCCCATTTGTAATCTATCACCGAAAACTGGCATTTCTCCCTTCACACCGTACAATTTGTCTTATTCTCTGTGACCCCCATTCCTTTCCATTGCACCCTGGATCATAGCAGTGCCCTCAGGATGAGATTACCTATCTTGAGTCCAGTGGTTTTCCACCTTGGTTAAAAATTTTCTAGGGAAATTTTTTAAATATGTGGACCTGAGGTTTACCCACAGAGATTCTAATTTAATTGGTCTATGGTACAGTCTAGGCATTAGAGTTTATTGTTGTTAATTGTGGTAAAATATATGCAGCATAAAATTTACCATCTTAACTATTCTTATGTGTACAGTTCAGTGTGAAGTAAATTTACATTGTATGTGACCAATCTAGAAAGTTATTTTCATCTTGCAAAACTGAAATTCTCTACCCATTAAACAATCATATCCCATTCTCCCCTCTCGCAGTTCCTGGCAAATATCATTCTACTTTCTCTCTCCATGATTTTGACTATTCTATGTTCCTTATATAAGAAGAATCTTTGTTATTGGCTTACTTCACTCAGCATAACATCAAGGCTCATCCATGCTGTAGTCTGAATAATATCCCATTATATGTGTATACCACATTTTACCTATTCATTCATCCATCTATGGACACCTGGGTGGTTTCCACCTCTTGGCTATTGTGAATAATGCTGCCATGAACATGGATGTGCAAATCTCTTTGAGACTGCTTTCAATTCTTTGGAGGTATACACCCAGAAGTGGAATTTCTTCTGCCTTTGCCCATAAAAGGTGGTGATAATTTACTCTGCTGTCAGCAAAAAACAAACCATGTATGATTTGGACCCTCCACCCCAAAAGAGTATTATTCTCTCTCCAAGGCATCTGAGTCAGCCATCACCCTTTCTTGAATGTAGACAGTGTACAGAGCCTTACTCTGCCCTGATTGCCTTGAGGCTGGCCTTGAGCTGAGACACTTACATATCTTCACCAACAAGGAGAAGGTGGGAATATATCAGAAGGGATGGCTGGCATGACCGTGACTCTGGGTTGGAAGGGTAGTACTCACATCAATGATTAAAAGGCTTCAGTGTCTATGAGCACCAAGAGATTATTATGCTTACTCTCCAAGTATAATTAAAATCGTAAACGATTTTAGGGTTTAGACCCTAAACTGAGTATAGACTCCACACAGTTCTGGGTTTCTCTATCATGTATATCAACCTTAGTGCTTTTTATATATACACATGCACACACACACACACACACTTACATGTGTCTGTATCAACTAGTATATGTATAAATCAATTATTAAAACTTTTTCAAAACATTGTTTTCTTATCTGAGGGCCTCCTTCTTGCCAGTTTTTGCAGCCATGTTGACTCTGTCACCTGGGTTGCCCAGCACCGTCCATCCCTCTGGTGAGGACTAGAATTGGAATCTACTGATTCAGGATCCAGACCCAAAACAAGAAAGCCTGAGTAAAATTTCCTGGTCCTCCACATACTTGGCAGTGTCTGAGAGCAGAACGTTATGACATAGTACTAATGCTTTGTATTATTTAGGGCACCCTCCCAGACATTACACCACTAGACCCTGAAGAAGGAGACACTATGCTTGCACACATGTACAGACAAGCAACTAAAACCCAGCCCAAAGTCATATAGCAGATCAGTGTCTCAGACTGCTATCCTGCCTCAGACATCTGCCCTTGTCCAGTGCACTCCTGGCATGGATCTTCCCTGCTCCTGTTCTTCCATCTGCTTTTGAAGTAGTGGGGACCAATCTTCCCAACCTTTAGCCAACTTCACTCTTGGTATCTAAGCCCTACTGGAAATAGGAGCCCCAAGCCCTCTTCTCAGGACACTGGTAATTCAGAGCAGAAGAAAGGATGCACATAATGAAAAGAGACAGGAACACAAAATGCTTTGAATGTTTCACCAAATACAAAACCAGCTGCAGCTGGTACACAAGAGTCTTGGCGGGGGGGGGACTGCTGGAGGAGGGGTGGAGTTGGTCAGAAGGAGGGAGCTTTGAGCAGAAAGTGGTGGAGGAGCATGACCAAGAGAAAGGCATGGTGCACTCTCTTCCAGCAAGAAAAAATGGCTGTCATATAGAAAAGTTCCAGAATTTGATAAATAAAACATGGAGAAAAGAGGGCTGTAGGTCCAAAAGGGGAAGTCTTGCCAGGCTATGTGCCAGTAGCCTAGGCAAATGCAGGAAACTATTAAATGTCACAAATCCATGACTGGAGTTTTGTATTTTTTTCTAGAGGTGACCAGAAGCCATGGAAACAGCAGCTCTCTCATGGAGGTATACCGGCCCTCATTCACCTATGAGTCTTAAAAACCAGTTCTTCCAGGGCAAGAACCACAACTGTCTTAATCTTGGTCAAATCCCATGTAGGTTCCACCAGCCTGGTCCATATTAAGTGCTCAATAAATATTTATCAATTGATTTCCTGATTTGCTATGGAAACTTAAGCAAGTTACATTCCCTCTTTGAGCCTCAGTTTCTTTATTTATCAGTTAACAGTCATGAACTGTCTCTATAGTCAAAAAATTTAACCATGTTTGTGGTTTAGCATTTCCCAAAAGGAAATGGGCTGAGATGAGGCACACCCTAGACAGGGCAGAGCAAGAGGCCCTACCCCAAACCCCACTGTGCATCATCCCAGGTTCCCAACACCAATCTAAGGAGAAATCTGAGGTGGAAATGAAAACAGGCAGAGGACACATGAGCGGTCAGGACTCAACAGGAAAAGGCTCTACTGGGGATTAGGGGACCTGATTCTAGTCCTAGTTTGGCTAGTCCTATCTGTGACCCAGACAAAGCCACAGTGGGCCTCATATTTCCTAATCCATAAAATGACTGGGTGAGCACCAAGGAAAGTTCCCTCCAGATCTAAGATCTTTCTTTTTTCCCTCCCTCTCTCTTCAGAGCCAAAAGTTGCTCAGTCAAAGCAAAGCTGTGCTTGGCCATAAAAGACACTTGAGCCCATTATTATTGTTAATATTCCCATGGTCTCCTAAGCTCCAGATCTGCACATTTTCTTAGGAGTATTGATGGGAGGCTAAGTAAAGCAGAAGGCAAAAGACTCAGTTTCCTCTATCCTAAGCCATAGTAAACTACAAAAAAAAAAAAAAAAAAAAAAGTAAAGGCTATGAGGAGGGGAAATTTGGAGCATCAGTATAATCCCTTCCCAAGCTGGAATAACTGCACTTTTCAGTTTTTGCATCTGTGTTGTCACTGGGGAATTATCTGGCTGTGTCTGTGTTTTAACATCTGTCAACTAAATCAGAGATTCAACTGCAAAAATTGTTGAGCTCAGAAGCACCATGTGGTTTTTGACACTCCCGGGATGACACAGGGTCAAGAAAGCAATAAATGAATTGCCATGAGACCCAATATAACATTTTCATCAGTAACACGGCCCTTGTTCCAAAAAGCCTTTGCTCCAAAAAGAAAGAACATATACCCATTTTCTCCAGAACCATATTTGGAAATTTCAAAGAACCAGACCATAACAATTAGAAGTATCTGAGATTAACAAACAGCTATTTAAAGAGTGTCAGGTCTCTAAACATAACAGAATTAACATTGCCCATCAGAATCTACTCTAAGTATAAGTAAGTACCACCTTGAAGCAAGACACATGTGCTTTGACACCTGCTACACAATATTGTAGGTACCCTAGACAATGGGCATATACTTGTGTAGAAATGCTTCCTAAGGTCCTACTGATTTAACCAGGGGTTAATCTTTCAGCTTTCTCTGTTTTGCAGATAAAGAAATTAAGCTAGGAAGTAGTGGAGTCACACATCAGCTCAAACAGCCTGATTGATATTAACACCCATATTAAAAATCATAGAATTCTTGGGGCATCTGACTGCTTAATCAGTAGAGTATGTGACTCTTGATCTTAAGGTTGTGAGTTCAAGCCCCATGTTGGGTATGGAGCCTACTTTAAAAAAAAAATCACAGAATTCTGAAGATTTCATATAAAAATTGAGTCACCAAATCACTCCCCTCTGCACAAAGTAAAAGTCTGGTATCAATATTTCAAAACACCTGGTGGCCCATCAGCAAATTCACATAGCAAGTCTTCAACTGGGGCAAATAGTAGAATTTCCTTCCCTTAAAGGGACCAATTAATACTACCTACTAGTTCCAAACAGGATCTCTTGACTATTAAAGTGATAGCAAAAACCCTGTAAAAAGAATGTAATACATTTTTACATTTAGGCTGAATGTAATACATTTACATTCTGTAATACATTTCCATTTAGGCTGAAATTTCAAAGACTAATGTTAACTTAAAAAAAGGTTTCTGGGTCCCTTTGCTTTTCACAAGTTTTGAACTCCACACCCAACAGCCATAGTTGTCAGAAGGCCTCACTTAAACACTTGGTCTGAACTAACCAGAAGCTTGAATATTTTCTGCTCTTCCCTGTCCTTGGATAGCAGGTAAAGTTCAATGATATATAATTGTCACTACTAAGTCCTTACTATAATGCATCCACTGTTGTAAGCTCTTTACACATATTAACTCATTTAATCTTCAAAACAATTTTCTATGTCCAATTTAGGCATCCCACTTTACAGATATGGAAACCAGAGACACAGAGGGA
Source organism: Lutra lutra (assembly GCF_902655055.1). NCBI lineage: Eukaryota > Metazoa > Chordata > Mammalia > Carnivora > Mustelidae > Lutra > Lutra lutra. The sequence goes on from NC_062280.1 coordinate 139,899,569, forward strand.
TTACCTTGTTCAAGGTTAAGTAACTCAACAAACCACTAACTGATGGAGTCTCAATCTGAACTCAGATTTTTCTGCACTAGTAGATAACCTCCACAAGAACAGAGATTTTGAATTTGTTTTACTCACTGCTATATTCTCAGCCACCTACATGGTACCTGGCATATAGTATATGTTCAGTAAATATTTATTGAATGAATACACTGTACATTCTACTCAAACAGGAGAATGACTCAGCATTGCAAGCATCAACTTGATTCAAATTAAGTTCCTTAGACGAGCATTCTGAGAGACAATTCTTTATGCAATCCCTGGGCTTTGTGTAAAGAATGCAAAAGCCCACTGTGTCCCCCCAATCAGAGCTGGAAGAAATCTTTTCGACCTATTTCCTCCAAGCTGCCCTCTGAGCCCCTCCTTCTCCCTGGCCACCCTGATTAGGTCACTGCTGAAATTGGGTCAGTGTTTAAACGCTGAAGTCAGCTTATAATGCTTTAATCGTTAAAGTTTACTCTGTCGTCTACACGTTAAAGAATGAAACTACCACTCCAAATCACAACACCCAGAATCTAATGATCTAATGATCTGTCTTCAGAATCGTGTTAAGACAAAGACTTAGAGTTTGCCTTTAGTTTATCACAAAGTAACTTCCAGAACTGAATTGAGGCACATGAGGCCTCACTCTTCCACTCCCACCCTTCATCAGAAGGCCACCTAGCTCCTATCCTCTGCCATTCTCCCAGGCTCCTCCTAAATTAAAATTTTGGATTACCCAGACTCCAATGCCTATTTAAAATAAAACCTAAATTACTACCTTATGTTTGGGCAAGTCAACACTCTGTCTGGCATCTCTCATTTCTGTGTGAGATTTGAACAAACCCACCCGACACAAGTGGAAAATTGGTCTTGCATCACATACTCTGTTGGGATCACCACATTTGGAATTCTAGTTTTATTCTCCCACAGAGTCAAATTTAGCCCAACCCTAGAGAACAGCTCTGTGCACTCTGACATTCAAAATAATATTTGCTAAAAAGCGTGGGGGTTTGCAGGCAACTTGAGCTGCAGCAAGAGGCATGTTATTACTGACTCAACTCCTACATGGGTTCCATCTTAGTCATCAGGCACACAGTCACGGGCCTTGGCTTGGTTTCACAACCTCCTGCTTTTTTTTCAATACAGCCTCAGAGGACTCAGGTAGGTGTTCTGCAGTTGTTGCTTTGTTTTGTGAAAGTCAAAGAGTAAGCCATCATGGTTACAGTATTTTCTTTTCGGGCAATCTCATCAAAGGTGAGACAAAACTGATACACAGGCAAGTAGGCCTTGAATAAATGGAAGTCATGGCATGGGCCTCCAAGCTAGAAAGGACTGAACAAGGAAGTAGCAATCCTTAAAACTCTCTGACTTAAAACCAAATTTCCAGCTGAACTTCATTCCCAGTTGGAACTGTCCCTCCTGCTGCCAGTTTTAACTGTTCACCAACCACACAAGCAGATGTCACTGATGAGGATAATTTCTCTTTTGTAGTAAAGATTTGAAGCTCATTCAGATTACCTCAAGGAAAAATGAGATTTATTTTAAAGATAAAAGGACTAGGCCTAGCTCGGAAACTATCAGAATCCCAGGTAGTTACTCTCTTCTTTCTCTTTTTAATCACATCTTTCTTTCCACATGTGTTTCATTCTTTTCTCTTTGCCAACTGACCTCCTTGTCACTTCAGCTTGTACCAGATCAAAATGGCTGCCTTTTAAGTCTATTTTCATGACCTTTTTAGCTAGCTGGCCTTGGCTTCATTCTCCCATTTTTCTGATTCTCAAGGGCCCATAATATCTTTGTGGGCCAATGCACACAGGTCCTGGAAACTGGTCAGTCTAGGCTAGACCTAGTGGCTCTAGACTGGAGACATCCCTGAATGTGAAGCGAAGAGGACACCGAGGTCCAGACAGACAGGCTGAGATCGTGTAGCATAAAATATAATTATTAAGGAACTGTGGGTAGGGAAGCAATGCCTGTGCTATCTCCAGTACAAATGTTTTTAAAATTTTCCTTCTCAGTGAGGGCAAATTTGCTGACAGTCATCATTTATAGTTAAGATTTCACATATTTAATACTACTATTATCTTAATTAATTCTCCCTCATTCTTAAAATTAAATTAGACAAACTGGACAACAACTTTAGAATGGTATTTTTTTTAAGATTTTTTTTATTTATTTATTTGACAGAGAGAGATCACAAGTAGGCAGAGAGGCAGGCAGAGAGAGAGGAAGGGAAGCAGGCTCCCTGCTGAGCAGAGAGCCCGATGTGGGGCTTGATCCCAGGACCCTGAGATCATGACCTGAGCTGAAGGCAGAGGCTTAACCCACTGAGCCACCCAGGCACCCCTGGACAAAAACTTTAAAGGGTAAATGTGATCGTAATTTGAAAAGCTCTGGGAGTCTTTGATCCCTACAGAATAATGTACTAACTCTTAACTCTTTCAGAAGGCTATTTGATGATGAACATCATTATGTCCCCTCTAGGTTATCCCAACTCCAGCAAAAACCTAAAACATGTAGGATGCACACAGTTTGAAATAAAATCAATAAACATTGGCTAATGTCTCTCATCACCTCTGTTTTTTATAACTGCACCTACCTCCTGCAGCTCATGAATGTTCAGAAAAGAATAAGACTGTCCACTGGCAATTCTATCATAGTTTTTGAATGCCAATTCTTGACACTCCTCCCAATTTTCTTTCTGATATTAAGAATAATGTTTACAATGTGGTAACAGCACATTCCCAGTGTGAGTGTGGCCAACAGTCATAAAAGCAAACACCTAGGGCCATCTCTGTTGAATATGATTTACCAGTACTGGTCCCATGGGATAAAGTAGCCCAGTGCTCAGGGAGGGAATTGTAGTATAAGTATCCATTGACCTGCAGCTGAACTTACCACTTGCTGTTTTTCTCTTATAATCTAAATCTGGAAATGTGCTGTCTGGTCAGCAGTGCACTACCAAGTCATTCAGCAAAATGCTCCAGATGCCATAAAAGTGTGCCTGTGTGTTAGAAAATGAACTTGTAAAATATAGTGTAAGGATTGTGTGAAGGCCATATTTCAGACAGCCAAAATGCTTCTGCCGCGACACCTTTGTAACACAGCCAGGCAGCAGCTGTGTGTATTGTAGACGCTGTGGGTGTGAGTCTGTCTACAGAGCCACAGCTGACCCTGCCCCTGGCCTGCCTTGTCACCAAACACCCTCACTGGGACCACGTCCTGCATCCATCTCACTGGGCACTGACAACAGAGCCAGGCCTGCCTCAGAGAGTTCCTTTCAAATCAACACTCTCTTTGGCCTAACTTCATAAGACACATCACTACTCTCCAACCACTGGCAATGTGGAAAACAGACACAAATCTTATGTGACAAATCTTATATAATTTGATAAAGAGCAAGCCAAAATTTTAGGGGAAAGAATAGTAGCTATTTTAGAGGAGTAATTGTGATTAAAAAAAAAAAAATACAAGGCATTTTACAATGCTATCTAACCTTTTATATTTCAGATGAGAACCTTGGTTTTAATTTATCTTTGGGTTTATTAGTATAGCGTTGTCTTGTCTTTTGCTTTTTAAAAGTACTTTATGTTGATTTTTTTTTTAGTAAAGCTACCTGTGTATTTATGTTTTCTATGTCTAGAAATTGTTATCATCCCATAAACTTTTTTGTTGATTCCACTTCCTAATTTTCACTCAACTCAACTGACTTCTCTTCACCACATTGACCCTGTCTAAGCTCCTGTCGCCTTCACCTTCAATATTACTCTCCTGACTGGCCTCCTTATTCCACTATTGTTCCCCCAATCCATTCCATATAATACACTCAGAGTACTGTTTTTTTTATACCGATCTGACCAAAACATCTCAGGTTTAAAAGCTTTCAATGACATGCTAATGACCCCCCTCCTACTTTTCCAGCATAATCTCACACCAGTATTTCCCCCTTCACACCCCTGCCAGCACTGCCCCCACACCTCAGAGCTACAAGGGTCTTCTTCCAGTTCCTCCCAAATCCTTGCCCCCTTAAGACACTTCCCAATGCCACTCCTTCTGCCACAAATATCCATCTCACCTCTTCACCTGAAGTACTATTACTGGTCCTTCCTCTCAGCTTAAACTGCACCTTCCAGAACCTTCTCCCAACTGCCAACTCAGGCAAGATCCTCTCAAAGCACCCTACTCTTCATCATGCTTATTATCACAATTAGTTGTTGAATGTGTGGTTTTGTGCTGTGTTTGCCTTGGTCTCTCCCAGATGCCTGGAGTAATAAGCATTTCATCAATACCAACCACAAATGAAGTGCATCACCTTTATATGATATGATAGTAGTTCCAAAGAACAACTGAAGTTGTGCACAAGGCGGGTTAAGGTGCACCCTGACAGGAGTGTTTTGCACTGACAGAACATTCTTCCCTCAGTGCTTCCTGTCCCTCCACAGGCCACAGACAGTTGATTAACCCTGGTCTGGCTGGGAAACTGAGGTCTGCCTGAGAAGGTGACTGGTGAAACTTATAGCCCAAAACTCAACTGGCCAAACTATGCAAGAAATCACATTTCTAAAGTTAGAAGGAGCCTCAAGATTTTATTTCTCTCTTGCAGTTAATGTCTAATAACCCAATAGGCTCTAATTACATTCTTCCCTATTATTTACTTTTTCTTAATAAACTTCATATTTTAAAACACTTTTAGGTCACTGTGAAGATAATACAGTGAATTCTCACATACCCACCGGTGTCCCCAATTATTAGTATAATATACTATATGGTGTATTTTTCACAATTAATGAGCCAATATTGACACATTATTATTAACTACAAGTCCATACTTTATTCAGATTTCCTCAGATTTTCTCTAATATCTTTTTGCTAATTTGGGATTCCACCCAGAATACTAAATTACATTTAGAAGTCAGGTATCCTTAGACTTCTCTTGATTGTGACAGTTCATCAGACTTTGCTTATTTTTGATGACCTTGACAGTTTTGAGGATTGCTAAACAGGTATTTTGCATACTGTCTTAATTGGCACTTTCTTAAATTGAGATATAATTCACATACCATAAAAGTCACCCTTTTAAGGAGTACAATTCAGTAGTTTTTACCACATTCAAAAAGTTGTTCACCTGTCACCACTATCTAGTTCTAGAACATTATCATCACCATAAAAAGAAATCCATTTAGTAGTCACTTCCTATTTCCTCCTTACCCACAGCCCCTGTCAACCAGTAATCTACATTCTGTCTCTACAGATTTGCCTGTTGTAGGCATTTCATATAAATGAGATCATACAACATGTGACCTTTTGTGTCTGACATCTTTTACTTAGTATAAGTTATTCAAAGTGCATTTTTGTAGCATCTATCAGTACTTAATTCCTTACTGTAACTGAATATTTCATTGTATACAAAGACAACATTTTGTTTATCTATTCATTGCTGATGGACATTTGGGCTCTTTCCACTTTTTAGCTTGTGAATTTATGAACATTTATGTACATGTTTTTATGTGGACCTGTGATTTCAATTCTCTTAGGCATATACCTTGGAGTGGAATTGCTACTTTATATATAGTAACTCTATGTTTAAATTTTTGAGGAACTACCAAACTGTTTTCCAAAGTGATTATAACATTTACATTCCCAACTTCTACACATCTTTATCAACACTTGTGGTTGTCTGCTTTTTTTATTTTAAGCATTCTATTAGGTGATATCACACTGTGGTTTTGTTTGTCATTCTCCTAATGTCAATTAATGTTAAAAATCTTTTCATGTGCTTATTGGTCATTTATATACAGCTGCCTATTGAAATATTCTGCTATTTTTAATTAAGTTATTTGTCTTTTTATTGTTAAATTATAATAAATCTTCATATATTCTGGCTACGCTTTTATCAGATGTATGATTTGTAAACATTCTTCCTCATTATGTGAGCTTATTTTCACCTTCTTGATAGTGCCTTTTAAAATTCAAAGTTTTTTATTTTGGTAAAATCCAACTTATCTATATTTTCTTTGTGCTTTGGGTGACATGTCTAAGAAACCATTATCTAATCCAAGCTCACAAAGATTTGCACCTATTTTTTCTAAGAGTTTTATACTTTGGCTCCCACTTTTTTTTTTTTTTTTTAAATAGTGACTAGCAAGTAAAACTTGCAATAATTAACAAAACTACATTTAATATGAATAACCACCATGGTGTAAATAGAAAGTTCTATTCTATAGGTTCTATTGTATCTCTGATTAATCATGTAGATAAAGTGTGAATAAATCTCTCTGAGGTACAAAAACTGTTACAAATTAAGATGTTAATCATAATCCTTAGGTAAACCAATAAGAAAATACAATTATGGAAAAGGACAAGGAATTGAAATGCTACATTAGAAAATACCTACTCAGCACAAAAGGCAGTATGTAAGAACAGAGGAACAAAGAAGACACATTTGTATATAGAAAAAAATAGCAGAAACAAAAGCGAAAATGAACTTTTGGGACTTCATCAAGATCAAAAGCTTCTGCACAGCAAAGGAAATAGTCAACAAAACAAAGAGACAACCCACGGAATGGGAGAAGATATCACAAATGACACTACAAAGGCCTGATATCCAAGATCTGTAAAGAACTCAAACTCAACACACACAAAACAGATAATCATGTCAAAAAATGGGCAGAAGACGTGAACAGACACTTCTCTAAAGAAGACATACAAATGGCTAACAGAAACGTGAAAAAATGTTCAACATCATCCTCCATCAGGTAGATTCAAATCAAAACCACATTGAGAGGTGGTAAGGTGGTAACCTAACACCAGTTAGAATGGCCAAAATTAACAAGACAGTAAACAACAAGTTTTGGAGAGGATGTGGAGAAAGGGGAACCCTCTTACACTGTTGTTGGGAATGCAAGTTGGTGCAGCCACTTTGGAAAACAGTGTGGAGATTCCTTAAGAAATTAAAAATAGTGGGGTGCCGTGGCTCAGTTGTTAAGTGACTGCCTTCGGCTCAGGTCGTGATCCCAGGTCCTGGGATGGAGCCCCGAATCAGGCTCCCTGCTCAGTGGGGAGTCTGCTTTTCCCTCTCCCTCTGCTGCTCTGCCTGCTTGTGTCTCTTGCTCTCTCTGTCAAATAAATAAATAAAATCTTTAAAAAAAAAAGAAATTAAAAATAGAGCTACCCTATGACCCTACAATTGCGCTACTGAGTATCTACCCCAAAGATACAGATGTAGTGAAAAGAAGGGCCATCTGTACCCGCATGTTCATAGCAGCAATGGCCACAGTAGCCAAACCATGGAAAGAGCCAAGATGCCCTTCAACAGATAAATGGATAAATAAGATATGGTCCATATATACAATGGAGTATTATGCTTCCATCAGAAAGGATGAATACCCAACTTTTGTATCGACATGGATGGGACTGAAAGAGATTATGCTGAGTGAAATAAGTCAAGCAGAGAGAGTCACTTATCATATGGTTTCACTTACTTGTGGAGCATAAGAAATAACACGGAGGACACTGGGTGAAGGAGAGGAGAAATGAGTTGGGGGAAATCAGAGGGAGAAACAAACTATGAGAGACCGTGGACTCTGAGAAACAAACTGAGAGTTTTGGAGGGGTGGGGGTTGGGAGAGCCTGGTGGTAGTATTAAGAAGGGTACGTATTGCAGGGAGCACTGGGTGTTGTGCATAAACAATGAAAAGAAATTAAATTAAATTAAATTAAATTTTAAAAAATAGCTAAATCTTACCTTGGTAAGTCATCTTATGTAAATAAACAATTAAAAGGCAGAAATTAGCAAATGGATAAAAAACAATGACTGAACTATATGACATCTGTAAGATATACTCTAGACTCAAAGATACAAATAAGTCTAAAATAAAAGGATGGAAAGAGATATACCATGTAAACACTCAACAAAAGGGAGCTGGAGTGGCTGTGTTAACATCAAAGAAAATAGACTATAAGGCAAAAATTTGTACCAAAGATAAAGGAACACTTTTTAATGATATAAAGGTCAGTACATCAAGAAAAGATAAGAATTATAAACATATATGCACCTAACAACAGAGCCTCAAAATACATGAAGCAAAACCTGACAGAACTGAACGAAGAATTAGATAATCCAATAATACAGTTAGAGGTAACTCTAACTATTTATTTTAGATTATTGTTTTCCCAAAAGCTTAGAGCCATTATTTCTTAAAATATTATTTCTGCCCCTTTCTCTCTCTTCTGTTCTTTTGGGACTCCCATTATGTATAAATGTTGGTACTTTTGATAGTGTTTCACAGTCTCTGAGGCTCTGTTCATTTTCATCATTGTTTTTTCTTTCTTTAGCTCAGACTAGATCATTTCAAATGACACTTTCGAGTTCTCTGACTCTTCCTCTACTCATTCAAATCTACTGCTGAACCCCTCTAGTGAATTTTTTATTTCACTTATTGTAATTTTTATTCTATACTATTTCAACTTTCAACTTCCATTTGGGTCTTTTTTTTTTTTTTTTACAATTTCTATCTTTCTTCAATATTCTCTATTTAGCAAGATATCATTCTCATATGTTCCTTTAGTCCCCTAAACATGTTCAAAATAGCATTTTAAAGTATTTTCCTAGAAAGTCCAACATCTGGGTTTCCTCAGGGATAGTTTCTGTTAACGTCAGCTTTTTTTTTTTTTCCTGTGTAATACTTTCTTTGCATATCTCATATTTTTCTGTTGAAAACTGGATATTTTAAATTATACAATGTGGCAACTGCAGAGTACAATCTTCCTTCTTCCCTGTGGTTTGTTGTTATTGCTGTTTTGGTGATGGTGGAGGTGGTGGTGATGGTTTAGTGACTTTTTTGAGCTAATTCTGTAAGGCTACATTCTTTGTCACATGTAGCCACTGAAATCTTTTGCTCAGTTAGGTATTCAGATAATAATTAGAGATTTCCTTAGATATCTGGAATCAGCAAGTTTCCTAGTCTTTGCTAAGGGATGCTGTATGCATTTTTAAGCATGCTTTCAACAGTCAGGCAGGCTGTTTACAACTACACTCTAGTCTCTATTTTTTGCTCATGCAGAGCCTCAAGATTAGCCAGAGATGAGAGCCAGAGGTCTTCCTGAGTATGTGCACCACTTGGACATGCATATAACCCCATACACATGTGATCTTTTAGATTCCCAGAAATATGTCATAGATCTCCAAAACTCCCATGGATATTTAGTCCCCCAGATTTTCCTTTTAAGCCTTTTTGGTTAGCCCATTGTTTGCCACAACTGTTATTCACTGCTACACAACTCACAGGCAACTGAGAATTCAACATTTACCTCTCACTGTTTTTCACAAACATTTCCAGTGAAACAGCTATACACATTAAGTGAACTCTGACTTGGATCAAATAAAAACAGCCTTGCAAGTGGGGCCTTCCAACAAGCCACCAGATAAGTCCACAATGACAAGTCTCTGGGAATTGGGATTTGAAGGAAATTCAACGTCATTCTTCCCTCTCTGGTGTCTACCAGGCTGCTGGTTTCAACTATGATTTACAGGCTATTGGTTTTCAAGGTTAATGTAGAACTGAAAACAAGTGGAGGGTCTGAATGAGACAAATTATTCACCACAAAGCTCTCTCATCTTACCAAAATTCAGCCATTTTTCTTGAATAAATGTTCCCTGGATTATAGATCCAAGAAGCTCAATAAACCACCAGTAAAATACACACATAAAAATCCGAAGGCACATCATAATCAAGTTGCAGAAAACCAATGATAAGGAGAAAATCTTTAAAGCAACCAGAGAAAAGAGACGTATTACCAATAGGGCCATAATTTAAAATATCACTGACTTCCCATCCCCAGAAACAATGCAAACCAAAAGACAACAGCATATCATCTTTTAAACTGTTAAGAGAAAAAGCTGTAACCTAGAATTCTATATCCAGCAAAAGTAACCTTCAGAAATGAAGGTGAAATAAAGCCACGTTCAGACAAAATAAAACAGAAAATTCATTGCCAATAGACCTTCAGGTGGAAAATATGATGTGAATAATATGAATGACCTTTTTCTAATTTATTAATTCACTAAAAGATAATTGATTATTTAAAGAAAAAATAATTACACTATAGCATATGATTTATAACATCAATCTTCTGGTCTCAGGGCTCCCCTCAGTCTGTGGAATTCTTTTAATACAGCACGGCATGATAAACTGACATAACATTCCCAGGTAAGATCATAGAAGGGAACTGAGACACCAGGCCTGCATTTGAGCCTAAACAAACTAAGCAAAAACATCACTATTGGGGCACCTGGGTGGCTCAGTGGGTTAAGCCTCTGCCTTCGGCTCAGGTGGTGATCCCAGGGTCCTGGGATTGAGCCCTGCTTAGGGCTCTCTGCTCAGCAGGGAGCCTGCTTCCCCCCTCTCTCTCTGCCTGCCTCTCTGCCTACTTGTGATCTCTCTGTCAAATAAATAAATAAAATCTTTTTTTAAAAGATTTTATTGATTTATTTTAATAAATATTTAATATAAATATTTAATTTATATTAAATAATATAAATTATTATTATTTATAATAATATAAATTATTATTATTATTTATAATAATATAAATTATATTAAATAATATAAATAATTTAATATAAATATTTAAATATAAATTATTTAATAAATAATTTATTTATTTTTGTTTTTTTTTAAACAAAAAACATCACTATCATAGTACTCACATACATCTTGTTCTTCTCAAGCTTTTGCTCCCCTTTCCCTCTCTCCTCTACATGAAATAACTTCTCCATCTCTGCCTATCCAAAATCTGGCTTTCTTTCAGGGTCCCACTCAAATCCTTCCTCCTTCATGAAGCTTCTCTTGACTCACCAAGGACACCTAGCTGGTTAGTGGCAGTGCTAGAAGTAGAACTTTGTACTCCTGACACTTAATTCAAGGTTCTTTATACCCTATCAATTGTTCTCAAAGTTCTTCAAGTGGTAGGGTGCATAATAGTAATGATATTTTTGAAATACTGATATTTAAACTTTTTAAGTTAATGTGCTATGTTTAATCAGATACTTTTGCACTAGATTTTAGCACAGATCAGATATCAAAGCTTAAGAAAATATTATTGGAATTTTTTAAAAAACATACAATGCTGGGAAAATTCTTTTTCTTAAAATCAAGAAAAGGTATTCATTTTCCCAACATTTTAGTGACAAAATGGCTTGGTCCTGCATAAGGAAGATCTGTGTTCTGCAGAGAATGTGCCATCCTGAAATTTTTACTTTACTCTCCATGGAAGTCTCCAAGGAACATTTTAACTAAGCTAACTCCATCTTGATTTTCAAGATTTGCAGAAAAATTATTTCTCCAGTTTCATATTGCTCCAAATAAAGTAGACTTTGTAATTGGGCAATGTTTCATTTTAGAACAAAGATACCAGGATTTATGGCCAAGGACATAGTTCCTTCCATTATTCTAGATATAAACTTTTAGTGACTTCAATAGACTCTCTAATCTCAGCATACTTTCTGTAATATATCTCTTAACACATAAACTCATGTTAAAGAGAGAGAATCTAGACAGGGAAAAGGGAAGCTGTTTCCACAGACATCATCTTCCTATGGCACTAATTAAGGATCCTGATGCTGAAAGTTTGGCTCTAACTAGAACACATGTGGATCTCTAGGGGTATGTGAGGTACTCCATTACCTCATGGTGCTTGGTACCAAGAGAGGTGCTGAAGTATTTGCAGCTCATTCCTGAAAGAAGTCCACTTTTCTCACCAGAGGCCCAAGGAATAACATGCCACATCACGGAGAGATGCAGTAAGCCTTAAGCTATAACCAGCTCTGAGAAAAATGGACTCCATGTTCTCTGATACAGGACACAAGGACACAGGAGTTGGGCTGGTTCTCCTAGGTTAATTAGGCCCTCTAGAAGAGCTACTGCTTCAGCATCCCGGCAATATTCAGATGTTGGGATAAAGCTGGCCTTAGTCACCACCAAGGCCAGAACCAGAGGAAGTGAGTCCAAATCTCACCAAGAGAAATCTAAATTAGACAAAAGGAATAATCTGTGAAGGCTGATTGCAGGATTCAATGCCCATGAGTTTGCCAAGCATTTTAAAATTAGTCATCTGTCTTCACCAGTGGCTGTGATTAATTAAAAATCACATCACCATATCCAGAAAAGCAAACTGGCTATAGCCACAGACAACTTCAAGCATATATTACTGTCTCAGGAACTAATAAAAAAAAGTCTTGTTCAGCCCAGAAATGGTTCTTGGGTTATTTCTATACAAGAATAATAGAGAATTATTGAAAGTGAGAATTCAGGAATTTACTTTTAAGTGACTATTGAAATAAACTTTGTGAGGCAGGCAAGCTACATGAGGATAAATGAACCAGAAGGTTTTTTTTTTTTTAAGTGTGTTTATTCAAAATTAGAGAAAAGCCACTTAATTCGCTATATGTCAAGACTAAACTTAGAAAGATATTTCACCATCATATATTATAGGGCAACCAGCTTTTGCAAAATAGTCCAACTCCCAATCAGTAATAAGGAATTTTTGAACTCAAAGTGCACATTGTTCTTAGGCTAAAAATAGTAGAAAATCTCAATCCCTTAAATACAGAGTAATCTCTTATGATCTCTTTAATTTATTGCACTTCCTGTGACCAACAAAAATGTACTGAATACCTATTATATGTCTATTATGTGTAAAGCTTTTTATAAGCTGCAAACTGAACGTTTAAATAGAAAGGGGGAAAAGTTCAGGAAAAAAAAACCCAAAGATTTTTAAAACTATTTTTGAAAATTGCCTTATACATTTTAGACATGATAATGTAATTTAACTAGTTCATATGTATTCTTTCCTTCTCATACTTAGTAGGCATATTTTCTCAAACTTCTGGAACCTATATAAAATTTATTTTCAAATAATTTTTAAAAGCCTAAGACTTTAAGAACACAATTTAGAATTGTGACACTAATTCACACAAATTCAGTGATGTGTACATGCACATGAACACATACAACAGCTCTGAGGAGGACTCTCCCACCTCCCCCCACCACCCGCCCTGCCCCTAGGGATGTCTGAACTCCAGTCTGGGAAAGGAAAGTGCCTCCTCCACATCCTCTCCCAGGGTCTCTCCCCTGGCCTGCCTCCGTGGGGAGAAATGCTGACTCACAGCTAGTCGGGTTAGCAGCTCCGCCATTCCGGGCGCTGCTAAGTGGGACAACAAAGCCGAGCAACCCCGTGGGTGTGGAGAAATTGTCGTTATGCTCTCCAGAGGGCTGTGGGAAGAAACACCCCAAAGCCTAGAGCGTCTGGCCGACTACAGGAGCTGCAAGCAAAACCTCAAGCACAAGGGATCAGAATGTTCAGCTGCCACAGGGGAATAACTGAGAAGGAAGAGAAAGTAAAGAAAGGAAATTAAAGGTCAAGAGGACAGAGAAGGCACAGGGAGTAAACGGGAAAAAAAGAAGTACCTAAGGTGAAGTAGTCAGTGGCCCGCCCACCCTCTCTTGGAGTTCACTATTGTTCCCTTGCCCTACCCCCCTCTGCAGGATGTGTCCCTGTCCCTGGGGGCAGCCAGCCAACAAAGTGTCTCCATGACTAACAAAGAATCTTTGGCCAGACAACCGCAAACTTGTGCTTATTTGATTGCTCACTAGATTGCCTTCCAAAAGCTTTTCACTTTTTCATTCCATAAAGGAGAACATTTAATGGAAGTGACTTGCCCAGGAACATAGTTCAAGCTATCTCTTGTCAACCAGACCCAGGGGTAAGCTACTGTTCTGCCCTCAATAATACCCCATTTTGACAATAGTCTACGATGCTGGGTACTTTAGGACCCTAAGGGCCACATTTAATTATCCCAGAAATTTAAGTAGTGTTAACAATAAAAGAAAACCTTTTTTATTTTCAAAGGCAGTTGTATAATTCTAGCTGTAAGTTCTAGAATAAGCAAAACTAACTTACGATAAGAAAAAATTAGAACAGCTGTTGCATTGGGAGTGAAGGTATGAGGCCAGACTGGGAAGGATCAAGGAGGGAACTTTCTGGAATGATAGTAATGTTCTATATCTTAATAGTGATTTGGGTTACACAGCTGTATGCATTTATCAAAGCTTTTCCAGTGATAAATGTAAGATGTGTACATTTCACTGTATGTATATTTCACCTTAAAGGGGAAAAAAATCATAGAAAATAATTAACTCTAGTTAAAGATAATGTATGCTGAATGCCTAGGGATGAAGTGTTTTGATGTCTGCAACTTACTTTGAAATGTATCCAAAAAATAAGATGTGTTAATGAATAGAGGAATAGGTACATGGAGCTCTACAAGTGATAAAGCAAGTATAATAAAATGGTGGTCCTGGAATCTCAATGGTGGGCATATGGTTGTTCACTATCAAATTCTTTCAACTTTACTGGAGGTTTGAAAATTTTATAAAACATTTTGGCAAAAAATAGCATTTGATAATTGTTACTGGATATAAGATTTCATGTCTAGGTATATCCTTATGGGGACAGGTGTTATATCTGACATTAATATCCATATGATATATACATATAATATACCTATTTTAACTGTGTATATGCCACATATATATATACACACACATAATTCATGCTTTATACTAAAATAATAGAGTGATTAAAAATAATAGAGTGATTAAAAAATAATATGGTTGGGTGCCTGGGTGGCTCAGACAATTAAGTGTCTGCCTTCAGCTCAGGTTGTGATCTCAGGGTCCTGGGATTGAATCCTACATCAGCCTCTCTGCTCAGTGGGGAGTCTGCTTCTCCCTGTCACTCTCCCTCTATATTCTCCCTCTCTATCTCTCAAATAAATAAAATCTTTAAAAACTTTTTAAATTAAAAAATTAAATAAAAATAAAAATAAAACACATATGGTGTGCCTGGGTGGCTCAGTTGGTTAAGTATCTGACTCTTGATTTTGGCTCAGGTCATGATCTCAGTGTCATGAGATCAAGTCCGACACTGGTCTCCTAGCTCAGAGGAGAGTCTACTTGAGATTCCCTTTCTCCCTCTCCCTCAGCCCCTCCTCCACTCTCTAAAATAAATAAATAAATCTTTAAGGAAATAATAAAATAAATAAAATTAAAAGATACCATATGACCTCACAGCATCAAATAGATTTTAATACACGCACAAGCAGAACTTTGTTAACATGAGACAAGAACTTTTATCTGTTGATTTACAGTTTTACATGCAAAAAGCATGCAGAGAAGTATACTGAGCACTGGCCAGATAGACAAATATTCTGGGAAGCTGCTATATAATGTTATATGCAGGGTGAGAGAAAAAGCTCCTCTAAGTCTCCCCTGGCTTGTCAATCCCTATATGACATTTCCACATTACTAGCTCCTTTAGATTTGATTATAAGAAGCAGTAATTTAAAAACCACCTGAAGTAGGACACCTGGGTGGCTCAGTGGGTTAAGCCTCTGCCTTCGGCTCAGCTCATGATCTCAGGGTGCTGGGATCGTGTCCCACATCGGGCTCTCTGTTCTGCAGGGAGCCTGCTTCCTCTCTCTCTCTGCCTGCCTCTCTGCCTGCTTGTGATCTCTGTCTGTCAAATAAACAAATAAAATCTTTAAAAAAAAAAAAACTGAAGTAGATAGATGAAAAGATAGATGAGAGGGGAGGGATTAAGCTCTTGCTGAATATTTAAAACTTGGTCTTTATTGTTTCAGAGCATTTATCCTATGTAGAAAGTCAGCTACAAAGAAAAAATGAATAATGAACAGAAATAATTACTAAGTTTCTGCTTATAAATTCTATCATTACAAAAAAATAACTTGGCTTTATTCATGACTGTCCCCCCTCCTAAAGAATTTGAGGGGTTTCCAATAAAAATGTATACAATAATCAAAAAACTAAATAAGAAGAGAACATCAGGAGTTTCTTAGTGATAAGAAGCTTATAATATTAAACTAGATACATTTCCAAATAGTCCTTTCACGATTTTTCCTGCAGCATGCTTCCTTAAACTTATTAGTGTTTTCTAGGCGTTCTAGGTTTTGTTTGGCTTCTTTTGGTTCTTCATGGATACCAACCATGTTCTTCAAATCAGAAGTCTGGTAAGTAGACCCACGTTTGTTCCAATAAGATGCCCTCTTCCTGAGAGCAGTCCACATGCTCAGACAAATAGAAACCATTGAATAAGATGAAAAGCCCTCCCTTCCCCCACAGTCTGCTTAATGCCAAAATTTCAAATGTACAATTATGTGTGCAAATGAACCCAGGAACACTGTACGAGGAACGATGTACGAGGAAGAAATGTTTGCTTTGGGAGCGCCAGTGGATAGTGTTAGACTTACTCAGTACAGTCTACACCTGCCCATATAATGGAGACTCTAGTAAAGACATCCCAAAATTTATCCTATCATCTGGCACTTACAGCAATATTAAATTATATTTGTAAATTAGTTAAGCAAGTAATTTTCTGCTTCAAATTATACAACTACTCCAAAAGGAATAACCCATGGAGAAAAAATTCTTACCATCTTCAACAGACAAGGCCTCAGCATCAGAGAATTATCATGGTGCAGATGAAATATGATATAGAGATACCTTGGAAGGAAGAATATCACATACTATCGTCTCCAACAAAGGAACAGAATTTAGAGAAAACTGGTCCTTTCACATGAACCCAGATGCACGGAGGCTACTTTTAAGCCTCCTGTGATGGGTTGAATGGGGTCCTCCCAAAAATCCCTATGTTGAAGTCCTAACCCCCAGTACTTAAGAACCTCACAATGTGACCCTTTTTGGAAATAAGGTCACTGAAGATGCAATTCGTTAAATTAGATGAGGTCATACTGGAGTAGATGGGCCTCTAATCCAGTGTGACTAGTGTCCATGTAAAAAGGGGAAACATGGACCTGGGGATAGGTCTAGAGAGAAGATAAATGTGAAGACACATGGAGAAAAGGCTACTACCAGAGGCTAAGAGAGAGAAGCATGGAACAAATTCCTCCATCACAGCCCTCAGAAGGAACCAACGCTACTGACATCCTTCAGACTTCTGGCTTCCAAAATCATGAGACAATAATCTCTGTTGCTCTAAGCCACCCAGTTTCTGGCACTTCATTACAGAAGCACTAGCAAACCAGTAAACTTACCTACATACCGTTAACACCAGGAAGAAGAAAGGCATAAAACACCAAAAATTAAAAGGGATTCACTTTCCAAATTCCTACTCTAGTTTGGAAATAAAAAATGTTAAACTACTGAAATTAAGCCATAGCCTCAGATATTTGATTAGGGCCCAAAACAGAAAAATCCCCATCATTAGGAAATGAAATAACTTGCCCATGGAGCCATTAGGTGAAAGAGCTGAAGTCTGACCCAGACCTGTCCCAAGACAGTCATTCTGCCCCCTCTGCTATCTTTGTACTTTCACCTCTCTTCTGAACCCTCACCCATCTCCCCCTTTCCATTTTCTGGCCCTCAGATACTTGAGGCCCACATGCTAGCCCTAGCTCCCCCTGCAGCACCCTACCCAAACCAACCCTCCTTTAGAGAACCACACTCCAAAATGCACCTTCCTTCCTCCCCTTGCTCCACAAAAAAAAAATAATAATAATAATAATAAATAAATAAATAAATAACAACAACAACAACAAAACAAAAACAAAAACAAAAAACACCACCAGGTCTTCAGAATCAGATCTCTGCTAGGCTTTCAGAAGAAAGTAATCTGAATACCTAAAGCAATTTACACAAACGTGTATATAAGATACACAAATGCCTGAGGAGTTTATAAACCAAAAATCTCTACCTGCCAGTATGTGAGGCAAATAATTTCAGTAAGATGCATTTGGGGTATTACTTTAATCCTGGGAAATTTACAGCTCAGTGTGGCTGGCTTCTCAGGAGAACCACTGAGAGTTATTGAGGGAAGAAGAGAATCAATACCCCAAGTTTGAGGCTGGGTGGGGTAGTGGAATGCAGAGAAGAGAGTGACAAAAGATAGCCTACCTAAGAGAACTTGAGATCACACTTGGCCTGTCCCACCATTTTGCCTAACACAGAAGGAAGAACCTGAATAAGAGCTTTGGCTCCTAAGTGCTTTTATGTATTTTTTTAAAAGATTTTATTTATTTATTTGACACAGAAAGAGAACACAAGCAGGGGGAGTGGAAGAGGGAGAGCAGGCTTCCCACTAGGCAGGGAGCCTGATGCGGGGCCCAACCCCAGGACCCTGGGATCATGACCTGAGCCGAAGGCAGATGCTTAACCATCTGAGCCACCCGGGTGCCCCTCCTAAGTACTTTTAGATGTCATTATCGTACCAGCTCTACTGAGCATTTTCCATGTCTCAGCTACCACTCTCAGCACTTTTAAGGTATTAACTCATTTCATCTTCATAAAAACGTTAAAAAGTGGGTGCCGTGATCCCTTTGAAAAATGGAAACACGGAGGCACCAAAGGGCTAAGTGATTTGCCTAATAGGGAATAAAACCAGTATCCAAACCCACACAGGCCAACCCCACAGGCTCCTGCTGTAACCACTGTTCTATGCAGGGAATCCTCATATGTGATATGGGGTATTATTATTCCAGCAAAACCATATAGTAGTAAATTGAAGCATCTGCCAGCCCATCGGAGATAGAGCAAATGTTTCCATTTAGAAGCCCAAAGCAGACCTCAGTAGCTGAGACAGGCCAGCCCTCTGGCATCACCAGCCACACCTGTGGGTCCAGGTGGGTACTCAAGTGTCACTCAGATGATAGCTAGGAGTGACTACAAGAGCCCAGCCTCTGAAACCTCATTTAAATAACTAACCAAATCTAAAACTATGACTTTTGCCTGAAGAAGTCTGGCTACTCCATGTGCTACTCCAACTGTGACTTTTCACTGTATTCCAATGGAGATGACAGAGTGGCGTGCCAGACACAGGCAACACGTTAAGCACAGAACCAAGGGCCTCCTCCCTGGCCCCCTCTGGGGCATTCCACAATGGCAGTCCAAACAGCTTGTCTGAACTGTCACACTACGGGAATTTATTTCCAAACAGAACCAAAGAAAAAAGTAATCCCTGAAAGTCTGCTCTCCTTCCAGGATTTAAAAGGCCTGATGTGAGAAAGAAAAAATAACAAAATTAAATGTGTGAAATTCTTGGGAGTCTAATGCTTCCAGTAGTCTGTTTTACCATGAATCCTTAATCTGCCTGTGCCTTTTCACTTCAGTCGGGGAAAAGCGTATCAGCGCCTGACTACAAAGACAGCTGTGGTTGAACCTAAGACTCTGTTAGCCTGGTGGCGATTGCAGAATATAAATCTGAGCTTGCTATGGTTTTATTTCCCAGTAAACAGGGCAGCTCTAAGAATTTCACATGCACACACATGTGCACACACATATGCACACATGTACTTCTCTTACAGAATGATCCTACGGATGACAAAGAAAACAGTGAGTGAATGCCTCTGCCTAGACAGGGCCCGCTCGGACTTTCAGAGAGAGCCTGAGAGCTGCCCTTACTGCTCCCAGGGTGGTGCTCATCCGAGCACACCCAGGTCCCAAGGGAAAAAGGACTGCTGAGCTCTCCAATTCTAGAACCCCGCAAGCCTCCTACATGCAACAAGGCCTGAGTCCATCCCAACCCCCAGCAAAGACACCACATTAGCTGATGAGCTGAAGTGCAAAGGCACAAAGGATGAAGGACAGAGGCTCCCCCTCCAGAGGATGGGAGCAGCACTGCCTAGTGGAAGGAACAGGTCAGCAGGACAGGGAGATTAAAAAGGGGGGCTGGAGAAGGAAGAGGAAGGAGTAAGTAAGAGTAAGAAAGGGAGGCAAGAGTGAGGGACACCTGCTCTAGCCAAAAGGAGTACTGTTTCTCCCAAAGCAATTATCTGTGGGGAAGGAGTAATGAGTAAATGGGATATAGTCACAGCCTTTGATCCTTCTTCTATACCAAACAGGCAAATCAACTACCCAAAACCATAATGGTCCTGGATAGATTTCACCTGGGAAAGACCAGCAAGGAAGGAGGTCCTTAGAGAAAGGAAAAATGACCACCATGTCTTCATTCATGAGGGGAAAGAAAGGGAGGAAGAAGAGGAGGAAGGTGAAGAAGAAACATTGAAAGGCAGGATGAGTATGGATTGGCCCTGGGATTCAGCAGTAGAAAAGCCTTTGAGTGGCCTGGAGGTAGCACATTCCTCCAGGCCCATGCCATGAAAAGGCCATGCCCCTCACTCTCCACTGTCTTTTTCAAACCAGGGCTGTTCTATCTTTCCTGAACATCCTCTTCTTTGAAGCATGTACTACTCTGTAATAACATCCTCTTCCATCCTCTCCCCCCGGGTGTATGAAGGCCTTGGCATTTGGCTCTAAGTCTTTCTCTTTCCTAGAGTCCTGTCAGCATCTGGGTAACTTCAGTGATTGTGTTGATGACCTAGCCAATTTGACTTCCTTCCATTTGTATCCACCAGAATGCCAGGCACCATATCTGTAACTTTGTATCATTATCTGTAACCCTCACAACAGACCTATAGGTAGGCTATAGCACACCTATTTAGAGATAGCGGGGGCTGGGATTCTATCAGACTTCCAAGTTCACTACCTCAGTATGTATCTAAAATGTAAACATGAAAATCCTGCTCTTTGACCTTACATTCTTACCTTGCTACCTCTCCCATTAAACCTCTTCCTCCACCTCATCAAATGCCTAACCTGTCAACCACTGCCTTTACTCCCAGATTATCAACCCTTCCCTGACACTTCTTCCTCCCATACCTGTGGCCAGAGGAAATGCCAGGAAAATCCCTCATGAGACTGTTTCTTTGGCTCAATGCCCACATAATGAATTCTCTCCTTTTGATCACCAGACTACCGATTAAATTAGTAAAATCCTCTAGGCCTAGAACTATAAGCAATGTTATGATGGTGATGTAAGTGCTGGTTTGAACTTTTAATAAGTGTGTTAGATTGCTTGGAACCAGGTGGAGAGAAAACAGCTGATGGCAGGTGGCAACTGATAAGAACCATAGCTACTCCCAGTTAGCCTCATAAAAATGAGGCCCTGTGTTTTCCCTTGAACCCCTTGGGGCTCTTGATCTAACAGGAGCACACACTGACCATGATGTCACTGCTGGCATGAACTGAAAGACATGCTGTCTCTTTCCATACTGAAGACAGTGACTCAGCACTCTAGGGGTTTCATAGGTGGTTGAAAAAAATCTCCCCTTTACCAACAATCAACATACACCCACTCCTACTGAATGAGAGGGAAAGTAAAATGTAGCCTTCATTAGGGACCTCCCTTCCCTCTTCTCCAGAATCAAGTTCTGCAGGGAGGGTTGGAGAGTGAATGAAGTAAACTTTTGCAGTTTGATGTGAAAGCATATGTATACCTATATGTTCTTTGTCACTAGGCATGACAAAAAGGTAAGAAAATATGAGATAGATCTATAATGAGTTCTGAGCGCATCAATAACACAGACAATGATTCCCGGTCAACCACTTAAACAATGTTCTCATCAACATCTCCATTCTCTTGCCCTGTTGCCCTATACTCTTTCCTGACAATCCCCAGAAACTCTCTGATTTCCCCAATTCTGAGAGTTCTGGTACTATTAGAGAGAATCACAAAACCATTTTGATTACGTAAATTACAAATTTTTAGAGCTCCAACCTCTGCTCTTCCCTAAATATACTGTTTCCCTTTAGCAGCACTTCCAAAGCTGCCCCATGTTTTTCAAGTCCCCTACTCCAACTCTAGCCCCTTTATCCTAAGACAGCGTTGCTACCTAAACTTCAAACACACACACACACACACACACACACACACACACACACACACACACAGAGTCATCCTCAACTTCCATCCCTTCCACCTTTCAGGTTTTATTCCAACCCATCTTCCCCATTTCCTTCTTGTCTAAAAAGTATCCAAGCCCTTTCCAGGACCAGTCACTTCACCTATATTTTGATCTCATTTTTGCCTTCCCTTTCTGATATGCTTCATTGGTTCTTGAATCTTCCCCGTCCAAACAATTAATAAAGCAAGCCTCTCCTCAACTCCACCTAGCCCTCAAACCAGCACCTTATGGCTGCCCTTCATTCACAACTAAGGCATAAATTTGCTCCCAGTCCTGCTCCCATATCGAAGTTCCCCTGGAAAAAGTTAACATTTTCCAGTGTGTCAAACCCAGTCTTCAGTTCTCATCTAACTCTCTTCTCTGAAGTTACAGCATTGCTATAAATTGGTCCCATGTGAGTTAAAAGCAGAAATACTGGAGTCATGACCCAAGTGCAATCTGGTTTCCACCAGTTACATACTGTTTGACCTTGTCCTGAATTACTCAACTATGGTCTCAGTTTCCTCATCCTTAAAATGGAGAATATACTAATCATGGCTCCTTGCATTTAAAGCTTACTAGTTAGCTTCTAAAGGAAGGGGTGGAATTTGAGAGAGCAAAAAACTGGATTGGAAGTCAGAAGAATAGAGATTTATTCCCAGCCTTAGAATATTTGTAATAACAAGATCTCTGGGTCTCATTGCTTAAATAGACTGGCTGATCATGAGAGCTCTTTCTGCCCCAAACATTTCTGAGACAAGGAGTTTGACAACTTTGAGAAAATGTACAAATGAGTACTGTGTGAGCAACACATTAAGAAGGTCTTCAGGGAGAGGGAAGAGCAACATCAGCAGGAAATTTGAAGGAGGTTGAACAGGTAAAACTCCAGTGGACCCTAAAAGCAGGGAAGATTTAACTGAAGTAGAAAAGAAGGAAAAGATTTCTGAGTTTGAGAAGCAAAACAACAAAGTCATGGAGTGATTTAAGGGGCACCAGGAAGACCTCCCCAACAGAAGTATCTTCCCCATCTTGACAACAGGTTCTGAATGTCAGTAAACAGTTTTGAAGTTATTGTTAAACCATAAATATGTTCTTTATAATTGACTAAAATAAGTATGACCTATGCTCTGCAACCATTTAAAGTAATTTGTTGAAGAATGGTTAATGAAGGATGAACCCCATGGTATTAATGGTGGTTTTCCCTAGGCAATGGTTTTTGGTGACTTTTATCATGATTATCTACATTTTTCTCATGAACATAAATTGTCATTTATAACTAGAAAGAATAAAAGCTATATTTAAGGTTTTAAATGCAGTTAAGGAGGGGGTGACATCTTAAGCCATTAATAATTAATAGAAGGAACTGACAGATGTTTGGGACTCAGTTGAAGACACAAATGTCAGGGATACTGAGAGAGAGAGTTGCTGCAAGGGGAGATAGCAAAGTATTGTCAATATTCTTTGCCTAGTTCCTAAACTTGTCCTTGCAACAGTATATTTTAACCTCTTAAGACCATTTTATTCATTCTTACCTCCAATTTTATTTCTAGTACACAAAAGGATTCAAGGATTTTATTAATTACAAAAGATATCTTTTTAAGTACTGATATATCAAGGGTAATACAACTACTCATCCTTTTTCAATGACAAATGTCCATTTGTTATTCTTCACCTCAGTCCTCACTCTCAGATTTGTGGAGCCTTGGAGTAGTTAATGGAGTTCTGAGAAGTGAAAGGCTGGGCAGGATGACTCATATAAACAAGCATGATGGGGATAATTTTTATGTCTACAGATGTATTTTTAATTCATTCCCTCCTATTCAGCTTTTATACATCCTTTCCACCATTATGGTCTCAGAAAAAGGGAGAAAGCAACTCCTTCCTCAGGAGGGAGGACAGAATTTAGAAATATTTCCTAACAACCAGAAGTGGAAATTAAAACTTTGCAGTGAATGGTGACCTCAAATGAGAGGCATAACCAAGGAGACAGCATGGTATGGTTTCTTTGCCTTAGGCTTAATCTCAACATGAGAAGTTATTAGGTAAAGGCTGAGGAAAACATCAAAAGTAGAGGGGTTTCTGGCCCCACTTCCTGTGGGGACTCCAGGTAGAAATTTCATCCCAGAATGACTTCCACACCAACAATGGAGGAGTCTTAACGAAAGGGAAAATGATGTGATTAGAAGAAATAAAGTCTGAGGCAGCTCCTGTGTGGCAAGGAAGGAATCCAGAAGTCAAGTCGCCTAGGAAAGACCAACCGTAGGAGCGGAGAATGAGAGACCCAAGTTCACAGCAGATACCAAAGGACTATTAGTGATTTGCAGATAAGTGACATTGGTGTGGAGAACAGAGTGGAACACAAAGGCCTAAGTGTGTGTGGAGCTGAGGCCTTCTCTCTTCTCAGAACTTAAAGTCACTTAAGACCAGCAGTTCTCCAGTAAATGTTTAACAGAAGACTCTTCAGAGAGGAAAAGCCGTATTCCAAAGTCCTACTTTGTAGAACTTGGAGATTTTTTTGTTATAAATACTCCCACCAAGGCAGACTTCAAGCTACCAACATTACACCATTGAACTTGGAGTTGAGAAGAAATGAAGTACATGGCAGTGAACTATCATATAGTATTTCCACTTACAGTTAACAGTAGATATAAATAACTTCAATTGTATAGATAATAGTCAAACGTGGTTCAATAATTAGGAAATGATGAGTCTTGAATCTTACTTTCTTTTTAGTAATTGTAAATTTATATCACTTAGTTGTTAATAAAGATTAAATATAAAAACTGACTTGCAAAATTGCCAAAAATGTAACAATGAATTCTGACAAGCCAGTGCATGCCAGATGAGCATACCACTGCTTAAGAAGCCCTACCCATTTCTTCCAAATGTTATCTTGGAGAAATACAGGGGAAATGGAAGGAAAATTGAACTCAGTCGCTTACCCAAAAAAAAAATTATCACTAATTGATAAATATTAGTGTCTACTACAACCTACTCTACCATCATTTCCAACCTTGAAAACTCAGGAAGAAGGTAAAATCAGTTACAAAAAAAAAAAAAAAAAAAACCAGAAAGAAACTAGTTTCTTTGCACATCTTAGAATTTTTGTGTGTATCGATTAGAAATTCTGTGCCACGTAACAGAATCCTCCAGTGACAGAAGCTTATGTGAATAGGGGTGTATTTTTCTTATATAACAAGCAGTCAGGCCTGTACTTCATGGTTTCATGGTCGCAAAATGGCTGCCCTAGCTCTAGGCAATACATTTGCATTCAGGCCAAAAGGAAGGGGCAAAAAGCCCAGCGGCAGTTTCTGTATCCTTTTATCAGGAGCACAAAACTTTCCCAGGAACCTGCCTTCTCTTGTCCCTCCCCATGTCCTTCCTTCCTCCCAGAGGACTTCTGTTGCTTAAGTCTTACTGGTCAGAACTAGGTTACTTGGCCTTAGCTACAAGGGACACTGGGAAAATATTTCCAATTGGCCTAGACCAGTCAGGATCTACTACCTAGGACTCAGCATGTTGCTGTCAATATATGAGAAAACCAGAGTTCTGCTAGCAAGGAAGAAGGGAGTAATGGAGAATAGACCAACTGGAAGCAGAGTCTAGGACAACATAAATCAGTATTTCAAACTCTAATACAAAGAGCAAAGTGGAAGAACTGTGTTAAATGGAGGAGTCAAGACTGGCATTTGTTTGCCAGAGCATACAATGGAAATTCAGGAAGAGCCCGAGAAAGCATCGCTTACATCTAAGGCAGAGCTTATCAGGAATGCAAGCGGAGACCTGGGGGTCTTAGCTACTGCCCCACCTCCTGGCCTAAAAGGCAATTCCTTTCAGCCACTTCAACAGCAGGAAATGGGATAAAGACAATGAAGTCCAATGGTAAAAGGCTTCCCCATCAGGGAATATTAGGGAATTCGAGACTCTTCTTTTAATATTTTAGGTTGCTCAGAGCTTTTACTGAGTAATTTTTCCTAGGGACCAGAGTCCCACTTGCTCTTTCCTGAGCACACACTTCAGGTGTCATTTATGACACAGGGGAGGGCTGCAGCACTGAGAAGAAACGTGAAAAGAAGGTCCTTCCTTCCCTGCCCCTAATGAACCTCCAGACTAGTAAAGGTTATTTACTTGAATGGTTGGGACATTCCTTGGGAAAGGAGCTGAATGCCTAAATATTATGAGCACCAGTCCCACAGGCCATCAGCAAATGGAGCCTGCCCTGCTATGACTGGGTGTGTGACTCTCATTTGGCCAATAAACTCCTTATAGGAGTCACACTAGGTCCAGGAAAAAGGCAAGTCACAGATGTTCTGGAGATGGAGGCTGAAGGGGTTGAGGGTGAAAGATGAACAATTGGACAGGGGTTAGTGTTAAATTAAAAATTCCACATTAACTTTTCTGAAATAAAATGTGCGTCCTTTAATTGAATAGGTTGAATAAATGCAAATAACTTTAAGCAAAAAAGATCTGATTCATCTGTCCACACTGCAAAAATCACACACATCAAGTTTATTTTTCTAGTGAAACATATCCAGTGCTTTGCCCATCATATAATACTATCTTACTTAAAGAACATTTACAAAATAGCATTTTGAATTTTTTTTGTTTTCCATGTTTCTCAACCAAAGTTCTCTCCTTGAAGTCTGTATTGGGTGGGGGAGGGGGGAGGGGGTGGTTCCTGACTCTCTAAACAAGTGTTCAGACTTGAAAATGTTAACTAATTTCATTTTCTTGATAGTTTGTCTGTGATCTGAACTGAGTCATACCAAAAATACCTCTATAAGATTTGACCTTTTACTTAAATCCCACATTGAGATAATACACTTAAAATGGTTATCAAGAAGACCTTTGTTCTTAAAAGCACATTTAAAATAAATGACTCTTTAAAAGAAAACTGTTTTCAATTAAGTTCTTTACAGGCAATCAGATTGAAAGGTATATTTGCCTTTTTATTTTCTTTATGTAAATTATACCCAAGAGTGCCATGATAACAGCAATATACAAACTATGCTTTACCTTTGTGTTTACTTCTTGTCAAAATAAGCTCTACAAATTAATTTGTTTTTAGAGTGCTTTATGACAAATAAGCCCCAGGGTAAAAACAATGAAGGCAGTAACCATTTTTTATTGTTAATGAAAAAAACCTAGTCCAATTATATGAGGATAAGTAATTCTTATTTCCTTCCTATAAGTAATTCTTATATAAGAATATAATTCTTATATCCTTATGAGGATAAGTAAATTCTTCTGATGAAGAGTTTACATGTAGTAGAAAAATTTCACTCATTTCCAACAATGTTTTATCATTTAGAAAAGCTTTCAAAACAGTTTTTGCTTGAGTCCCATGAGTCAAGTGAGCCTTCAGTGATAACTTAAGAGGGTGAACAACTTGGCCTCCTGTATGTTTTGTTTTATTTAGCCAACTTACAGTACATTTTTTAAAATTTTAGCCAACTTATAGTACATTTTTTTTTAAATTTTACTCCTCTATGTTTTAACCACCTAACACTTTTGTTATTAAACTCTTGTGTGCCCCATAAAATGCTGAGAGCTTAAACAGAGAGTTTTAATCTAACAAGTACTGATACCAAAAGAGACATTTCTCTTATTTCTCAACTTTCTTATTTTTTTCTCTTTTGATTTGACCCTCCAACCCATCCATGTTAGAGGCTGTTTTAATTAGGGGCAGATTTTGCATTTTCCTTAGTGATTTACTATGAGGGTCCTAAAGGGGCAAAATTCTGATGTTAGCAAGCAGAAGTCTGGAAGAAAAATAATTTGGGAATGAAGTAATTTTATACATGTTTATTTATTTGTATATATTTATTTAATATATATATTTAATCCATAAAATGAGCTTGCTATTTCTCAAATTACCTATGGTAAAGTGCAAATTTTTAAAAATTGGATCTCATGCAGTATTTGTTAGATTGCTCCTCTCCTTTACCCTTCCCACCATAGCCTAGACAGGTTAGCATAGGGTGAGGCCCCAGACCCCAGAGTAGGATTGGAAGAGATATCTGTTTCAAAAACACAGAAACAAGAAAAGTTAGAGAAGAGTCAGGGCGTCAAAGAAGCTGAAAATATCACTGATCCAAAAGGGCAGGCACAGGGCTGGAAAGGAAAGACAAAGGCCAAGTCTGAAATGCTTTGGGAGTGAAAAATGGGAGATAGGAGACAGTCCAATATAGGGTCCGGAACAAGTATAGCACACGTGTACCAGTCCTGAACCACTGAGGAAGGGACATAATGGAAGAAGCATCAGGTGACCAAGCAGAGTCTGATTTGAAGGTAGAAAGAACAGCAAAAAGAATGGCCAGAAGATAAAGACCCCACTAAAAAAGATAACCACAGGGCAATATCCCTGATGAACACAGATGCAAAAATCCTCAATAAAATACTAGCAAACCGAATCCAACAGTATATTTTAAAAAATCATTCACCACAATCAGTGGGATTTATTCCTGTGTTGCAAGGTGGTTCAATATTCATAAATCAATCAATATAATTCATTACATCAATAAGAAAAAGAATAAGAACTTATGATAATTTCAATAGACACGGAAAAAGCATGTGACAAAGTACAACATCGATTCATGATAAAAACCCTGAGCAAAGGAGGTTTAGAGAGACTGTACCTCAGCATTATAAAGGCCATCTCTGAAGAACCCATGGCTAACATCCTCAATAGGGAAAAACTGAGAGCTTTTCCCCTAAGTTCAGGAACAAGACAAGGATGACCACTCTCACCCCTTTTATTCAACATATTACTAGAAGTCCTAGCCAAAAATCAGACAACAAAAATATATAAAATGGCATTCAAACTGGTAAGGAAGAAGTAAAACTATCGCTATTTACAGATGACACAATATTCTGTATAGGAAACCCTAAAGACCACCAAAAAACTGCTAAAACTGATTAATGAATTCATAAAGTCACAGGATACAAAAATTAATGTGCAGAAATCTGTTGCATTTTATATACTAATAATGAAGCAGCAGAAGGAGAAATTAAGAAAGCAATCCCATCTATAATTGCACCAAAACCTAAGAGGTGAAAGACCTGTAGTCTGAAAACTGTAAAATGCTGATGAAAGAAATTGAAGATGACACAAAGAAATGGGAAGATATTCCATGCTCATGGATTGGAAGAACAAATATTGTTAAAATGTCTATATTAACCAAAGCAATCAATTAATTTAATGCAATCCCTAGCAAAAACCAATAGCATTTTTCACAGAACTAGAACAAACAATCCTAAAATGTGTATAGAACCAAAAAAGACCTTAAATAGCCAAAGCCATCTTGAAAAGGAAAAGCAAAGCTGGAAGCATCAAAATTCTGGACTTCAAGTTATATTACAAAGTTGTAGTAATCAAAACAGTAATAGTACTGACACAAAAATAGACCCGTAGATCAATAGAACAGAATAGAAAATCCAGGGGTGCCTGGGTGGCTTAGCCAGTTAAGCCTCCCATTCTTGATTTTGGCTCGGGTCATGATCTCAGGGTCATGAAATTGAGCCCTACATTGGGCTCCATGCTCAGTAGGGGGGGTCTGCTGGAGATTCTCTGTCTCCTTCTCCTTCTGCCCTCCCCCCCCACCACTAGCTCTCTCTTTCTCTTTCTTTAAAATAAATAAGTCTTTAAAAAAATAGGAAATCCAGAAATAAACCCACAATTTTATGGTCAATTAATCTTCAACAAAGCAGTAAAGAATACCCAGTGGGAAAAGGACAGTCTCTTCAACAAATGGTATTGGGAAGTGGAGAGCAACATGCAAAGGAATGAAATTGGACCACTTTCTTACAGCATACACAAAAATAAGTTCAAAATGGATTAAAGACTTAAATGTGAGATCTGAAACCATAAAAATCCTAGAAGAGAACACAGGCAGTAACTTCTTTGACACTAGCTGTAGCAACTTCTTTCTAGATAGGTCTCCTGAGGCAAGGGAAACAAAAGGAAAAATGATTGCACTACACCATGATTGGGACTACAACAAAATAAAAAGCTCCTGCACAGCAAAGAAAACAATAAAACTAAAAGGTAAAAGGTAACCAGTTGAATGGGAAAAGATATTTGTAAACAACATATCCAATAAGGGATCAGTATCCAAAATATATAAAGAACTTAAATCAAGATCCAAAACAGAAATAATCTAATTTAAAAATGGGCAAAAGGGGCACCTGGGTGGCTCAGCGGGTAAAGTATCCTACTGTTCATTTCAGCTCAGGTCATAAAGTCCTGGAATTGAGTCACTCTCAGACTCCCCTCTCAGCAGGGAGTCTGCTTGAGGATTTTTTTTCTACTCCCTCTTCCCCTCCCCCCACTTGCATGTGCTCTCTCTTTCTGTCTCTCTCAAATAAATAATCTTTTTTTTTTTTAAATGGGCAAAATAGGGGCTCCTGGGTGGCTCAGTGGGTTAAAGCCTCTGCCTTCAGCTCAGGTCATGATCCCAGGGTCCTGGGATAGAGCCCCGCACCGGGCTCTGTGCTCAGCAGGGAGTCTGCCTCCTCCTCTCTCTCTGCCTGCCTCTCTGCCTACTTGTGATCTCTGTCTTTCAAATAAATAAATAAAATCTTTTTTAAAAAATGGACAAAAGACATGAACAGACATACAGATGGCCAATAGACACATGAAAAGATGCTCATCATCATTTATCATCAGGGAAACACAAATCAAAACTAAAGTGAGATATCACCTCACACCTTTCAGAATGGCTAAAATTAAAAACACAAGAAACAATAGGTACTGGTGAGGATATGGAGAAAAAGGAACCCTGTGTGCTGCACTGTTGGTGGGAATGCAAGCTGCAAACTGGTGCAACCACTCTGGAAAACAGTATGGAGGTTCCTCAAAAAGTTAAACATCGAACTACCTTAGGATCCAGCAATCACACTACTGGGTATTTACCCACAGATTACAAGAACATCAGTTCAAAGGGAAATATGCACCCCTATGTTTATAGCAACATTATTTACAGTAGCCAGGATGTGGAAGCAGCCCAGTATCCATTGATTGATGAATGGATAAAGAGGGGGTATATATATATACAATGCAATATTACACAGTCACCCAAAAAGGAATGAAATTCTTGCCATTCGCAACAACATGGATGGAGCTAGAGAGTATAATGCTAAGTGAAAGAAATGAATCAGAGACAGACAAATACTGTATGATTTCACTCATATGAGGAATTTAAAAACCAATAAAATTGAATAAAAGGAAAAAGAGAAAGAGAGACAAAGCAAGAAAAAGACTCTAATTATAGAGAACAAACTGATGGTTAGAAGAGGGAGAGGGTTAAGGGGGATGGGTGAAACAGGTCACTGGGATTAAGGAGGCCACTTGTGATAAGCACTGGGTATTATATGGAAGCACTGAATCACTCTATTGCTTACTTGAAATTAATATAAGAATGTATGTTAACTAACTGGAATTAAAATAAAAATTTTAGGGACGCATGGATAACTCAGTCAGTTAAGCATCTGCCTCTGGCTCAGGTCATAATCCCAGGGTCATGGGATGGAACCTCATATAGGGCTTCAGGTGGCAGCCTGCTTCTCCCTCTACCTGCCGCTCGCCGACTTGTGTGCTCAATCTCTCTCCCTTTCTCTCTTTCTCTCTGTCAAGTAAATAAAATCTTTTAAAAAATAAAATAGAATAAAAACTTTTTTAAAAAAGATTTTTGTTTATTTACTTGACATAGAGAGAGAGACTGCAAGAGAGGGAACACAAGCAGGGGGAGAGGGAGAAGCTAGAAGCAGGCTCCCTGCCGAGCTGGGACACCAATGCAGGGCTTGATCCCAGGACCCTGGGATCATGACTTGAGCCCAGAAGGCAGATGCTTAACGACTGAGCCAACAAAGCGCTCCAAAATAAAAACTTTTT
Source organism: Lutra lutra (assembly GCF_902655055.1). NCBI lineage: Eukaryota > Metazoa > Chordata > Mammalia > Carnivora > Mustelidae > Lutra > Lutra lutra. The sequence continues at coordinate 139,931,305 of NC_062280.1, forward strand.
AAAAATGGTCCACAGACTTCAAGTAAAGTCAGTATTTCTATTGAGTCTTCTGGGTCAGTCATGGGGTCAGAGATCTCTGAGAAGATTTACCACAGAAGTAATACCATTACACCGTATTTTCCTCCCAGTTGATTGCATTAAGAAAATTAGAAGCTGCCTCTCCATGCCTCTTATATAAACCACCTCTGCAAGAAAGAGCCTCACACCTAGAAGGCCCATCCAACCCCCAGGTTATTTCCCAAGCTGTGGCCAAAATAACGACCAATTGGATCAAGCTATACTCTGCTGACAGACTTCCTTCTTAGTGGAATTCTCAGGTGAAGAAAGCTGCTAATACAAAACCCAACAGGCATCATATTGAGGTGAGTCAGCCTGAGACAGCCCATGTTAGTTGAAACTAATGAAAAAAAAAGCCACAGGATTTCTTTTTTCTTTTCTTTTTTCCTTTTATTTTATTTTTTTCTTTTCTTTTCTTTTCCCTTTCTTTTTGTAGAACACTTCACAGACCTGCATGTCATCCTTGCTCAGGGGCCATGGTAATCTTCTCTGTATCATTCCAATTTTAGTATATGTGTTGCCTAAGTGAGCACAACCACAGGATTTCTTTAAGCTATTGTTCAGGCAGAAGTTCTGGCCTAACTGTTCCTTTTGAGGTGGGTAGACCATTTAGACTTTATAGCATGAAGATGAGCCCCTTCTTTTTTTTTTTTTTTTTTTAAATAACACGAGCTTATTTGATTTTTTTTTTTTATCTGACAGAGAGATCACAAGCAGGCAGAGAGGCAGGCAGAGAGAGAGGAGGAAGCAGGCTCCCCGAGAGAGCAGAGAGCCCGATGCGGGGCTCGATCCCAGGACTCCGAGATCATGACCTGAGCCGAAGGCAGCAGCCTAACCCACTGAGCCACCCAGGCACCCCGATGAGCCCCTTCTTTAGAGAAAAAAAAAGTCATTTCTCATAGAACAGATAAAGACCTATCACATCATTTTTCTGATGCCAGAGACAGCAAGATGAAGTATATACCTTAAGTTGTTAAATGAAGTAGAGGAAAAATGATCTACAGATTAATAATAACTCCTTGAGAAAAACACAGGAAATAAATGATGTCATTAAAATTTTCTCATGCCTTTCCTTTAGCTGAATTCTAAAAGTATGATCACATCTATCAAGTAATAACCATACACATAAGTGGGAATTGAATTGTAAATTATACGTTCCTACATTCTTCATGAATGCTGTGATGGATAAATATATGTGTCAACTTGACTAGGCCACAGAGTGCCCTGATAGTTACTCAAACATTATTCTGGGTGTGTCTGTGAGGATGTTTCTGGAAGAGGTTAATATCTGAATTGGTAGATTCAATAAAGCAGATAGTCCTCTCTACTAGGGATGGGCCTTGTCCAATCAGTAGAAGGCCAGAATAGAACAAAAGGGTGGAGTAAGAGAGAATTCCTTCTATCTGACTATATTCAAGCTGGGACATCAGTTTTTCTCCTGCCTTCAGACCTGAACTAAAACATCAGCTTTTACTGTTATTGAGTCTTGAGCCCACTAGCCTTCAGAATGGAACAATACCAGTGGTATACTCTGCTGAGTCTCCAGTTTGTCAACTTAACTTGCAGACCTTGGAATATGTCCATCTCCCAACTGCATAAGCCAATTCTTTATAATAAATATCTTTAGAGAAAGAGGAGAGAAACACATATACATTCCATTGATTCTCTTTCTCTGGAGAACCTGACTAATACAGATGCTTATATAAATTTTGCAGAAAAGTTGTATAAAGAATAAAGACATACCAAGTAGACTTAGTTGTTTTTCTCTCTCCTAGACCACAGCCATATGGCCTAGTCTGGTAGTAACTCAAAGAATCATCTGAGATGAAAGTCACACCCAGACTAAAAAGGAAAGCCACAGCCACCACCACTACCACCATATTCAGAGCTGCCACGTTCAATCAGACCATTTACATCTAAATCCATCACATTTATAAGGTCTGGAGAGAACAAGAGGTGAAGTAGGAGTATTACTTTAGGCCTGTTGTTGGCTATATATTGTAACTGTAATTGTATACATAGCTCCCCTTCTAATGGTGCCACTGATTTAATGACAGAGTGAAGGCAGATTGGTCTGGTTGTCAGGGTCTTAGATAACTTGGCTGAACGTATTATATCAATGTGCGAGCAAGCAGTATGTCTCAAGACAATATCAGAAAGTAAATAAAAGCCAAACTTTCATACTGATATGAAGATTTTATTCACCAGAATTCTGGAGCAAAAGTAGCTTACACATACAGGAAAAACCACCAGCACTAGACAGGACATGTTCCAGAAGACTGCATACACCAAAGAAGGTCAGTGTGTGGTGTGTGAGGGCTCAGAATGACAGAGCCACCCGTGAGTGTACTCAAGGCAGAGCAAAAGAGAGCTTTATGCAGTTGTCATGAGCAGGAAGCTGGTGAAAAAGAAAGAAGTGTAAAGGGAATTTTTAGGAAGATTTCTGTATGATTTCACTATCTGAAATCCCTTAAAAATAAAACTTAAGAGCAAATATTTACATCATTCTTCAAGGTTTCTCAAGTTAGACTGTTGCTGAATGTTGCTATACAAGGAAGCCTGGCTCTGTATGAGTTTCACTGCATTTAGACAAAGGCCATCTTCAGATTCCAACATCATTCCCAATTCCCACTCAGGGCAGACTTTCCTATCACTATAACAATGTATAATCTACAATTAACAGTGCGGGTCATTATCAAGAACAGTAGGATTGAGTGTTGGTGTTTTTGGTGTTTATCTTTCAGAAATCTTAGCTCATATTTATGACTCTTAGTATCTTGTGACATACAGCATCCAATAATCAACTCTAGAAAAGCAAAGTGGGGTGTGTCCAACATTTGGCTCCAGGCATGGTTCTAAATTGCCATAATGTCCCAGATCAATAGAAAGGTTACATAGACCCTATATAGCAAAGGTAGAGAAGACAACATATACCAGCTCAAATTATATCCTCCGTACCTAAAAGGATTAGAAAACACTTTAATTTTTTTTTTTTTAATATATTTGTTTGACAGAGATCGCAAGTAGGCGGAGAGAGAAGGAAGCAGGCTCCCTGCCGAGTAGAGAGTCTGACGCGGGACTCGATCCCAGGATGCTGGGATCATGACCTGAGCCGAAGGCAGAGGCTTTAACCCACTGAGCGACCCAGGTGCCCCTTTAATTTTTTTTTAAAGATTTTATTTATTTATGACAGAGAGATGGAGAGCACAAGTAGGCAGAGCAGTAGGCAGAGGGAGAAGCAGGCTCCCTACTGAGCAGGGAGCCTGATTCGGGACTCCATCCCAGGACCTTGGGATCATGACCTGAGCCGTAGACAGATGCTTAACCAACTGAGTCACCCAGGCATCCTAAAAACACTTTAAATTTAAAAAAGAATGCAGGGCCACCTGGGTGGCTCAGTCAATTAAGTGTCTGCCTTTGGCTCCTGTTATGATCCCAGGGTCCTGAGATCAAGCCCCTCATCAGGCTCCCTGCTGAGCGGGGAGGCTGCTTCTCTCTCTCCCTCTGCCAACCACTCCCCCTGCTTGGACTCTCTCTCTCTCTCTGTCAAATAAATAAAATATATTTTTTAAAGATTTTATTTTTTTATTTATTTGACAGAGAGAGGGAGATCACAAGTAGGCAGAGAGCGAGAGGGAAGCAGGCTCCCCGCTGAGCAAAGAGCCTGATGCGGGACTCGATCCCAGGACCCTGAGATCATGACCTGAGCCGAAGGCAGAGGCTTAACCCACTGAGCCACTCAGGTGCCCCTAAATAAAATATTTTTTAAAATTTTTAAAAGAAATCAGAACGTTACCAAAATGTGAATTATTTATCACAAAAGTTGCCATAAAGACAAATCAGACATTACTTGGTGTATTATCTTAGGTTGCAGATTCTGGAGTGAGCACTTAGAGCTAAAATTACATATCACCAAAATCACCCTTAAAAATCCCCAAGGAGGGACGCCTGGGTGGCTCAGTTGGTTAAGCAGCTGCCTTCGGCTCAGGTCATGATCCCAGCATCCTGGGATCGAGTCCCATGTCGGGCTCCTTGCTTGGCAGGGAGCCTGCTTCTCCCTCTGCCTCTGCCTGCCATTCTGTCTGCCTGTGCTCGCTCGCTCTCCCTCTCTCTCTCTGACAAATAAATAAATAAAATCTTTAAAAAAAAAAAAAAATCCCCAAGGAACATACCATGTCAGAGACACACAGTCTCTCCATTCAGTCCAACATATCGAAATTTTCCTGCAAAGGTGGAACAGGTAACCCTGGCTTTTGTTGAGACCAGGGACCTAACTTCTATTTAGAGACTATGTGGCAGCGACAATCTGTTGTACAACGAATATTAGAATCACACTTGGCGCAATGAAAAGTTAACACCATGAGCAGCACATGGGACCGACCAAGAGAATAGCAGGTTCTTTTCTATCATCTTATGTGTGCCCCAAGGCTAACACATACTGATTGCAGTAGAGAACAATATTATCTAAGCATAATTGTATTTGTTTATACTAAGTATACATTTGACAGGATTCCACTCTATTTAGAAGGAAAAAACACACAGTGGGAAAGAAGACACATCAAAGTGGTGAACTTCACCCTGTAACTAAAGATGCAGTATCACTCACTCTAGACCTGCTTGAACAGTTAGCCTCGCCAGCAAATACACTTAGCAGAAAGTCCAAAAGATACCAATTTTCCCTTAGATTTTCAGAATTATCCTAAAGGTGGAGAAAGGAAAAACTGCCTCCAGAGTAGACACTGCCCCAGAGGAGTTTAAGAAAATATCTAAGAAAAACCACAGTCTGTTTTCCACTGACTTAACAGATAGTTGTGGCCATATGAAAGCCAGAAATGACAATGGTAACAGACACAAACCATGCTCTGTAATGTTAAGCAGTTAGAGGAGGACACTTCACATTTCTGAGTCAAGAGCGCACAACTCATCCAAAGTATCCTGGAATAAAGATACGTGGTGTGAACACAGCTAATTAAACACCTTGGTTTATAAAACATTAGAAACCCAACCTGGACCCACAAAAGTTAACATCCTATGAACTTCTTTCGACCACCTAGGACCATCCCACCAGCCAAGCATTGGACAGGATAGCAGAGGCAGGTGTCTACGTCTGCAGGAAGAGAGAAGCTGGTTCTGAAGCCTCCTCAGTCTATGACCTTTGATTGCCATCAGCCCCATCCTGACTAAGCATGTGATTCCCAGACTAGCTCTCGTCTTTTCTCCTGGTGAGAGAAGAAAGGGCAGAGCAGCAATGGGATGGCAAGAGGGCCGGTGAAGAATAAAGAAGTAGCTGGAGATGAAAGCTGCCATCAGAGAGGCTGAGCTGGAAATAGCATGACTACAGCCTTGTGCCGCATGCGTTCATTCAACAAACACTGACTGAGTGCCTGATATATGCACAGCATTCTGCTGAGTCTTTCTCATGTTTGACGGTCTTAAAGGGGGAATGCTTCCCATGCCATTTCTATCGAGGCTCACTGCTTCCCTGGGTAAGTAAGCTTCAGCTTTTGCTTACGGCCGGCCAGTCACACATCTTACCCCACCTTCAGGCAAGCAGACACTCCCGGCCCTGGAGGCAATTAAGGGAAGAGGAGAATCTGGCACAGCTGTGGGCTAGGAGAACCACCTTGGTATGGTCAGCTTCCAAAATCAAACCAGGGACTGGGTTCACGCAGTGTTCAAACAACATAAAACAATGCCTCGTTTTCACTGCAGGTCCCTGGAGGAACATTTTTAGAACAGAAACTTGAGAACGCATGGATTATTCTCTAGAACTTAGAAAAAGAAGCCAGTGAGGGCAATTTATAGTATTACAAGAGATTTTCAAGTTCAGAGATTGAGGACAGAGTCTATAAGATTTCAGCGCATGTTAACATAAAGCGAGAGTTGTATGTGGCGAGGTTGACTGAGGCGAGTCAGTGAGGCTTACTGAGGATCCATTCCATCCTCTGATGGAAGAAAGATGCCTGTAGTCCAGTATCCCTTTCTCAAAAAGACCTTATTCTGCCTGTGGTTAGGCAATTGAAGAAAACGTTGTTCCAAAGCCACAGAATTCATCTTTTCCTTGATCTAGCAAAAATGTGCCCATCTGTGACAACGCAGATTTGGGCGCTCAGAAAACAAGCTCATAGACAAGGAAATCCCAGCCACTATTTTCCAAAAGCTGTCCTCCAGACTGAGACTAGGGTCTGTGCTCTCCTTCACATTGTTTATTGGTCTAACTTTCTTTTCTGTCAAAAGCTATGTTTATTAAAAGGGGGTGGGGTGGGGCACCTGGGTGGCTCAGTGGTTAAGCCTCTGCCTTCGGCTCAGGTCATGATCTCAGGGTCCTGGGATCGAGTCCCGCATCAGGCTTTCCCCTCTGCAGGGAGCCTGCTTCCTCCTCTCTCTCTCTCTGCTTGCCTCTCTGCCCGCTTGTGATCTCTCTCTGTCAAATAAATAAAATCTTTAAAAAAAAAAAAGGGGGGGGGGAGTTAACAGTGAACATGGACAAGCTAATATCCTGATGAAGCTGTACCTTCGTGACACAAAGCTGGGAGCAGAGAATTTTAAAAGTACCCAGACAGTACTGCAAGCAAAGCAGAACAGAAAGTAGAGGACAACTCCTTTCTCACCTCAGTTAATGTTTTGTTCAAAAAACACCCTGCTTGAAAGCAGTCTGGTCATTTATCTCATTAAACGAAACAATAAACCACACCAACACCATAAAGCATGGCACAAAATGACTTACGTTATTATTACTCCTTTGCCTTAGGTCTGATTAGGAAGGATAACTTGTGATGGTATGAAGCAACACTGCGGCAGTACTGGAAAGGAGACAGGAAACGTCCACCTCCTACCCCCACACATGATTCCTTTCCACACTCATGTCTGGAAGTACTCAGAGGAGATCCTGACAGAGCACCACCAGGACACCTTTACATGGAGGATGAGGGCCAAAGAGTGGCCCCCCGAGGGGCTTCCCTCAGAGGGGGGCTTCATTCCCTGGTGGTACCCTGCATGGTCACATAGGCAGAGGAGGGGAATTCTTGGCAGAGATGGTCCATGTGGAAAAATCCATCTGCCTAGAGATAAAGTGGCCAGTTGTAACAGTCTGAGACCCTGGTTCTCCTTCAGTCTCTCCACCCTCGTTCCCCTAGGTGTAGATCTCTGATAGGACGGATACATGAAATGTGCAAGTTCCCTTCTCCTATCATTTGGACCTGAAGGATTTGCACAGTTCCCCATACCAATTCCTGGTAGACCCCTCCTCAGCTCCTACTTCATTATAAGACAGTAAGCGCACACACACACCTTTGTCTGTAAGAATGAACAAATAGAGTAAAAGCCCTTTTAGCCAACCTGCGCTAAAGACTACATTTAACAGTGTTCCCTATGACCTCAGGAAAAGCCACCAGCTGATGGACCACAGCACACTCAGTCTCCTCTCCCACATGCCTGCAGGCTTCTACTCCCACCAACCACATGGTAGGCTTTCCAAAGAAGTAAAGTTGTGCCACTTTTATTTATAATTATTATAATTATATAATTCAATTAAATATATTATCTGATGAAATATGACAACAAAGAGAGTCATGTTTCTTTGAAAAAGCAAACTAAATTCTTTTAAAGCATCAATAAACATGAGTTACTAAGAAATTCTGCTCCTAAACTGATTATGAGTAAGACAACTATTCGTGACAAGGAAGAATAATAAAAATATACAAGGATTCTGCACTCGTTACAGCACAAGTGTCTTTAAGATCTTGCTCTTATTTTAAAAACATGAAACTGGAAATCATAGGTGATTCATTATGAGTATGGTTTATGTAAGAGAGATGATATGAATAATCAGTTGGCCCATTTGCAAAGAAAATGCCTTGACCTTCCACTGAAAGACTGGCTAATAAAATGTGCTTAATATGTTTTGTTTTAAAAGATGCCTGTATGATTTTTTTTTTTTTTAAGATTTTATTTATTCGACAGAGGGAGACACAGCGAGAGAGGGAACACAAGCAGGGAGAGTGGGGAAGGGTGAAACAGGCTTCCTGCCAAGCAGGGAGCCCAACCAATGCAGGGCTCGATCCCAGGACCCTGGGATCATGACCTGAGCCAAAGGCAGATGCTTAAGAACCGAGCCACCCAGGCGCCGCTATCTGTATGATTTTCTATTATCCCCCAACTTCTCATAATTAACCAATCAACTATTGGTTCTGATCCCACAATACCACAAGGTGGACACTACTAAAGACAAACCAACAAAGCTACCAAAAAATACTATGACTCAACTAGAGAGGATAGACCCTGAAAAACAGAAGAATGTGCTTCCCTCTGATTTACTACAAAGGAGAGAGGACATTTTAAAATTTTTTGGAAACTGATTTGTCAAATGATCGGCCTCCTAAGAACTAATTCAATGAATAAACAATTCTCTGAGCAATCATCTGACAAACAGCTTAGATAGGACAATGTGTCAAAGCCACTGTACCAGGTCAATGCAGGGGCACAGTCAGGGGCAGAAGCAACAGGGACAGAGGCAATAATAATTAAGACAAAAATCAGTGTTAAAAACTTAATCATCCTTGGCAATCTTGGTGGCTCAGTTGGTTAAGCGACTGCCTTCAGCTCAGGTCATGATTTCGGGGTCTTGGGTTCGATTCCCACATCGGGCTCCCTGCTCAGCAGGAATCCTGCTTCTCCTTCTTCTACACTCCCTGCTTGTGCTCTCTCTCTCTCTGTGTCAAATAAATAAATAAAATCTTTAAAAAAAAAAAACTTAATCATTCTATACGAAGGGTTAAGTGTTCTAGGAATTCTCAGAGTCTACAATGTGAAACACAGGCAAAGCTAATATTAAACAGCATTTGACCAAAATATATCTCCAGGAAAAGAGCTTCAGTGACACCAGAGCAAAAATAAATTTTTTTAGAAAAACTCAGTATTTCAGCAAGTTCATCTTTTGATCAAATGTTACAAGTGAATTAACCTTTGGCAAGTTGGTCACCTAATGCTTCTTAGCAATTTCATGTTGGGTGAAGAAGCCAGCTTCCAAAGTGAAAGGGGAGAGCATTCTGGCATGAATGAAGGAATCACTTAGTTCTGAGGTCAGTTCTAGGAGAAAAAGCACCAGGTCAGTTAGGCTTAATGCTGAATTGGCAGCACTTCTCTCAGGGCCAACACACACACCAGGTATTTTAAAAATATTTGTTTCGGGGCGCCTGGGTGGCTCAGTGGGTTAAAGCTTCTGCTTTCAGCTCAAGTCATGATCTCAGAGCCCAGGGGATAGAGCCTGGGGGATAGCTGGGATAGAGCCCAGCATCGAAAACTCTGCTCAGCAGGGAGCCTGCTTCCCCCCCTCTCTCTGCCTGCTGCTCTGCCCACTTGTGATCTCTGTCTGTCAAATAAATAAATAAAATCTTCAGAAAAAATATTTGTTTCATGAACAAATGTTGAAGATTAATAATAGGCAACAATATTCTATACATAGGCCAGGATCCACTGGGGAGAGTCATGGTTGTTAGGCTATGAATGCTGTACCTGATCCTACCTGTAAAAAGGAACTCACTGAAGACTTCTGAGCCATCAAGTAATATGACTGAAGTAAGGTATAGAAGATTAATCATTTGTGATTAGTAGGATATGTTAAAAGAGCAAAAACTACAAATGTCCCTTGATGGATGAATGGATAAACAAACTGTGATGTAGACATACAATGAAATATTATGCAACCTTAAAAAGGATTCTGACACATGCTATGACATAGGTGAACCTTAAAGACATTGTGCTAAGTGGCAATGTCTACAATAGCCAAACTATGGAAAGAACCTAGATGTCCCTCTACAGACGAATGGATAAAGAAGATGTGGTATATATACACAATGGAATACTATGCAGCCATCAAAAGAAATGAAATCTTGCCATTTGCGACGACGTGGATGGAACTAGAGGGTATCATGCTTAGCGAAATAAGTCAATCGGAGAAAGACAACTATCATATGATCTCCCTGATTTGAGGGAGAGGAGATGCAACATGGGGGGTTGAGGGGGTAGGAGAAGAGTAAATGAAACAAGATGGGATTGGGAGGGAGACAAACCATAAGTGACTCTTAATCTCACAAAACAAACTGAGGGTTGATGGGGGGAGGGGGTTGGGAGAGGGGGGTGGAGTTATGGATATTGGGGAGGGTATGTGCTATGGTGAGTGCTGTGAAGTGTGTAAACCTGGCCATTCGCAGACCTGTACCCCTGGGGATAAAAATATATGTTTATAAAGCTGAAAAAAAAAAAGAAAAAAGAAAGGATGAATACCCAAGTTTTGTAGCAACATGGACGGGACGGGAAGAGATTATGCTGAGTGAAATAAGTCAAGCAGAGAGAGTCAATTATCATATGGTTTCACTTATTTGTGGAGCATAACAAATAGCATGGAGGACAAGGGGAGATGGAGAGGAGAAGGGAGTTGAGGGAAATTGGAAGGGGAGGTGAACCATGAGAGACTATGGACTCTGAAAAACGATCTGAGAATTTTGAAGGGGTGGGGGGTGGGAGGTTGGGGGCACCAGGTGGTGGGTATTGTAGAGGGCACGGATTGCATGGAGCACTGGGTGTGGTGCAAAAATAATGAATACTGTTATGCTGAAAAAAATAAAAAAAATTAAAAAAAAAAAAAAGACATTGTGCTAAGTGAAATAAGCCAGTCACAAAAGGACAAATACATAATTCCACATACGTGAGATAGTCAAATTTACAGAGACAGAAAGTAGAATGATGTAATGGTTGTCAGGGGTTGGAGGAAGGGGTTACAGATAATTGTTGTTCAATGGGTACAGAGTTTCATTTCGGGAAGATCAGAAATTTCAGAAGATGGATAGTGGTGATGATTGCACAACAGTATGAATGAACTTAATGCTGCTGAACTGTTTATTTTTACAAAAATTCACTGAATTTCCCAAAATTGTTAAAATAGTAAGTTTCATATATTCGGTATAAAATGATGTATACATTATTATACATGTATATATTATGTATATTTTACCACAATAAAAAAATTATAGAAGTCAGAGAGAAAATGGCTAGACAGAAAACTGCATTTTTCCCATATAACTAGAGCAAAGCAGTGGAGGAGGCAAGATTTGAGTTAGAGTGGTGATTGGGCAGCATGCCATACGGGCCATGGCAACTCTGATAAAGAGTATGGACTTGGTATTGAAGTTTGAGTGGTTCAAGCTAAAATGTTCATAGTCATTTAGAAAAAAAAAGGAAGGGGGTAGAAACTGATAGCAGGATGATCAGGAGGCTGTTTTATCCATGCCTGGTCTAATCCAAGGTCTTGGTAATGGAAATGGAAAGGAAGAAAAGAATTAATATCAAAAGCATCACAATGGAAATGTTAAGAGATTTGTTGATCAGATGGAGAAAATGATTTTTTTAAAAAATCAGAGGTTTTAGCCCAGGGAACAAGAAAAATGATGGTACCATTAAGACAAAAGGTATGCCCAGAAGAAGGAGGTATTTTACAGGTAAAAAATAATGATTTCATGTTTTGACATGGTAAGTTGGAACTGACAACAGAAAATCAAAATGAGGAAGCCCAGTAAGCAGCTGGAGGTAATAAGAGATGAATCAAGGGTAGTTAGCTTAATCCACCAAAGGTAGGCTGAGGATATCAGCCTCACCATGTAGCAGCTGGTAAATTAATAATGGCCTTCAAATAAAAAGAATTAGTATGAGTACAATAAGTTAATTCTCATTGGAAAATATTGACTCATTCTATGTAGGTGAATTATAATGTTCTTCATATTGTATGCTAAAATAATTTTTGAGACAAATCTCCCTTGAATGGACTAATAGAATCAAAAGAGAAAACTTTAGGATTCTATCAATTTCTCAATTCAGTTTTCTGAGTTATTCCATCTGAGATTTCTTAATCTAATATCAACACACATTCTAACAGCATAATGTATGCACACTTGCTAATACCCTACCCTTTGGTGATAGTATCACTCATTTAGTCATTCAACAAACATGTACTAAAAGCACACCAAAGAGAGACAGACAACAGCTTTAAAGTGCCAGAAATACAAAGATAATTGCACATATACCATGCTGTAGAAGAACTCACAGTTTAGAGGGGAAAATAGGATATTGATCTAGAACAGTAATACTCTTCTTATCCAGGGTACTGTATTAAGATCTCCTAGTAAAAATGACCACTGGTAGTCTGTACCTTGCTTTTTAGAAAGACTTAATCATATTATCAATTGATTATAGCCAACTGTTACAAACAATTGTTACAGTCTAGGTTAACCATTATATATGTAATTATTATAATTATTACTTAAGATGTGTGTAGAAAGATAGGTGATGGCAGTTAGCAAGAAAGGAAAGGATGAGCTATCAAGTTACCAAATACTTTTGAACCTCCTCTCTACTTAAATATATAAACAGTATTATTTGATTAATCCAGAAGCAACAATGCTACACACAGTTCTTCCAGCTGGAACTTTCACTACTTATATCATATATGCACTTCAATCTGGCATATTAAAAAGAAAGACTAATGCATTCTGTTAATTATTTCACGAATGTACCCTTTTCTCCATAGATATCACCTTAAGAATAAGAGTTACGTCCTTTCTTTTGAGACCCTATGAGCTTGGAGCAGGTCTTAATATTTGCTTAATCTAATTAAAATAAATTAAGTTTGTGCCTTGAAATCCTGTATCAGTTACATTCTATTATAAACCATTGCCAAACTAGTAATTAAACATGCTGTCCTTGGTTAGCACCAAATTTTCTCTTCACTCTTTGTTGTTTTTTAATATTTGAAGTGCAACGTCTCTCTCTCACAGCCAGTTCCTACAACTTTGGAATTTACAGTATTTTCATATTTCCATAATGACACCTGCTGGTAGGAGAAGAATGAATGAACTGCAGGAATTTTATTCAACTAGCTACAGCCAGTCATATTCCAGTCTGAAACAACTAATGTTCCTGAACATACAAAAAGTAAATCTGAAGGATTCCAAATACCCACATACGAAAAATTCGACAAAATACTATTTCAATGTTACTTTCCAACTAGATTTAAAACTTAGCCCCATAATCTTTGTCCAAAGCAAAACTGCTTCTATTAAGAATAGTTGTTATTAAGGGCCTTAAAATGATCAACTCAATAACGTTAAATATTTTACCCATTTAAAAGCTGACATTTAAAATACAGCTATTTAAGAGGAAGATCACGGTGGAGTAGGAAGACCCTAGGCTCATTACGTCCCACAAACCTAACTAGATAACTATCAAATCATCCTAAATACACCAGGAATCAATCCGAAGACTGATAAAATATGGCTATTTAATAGATTATCATTCTCTTCAACTTTTTAAGTTATTTCATGCGATCAATAGAGCAAAGTTCAAGTGGCCCAGAAAACAATGAATGGGGCATTTGTCTTAGTGGTAACCTGCATGTCCTACCCTTTGGGAGGGTAAGTAAAAAAAGCAGCAAGCCTGGCCTCCTCGGGAAACACTTCTGGAAGCTGGGGATGAAGTGCAGTTCTCCTGTAATACCCAAATAAGAGATACAGCCGCTCTGTTCATCTAGTCTACACTTCAGGGTTGTCCCTGGCTCACATCCTCAGTGCTCAGCACACTGCCTGACACACAGCAGTCGTCGATGAATATTTCTAAGCAAACATGTGTGGTTTTCAGTGTGGGTGTGGGTGTATGTGTTTAGCACCCAAATAGACTAGATCCTGGGTACATCTTACTCGGACACCAAAATGTTAACGAAATTAAGAGGGTTCACTGTGACAACACCTGAGTGAGTTTATTTAACTCAGTAGTTTAGAAAGTGGGAACATTAACCAAGATGGCCTTAAATAAAATACGGGTAAGCTCAATGTATCCTAGTTTCATGAACAATCAGCAGGTAAATGTAGAACTCATTATAACACACATTACACAGACTCTTTCTTATTTAACCAGCAATTCCTCTTCATTAGAAATCAGTCATATAAGCCAGCCACAGGTGGAGAGAGCTGGTCTCAGATTGAGGTTTCTTTTTAAACTGCCTGCCGGATAGAGTCCACACTGGCCTTCACTCAGCTGACAGTCTGCCTGTGATTGTTTTGTCTTTACAAGTATGCTAACTTCTCAGACTTCCCTAGACTTGGCTTAAGTTTGATTCCTTTCACACAGAGAAGGAAAGGCTTATAGGCAAAGTATGTGAAGTAGACCTTCTGATTTCCCTTTTCAAAAACATACCCCTTCTTCCAAAACAGCAGGGCAAGGAACATAATTACCATGCTTATTAATCAAAAGCTATAGTTTCCTTTCACGAAACAAAAACCGTTTGGGCACTTTAATAGTCTTCCTTTGTACCCCAATTATATATAGACTATAAGTCAATTTGGTAAAGACTACAAACGCCTACCATGTACCAGCCCTGGTAGGAACTGAAAAAAAAAAATTCCTGAATTTTGTCCTCAGAGAAAAGAGTTCATTTTCCAGCATCATAGGCAGTAGCTTCGTCTGCTACAAGGACTAACTCAAATCCTATCAGCAAGTCAGTATTGCTAACCTTCTTTCCAGTTCCCAGCCCCACCTCACTGAGCTTATCTCTGTGTGGATGTGGGCAGAGGAAAACATAACAGAACGATGGTGGTGTTCCAGGAAACCATGGCTCATTAGGACACCCCAGGTTGGTAAACCATAGTTCAAGGATTCCTACATGCCATGAGAATCCAGCACGTAGCTTAGGGCTTTGTTCATCAGTTGATTTTGATGGAGAGATGAAGCTTTGTAGAAAAACTGCAGTGATTCAGAATAATCTAATCCTTGGGCCATATCACATAAATGTGAATGTATGTGAGTGTGTGTGTGTGTGTGTGTGTGTGTGCGTGTGTGTGTCTGTATACATAGTGGCAAACACACTGAATGGGGACTTTTGGTCCAATACTCTACACAGCTGATGAAAGCACTTCATTCTCTGCTTTTTACCCAGAGAAAATAACATTGTGATTCATTTTGCTTAGGGCTTTTTAAAGACAAGAAATCACAGGGGAAACCCCAACTCTCTTTTTCATACCCTTCTATCAAAATGCACTTTGAAAAGACAATATATTTCCTCACCTGGGTCCTGACCTGAAATTAACCTGTGAACCACTGGAGCAAGGTTAAAGATAAAAGGGAAATAATATTTCCTGAGTGCTTATCCATGCTAAGCATTTATCATGTGCTCCTTTAGTTCTCCAAATAATCCTGTGATTGTTACAACTATTATATTACATAACTTTACAGCTGAGGAAACTCAAGTTCAGAGAGGCTAAGCAACTTGCTGAAGCCACACAGCTGGCAGGTGGCGGGATCAAGGTTACTCCTTCCATTACAACATGCTGCTCCCTCTACACTTGCTCCACTGCTACTGAACATGTCCACGTGAGAGGGAAGGTACGGAACAGTGTAGAGCTGGGATTTATGGACCCTAAAGCTAATACAAATTTTGTACCCCTCTTTAAGGAAAGGATAATACAAAATTAGATACAAAAAAATGAATATTTCTTGAGAATGAGTAAAGAAATTGCACATTTTTTAAGGAAAACGGGTATGACAAACATTTTCTTTCAATTTACACTTTTGATTTTCAACAGATGTACATCCTTTCTATCACATCCAAATTTGGGTATGAACAATAATTCTGAAAAAAAACATATAAAATTACTGAACTTAAGGCATACACAAGAACAAGTCAAATGTCCTTACACTGCATCCAGCTACATGATTGGATAATTGGATTTGTCTTACACTACTTACAGTGAATTACTGATGGATTATATGAGAGTTTTGTCACCAGAACAATTATCCTTCAGGGTGTTTCTCTCACTTTGGCAGTGACTTTCCTCTGAAACCACCAAGCTTTATGGGTATAAGAAACAAAAGACAAAATAAGAAAGTATCCAGAATGGGATGAAGGAACATGCACAAACACAAGAATTCTGATAAAAATCTATTCCATGCTATTCACATGAAAAAAGAAAAACCTATGTAGTGAGTCTTTAATTGTATGCTCAGTATTATCAAGCATATTCCAGATAGGAAAGAATATAGTTGGCTAGGTCTCAAACTTCCACTCACAATTTTACATTTGCCAAAGGTAAGAATTTTCCACAGCCAAGCTTCTCAAACTTTGCTTCGAGCTTTTTTAATCTCCACTACCCCTGTCCTTCCAGTGACGAGTGCCATAAACTGACCAAAAACCTTAAGAGCTCTGGCCCTTGTGTTTCCTCACCATTCCTGTTGGATGAGTCATCCAGTGGATGGTAGGCGTATTCCTAGAAGTTATTCCTTACCCAGGTGGCCACAAAAGGGACTGCAAACGCCATAAAAATATTGCACCAAATTACTTGTATCCCCAGATCAACTTTCTCTTAGCCAGATCCAAAACATGCCCATCACTCAGATGCCAGCTGACAAACTATGATCACAACATCAGCGTGGAAAGAGACGATCTTGAGTGATTACATTTAAAACATCCTGCTTTGGGGCAAGCAGGTGGCTCAGTGGGTTAAGCCTCTGCCTTCAGCTCAGGTCATGATCTCAGGGTCCTGGGATCAAGCCCCACATCGGGTTCTCTGCTCAGCAGGAAGCCTGCTTCCCCCTCTCTCTCTGCCTGCCTCTCTGCCTACTTGTGATCTCTCTCTCTCTTTCTCTGTCAAATAAATAAAATCTTTTTAAAAAATAAAAATTAATTAATTTAAAAAATAATAAAACTTCTTGCTTTTGCAAACTTTAGAAACACACATGACCGTGTGAACACACTGGTAGGGCCCCTTGCAGAGCCGTCATCAGATTGCTGGAGACTGGCCCCCAGTATGGAATAGATTGTACTATAGGAAAATAGAATTGAAAGAGAAGCAATCCAAGGACCAAGAGGATATTTGGTGAGTCTAACAAACTCTCTGGGTGTCCTTGTTTATTGGACAAGACTTGATTCAAAGCAGACACAAAATAAGAAAAGAAGAGTAAAACAGTCATCTATGTTTCGATGATTTTAATAAACCACAGTCTCCCAGTGAGACTGAGGGTGTCCCCCAAAAGTTGCCTCCACAACCAGGTCAAAAAAAAGAACAAAAAATAAAAAACAACTTTGCAGAGCAATACAGTACACTTCCATAATTAAGATTAGCCTTTTGACTTTTTTTTCCTCCCAGGGTAGTAATTTCTTATCTTCCTCACAAGTGTATAATGGGCCGTTATATTATTCATTGTCCCATGCATTATTTTTTTTTAAGATTTTATTTATTTATTTGACAGAGAGAGATCACAAGCAGGCAGAGAGAGAGGAGGAAGCAGACTCCCCGCTGAGCAGAGAGCCCGACGCGGGGCTCGATCCCAGGACTCTGAGATCATGACCTGAGCCGAAGGCAGCGGCTTAACCCACTGAGCCACCCAGGCGCCCCCATGCATTATTTTTAAGAGCCTGTTACAGATTGGAAGGTTATTGTTGTTCTTTTTTCACCTTCTTGTTAGCTCATCAAACTCTACATATCTAGTTTCAAGAAAGGTAGATTGGTTTTCACCAAGAATTTAAAAAATAAATATGATCCCTCACCAAAAAAGAGTGTGAGTTCCCTTTATTCCATTAGATAGTGGCTGTACAGTTGATCCTTCAAAGGGAAATATCCATTAATTTCACCTCCAAAGGACACACAAAATTGACCTCTTCAGATCTAAGGCGTTCACGTATATGTCCTATATAAACAATTGCCTCTTTCCCTCCTGTTGCTACCTGAATTGGATGAGACAGACTAGGGAGCTTGAGAATGCCTTGCTTCCTGAACATAGATATTCCACAAACACATCCCACAGTCTTGCAGCCCTCTCCTGTTCCCTATGCATAACACAAGCTTTTCTGACAGTTGTAAGGTTGTGGGTGGGTGGGGGTGGGGTGTGGAAAGCAATGCTTTGCCATGCTTCTTTAGGGCTCTCTAACAAAATCACATCACAGATTCTCTTGCCATAAAGCTAGTTCACGAAAGAAAGGGAACATGAACTTGAGTTGCTGGCTACTGTGTGCCAGGGACATTCCATACATGTTTCATACATACCCTTGTGAGGTAAATACCATTATCCATATTTTTATAGATAAGGAAAGAGGTTCAGAGAGATTAAGACATTTTCCCCAAGATTCTGCTGCTGTCGGGGGCAGGACCAGTATTCTGAATCTTGTGAAGTGGAACCTACAGTATAAAGTGGGGAAAGCCCGGGCTTTGGGCTTCATTTCTGGTTCTGCACACAATAGCTGTGTGACCTGAGATGCATGGCGATGCCCCCTTCCTTATCATAAAATAGGGGGAAGAACAGCACCAGCCTCAGGCTGTTACAAAAGTTGAATGAGTGGTAGATGTAAAAGGCCAGCACTTAAAAGATACATCATAATTTTTGTTACTTTCCCTTCCTCTCAAGTTTCTTGGAGGCAGAGGCCACATCTTTCCTATTATCTCCTTTTTTCTTTTATCTTAAACATATTCAGCATTTAGCAAATACCTGTGGAAATGAGCCCTGCCATGTCCAGCACTTTTTGGTGATAGCTGACACAGTGTTTTCCATAACAACACTGGGCGTTCTTATGCTCCATATATTAAAACTTCCATTTCAACAGAATGGATGAACTATCTCACGCAACAATGCAATTAAGGTAAAGAAATGGATGGGAAAAGCATTTTTGCAATTTTTTAAACCACCGGTTCCAGCACCTCCTTTTTATTAAAAAATATTTTAAGCCAGTAGAATGTAAGGTGAAACAGACAATAATTAAGTTATCAAACAAACATTCTGAGCAGCATCAAGCCTCTGAAACAGGCATGAATGGCTAGCCTACAGGAGTACATCTGATCCAATAAGATGACCCAGGGAAGTCTGTCTTCTAGGGTTCCAAGCCTGCTGCTCAGATACTAAGCACATGAAGGCTGAGCCAGGCCCCAGGCATAAAGGAAGGCTACGCTACTATAAGAAGCAGGGTGTGGCCTACAAATACACACTTTGGCAAGAATGGGTTCATTTCTCTCCACTTCAAACACCCAAGCCTAAGCCATCATTACCTCTAGTCTAGAATTCTGCAGTAGATATGCTGCTCCTGCCCTTGACCTCTTTCATCTATTCTCACACTACAGCCAGAGAGAACTTCTAAAAACACAAATCAGGGTACCTGGGTGGCTCAGTCTGTTAAGCATTTGCCCTCAGCTCAGGTCATGATCCCAGGGTCCTGGGATTGAGTCCTGCATTGGGCTTCCTGCTCAGTGAGAATCCTGCTTCTCCCTCTCCCTCTGCCCCTTCCCCCTGCTTGTGTGTGTGCTCTTTCTCTCTCTGTCAAATAAGTAAAATCTTAAAAAAAAAAAAAAAAACACAAATCAGTCCATCCCGGTCCTCCATTCTCCTATAGTTCTTAGGATCAAAACTAAACTGATTATGGCCTGGAAGGCCTAATGAGATCTGGCTTCTGCTTACCTCTTTATTCAGTGAATGAATGAATTATTAACAAGTGAATTGATAGATACAGCAATGCACCACATATCCAGGATGAAGCCCAGAATGTCTTGCATAATAAAGTGACTGATACTGTTCTCACTTAACCTTTATGAAATGTCTTGAGCACACTGCAATGTGTACAGAACAACAAAGGTAATCCAGCAACTCTTACACTTCAAGACCTATATTCCAGGAGTTAGTTTCCCAAAGATGGAAGGAAAGGTAAGGTCTTTCTTGGTAATACTTGCTTTATTCTTTTTCTTTCTTCAGACTTAGAGATAATGATATATGGAGAGAAGTGAGAACAAAAACTAGGAATGCCAGGAAAAAGTAGATGTGTTACTAGGAGGAATGGAGAGAAGGAAATAAGTAAAAACATCAGGAATGGGGCAAGGAGATCAGGGAAGAGAAGAAGCAGTGAGGAAGAAATAGGCTGTCTCTTCCCGCCTCAAACAGATATTTGGCTGGGATTCATATGAAAAGACAGAAATCAAGGTGAGTCCCTATGATCTCAGACAGATCTGTGAGCATGCAGGAATGGACTACACTGTATGTTAATTAGACTTGAATAAAAAATAATAATAAGTAGTAGCAAGTTAAAAAAATTTTTAAAGAATGGACTACAGGAGCTAGAAAAATATATGTGTATGCTCAGCTCTCTATGTAGATGGACAGAAGGTAAGAGCTACAGCTGGATAATATTCTACCATTGCTGCCTTCATCTCTATTTGTGAAAATAATTTCCCATCAGCTCCCAAATTTCCATAGACATTGACTTACAAAGGCATTGCATGAGCAAAGAAATAAGAGATGAGTAAGCCTCTTCTGTCCTTGCTTTTCCCTTTTTCACACGGTTTTGGAGTCCTTGACCACTAAAGTGACAGAAGCAAGTTGTAGTTCTTTAAATAATCCCACTGTTTCTGCCTTTTTTAAACTACTAAATAAGTGTAAGTATATGTATCATATACTGTATTATTTCATTATTTAACTGGTTCAAGAACTCCTTGTCTCGGGGCACCTGGGTGGCTCAGATGGTTAAGCCTCTGCCTTCAGCTCAGGTTATGATCTCTAGGTCCTGGGACTGAGACCCATGTTGGGCTCCCAGCTCAGCGGGGAGTCTGCTTCTCCATCTCCCTCTGCCTCTTCCCCTGCTTATGCTCTCTCTGTCTCTCTCTCTCTCTTTCAAATAAATAAATAAGTCTTTAAAAAAAAGAAAAGAATGCCTCGTCTCACTTTATTATTATAAGTTCCTAGAGAGTAGGAACCATGTATTCCCTCTTTCATTTGTATCCCACACAACACTCAGCACAGTTTCAGAAATATGCAAGCACTCAAAAGAAACTCATTGCACTAAATATGATTCAGTGATTTACTGTCTTAAAAAAAATCCTCTCTCAAGGGCATGGAAATTTGCAGTCGGACATTACAGAAGAAACTGAGAAACAATCACAACTAAAATATCAACACTAATTTCAATAAGTCAATGTACTCAACTTCTTCATGTGTACAACTGGTCTACCAGAGGAAAAAACACCATTCTGATACCCCATGATGAGAGCAGTACTGATAACAGTTCATCCATTGCCACATAAACACTGAGGAGCTAGCCCTCAATAGATGTGTTGGAAATGCTGATCCAATTCTAAAAATATCACTTCCTTTTCTCTTCAAGAAGCAATTTTCCAGGTTAATACAAATATGCAAGGAGAATACTAAGGCACATCAGGGCTTCCCAGAACTCTTATAGATTCATTAGCTGGATGTCCCAAACTCTTCTCCCATTTGTGAGGACTGGACTGAAGTTGTCACTGCCAATGATAATCTACAAAAGCCTCAAAAATACAACAGAGTCGGGGCGCCTGGGTGGCTCAGTGGGTTAAAGCCTCTGCCTTCGGCTCAGGTCATGATCCCGGGGTCCTGGGATCGAGTCCCACATCGGGATCTCTGTTCTGCAGGGAGCCTGCTTCCTCTCTCTCTCTGCCTGCCTCTCTGCCTGCTTGTGATCTCTGTCTGTCAAATAAACAAATAAATTCTTAAAAAAAAAAAAAATACAACAGAGTCTAAGACTGTGATGACCACTCCTTCCCCTTGGACCCATGGCAGGAATCATTAAATGATGGAATTCATTCCCCTAAGTCTGAAGTTGGCCTCAGAACTTCTCTTGACCCAGTACTGCAACCTAAGCAGTCTCAATCAAGCACAGTGAAGAACTGAGATGAAGCCTTTTCCCATATACAGGCTAGGGCCTTTGAATCTCCTATGAAGAACTCCTGTAAAGACAAAGGACACCTAAAAACCTCTTTACAGGAGTTTCCACATCATTTCTATCATCCCCATCCCCCACCAAAGTCCTCATTCTATGATGTTTATGTTAATTTAAGCAGCCAAAGTCCCATGCAATGTGCCCACCCCTGGCCTGCATTCCACAGATGTCATTACCTTCTCAGAACACTTCTTCCAACTGCGTTCTCTGCTGATACCTGAATGACTATATATATGGTCCTTCTTCTCCTGGACGGCTTCTTCTTAGTGCCATAGATAATTGCTTAGTTACTCTCACAAAGTCACATAAACTACTGTGCTAATTCTCCAAAGGAGCAGGGCCCTTCTGGAAACAATGGCCTAAATGACACTAGTGGGGAAAATTTCAGACCTAATGTTAATTGGCTAGAAGAGAGATTTGAGCGTGTAAGAGAGAAACAGAGGTATGCTCTGTCATAACTCTTGATTTTCTCTGTCCACTCAACAACCCTTTACAATCAGTCACTGCCCCAGGTCTTTCTAGATCAATTTCAGCAAACCGACTTAACCACCACATAAGAATACAGCCCATAAAACACCTAATAATTCCCTAGAAAAGTTAAGGTAGCTTAACAAAGAAGTACCTGATTTCTGTGGACCCTTGGGCACATGCTAAGTGGAAGAGTTTGCTAGAACATTATACTCCCCTTCCCTCCCCCCACCAACCTCGCTTCAAATTTTAAAATCCTGCCTCTGTAAGCATTAACCTGGTACCTTCCAGTAGCTGAATAAATTAGGTATCCAATACCACTCACGTTAAGTGGCTTAATGTTTTCACCAGACCTGAATAGGCCTAGACAACAAGGAGTGGGTGGGGATGATCATGTATTTTCATTTCTTTCATGAGTCCTATTCTCTGTGGACTGGTTGTTTCTAAAGCTATGAACAAAAAAGCTTTAACTGCATGAGTAATTTTTGTTTTGTGGTACATTATTATTCACTTTCAATCATGCAACTCAGAAATGACTTGCAGGATTACAAGAGTGTAGCATAAAGTTTCTAATACAATTCAGTGGCCCTTAAGTAAAAACATGAACACCATGAACTGCAGTTATCCTGTGCAATGGCAGAAAACCGTCAAGCCCAATTATGTGAAAATGCAAGAGAACTGCTTAGACAAGCTCCTCACCGAGGCTTTCCTTTGCTCATATAATAGAGGATGCTTAAGATCAAAATTCTAATGACATTAAATCAGTTTTCTGGTTATAAAACGTGCCTTTCAAGTTAGTTCAACATGGCATTCTCTGTCCTAGTAAATAGATTTGGATAAATATAATAGTTATTTCTAGGACAAAGAAGCTACTTGCCAATCAAAATTGTATGTCTCAGGTGAAACTAGAGAGAATTTATAAGGCAAATTTATCAAAGAAGAATGATTTGAGAATGCAAAATACTTGAGACACATACACCCATCCCCAGTCATAGATCGTATTTTACAACATATAATCCACTTCCTTAGATACTTGTTCAACTGAGGTTTTGGAAAACTATTACATTAATGTTGTGTACATAGTAAGTCACAAAAAAGAGTCTGATGAATGAAGGAATGAATTCTTACATATACTAAGGAGCACCAATAAATGTAGAAAACTTAGAGCCATAACATGTAGAACAATATCTCACTTTCTTAAAAAATGCTACTCTTCTTGTTAATTACTTAATAACTTAAGGCAAATTCTCTTTTTGAAATGTTTTAAGGCATTCATTTTTCCAAAAATGAATTAAATGTGGGTTAAGCTACTGTGCATCTACATCATTTTGATATTGCATGTATTTTTTTCCTATTTTCATAGATTTCATAAAATCCAAAGGTTGCATAATCTTGCCAGCGTTATTAAGTCATTAGCAGACAGAGATAAAGACTCAGGAGTTCCGTGCTTTAGTTTATCTCACATTCTGCTTCATAGCCAACCAGGTATCACAATGAAAATTTCCCTCAGCTGGTGCCTCAAATACTTTATTTTTAAAATACAAATGATTTGACCAATAACACTGTAGTTTAAAAATGTTTTCTGCCCTGTTGGTCTCTGCCATGATCTCCTCTGGATATAGTTCAATTAGATGGCTTCTTACTTTTTCACAAGTAGCCTGTTTTTGTAAAAAATTGAAAAAAACTTTGAAAAAGAACTATAAAACGTTTTCACTGTCAATAGAAAAAGAAAAAAAAATGGATTGCTTGAGCCAGACACAGCTCCCTGTAGAGCTAACCTTTTGATCCTGGAGTCCTTTCATGCACTTAAGTCTTCTCTAGAGTCAATGGGAGTGTTGTGTGTGCAGGGCTGCAGGATCAAGTTCAGTCAGTTCAGTCTCTTCTTTAGTACTCTGTAGCCAAGTGGGATAGCCAGCTGAATATGGTTTAGTTAAAAAGTTGGGGGTTGGGGGGGAGGACCTTTCCTGATGCTTTGAAGTCTTTTGGGCAGTGTAATAATATCAGGATTTGTAGGAGGTTATTTTGCATAATCCTTAATAAGATATTCTTATGCTTTCCAAAAGTTAGTGGTAGAAGAAAAGCAAGAACCTTCAGTACTCATCTGAAGTATTTTTTTAAAGTTCTGCCTAGAAATGACCCAAAATGCATTTTAGGAAGATGTATAATCATCGGACTGCCCAACTGTGTGTCTGTGTAGGAATGTGCCTAAAGCTACTCTCAAGAGATACATTTTTAAAAGAAAGATACAAATGCCCACTTTTTTAAAGAAAGAGATATAACATCCGTCAAAAAAAATGTCCACAGAAAGTAGAATGGTGATTGCCCGGGGCTGGGGGGAGGGGAGAATGGGGAGTTAGTGTTTAATGGGTAGAGTTTTGCCAGATGAAAAGGGGTCTGGAGGTGGATGATGGAGAGAGAATGTTGCACAACAATGTGAATGTACTTAATGCCACTGACCCATACACTTACAAATAGTTAAAAAGGTAAATTTTATGTTTTGTCTATTTTTTTTTAAAGATTTTATTTATTTATTTGACAGACAAAGATCACAAGTAGGCAGAGAAGCAGGCAGAGAGAGAGGAGGAAGCAGGCTCCCCACTGAGCAGAGAGCCTGATGCGGGGCTCAATCCTACGACCCTGGGATCATGACCTGAGCCGAAAGCAGAGGCTTTAACCCACTGAGCCACCTAGGCACCCCTGTTATGTCTATTTTTAACCACAATGTAAAGCCCTATGGAAAATGTAAATCTTTAGAACTGTCTGAATACTGATAGTATTTATAATCAGGAAAATTAGAACTCTGTTAACTGAACAATTCCTGCATGATTTGCATTCAATTATTCATTTTTCTCCTTTAAATGAGTACAAAATACTCTGATGAACACAAAGAAGCTTGCTAGAGGAGTCTACTATTTGTAAATGGATTAAGTATCCCTGTGACTAATCCAAGTACTTGAATTGAAACAGGTACTCTTTCCTTGAGAATCTTTATCACCTGAACCCCACAAGTACTCAGTGATGAGGACATTTTCCCAGGCGAGGCCAGAGGCCTGAGCAAAGTGACTCTGCTCTGCCAAGTGGAAGAAGGGTAAAGAACAGGGAAGTACAGAGGCACATCACAGAAGCCACAAAATCTCCCTGCTGGAAACCCATTACACTTTATTATTACCAAGAAACTGAGGTTCATTTTCTGGTATTTTGGCCTGGAAATTAAGACTTTAAACTAACACACACACACACACACACACACACAAGAATTTAAACTAACACCATTGGACACAACCTACTGTTTTTTTGGTTTTTTGTTTTTTTTTATTTGACAGAGAGAGATCACAGTAGGCAGAGAGGCAGGCAGAGAGAGAGAGGAGGAAGCAGGCTCCCCACTGAGCAGGGAGCCCTATGTGGGGCTCGATCCCAGGACCCTGGGATCATGACCCGAGCTGAAGGCAGAGGCTTAACCCACTGAGCCACCCAGGCGCCCCACAACCTACTGTTTTAAAAATAAGCATTTTTTAAATCACTTTGTAGAGGGGTACTAAAACCTCTGTAATTTGTTAGTATTGGGAATTCAGACGGAATTTAGGCAGTAGCAACTTGGGCCTGAAAAATAAAAGTGCCTCACTAAACAAGTGATGGTCCCGACACTAAATGTGAGATTAGGAATGATTTTCTCTCTGGTTAAACACACACACACGCATTTCAGAAGCTAAAACAAACAGAAGAAAGGTGAACATTGTGTTTAGTAGTTGGAAATGAAGTGTGCCATTTCAATATATATAAATAATTAACTTATTTTTTTCCCACTTTTTTGGACTCCAGATATTGGAAACCTAATCTTTGCTCCAAATGACTACCATCTTTTTAACAAATCTTTTTAAAACTTAAGTAGTGGTCCTCAGACAAAAAGATACTGTACTAAGAGGTAAAATCTCCACGTTATCTTCTTTGCTATCTATGACAAATGAGAACCATGGCTCCACATGTTCACTTACCAATATACTCAACTAAAGGAAGTATTTTTTTTTAAAGATTTTATTTATTTATTTGACAGAGAGAAATCACAAGTAGGCAGAGAGGCAGGCAGAGAGAGAGGAGGAAGCAGGCTCCCCGCTGAGCAGAAAGCCCGATGTGGGGCTCGAACCCAGGACCTGGGATCATGACCTGAGCCGAAGGCAGCGGCTTAACCCACTGAGCCACCCAGGCACCCCATAAAGGAAGTATTTTGTTACCTGTTTGGAGTATATTTTAAAATTATAAAATTAAATTACTTCAGCAGGACAAAACATATCTCTTGGTGTTTCAAGAGAAAACCACTGGACAAAGAGCAGACAATGCATAAAAGAAATATATAATGACCAATAAATATGCAGAGATATTCAACTTTGCTTATAATGTAAGCATTGCAAAAAAAAAAAAGTACAGCAATTTTTCTATCAGAATGGCAAATTTAAAAAAAAAAAAAAACAACCTGACACCAGTAAGAATGTAGAGGAAAACTTGTAAAACAGATAACTTTGTGTACTGTTGATGATAGTGTAAACTGATACTATTTGAGCATAAATTTACCAGCCTGGCAACTTTATCTCTGTCAAACTATTAAATATTTCTACATTTGACCCAGCAATTCCACTTCTCAGAAGTTGCCTTAAACAGATCATTGTACATGTAAACAAAGAAGATGCAAAAAGATATTCATTGCAGCATAATTTATAATGGTGAAAAATTAGAAATAAATCATGCCCATTAACAGAAGATTGATTAAATAAATCATTGCTCATTTATTCATCAATAATTGGTTGAGGGCCTGAATTCCAGGCCGTATTCTATGTACAGTATACATAATGCATCCATTAAAAGAATATTTATTTATAATTATTAATAGTTCATACAGTATTATCTCATTTATGTAAAAGCACATGTGTACTTATATATATATGGATATATATACATTGGGAGACATCTGTAAGGATGATCACCAGTGTGTTGTCATATTAATTGTGATTATCTCTAGGACTTTTATGTTGTTAATCTCTATACAGGATTCCCCCACTATCTGAAAGTAAAACATTCCCATGAAACTTCTCATAAGCTGAAATGAAGCAAAGAAGAAATTAACATTGATTGACATGGAAAACATTTTAGTATTCCCAGACCCAAAAAATTACCTCTCTTGGGCTTTTCTAATACATCCATCTTGCTAATGGATGCACAAAAAAAATCAAGATCAAGCACAGACGCCCACAGACACAGTTCAAAGCTCTGGCCGCTGGATGCTGAGATGCTGAGTGTCTGGGGAAGGAGCTGGGAGGGGCCGTTCTTGCTGCTTGGAGGATGTACTACCTCCATATGGCTGGTGGCAAGACAAATGCCCAACACTATTTTCAGTTTTCACTTTTTTTCCTAAAAGCGAAAATTTTTTTCAGTTTTCTTTCAGTTACTGAAAGCAGGTTAATATTAATGCAGGTCTTTCATCAAAGCAAAGTAGCATAAAGTAAACTTTCAAGAAGCTGGGGATACCTACACTTTTCTGTACTGTTCAACTATCCTTACAAGGTAACCATATCACTTTTATAATCTAAAAATATCAGGGGCTTATTCATTTTGAAAGGATAAAAAAGGGAACCGTTGTTACAACTTCATCCTATTAATATGCAGAAGAAAATACCAGACAGCCACAGAATTCCAGAAATCCAGCTGCAGTTCTAAGATGTAAGACACAAAAGCAGATGCCTGCCCACAAGGATGAGGTAAATAAAGATGAAGCACAACGGTTTCATAGAACTCAAGTGCACAGTGCAGCTGAATGTACTCTGTTAAACTGGAAATCCAGGCCAGCAAAGTCCCCAAAGACTACAAAGCCTAAAAACTAGTAACAATAAACGTATCATACACAGGGCTTTTCTATAACTTGGATGTTAGTTGCCTTGAAATACTGCCCTTTTAACAGTTTATAATGTCGATTTTTTATTTTATATATATCATTCCCTTTTCCTTTAAAAATGATTTCCCATGAACCTCCCCCATCCCTTTAATCCTACAACATAGTTTTTAGTCTGAGCAGGTGCCAAAAGCATAGCTTGGTTAAAAAGTTAAAATATTCTTAGCTTTCCCTAAATGCTGACTCTCTCAGCCAAAGTATCAGCGTGCATCAATAGCACAACCGTAATGCAAAGTAATTCCTTTTCCTGCTATGAGTACAATCAACAAGATGTGCATCATAAAGACAGATAGAGAAACCATACATAACACAGAATGATATACCAGAAGTCATGCTAGAAATTCTGTCATGATTCTATAGAATCTGAATATATGAATAGCTGGCCAACATGAACATGAATGGAAACATACAACCCGATCAGGTCTTTAAACTGTTAGGAAAGAACATTCACAGAGCTCTCATTTAATACACTGAACAATTATGTAAAAGTCTGGGATTCTATTGTAAGAGGAATACTAACTATTCACCTTGGAATATATTTTAAGTGTTTGTTGTTATGTTGTTTACTCTTACTGGATTACTTTACATTTTTATACCTTGTACTAGGTGTGCATCACAAAGCATCAGCTTTCTAAGACCTGTTTAAAACTTCTGCTCTAGGTCTTTAAGATGGAATCAAATCCCAGCAGTAAGCAAATACCTTGCTTTCACAGTTTTTACGATAAAAATTGAAAACGAAACTTGAAGACATTTGGTTGAGTCAAACAGAACAAACAAAGCAAGTACTGTAGTCTGGTGTCTTTTATTAGTCCAACTTTGAGTTCTGAACAGCAAGCTCCCTTGACCACATGGAAGTCTTAAGTGCGTGTGTGCACGCGCATGCTCGCCTTGAACCCTACCAAGGACCCATCAGATGGATCAAACATCCTAGCTTTGCTCCTTTCAAAAATTGTTTCAAGGAATCAGGATAATTTGCCAGTAGATTTTTAGAAGCTGAAAAACTATTCCGGAACATATGACCTTTCTGATTTGAGAGAAGGCATACACAGACTACCAACCAAATCCAAGCTTCCAGCTGCCATTGTCAAGCAAAGCTGAAATGAGCAGTTCACTATTGTGAACCTGGGCCAGAAGCATCAAGCTCTTTCTGGTGTCTTGGCCTTACTCACCCATTTGTTATATTCTTCAGATGAAAATTCCAACTTCAAGCAGTCTGCTGGTGTTCCTAAGAGTAAATCAGGTTTTATAGACCTGAATATCATTTAGGAACAAAGAAAATTTAGGAAGCCCTAAAAATATCAGACTGACCCATTAATTTTTGGGACATTCACCAGGTTAATAGAAGAAATAGCTCTGGTTACCCCTGTTGGGGAAGGAAAGGTAAAAGTTTAGGTTTCTGGGCTTTACATTAATAATTCAAAGGTAGAGAGTGGGATGGGAGATTGAGCATAAGCCCCTTCCTTTCCTGCCAAAGCACATCCTTGCTGCAGTTGCTTCTCTATGAATCTTTGTGAATGGAACATTAAAGGAAATGACTAAAAGAGAAAGAATACACCATGTTCATTAGACTGATGCTGCATAGTAAAAAGTTACTTTATTCTCTTTAATGACATTTTTGTAGCATGATGTCAGAAGTAGTTTAAAACACAGTTTTAATCTCAAAACTTCTTAGAATAGTTGAAAGAAAAACCTCTAAAAACTGCAGTAGTACAATATCTCATTTTAACTACTCAGAAACAAAGAGTTTACATTTGGTTTAGACTGTATGTGTATGTGTATGTGTGTTTTCATAATCAGCAATGAGTATTAAATCAACCCCTTCTTATACTTCTATTGCGATAATGTCTGAAGCAACCAAAAATATTTTATTAGCCAGTATCCAAAGTTTCAGTACTTAAAACAATACTTAAATATTGTCAAAGCTCTTGGGTGATGTCTAAATGCTGAACTAAGGGCGCCTGGGTGGCTGAGTGGGTTAGCCTCTGCCTTCAGCTCAGGATCTCTGGGATGGAGGACACATTAGGCTCTCTGCTCAGCAGGGAGCCTGCTTCCCCCATCTCTCTCTGCCTGCCTCTCTGCCTACTTGTGATCTATCTCTCACTCTCTCTCTGTCAAATAAATAAATAAAATTTTTTTTAAAATAAATAAATAAATATTGAACTAAATTTTAAAAAAAGTTCAGTTCAGCTGAAAGTATTGTACTAACAGCATATTTAACAAAAATAACACACTTAGTTGTTTTTAAAAACTTAAATTCTTGTGGTACTATTTATAATTATATACTTATTATTGTCATGGCAATACAATTTGGGGATTATTAATAAGGTTAGAAAAACTCTCCCACTAAATGGTCTCTCCAAAATTCCATTCATGTCCAAAATCCCATAATTGTAATTAGTTTATTAATATGCACTAAATGGAACACTCCTTCAGGGATGCACACATACTTTTAAATATCAAAAGCTTGAAGGAAGGAGTAGTTTTCACCAACACATAGAAGCTATGCTATTGAGGAAAAAAAAATTATTGCAGGCTTTAAAAAAAAGAAAGAAAGAAATTACAAGGGCCCTTAACACTTTATAGACCT
Source organism: Lutra lutra (assembly GCF_902655055.1). Taxonomy (NCBI): domain Eukaryota; kingdom Metazoa; phylum Chordata; class Mammalia; order Carnivora; family Mustelidae; genus Lutra; species Lutra lutra. Next base: position 139,962,121 of record NC_062280.1, read on the forward strand.
TACTCTTACTCAGAATTCTTTAGAGTGCATATAAATGTTCTAGCCTGTGACAAGGCCATATTCTTTATCTCCTACCCACCCCTTCCTCAATCACTACTTCCCACCATACAATTAAATATCAAAATTGAGCCATGGCAAAGTGAACAGTGACTCAGTAGCTCCTAAAACAGCTGAAGGCATGAACTAACCTGGCACTTCATACCTTGTCAAACTGAGGTCAAACTGAGACTCAGAGGACCAGCAAAAAGCTTCCACAAGCCATCTGGTTGACCCTCCAATGCGTTAGGCAAGGGCCCACCTATCTAAACCATTCCTCCCACATCAGTTTCTGTCTTATTTCCAAACATCTCCAGAAAAAGAGATTCCATAATAATCCATTCCAGTGATTAACAAACCTCACCTTTTTTGGAAATTCTTCCCTATGTCCAACCTAACTCCACCTCTGCTGAAGTTAAAGACCATTTGCTTCTGTTCTCTTCTCCGCAGCAAGAACAGCTGGTTACCAGTCTCCATATAATAACCCTTCATACACTTGAAAACTTTTATTTATTTTTTTAAAAGATTTTATTTATTTATTTGACAGACAGAGATCACAAGTAGGCAGAGAGGCAGGCAGAGAGAGAGAGAGGAGAAAGCAGGCTCCCTGCTGAGCAGAGAGCCTGATGTGGGGCTTGATCCTAGGGCCCTGGGATCATGACCTAAGCCGAAGGCAGAGGCTTTAACCCACTGAACCACCCAGGCACCCCTTGAAAACTTTTATTAAGCCACCCACCAGTTTCTTTCTTCCAACCAGAATAATCTTAGCTCCTTTAACCTTCATAAATCCTATTTTTTAACTTTTGGATCAATTTTTTTCTTCCCTATATAATAGCCCTGGATCACTAAACATGAAATCCAAGATGTTAAGGCATTGAAGTGGACTAGAGAGACAGTTTTGAGGACTGTTAAACAGGGAAGGAGAGATGGGGTGGACAGAACACTGGAAAAAGATAAACTGGAATTTAATGCATGAAACCAAGATAGTCTTGGAAATTTAAATCTTAGTTATTCTAAATTTTTCCCCAATTTCTTGAAGAGCCCTTGTGTTTTCGAGACTGGCATCGGATAACATTACATTCAGCTGCAAGTTTTGTGAACATCAACCTTGCCCAATGCTTGGAAAACATGCTGTCCAAGCCACCCTTCAGTAGAACTTTAGACTGCAATAAAACAGCTAGATAATATCAATATTGGCTGACTCAGAAGAATGCAAATCTCTAGTAACTCATCAGCTAATAAATGCTGAATGCAAACGTTTAAGTCACACACCAAGACACATGGTTTGACTCTATCCCAATCTTTCATCAAGACATAGAGCATAATCATGCCTGAGAAGAACATTACTTGTCCTGAGATGGTCAAATGTGCCTTGTATTTATTATTTTTTTTTTTAATCTAAACCCCAGGGGATTGAAAGTCCTGCAAATGTCCAAGTGTTTCTTAGAGCCTGCTGGGTTCCTGTGCCTCAAGGAATGTGCCACACATAAGTCACCAAAAGTTTTCTTTACAAGTTTTTTTTTCCAATCTTTATTAAGTAAGAATCCAAGAATAAATGCATTCAGATGTATGAAGTTTATCTGTTTACTCTTGATTATAACAGGATACTGAAAAAAAAAAAAAGAAAGAAAGAAGGAAAGAAAAAAAGGTTTTGCAAGATTGAAGATGAAGCCTTCCCTAGTTTGTGGTCTCAGCAAGGTTAAATCCTGATTAGATAAACTTTGGCAAGATGCCGCTTCTATTATGACAATTTTCACAAAGACCAAGTCGTTTTACGCGTACTTGTTTATTAAATACCGCAATTCAGCCTCAGAACTTTTTCTTCTTATCGCATACTTTTTCCCATATGTGGTTAAGTTTGTATTTGTCAACTGTAGGTCAAATTCTATTCTTAAGGACCAAGGCAGGGTGCCTTAAAAGTTATGTGCGTGTTCCTGCATACATTTGCGAACTGTGTGTATGAATGCGTATTCGGAATGTGTCTTTAATTTACCATACGGTTGTGTGGACAAGTTGGTCTTTCACTGATTGAAAATGTATTGAGCTACTTATCAAAAACAAATTGTTGCCATCTGTGAAATAAACGACTAAAGATATTACTACTATAATGAAATTCAGGAATCAAGATCAATGAGGAGATGGGTAGTTTTAATATCCAAATTTTACATTTGTTTTTCAAGAGGTTTTTCAAACCTCTGCGAACTTAGAGGAGGTTCAGACGCTCACTGCAAAGATGGGCCTTACCTCCTGCGGTGAAGCCTAGGGTAAAGTTCTTGACAGGCTTAAGGCATTTGCATTGTAATGCAGAATCCAGGAATCCAGATGTAGGGTGGGCTCCTTTTGTGTGTCTTCCAGCCTGACTCCCCTGACTTCCACCATTGTAAATTTAGGTGGGTAGCACAGAACCTGACAGACAATCAGGTTCAATAAATAGTTGCTGAGTATATGAATCGGGAAAAAAAACGGTCATAGATTCTAGATCATATGTTAGTGCTATCAACATTTTGCTAGAGTTGATGAAACTGAGGCAAAGAGAAGTAAAAAGTCTTGTCTATATGGCATAAGCTGAACTAAGGTGTCGGGTATTCTTTTTAACCAGGTGTATTTTGACCACCTGACTTTACAAAGATATCATGGAGTATTAGGACCCCAAATTACAATGCTTGGTCACACCACGGTATTTGTTAGATGCCTATATTGTCATGACCTACAATACCTGCCCAGAGTAATCCAGGCTATTAATTAATTCAGGGCCAAGAATCAAATACAAGCATCCTGGCTTAGGGTTGAACCTGCTCCCCATTACACCACCATCTGAATTCCTTTGTGACTAGTTATTGCTGCATTCCATTGTCATAAACTGAACCCCCACAGAAGAGTGCTATGTTAAAATTGTGTTGGCTGTATTTCAAAACATCGCCTATTTGGAAGCACTTTCCTCAGAAAAAGGCATAGCAATAACTTCAGTGTATCTCTAGAGTCACAAAATCTAAAGATCAGGAAAACATTCAAGTAAAATGTAACACATGACTGTTCTTTAAGGACTGAAAGAAACTTTGCTACTAATGGTTACAATTCTGTAAAGTCAAAGTGTTAAAGAGTTATTCAATGCATCTAAAACATGGTTACCTTGTGCTTAAGACTTTGAAGCTTGGTCATTTTAAACTCTGTTGTATTTAAATTGCCATTTGTCACATTGAATCTTCATTGGTCCCCTCTTCCTTCCTCCAACAGTTCCCCTTCTCCCTAGGATAAGGAGCCCTAACCTCCAATCCTGGACTACCTATACCTCCTCGCTTATAAGGATTTTTAGAAGCTCAACCAAACCAGACTCTAGTTATTGGACTGTAAATGACAGTATTCTTTAATATGTTATCATTTCTGAAGGGCTTTATATTTTAATAGGAGAGGAAATCTAAGCCAGCCAGTTTGAAAGTTAAAGGAAGAAAAATGTAAATTATTGATCTCTGAGTTCATCACACTAAATAAAAATATAAATCTGGGGGCGCCTGGGTGGCTCAGTGGGTTAAAGCCTCTGCCTTCAGCTCAGGTCATATTCCCAGGGTCCTGGGATCGAGCCCCGCATCGGGCTCTCTGCTTGGCAGGGAGCCTGCTTCCTCCTCTCTCTCTTTCTGCCTACTTGTGATCTCTGTCTGTCAAAATAATAAATAAATAAATAAATAAATAAATAAATAAATAAATAAATATCTTTTAAAAACTAAAAAATAAAAAAAAAGAATATAGTATAATACATAGAACATACAAAATATGTCTTAATCAACTGTTTATGTTAACAGTAAGGCTTCTGGCCAACAGTAGGCTAGTAGTGATAAATTTGGGGGACAGTCCAAAGTTATACATGGATTTTTGACTGTGGGGGAGGGGGCTAACCGTTGCATTGTTCAAGAGTCAACTGCACTTTTCTTCCCTATGCTTTGAAATGAATGTCCTAGACTAGAATTGATGTAAAAATTGGTGCAATGATGATGAAAATTTTGCTTAAATTTTGACTAATTCAAAGTTTGAAAAGAGCAGAACAGAGCCTCTCTTACATGGCATGCTGGGATGTAAACCAGGCTCAACTTTCTGTAGGAAACCTGATAATATGTACCAAGAGTCACATGTATATAACATTTGACCCAGTCATTTGACATCTAAAAATTTTTCCTAGGGAAATAAACACACACTCAAAAATTGGGACAAAATATCTGTGTAACATGTTTAAAAGCAAAATAAAATAATTTCAAACCAACCACAATGTCCAGCAATAGGAGATGATTAAATAGAAATGGGCATTCTGGATGGGATTACTGTGTAGCCACTGTGGTGAGCCAACTCTGGCTATGTACACCAACTAGAAAATACCCACCCAGTGAAGCCACCTAAAGAATCCCATAGTAGAAAGTGGCATGAATGAAATGACTCTATTTAAAGGAAAAACTCTCACATCACAGATACTCATATACATTTACATACTTCCTTTTTTTTTTAAATGACCGTTAAACATTCCCTGGAGGTGATTCCAGGGAATGTAACTGACCTAGAGTGAGTGAGTTGACAGTGTGTGGAGAGAAAGTTTAATTTTCAGCTTTATAAAACAAATTATTGCTTAAATCTTTATGCTCAGCAAGTATCTACTTTATAGTTCAAAAACAAAAATAAAAAGCTTTTAAAAAATCATGTTTCAGAATAAGGACATGGGAAACAACTCCTAGTGTTTTCTCAAGTGAAAAAAAAAAAAAAAAAAAAAACCCAAGATACGAAATAGCTCAAACCAATATGATCCCAACTCTGTAAAAAAATAAATCATAAATGGCACAGAACATAAGAGAAATATAGAGTCAAAAGGAACGAAAAGATAACCACTATTACTGGTTAGTTCTGAATGGTAAGACTAAGATCATTTTTCTTTTTTTCTGAATTTCATTAATTTTCTGCAATGAACACAGATTACCAGTATAAGAGAGAAGAACAATAAATATTATTCTTAATACATTAAACTTTTTAATTGTCAGTTCAATACATTAATGGTATTTGCTTTTCTAACGTTAAGGCTTACACTTTCTGCCATCATCGACATTCATTTTAATTTTATAGTGTTACTCTGAAGCCTGAGATGTCAAATTTCTACAGATGAGCATCCTTTGAGCTCACTAGGATGTGCATGTTCTAACAGACTTAAAATGTTAGATGAAAAAAGGGACTTTATATAGCAGACTGATGCAGCTGATGAAACTGAGGTCCAAAGAGTTAAAGCGGTTTTCCAAAAGCTCAAATCTTTTCATTTAACGGAAGAGCTGAGACGAGAATTGATTCTCCCAGTCCAGTGTTTTTCCATGACATGATGCTGCTGTGTTTTGGAAGAGAATCAGCAAAACCACAACAAAAATAGCACTTTAAGAAATGTACAGCAAAATGGCAAATGGACAAAATTTGTATGTAACTTCATGGAGAATTGTTAAATCCAGCAAAATACTACATTCCACTCTCAAAAAACCAATTGGTCTTTCAGAGAAGTCTATCTAAAGAAATGACTAGATTGTACCTAGAAGGAATTATAAAGAAACTTGATTTTTATTTTAATAGTAACACAATTCAAAGCTTAAATGAAAACATCTGGTTTCACTTTCTTTACTGATTATGATAGCTAGAGATTCTGAGACATCAAGCATGACTCTGTTATTTAATATGCAAATAAAATTTTTGGCTTAAGTATAAATCTTATACTTTCAGTTGTGCTCCTTGCAGTTAATTATTTTTTTTTTATGTCCCCTCCTGGATCCAAAAAAGCCTGAAGTAGAGTCATTCATTAAGAAATGCATCCTTCCCACAAAATGTCTACAGACACAATTCCACCTAAAAAGTAGAAAAAAAAGAAGACCCTAATTAATTAGAATCTAGATCACTGGGTTTGTTTGTTTTTTTTCACTCTTCCCCAAAGTTTGTGACCCAAACCCAAGGATGAAAGACCAAATGGGGTTGGGAGGGAGGTGACATGACAAAGGGATCAATTTCTATTGTAGCTATGAAACAGAGCATTTATTATGAAACAGGTACTGTGCTAAGTGATTGTCAAAGACTACCAACATCAGATGAGAAACTTGAGTTGTTCATAGTGGAAGTAGACCCCCAAAACTGTTCTCACACTGCCTAGCTCTCTCTCTCTCTGCACCCTCTATACATATATATACACATACACACCAAAACAAACAAAAACATCCATAACTCTCAGTCCTCTTATTAATCAGATAAAGGAGTTATGGATATTTTGAACAGAGTATTGGGGACTTTCACCCTTGGTAATGGAAACCTTGCTGTGGCTCTGTGTTTCATAATGCCAAACATAATTCTGGATCTCAACAATGAACTACTTCTTGGAGCAACACATCCTCAAATTCAAGGGGCTTAGACCTATCTTTTTCTCACAGGGGGTCCTCTCTTAGTTGGGAACTATGCAAATACATTCACTGATATTCACAGGTTACCAGAGTGTGGTGTGTATTCATTCATGTCAGGCAATGTGACATTTCAGAAAATGGGGGGCTGAGAGACCCTTCTCCATCAGTGTTTAGTTCACCAGACCTGGATATAAAGTTGATAATGCTATCTGAACCAGAAGGAGACACTGAGGAGAGAATCCGGATAATAGGGTACAAATATTTGTACCTTTGTACAAATATTTGTACAAATATTGACCTTTCCACAGTCAAATGCCAGTGTTTCACTTCACAATATCCCTAAATTTGAAGTGGAGGAGGCAAACTCCAGAATATTCCTTCATTTATTTAAGCAAGCAGAAATTAAAGCAATGGAGAAAAAGAAATGACACACAAATCGCAATTAACTACTGTTAACTTTTTAGAAATAAATAAATAAACTAACCAGTTCACACAGCTAGGATTTTTAAAAATATGTTATACAACATTTTTTATGAGATAAGGACAAATGAATAACATTCAAAGTGGCAGCAGGATATTCAAATAGGCAACGGCCAAGTTATACCACTAAACTTGTATCTTTTAAGCCGAATCCCCACAGATTTGTGTCTAATGCCACATAGTAACAACTTCTGTTTATAACCCACTGAAGGTCACAGTAGTAACTGTGATATCCTAAAATGCCTACCAAATAAATCAACTAGATTAAATTCTATTTAGTGTAGTCATACTAACCAATATATCTCATATTTTTCTCATATTTTAATTGCTCGTATACTGATAAGCCACATATGATAACACAGTCCAGTTTGTGGGGGAAAATAATAGCCCAGTCCTGAACATTTAAAACCACACCTGTTCTACTTACTACAAGTATGACAAGTAAAACAGAAAAGAGACAGAGCTACACTGACAATCCAGGAAGCTCTAAACACTGCATCTGATATTACATATTGATATATTTAAGCATGTCCAAATTTTTACATCAGTCCAGATCTCACAGCCCTAAATAGACATAAACCATGTTCTAAGTTCAGAAATCAACCTGGTTTCTCTCATCCAAGCTTCCTGACTATTCTGACCACAGCCCTACCACCACCTCCCTCCCCCACGCATACTTTTTCACCATCTGAGACACTGCAGAGCAAGGGAAAGAAAGGCAAAAGAAGAAGTCTCATGACTTTTGAAATTGGAAAGGGAAGCTGTTTTGAAAAGAAGGGGGTAAAATGACAGTTTTGCTTAACTCTAGTATTGAGTGCTATTGCTTGATTATTCTTTGTAAGATACATTTGTCCTTTTTAGCCATTTATTTATTTATTTAATTTATAAGATGTGAAACTCTAATGTAAAGAAACTTCTTCCACACACAAAAATCATTTTGCCCTTGGCACCTGACAACATCCTGCCCCGCCCCAGATCATAGCCTGCATGATAGGGCCTTGCCCTACGTCCTTAAGTCCTAGGAGCCTAAATGCTAAAATGAGGAGCCTAACACAACTGAACTGGGGAAAACACAAAGTAGAAATTTATCTCCCTTAGAAAAATAAGTAAAATATATGTTAAGGAAATGGGTAATTCAGGGAACCAGAGTATTTAAACAAATTCCCAGATGTTTGTCCTGCTGTCTGAACATTTTAAAAGAGGAAATGGCTTTTCATTATTTCATGAATCCTCCTTCGTTGTGAAGACAATTTCAAGGCCCCCAGCATTCAAAAGAGAAAGCCTCAAACTTGTCAGGGTCCCACTGTGTCTTGGGCTCCATGAATGTTCCAGAAACCCACAGAAAAAGCTTTGGCCTGAAAACACGTCTGATTTTTGACCTCCCAACCTCCCAAATCTGTGTTTATATAATTCATGATTAAGATGGATTTATGAAGCTCGGGTAAAAATCCCATTTCATATTTCCCCAATCAAAATTTCAAAATAATTAAAACAACAGTCATTTTAACACTAATAGCACGGGTAGGGTGACCATAAATCCCCACACCTTCCTCTGGACATCACATGCCTGCACTGGGAAGCTTTAACTACTTCTGGCAGTACCAACAAATGTGGTTAAAAATCAAGAAGGAAATGTCCAAATGTGCACACTCAGCTATGTGATTTTCACTAAGACTCAAAAGAAATTCTCAAACAATTTTCACCGAATTTGGCTTGCCTTTCTTGCCTGTAAATTGCAATACTGCCAAGTTACAAATTAAAGATTCTGCCAATTTTTCAATTTTGTGAGCAAAGAAAGAAAAAGTCAGCATACTTTCCCTAAACGGATAAAGTGTGTGTGTGTGTGTGTGTGTGTGTGTGTGTGTACGTGTGTGTATGTTAACACTTGGTTGTAACAGTATACCATAACAACATATGGAACACTTATTTAAATTTTCCAAAATAACACACACACATACACACACACACAGTATACAGATCATGAAAAAAAATGTTAAATCTGGATTGAACTGAGAAGGACTAGAAGACAGAGTTTTTGTAGCTCTTCATGCTAATAGCCACAAACACTAGTGCTTCAATTTAGACAATTTACCACCCTTCTACATCTTTATTCTAATGTAACTCACATCACAAATGTAGTCAAGTGACCAGTTTCAGCCTCCACACAAATAAATTTATCTTCTAAAAAAGTCCCCAAAGCAAATGTACAGCCAAAGAAAGACTCATCCTGGCCGGGGTGGTGGTCACAGTGGCAGAGGTGCTTCTAGGGTACCGTCTCATTGAGGCCTGAGAATGAGGTCTGAAATCAAGAAGGAAATACTCAAAAATGTCCTGTAGGCATTAAGAGCCACAGCCACAGAGCCCGCTAATCAGCCTTCCTCAGACTTTGTTGTGTTTTAAGAAACACAGAATACTGAGATAGACTTTTAATGATAAATGCTGGAAAATATCTACTCCCAAACCTTAAAAACTCTCTCCTCCTTCCCAAGGCTAGGAGAGTGGTGCATTTCCTGTCAAATACTAAACATAAATAGCCAGGATGTCATTGCAGATGAAAAGTAAAAGCTCTAGTGTGAGGACCAAGAACCTGTGTCCATCCCTGGCAAGAGTCCACCTCACTACAACCGTTCTGGAGGTTAGCTTATATGCATCAAACTGGCTGCTCTGGGGCTGTGTGACATCCCCTAATAGTCTTAAATGAGCCATGGGGGAAACTATTCACCAAAATGCTTTCCCATTTAATGTGTTATATTTTACATCACCTATATCTGCTCTGAAGACTTCCCATCAACCTTTGCCACCCCTTGGCACACACATTCTCTAAGTGGGTTTGGATTCTTAACTTCCACTGGTAGAGTATAACCTCATCCCTGCCCACAGTGTCAGGGGGCTGGGGACTGTTTTTCTTTAGGCCACTTGACTGTAATCAAGTGGTCTAGATATTTTTCCCAAATGCTGATCTAAGCAGACTTCATAAGAACTGCTGGAAAATTTGTTTCCAATGGAGAGTAATGGGGGCACCTGGCTGGCTCAGTCAGTAGAGCATGTGACTCTTGATCTTGGGGTAGTGAGTTCAAGCCCCACATCAGGCATAGAAATTTAAAAAAAAATTTTTTTTAGGCAAGGAGAGGCAGAGGGAGAGAGAATCTTAAGCAGACTCCATGCCCAGAACATGAAGCCCAATAGGGGGCTCAATCTCACAACCCTGAGATTATGACCTGAGCTGAAATGAATAGTCAGACACTAACCAATGGGGCCAACCAGGCACCCCAATTAAAAAAAAAAAAAAAAAAAAAAAAAAAAAAAAACTTTTTTAAAGTAAAATAAAATAAAAGTAAGGCCCCACCTCCAGAAAATCTGACTATACAAAAGGGAGGAATGATTTTGTTTTTAACAAGCTGCTCAAGTGTTTCCTAGCTTGAGAAACAATGTTTCAGGAAGCAAAAGTCTAGCCTGGGCAAGGGAGCCTCAGAATGCTGTTGGATCTCAACAGACCTCAGGCATCTGTTACAGCACATTTTCATAATTTACCTGTTTATATGTCTCTTTTACCCACTAGACCTGAAGCTCCTTTTGGACAAGGAACTTCTCTTAATCTCTGTATCTACCAGCTCAGTACAATTCTTCTACATCCAATAAGTATTAGGCATTGAATTAATTACTAAAAAAAGAACAATAATAATTCATCAAAATCAGATCCCACTGGACTAGAAGTTCTTTTTCATCAATAGATTGCTAAAATAAACCTGTCATTAGAGTTCATATGCTTTTTATCCTGTGATATTAAATTAAGTTAAACAATTGCTTTTGGGTTTTAACAGTGCTCCATGAGGTAAACAGGATAAGAATAATTATCTGTTTTAGTTGAGGAAACAGGACAAGGAGTGATAAAATGACTAACAAGTACTTACAATTTTTAGTATCTGCATAATGAAGGATGCATGGTGGGGTAATGAAAAAGCACAGTCTGTATTGCTGGGTTTGAAATTGAGCTCTGCCATTCACTAGTGTGATCTTGAACAAGTTATATTTCAATTTTCTGAGCCTCCCTTTTTTGTGTATGTACTATATATACAGGGACAGACAGCAGCCCTGTCTGAAAGATTAAGTGAGTCTCGGACAGTGTTTAGCACATAGCAGGAGCTGAGCAAACATTGTTTTCCTTCCTTCCTGATACACTGTCCACAGCAAGGACTCAGTTTGTCTTAATCAATGTTATATATTCAGTATACAGCACTGTACCTGGGAAGTAACATGGATTTAACAGATATTTATTGAATTGATTGAATGACTAATATAATCCTAGGATTAAAAAACAAAACAAAACAAAACAAAACTTGTCCTTTTTCCTATCAAATGTTATCAGCCTATAAAATTGTAATATTACCATAATCTCCCCCAATCACAAACCTCCGATGAGCTGCATACTAATGACAAGTCTCCTCAGTCAAACCCCAAGGAAAGTGACCTAGAGACTGCAGGTTAGAAAATCAAAAAGGGAATTTTCACTTAAATGTAAGGCTATACACACATGTCTCTCTGTATAATAAACAAAACTAACATATAAGCATGTCTTTTTTTTTTTAGTGTTTTTTTTTTAAGATTTTATTTATTTATTTGACAGAGATCACAAGAAGGCAGAGAGGCAGCCAGAGAGAGAAAGGGAAGCAGGCTCCCTGCTGAGCAGAGAGCCTGATGCGGGGCTCCATCCCAGGATCTTGGGATCATGACCTGAGCCGAAGGCAGAGGCTTTAACCCATTGAGCCACCCAGGGGCCCCTTTAGTGTTTTTTTTTTAAAGATTGTATTTATTTATTTGACACACACAGAGAGAGATCACAAGTAGGCAGAGAGGCAGTCAGAGAGAGGTGGGAAAGAAGGCTCCCTGCTGAGCAGAGAGCCTCATTTGGGGCTCCCTCCTAGGACCCTGAGATCATGACCTGAGCTGAAGGCAGAGGCTTAACCCACTGAGCCACCCAGGCTCCCCAAGCATGTCTTTATTCTGAAATTTTTCTAACAAACAAAGGATGGTACAGAGAAATTAATCACATTGTGTGAATTCAACTTGTATAAAAACATTCCTGGTGTTCTGATTATTGCAATCACCTTAATTTTAATATTGGCAACTCTAAAATATAATTTATAGGGATACTATAACTTCGCTCAACTCTATATTTTCCAGAAGGATTTAAAGTCTAAATGTGAATCCTCTTACTATGATATTCTTTTATAGGATCATCGCCTAAACCTTCTGATTGGGAACAGACTCTGTAAGAAGAATGAAAAGAACACAGACTTGGAGTTAGACAGCTCTGCCATTTATTTGCCAAGTGATGTTGCATAAACACACTGAGCCTCCGTTTCCTAATCTATAAAACTGAAATAAAAACAGCTACTTCATGGAGCTTTTATCAGAATTAGAAAAGGCAATAGGTATGAACCATCTATGTCACACAGCAGGTGCTCAATGAATTGTTCCATTCTGCCCCTACTGACAACACAACGAAGGAATTCAGTAGCTCTAGTTAAAGGTACCAGTCTAGGTATTTTCATACTTAATAACTGTTACATCAAACTAACACTTTATTTTTAAGTCTAATTAGTTGCAAGACCTTTCTTTTGTCTCTCTGAAACAGAGTTATTAGCTGATAGCACGCCTAAGACTCACAAATGTTGTGAAGACTCCAACATTTCCAGAGAGGAAAAGGGCTGTGTCAACCCCCAAAGGCTTTCTTTTTCCTAGGAATGTTCTCTGGGATTTCCCAGAGGGACTTCCCTGAGCTACCTTGAACTAAATGCCCCACCCCCATGACCTGGTCTCCAGAGTGTAGAGCCTGCCTTGTCTGCTGCCCTTTATATTCCAGGACACTGAACAACTTGTATTTATTTCTCCATATTTTCCACTGGATTTTAAATTCCAGGAGGACAGGACAGTGTCTTCAGTGTCTAAGGTTTAGTCTCCGATACAATTCTCTAATTGCCATATTTTCACAAAATTTCCTGCTAGATGGTTCTCTTAAAATGAGTTTTCAGTTTTCTTCTTTTTAAGGTCTGAAGGGTCAGTCACCTAGATATAACAGGGGTAGATGTGTTTTATTTATTTATATGTGCCTCAGTGGGTCCTGAAATGGAAATACCAACTCCCTGAATAAAATGAAGTGAATCCTTCTTAGTGCCAGAAGGAAAACCTAGTGGCATCTGATCTACTGCAGCACCACAGGCTTCTCAGCTTTATTTTATGGGCCACCCACCACCCTAAAGGTCCATGATGCACTGTCCACTCTTTAAACTCCTCTCTTGGATCCAGGCTAATCACCTGAGTCTGTCTCTCTACTTCCCCACCCAGTCCTCTGACCACTATATTCCAGGGATGTTGTTGTAAATAGGCCCAAATAACTATGTTCACTTCACCATGGATGTGTCCATGTATCCCTTTTCACAGCATATTCTAATTCTAATGGGGGGGGGCTGGTTGGGTTCTCCCGCCCCCCAAAGAAAATTAGATAGCAAGCTCTGCAAGGACACAAACTATCTTGTTCTCTATCCCATTCCTGTGCCCAACGCACAGTAGGCTCTCAATAAAGATCTGTTAAGTGAGTGACTTCCTTTTGCAAGATTTTCAAAAACACTTGACTGAAGAGAAAACGGAAAACAAATGCAAAGAATGTTAAAGCGCAGTATAAGAAACTTAGGCAGGAATATACAGATTTCTGACACTAGCATAGTCTCTGGAAGCTTCTGCCTTGACCTATTCACCTTTAGACTGGGCATATCCACCTTGTCTTTTAGGCAAGGCAACCCCAGGCCTCCTTTTTTGTAGGGAGAAAACCACCCCAAGTCCTCCACACATACACAGGTCCCATCTCCTGGTCATTTTCATGCCCTCCTGCTGTCCCTGCCAAGTTTGTGGGAAAAGACCTCTCATTTGCATGTCAGACTAGTCCTGCAAGGAAGCCCACCTCCTCAGCTCAATACAGGACCTCCCCTAGCAAGCCTAGGTGTGTGGAGAACACATAGTGTCCCAAGAAGGAGACACATACGTGAGCAGGGGATGAATCCTTCCCAGGCCTGTAATCCACCTTTTGTCTGTGAGACCACCTCACTTGAGGGAAAAAAGATAGTCCCCAAATTCACTTCTACACGCAAACATACCTACAGGATCCTAAGAAAACAGTCAGCCTTGAGTTCATTGATTGCAGATTTGGAATAACTGTGTAGTTCTTTTGGTAAAAGAAGAAACCTGACTCTGAGCTAACCCCTGCCCAGAGGCCACTGGGGCCTGGAAATACCCTTGTGAATTCTCGGAGTCTAGGCCAATGCCTCAGAGTTCCCCGCCATCAGGCCATCTGCACAGGCCCACTCAGAGAGTTTGGCCGGGCCCAGCTTTAAGACCTGTGCTCAGGCTGTGTGCGGCACCCATACTGCGAAGGCCGCTGCACCACCCTGACCGGGAGAGACTCCTGGTCGCTGCAGCGAGGCCCACCTTTGCTGCTCAGAGCTACCGGGGTCCTTCGACCCCGAGCGCCTCTGTGGACGGCGGAGACCGCAAGATCCCTGATGAGAACAGACTTCGTTCCCGCCCCGTATCCCATCCCCGCCACACTTGCCTGCGCCACGAAGCTCGCGACGTGGTTCCCCCTGCGTGCCCCTTGGAAGCGTCTCCGCCTTCGCAGCTGCGCCAGACCCGCGTGGGCTTCCCGCGGCCGCGGCTCCCCAGTGCCCGCCACTTGATGCGCGACGCCGTCCCCGCTGCCCCGCCGCAGACAGCGGGGTTTGGTGCTGGGCCTGCCTGGACCCCTGGACTTCCAGATGGGAAAGCCCTTGGTGGCTCCCGGGCCGCGGAAGTGGGGTGGAGGTTGGGGGCTCACTTCAGGTCTCAGTTTGCAAAAATAATAACATGCTCTGGTCGCAATGATGCCAGGACCCGCACGAAAGGCAAGCGATTCTGCGGGCCCTTCAGGTGTGCCGTCCAGTTTGCTCAAAATATCGTAATCCACTACTTTTGCGCTGAGAAGGATTTTGAGGGGGCTGGGCTGAGCCCCAGACAGCAGCTCCCGGCTGGACCTAGATTTTTTTCCCCTCACTTCTGACCTAGATCTGCGGCTCTGACCTGACTGTGACCTCGGCGCCCAGCCTTCGGCTCTGCGCGCGCCGGAACCCGGTGCGAGACTCTGGAGCAGTTGCACTCGCACCCGGGACTTGCCGACCACTGGAGTGGAGGGCGGGGAGAAATTTTTATATGCTCATGTATGGTGTAGTTTTCCAGAACGAGCTAAATGGATCTCAAAAGTGAAGTCCGTCCCAAAGTCACCACGGCGCCCCCTCGCCCTCTCCACAGATTCCTCAAGGGTGCTTGTCCAAAGAGAAGCTATTAGCGCCCCAAGTTTTCCTCACGTACGGCGCTTTGAACCTGGGTATAGCGTTCGATATGCACGCACCGTGCTCACGCACTCACGTCTGTGGGAGCCAAGTACTCATTAGGTGCCACTGTCGCCAGCTCACAGGTAGAGGCAGCCCCGCCCCAGGAAGGGGGCTGAGACCAGGGTCACCCGCCGTGACTGGCCTCGACATTTAGAAGGAGAAAGCGTGCGGGGAACATGTTTTAAATACTTAATCATTTGAGACAGGAAAACCTGTAAGCGGACGCGAACGTGCGGGATTTCTCTTAAAGAGCAGCGCAAAGTTGCCAACGTAACTGTTTACTCCCGGCGAATGCGCCCCAAAGAAGACACATCTGGACCAGGTACCTGCGAAAGATCTGCACAGATCTTTCTCCCTGCGACTCTCTCAGACTTCCAGCGACTGCGCAACCAAGGGAGGAGGAGCAGGCAGGTGGGTTTTCTCCACCCGTGAGCGCTACAACCTCTTTCTCTGTTTTCTCATTTTATTTTTTAAAAGAAAAAAAATAAGTACAAGTCTCAAATGTGGATAACTGAACAGGGTCCAGATAAAATTTGCATTGTGAAAAATATGAAGTCGAGGTAGAGGAGTTTGTGGGCGAAGGCTGCTCTAGCAGAAACGCGAGAAGTGAGCAGGAGCCCACAATTTTCGTTTTTACTGTAGAAGTCGGTAAACGAAATCAAATGGTAATGGTTACCTATTACAGCCACTGAAAAGTTTGAAATAATTTAGTGTGTTTCGGATTTATATGTATGTAATCACCATACTTTTTATTTTGTCTAGCTATTTCCATTAAGTTTTAATAAGCTATTAAAGCTCCCTGGATAAATTTTGTGAGGTATTTTTTAAGTGAGTGGAGATTACATGAACCAGAAGCGAAGTTTGAGCATAATTTCCTTAGCCACTGGGAATCTGTACCTCCTGCCAAAATTTCCAGTGATGGGAAGAAGAAAGGGAAAGAAGGAGATTAAATATTAATTGAGTACCAACTATGTGACTGCACCCTGTTGGGGCTAGTTTTACCCATTTTATTTCATATTAATCATTGTTTACAAATAAGAGCTCTTTTTAAAAAGACGGACACTTCCTTCTGCATCCGGACCTCAAATGGATAGCTTCCATAATTATATTTTATACGCAAGAATTTTCGTTTTTATTACTTCCTTCTTCGAAGTGACATAATTGCCAAGGTTAATGGAGAGATCCATGTTGTTTTATATTAAAGACTGTTTTAACAGATTACATCGTTTAGTGTTAATCCTGACTAGGAAAAAAAAAAAAAAAAGTGGTGCGTCAGCAAACGCTGCATTTCTCCTCTTTAGGTCCCTGTGAGCAAAAAGAAAAAGAAATCCCAAACTATTTGAGAGGAGAGGGAACTTGTAAATGGGAGTAGAGCACCATCACTGAACGTGATGAGCCAAAAAAGCAAAGAAAGAAATTAGAAAGGAAAGAGAAGAAAGGAAAGGAAAGAACATGCAAAGCAAAACCTCTGTCGCCGTGGATCAAAGGAACCGAAAACATCACCCATTTTGTGAGGGTTATGCAAACACTGTGGCTTATATTGACCATTGATAAAGGCTGAGTTAGACTAGCGGCTACACGTGTTACAATGGGTACGGTGTAACTGAGTTTAAAAAAAAAAAAATGAGAAAGGAGTTGACAACCAGATGAAGTGGGAAAGGAGAGGAGGAGGATAGACCTAGGAGCTCCAGCAGGCAGGTAAATCATCAAAAATCCAGTTCCTGCAACTAATGAAAAAACCAATCTCACTGTAGTCCAGGGAAAATGGTCCTCTGACGCAAGCCTGATGGTGAGTCTATCTGTCGTGTTTCTTTTCCGGACTATCAAAAAAGTTATTTCGAGAATCAGCCAAATGTTTTGACTGGGAGACAGAAAACGGGACGAAGCGTTTCCTGCTGTAACGCCCGGGCCGCAAAGCGGCCCAGCGCAGAGCGCGCCGGGAGTCGCGCGCTTCCCGCCCGGGGCTGCTCAATACGGACGCTCCCCCGCGCGCTGGGAGAACAGAGCCCTAGGTCAGCTGGCGGAGCTGTTCGGGTCCCACGTGGGACCTGCACTTCAGCCTTCCTTTGGAGGAAAACTCCTTTAGTTTTCTTCTGGAAGGGGAAATGGGCGCAGCTCTTCAAGAGCTATCAAGATTCCCAGTCGCCTGACAAACTTGGAAACTGTGGGAAGTTCTAAACTGAACTTCCCCCATTCCCTGAGTCCCTTTCTGTCTACTTTACCGGGACTAAACGGCTGCTTGCCGAGGGGTTGCTCTTTCAGATGAGTTTTTCCACGTAGACTGGAGAAGGGCCGCCGCCCGCTCCGAAGGCTACTGGTCGACCTCAGCGCCCCGGGCTCGGCGCGGCGCACCGCCAGCCTCCCTGAGCCAGCCCAGCCCCGCTCGCGGAGAGAGCCCGAGGGGGGAGTATCTTCTCCGCGGGTCAGAGCTCCATGCCAGAGAGGTCTCCTGACATAATGCTGTCCAGAGGGGCCAAGACGTGCACTAACCAGTGTTTGGCTCTTCGGCTACCGGGCCCATCCCCATTACCGCCCGCATCTTCCCTGAAACCAGCCCCCAATTGCAGAAACCCTCCCCTCACACCCCCCTCATTGGTCCCCGCTTTCCCGGCCCTTTCCGGGATCCCACACCCCTACCCCGCTTCTCCTGCCCGTCGGGGCCCGAACACAGGCACCACTCCCCACGCCCACCCCGCCGCGCCATTTAACCCCTTACAGGTTTCCGCAGACGAGGGAGCTCTAAAAAGAGAATGCTCAACCTCCACACCTCACCCCAACCCCACCTCCTACCCTACCCCCACTTCGCCTGGGTCCCCGCCTAACGCAACCTGAAGGGAGGGGATTATGAAATGAACCAGTGGGGGGCGGAGGTGGGGGACATGCCACTTCTGGATTCTCGAAACTTTGGCAAAGTCCGGGGAACACTTGTGCTCCCTCAGGACGGTCTTCTTTGCCTCGCGTGCAGCGCGGGGTGTCCGAGTTCTTTGGCACTAGCTTGCGAAGAACCTCTTCCTTTTCCCAGCCCCTTTAAGGACATCTGATCTCACCCTCAAGCTTTCTCCTGCAGTCTAAAAGCTTCGTCAGCCGCCGAGAGCGACCCCAGGCGAAGCCGGGAAGGGAGAGCCCTAGTGTGGGGTTAACCCAAACCAGGGCGCCCAGAGGTTGGCTGAGGCTCTGCGGGTCAAGGCCCCGCGCACTGTTTGCTGGAGGGAGCCCCCAGGGATCCGCACGGGGCATGTTGCCACGCCTGAAGCAGGCGTTCCCTTTTCCAGATCATATTCCCCATAAAATCTAAAGCCAGATGCATCGCTTGGGCAAGTTCCCATTTCACCGCGAAAAGCACAGATTTGTTTCCAAACTGGACTCCAAATCGAGGTTTCTGGTGCGGGTTCCAGTGGAGTAGGCAAGGTTGGGCTTTCGATGGCTCAGGGGACTGCCCGGGCCGATAACGTTTCAGGTGCTGCAGTTTCAACCTAGAGCAGGAAATGTATTATTTGGGTGTGAGGAGATTTAAAAGAAAAAAGAAAAAAAAAAAAAAAAAAAAAAAGGAGGATGGCGGAATAAAGATAACTAGGGCTTTCAAAGCCCTGCATGTACTTTTTATTTAAGTAGGGGTGTAGAATAGACCAACTTCATAATTACAGACGCCCAGGTAAGCAAGATAACCTGATGGAACCTCTGTTTCACAACAATAAGTTACAAGAGGAAAAAAACTTGCAAGACAGTGAGAACAGTGGCCAGGTATGAAGCCAAAGGGCGAACATGGTGAAAGACATTTTTATCAGTCTGCTGAGTCAAAAACAGCTTCTGATGAATATTTTTTTTAAAGAAATAGATGACGCTTTACAAAAGGGTAGCCTAAGAGCCGATAAACCTAAGGGTCTATCTCACCTGTAGCTCGCTTCTCAACATTGAAAGAAATTTGGGTGGAGTAGGCCGTCTTTTTTTTTTTAGTTACAACTTTCTGGTATTTGCACTTGTGAAAAATGAAGGAACAAAAAACGAACTGCTGGTCTGGGATTGAGTACTGCCTGTTACCAGCAAAACACTAGCAGGAAACCAAAACTGCCTTCCCGAGGCTCGCCCAAGCGAACTCAGTTTTGCATCTTTAAAAATTACAGCTGTTTTAAAGTCACTTTAGTGAAATGAATAACCAGCAATGCAGGATCTAAAAGATGCAAACACATAATTCCAAGTATCTCTATTTAAAGAGCGAAAAAGCGCTATGCGAAAGCGCCTCTGAACAGCTAGAGATGTTAACAGTGGTGGGCTGTACCGTGCACTAGGTGCCGGTGAGAGAAAGCACAGACCCAAATCCTCACATAGAAAACTGTGTTTCCACATTCGACTCATTTAGGATCAAATGATTTTTTAACACTTGCCAGAACTCACAAATATTGCTACAACAAATGCACCATTAAATAGAATAAAGTTAGTGGTTTATTAGGGTAAGGTGGTGCTTTTCTGCCGGTTGGCATTACATGTATGTACCGGAGTGACAGAGCAAACGTCTAGCAGGCCAGTCTTCCAGTGTTGGTTCACTGCGGGGATGGATGGGGAAGCGAGGACTTAATTTGGGACCGGCTGCCAACCCTGAGAGAGGGCTGTGGGGGATTACCTTCACTTGTGAAGAAAAGTCTGCGGCGGGTAAGGCCGCCCACACGGGCCGCGCCTCATCCCAATCTGCGCAGGCCGCCTTTGTCCCCCCCGGTGACTACCGCCAGGGAGGAGAGCGGGAGCAGGGGATGTCACCAAAGTTTCCTGAAATCTTTTCACCACGCAGAACTCTGGTATTTGCGGGGAGTCTGGGTGTTTATCCAACGTCAGTGGATCAACAATTCTGTGGGCCTCTGCGGCCTCTGTGTGCACTCGCTCGCCCAGGCCTCTCCCCGGGATCCGCCTCCAGGGGCCAACGCTCGCCTCCGCGCCACACTCCTTGGCCTCCGCGTCCCCTCCGCACAGCCCTAATCAGTCTCGAATTTCAACTCCAGACCCAGGCCAAACTTTCCCTTCTGGACTGGCATGCGCTTCTCCCAGGGAAAGAAAGAGCGCTAGGGCTCATGGCAGTCCCCGGACGCCCTCCGGAGACCACCCCCGACCGGGTTTCCGCACAACTCTGGCGCCCACCCTCGCCTTCCCCACCCCAAACCTTGGCCTCCCGCGGCCGCGCTCAGGGAAACCCAGGGAAGCCGCTGCGACTGATGCGCCCGGGTGCTTTCGTTTTACTTTCGCTCCCTCCTCTCCGCAGCTGAAAAGACTGCGGAAGAACAAAGTGGGGGTGAAAGGCACGTGTCCCGACAAAGTGGCGGGGACACCGCGGTTGGTCTGAAACGCGAAGGGGGAAGGAAGGCTAAGGCTCCGGCCTGGACACCCCGGTCATTTACAGGGGCGGGAAGGACCAGGAGGCCCTGGCTTATTTTCTTCCTGCAAAGAAACGTGGTTTGTAGGTATGGATGCAACAAAATTGGCGCAGAAACGAATTCGCCTTCATAGGCAGGCTGTCTTTTTCAAATACATTAGACAAGGCAGAGTAGAAAGGCAGGAAGAGGGGTGGCCTGGACCTTCCACTAACTCGGAAGAGAGAGGAGGCACTAAAGCCATAACATCAAGAGTGAGTTCCCCCACCAGACTCGAAGACCCGTCAGGTGTCAAGGGACCTACACGTCGTCCAATTTGCAGCGGGTCTGCTGAGCTCTGTGCTTTGCAAATCCAGCAGCTACTGTACAAGTTTGCTTTATTTCTTCTCACCTCTCTTTATGGCGAGCCAAGCGCACGTTGCTAAATTGATGAACCCATATCCCAAGTTCTCCCCCTTAAAACAAACAAGGCCCAAACCAGGAACGGTCAGTCAAATTGAGGCATACTTATTGTTGTCCCGTGTGGCCCGCGCGAAAGCGCTCCTAGGTTTGGACAAGCAAGAGTGCACCGCCAGGAAGCGTAGGTCGCGGGCGCGGGCCGGTACAGAGGTCTCGCCCCCACTCCCCTGGTCCGCACTTGAGCCAGAACGGACTGAACGCACGTGTACAGTCTCTCCAAACTCCTCAGAAAATAACGTAACCCTTCCAGACTGTTTACCACACTGTCCAGCTGCCCGGAAAGGTCCAACGCATTTCCTGCACTCGTCCCAGCTCAGCCTGGGCTTTCCTCCATCCGTGATCTGATGGGCTAAAATATTTTACTCCGACTCAGTAAAGTTAAACCGCGATCTAAATAAATAAGTTAGGGAAAAGGCCATAATGTGAGAAAGTAAATTACACTCAAACTAGCTATTTGCACTTGGTATTGTTCTAAGGCCTTCTTCTCGTATTTACCGCCCTCCTTGTTTACATGGAGCTCAGAAACAGAGGCTTTAGGCCGGCAGGGAGTTCAGTTTCATTTCGGGGATATGGCGGGGCCCATCATTTCATCAGGTTTTGAAGGAAAGTTCCAATGTTTGTGTCACTTATCTAACTTTCAGCACCTACTTAAAAACCATATTCCCCCACCGACTGCAGCTTAGGTCTGCAAACCGGTCGGTCCCTAGTTGTCCGGGAAGCGGTAAGTGAACTCGCTCAATGCCTCGTTGCACCTGCGGAGTAGAGAGTGCGTCTCCGCGCGTCCTAAAACGGCCGCACCGCGCTTCCCGCGCTCTGCGGACCAGCTTGAGAGCCGCGGCGAGCCAGCTCCGCAAGTCTCAATCCCCCGCCCTCAACCTATCGTGCGGGGGAAGGTGGGGGCGGGCATCCCAACGTCTGGGGACGCGGCTGGGCGAGGGACAAGTCAGGCCCATGACTCCGAGGCGAGGCCCGAACGCGCGCACACTTCGCGACCAGGGCGGTGGCGCTCCCAAAGGGGGGGTTGCAAGGGGGGGGGAGAGGGAGGGGTGCTTGTGAAGGGCGGAAACGCTGGACGTTTGTGAGCACACCCTGGAGCCGCGGACCAGGGTCCCCGCTCGGTGGCTAAGACGCGGGTGCCCACGCTGTGCGCGACGCTCGGGCTTCAGCCGGACCCCACGAGCTGGGCGCACAGCTGAGCGGAGCAGCCGCGGCCGCCACGGAGCCTGGCGGGCGGCGCGGAGCCCCGGGGAGCTGGTTTTCCCGGGCGGGCACGTGACGGGGTTGGCAGCGCTCTGGCCCGGGCTAAGAGGAGGGGGAAGAGGCGAGCAGGAGGCCGGGGGCGGGAGGGCGGCTGGCTCGCTGTGTACTTAGGTCGTGTGCTGGGGCTTTTCTCTCCCAGGAGCCGGCGGAGGGAGGGGGAGGGGCCACCGCTCCGCCTTCTCCTTTTCGCAATGTTGACGCAATCTATAAATAGTGGAACAAAAGGACCAACTTCCTCGGAGCTTTGCTGAAACTGCACAAAAAATCGAGCCGGGGGGTTCCCTGGTCCCTGGCGACGGGGCGGGGAGCGCGGCGCCAGGGGAGGGGGCGGGCGCGGTAGCGCGGGCCCCGCCGAGGGGGGACACCTGGCTGAGGCACAGCTGCCGCCGCACCGCTCAGCGCGAACCCAGGGCTCCGGTCCCTGCGCGGGCTCGAGAGTTCGCCCCGAACCGGGGTCTTCCTTCTCCGCCGTTGACAGGTCAGTTCGTACCGCCCCTTTCTACACTGGGTTTTCTTTTCCCTCCCCCAAGCCTCTACTTTTAGAAGGGAATTGAGAGAAAAAAATAGAACAAGGCGAAGCAGTGACAGCACCAAATCTGCAAACCCAGCAGTCCACGGCGGGGTGGCCGAGGGGGCTCAAGAAGGCGTTCAGCGCCTGGCCCCTCGTTTTACGGCCGGTGCCCGTGTCGCGGCGGGAGACGAAGACAGGCAGGACTAGCGTGAGCCGCCGAGGCAGCAAGGAGAGCGGAGGCGGGAGCGCTGCGGAGGCGCGGGTCGAAGGCTGGCTCCCGGTTGCAGCTCCCGCCCGGGGGCCGACCCCCCGACGGAGATATGCCAGGTCCAGGAGGCCGCCGAGCGCGCCTCGCCCC
The DNA here is from genome assembly GCF_902655055.1 of Lutra lutra. Taxonomy (NCBI): domain Eukaryota; kingdom Metazoa; phylum Chordata; class Mammalia; order Carnivora; family Mustelidae; genus Lutra; species Lutra lutra. Next base: position 139,985,400 of record NC_062280.1, read on the forward strand.
CTCCGAGCTCGGATCTGGCGTCTCCGCCTAGTCCTGCGGCTGCTGTGGGAGGGTTGAGCGGAGGAGCTGTCGCCACACGCCGCTGCGCACCCTGGCTCCGGTGCCCACGCACCCAGAGTGCCAGGAACTGGGGGGGGGGGGGGGCAAGGTGGGGTCAGGGAGCAAGCTCTCACTGGAAGCCCGGGACCTGTGCGCTAGCGCTCGCCGCGCCGCCGTGGCGGTTACTCAGGGCGCGGGGGAGGGGGCGGAGCTGGCGCTGTTGACAGCAATGCTGGAGCAGGGAGGGCGAAAGTTGGGGAGAAGGGGCGGGGGAGAGGTGGGAGTCGGAGCTGGGGGAGGGAGGCGCGCGCGGGATTTGGCGGGGAGGGGGGGCTGGGTCACGTGATGGACAGACGCCCCCGCTACAGGTTAACTGTAGGGGGTGACGTCACCATCCCCTGACTGCAGGGGGTGGCACTTCCGCTCCCTCCCCCATCTCTTCTTCTCCAGCTTCCAGTTAACTGCGGCTGCAGCCATTTCGAAGCGTGGGAGTGGGCGGAGGGTGGACAGGGGTTTTCCTCACTGCCCGAGCCCCTGGCTGCTTCCCCCGCAATCCAGAGTCCCGGGCCTGGACCGGAGTAGGAGCCGAGGCCACCCCCTCCCGACGCGTCCCATTGTGTGAGCTGCCGGCGCTGGGCGGAGGCTGGTGCCGGCCCCCCGCGGCTCCCAGCTCCGGAGGGGGCGGGGCGGCCCCGGAGCAGTCAAGGCCAAGTCCCGCTGCGTCTCGAGAGCGCCGTCCGAGCGCCCGAGGTCCCACACTTTCGACTCCGGTTTGGGAATTTGGCAGCCTTGCCCGCGTTCACGGGGCGCCCAGTGGTTGGGGACCCGCTCAGTGGCGCGGGCCTACAGTCCTGCGGGCGTGTGGTAGGAGTCGGTCACCGTTCCAGGGGACGCGATTCCAGCAGTCGTTACAAGCTATTTGGGGAAGCTGGGGTTTTGGTGACTCAGCGCGGTAAGCGCTATTTATAAGTTGATGCGTTACTAGCAGGGCAATACACTTCACTCAGAGCGGTCCGCAGGAGGAGGGCAAAGAGCTCTGTTAGAAACAATTTTAAAAAACTTTTTTTTTAAAAGATTTTATTTATTTATTTGACAGAGATCACAAGTAGATGGAGAGGCAGGCAGAGAGAGAGAGAGAGGGAAGCAGGCTTCTCGCTGAGCAGAGAGCCCGATGCGGGACTCGATCCCAGGACCCTGAGATCATGACCTGAGCGGAAGGCAGCGGCTTAACCCACTGAGCCACCCAGGCGCCCTAAAAAACTTTTTTTTTAAAGAAAAAAAGGTTTGACTGTTAGAGCCTATGCTGTAAGGTCTCACGAGTATACTAGTCAGAACATGTTTTCTCTCAAAAAGTTGGAACATCTTCCAGGGTAGATGGACAAGTTTAGGAACACGTCGTGATGGTAGACTCTTCTGGGGCTGCGTGAACCAGGAGCCCTCCTAGCAGGTTACAAAATATCAGAACTGCATTTTTACAGGATTTCTTAAATAATACCTAACACTGCAGTGGCTAGGCATAAAGTAAAGGAAAATTGGATGCTGCTGAAAATTCCTATACAGTATTCTGTAACAGGAAGTTGTGTGTGGTATTTATCATCAAATCTGCTAACAAATATAAATTACACATTTACCATCCAATTTCTTCCTAGAGAGTACTGTAAAAATGTATATTGCAGCCTAGAGTTTTACAGTGTACAAGTGCCACAGAAATGATTATCAGTCCTTGCTTGTTTTACAGGTTTTATGGGTTTTTTTTTTTTTCCTTTTCTCCCATCCCCCCACAACTGCCCCCACCCAAGTTCGGAAATCCAGAGGGTAAATGCTAAAAAAGAGCAATTGCTAGGCCGCACAGTTTTCTCTAAGTAGCGTGATCTGAGGTGTTTCTTGAAAGAAAGAATATGGTCTTCTGGATGGTCAGTTAGGCTAGCTAGAAAATGAAGGGGATTCCTAAACTGAGAAAGCAAAGCAGAATATATAAAGGCCTGGAACCACAGAGAGAGAAGTACAGCACAAGAAGGGAGTAAAGACGTGTGAGAAAGGAACCTGGACAAAAGGCCAGAGGAGTCTGAACTTTATCCTGAAAGGTACACGTTTTTAACCTTTTTGTAGACAGATACCCTTTTGAGAACCTATAGGAAGCAATGTGGCCTCTCTCCACAAAAATGTGCCTACAGATCTATACTACAGTTTTACATACATTTTCAGGGGGGTTGTGAGTAAAGGACTAATGGGCCTCAGGATTAAACCTATAGGAAAGGGAAAACCAAGAAAGGATTTTTTAATAAAAATGCATGGTCAGGTGTGAAAAGATTACAGGTCTTTTAAAAAGATGACATTGGCTGGGGTCCTAGAGACTCCAAGATGGAATGTAAAACAACCTGTATTCCAAGTAAGAATGGATTGGGACCACTGCTGTGTACCTAATGACAGTGGGGATAGAGAGAAGAGGGAATCAAGAAAAGTAATTAAAATGATTTGGTGGAATGGAAAACTGATTGGTTTTATGAGCAAGGGCAGGAGATCCCCAGGTTTCTGGTCCAGTGCGTGGATTGGGATGAGTGGGCCTTAGATCCAGGAGGAAGAACCAACTCTCTTCTGTTCTGTGGAATTTGAGCTATCAGAGAACTGGCCCAGGAGCATTGGAAGTAAAGTCTGGTTCTCTAGAGTCAATAAAATGTAGGTGGTACCTAAAGTCATGGGAATGTATAAGATGAACCACAAAGTACGAAAAGTGAGAAGAGGTCTGAGAAGAGAACCCTGGGGAGTGCCCACATTTAGGGGAAGGGGAGCCAGAGGAACCTTTCAAGGACACTAATGAAAGTACAGGACACTGATGAGTAACTAAAGCCAGAATTGTGTCCTTAGTGTGTAACTTTGGGTCAGTAAATCCTGCTTCCTTGATCAGGAATGAAAATATGCTGCAGGTTTGGTCCCTTCCTGAGATTGAAAAGTCTGTATTCTTTTAGGGGAGTAGGGGGAGCACCTTTCCAAAGATTTGAATTCAGAAGGGACGAGGGCAGGAGATGATTAAATCTTGCTTTCCCCTCTTTTTTGAAACTAGGGATACCTAGGGGAGAAGAAAAGGGGAAATAGACTCAAGCTTTCTCTTTTCCCTGCTCAGAGGCGAAGCCTCCGAGGAAAAGAAGTTTAGATAGGTCCCCATTATGGTGAGGAAAAGAAGTTTAGATAGGTCCCCTCCGAGGAAAAGAAGTTTAGATAGGTCCCCATTATGGTGAGGAAAAGAAGTTTAGATAGGTCCCCATTATGGTATTTTTTTGGCCCCCGGTTGGCACTTCAAAACCATACTTAATCACCAATAGTTAATATTAGTAGGTGCTAAGGTCCCAGTCTGGCTAAGAAAACAAGGAAAAGTGGAGGGAAAGCATTTTCTTTTGCTTCCTCCATCTCCTTCCTACTTGTTACACCTAACCTGAGCTAGAACTAGTCCCTGCAAACAGGAACTCAAGTACAGAACAAACTACCCAAAAACTATTCATTACTTTACTTGAATATGCAATCTGGGTGGGGCTCTGCAGGGATAGCTTGTTTCTAATCCCCTTGACTGCCTCTGGAGCAGCCCATAGGCTGGAAGCTGGTATCATCCAAAGGCTTGTTCACTTAACGTATCTAGTGATTAGTACTCACTGATGACTGGGACCTTAGCTGGGACTATCAGGTCAGAACACCTTCACAAAAACCTCTCCTTCTTAAGGTTTGGGCTTTCTTACAACAGGCTTGCTGGGTTCCAAGTGTCCAAAGACTGAAAGCCAGGTAAAGCTATATCACCTTCTATGACATCATCTTAGAAATCATGCAGCATCATATCCATCACATTCTGTTTGTTACAGAGAAAAATCACTAATGCCATACATATTCTAGAAAGGGGAATTACACTCCTCTTTTAATGGAAGGAGTGTCAAAGAATTTGCAATGTGTTTAAAATCACCATACCTATTAACTTCAGATAAATAGATTTATAAACAAAATACTGTATATTAAAAATGTTTAAACATAAGAAACCAAACATCCTCTTTTGATATCAGAATGAGATACAAAAACCCAAACATTCCATTGTTACAGCAAAGCTAATTCTAAACCAATCCAAGTAGGCAGTTTGTCTCATCTTTTCCTCCTTCTTCTCTTTCCTGACCATTCTCCCCACTCCAGGTCAGGTCTCCTATACACAGATACCCCCTCTCTCCCAAACCAAGTAGGATCCCCACAGTGGCTATACCTTAAAGATAATCAGGTCCTAAAAGTTTTTTCTGTTCCTTCTCTGAATTATCCCTGACTTTGTACCTAACCAGATCATTGGGAAGGCCATCAATGACATGTCTTCACTTCTCAGAGTTAAAAAGCAAAATGCTATAAGGGGACTATTCCAATAAAAATTTTATAACAAATTTCATGTTACATAATTAAAATGACACTTCTTTAAAAGAGCTATGTAAGTCAGGATCTTGACTTAGGCTTGTTTATTCATAAAACTCAGTGATTCTAAAAGGAATGGTTGAGATTTTAGGTATTTTATAAGAATTTGTATGTTGCCTTGAAGATGATATACCACTTGATTATTAAAATACAAAATTTAAAATGACTCTTCTTCCATGTTTACAATGCACATTGCATTATTTTTCTTTAAAACCAGTACACAGGGATGCCTGGGTGGCTCAGTGGGTTAAAGCCTCTGCCTTCAGCTCAGGTCATGATCCCAGGGTCCTGGGATCGAGCCCCACATCGGGCTCTCTGCTCCATGGGGAGCCTGCTTCCTCCTCTCTCTCTGTCGGCCTCTCTGCCTACTACTTGTGATCTCTGTCTGTCAAATAAATAAATAAATAAATAATCTTAAAAAAATAAAAATAAAAATAAAACCAGTACACATAGTTATTTGGTTGGTAAAAAGGCTCAAGAGTTCTCTTAAGAACTGAAAATACTACCTTTCTTTGAGTAATCACAATAAAACAATCTTTTCTTATAACCTAATATCTTTTTAAATTCTCCTAAAACTGGTATTATTATAATTTACACATCTTTGATGTTCTCTTAGAAAGATTTCATTTATGACTTAGAAATAGTGCTTTCTGGGCTTAGAAATAGAATTTTAATAATTTGTACTTTCCTAAAGGCTAATACCTCTACACATTTTGGTCATTTTGCATAATCATTTATAATTATATTGAGTCAAAATCATACTGTGAATCCATAGTATGGAATATAAGTTTAAAATATGAGTACATCTAAAAGATGAGCAAACACACATTTATGAACCCTTTGAGTATTTCTTAATGATTTTTGAAGAAGCATATGTGTTTTAAAAAATAAAATGAATTAAGTATATCTTTGTTTTTAAAGGTTCTTATACAGCAATGATAAAAAAAACTTGACAGAGCATTCACATTAAACTAATAGACTTTGTTATCAGGCCCTAAACTGTTCTTAATTCTGTGACTTCATAGCTACCATGGAGGCAGCCCAGAGGAGCTTAAGTAAACACTTTTAAATTACATAATGAAGTTCTGAGGGAGGAACAGCCCCAACCAAGATGTGCCATATAGTTTCACAGATGCTATTTTTCTGCATGCCAGAATGCTTATTACCCTATCTATAGAATGACTTCATAGTAATGATAACATGAAAGAAAATTAAAGTAGGCAAGTTTGTTTCTACGCACTGGGAATGAAAGCAGAGTTGAGGCAATTATTTCAAAGTAGTTACCTAGTGAATGTTTTTCTTAACCTTATAAAAACTAATAAGCATTTAGGAAACATTTTGGTAAGTGCTATAATGAAAATGGCACATTAAGCAATAAATTCAATATGATTGCAATAAATTCAATAAATAAATATGATATTGCTAGCTTATTGTAATAATGCTCTATTTACCACAACATTACGAATGATATACAATCTTGGGGCACCTGGGTGGCTCAGTGGGTTAAGCCTCTGCCTTCGGCTCAGGTCATGATCTCCGGGTCCTGGGATCGAGCCCCTCATCGGGCTCTCTGCTCAGCGGGGAGCCTGCTTCCCCCTCTCTCTGCCTGCGTCTCTGCCTACTTGTGATCTCTCTCTCTCTGTCAAATAAATAAATAAAAGAAATCTTAAAAAAAAAAAAAAGAATGATACACAATCTTACCTTTTTTTACTAAGTAAAATAATTTGGATCCTTCCTTATGCTATTTTTCTTCACCTTTGTATGTGTTCAAAATATAATTTATTTTAAAAGAAAGACTGCCAAAGTCAATAAAAAATACATTTCTTAACTAGCTGAGTAAGCATCATAGAGAAGACAAAGAATATTAAGTCCTTGAGGTAGTAAAGTTATTAATATGAGTATACGTGCAAAAATGCAATTTTATCAAATTAAATTACACAAGGAGTCTCCCCATCAGATTGACAAAGATTGAAAATAAGTGTTAATAGCTAGTGTTGCTAAGAATGTGTTCACATTTATAATCACATTTAATATTTAATACTGTATTACCTTTCTGGGGTCTTAAAAATGTCCAAATCTTTGATACAGTAGTTCCACTTCCAGGAACCAATCCTAAAGAAATAAATACGAAGTCAAGATTTTTTTTTTTTAATTTAAAGATTTCATGTATTTATCTGACAAACAGAGATCACAAGCAGGCAGAGGCAGGCAGAGATGAGAGGGGGGAAGCAGGCTCCCTGCTGAGCAGAGAGCCCGATATGAGGCTTGATCCCAGGATCCTGAGACCATGACCTAAGCCGAAGGCAAAGGCTTTAACCCAGAGCCACCCAGGTGCCCAAAGTCAAGATTTATATATATACTCACTACAGTATCTATACAGCGGAAACAACCTGAATATTCAACATAGAGCAGTGGTTAAATGGTACATCAATCAAATGGAATATTATGTGATATCTAAAAGTACTTAATGCCACAGAAAAATATTAATAGTAATTTAATGCACAGTTAAATTTTTTAGGTTATAAAACTATTTCTCCTCATTTATTTGAAAATGCACCTATTTATATGCATAGACAAAGGATGGGGAAAAATATATCAAAGTGTGTTATATGTGGTTATGATAATTTTTGCTTTTTCTTTTTTAAAATGAGCCAAAGTGGGTGCCTGGGTGACTCAGTCATGGGATCGTGCCCCACACTGAACCCTGCATCAGGCTCCCTGCTCTGCAGGGAGCCTGTTTCTCCCTCTCCCTTTGCCTTGCTGCTCCCCCCGCTTGTGCTAGCTATCTGTCAAATAAATAAATAAAACCTTTTTAAAAAATGAGCACAAATTATCTTAACAATCAGAAAAAAAAAACCACTAAAATTCAAAGATCTCTCCTAAATATGTAAGTCAAATGACATATATATACATTTTTACACTAGGATATTTCATAAAGTAACACATCATTTAAGTTATTCTTTGTAAGTACTTTTTTCATTTTATATACTTGTAATAATGCCTACCAGTGAATAATCTCTGCTTTCTAAAATTAAATTAGATTTTTATAACAGTATGTTTAAAATTTTTTATTTTAAATTGTAGTAAAAAACACGTAGCATAAAATTTACCATCTTAGCTATTTTTAAAAGTACAGTTCAGTAGTACTAAGTATATTTACATTGTTGTGTATAATAGTGTTTTTATAAAAATAACAAATGTTCATAAAAGTAATACATGTTCACTTACAAATATTTTAAACAATATAGAAAGTTATAGGAACGTTTTAAAATCTCAGATCCTAGATCTTACCATCAGTTTTAAATGAACATCATGGTAGGCATTTCTACACATTTATACAAATAAGATAATCTTATTTAAGATCAGAATGTGTATAGTACACTTAAGTTAAAAAGTATTAAATTTAAAATTATTTTAATTTGGTAGTGGTAAGATAACTGAAGGAATTGCTGAACTTTTAGGAAAATGTTTCTTCACCACAAGAGATCTTATTTTCTAAAATACCTGAAACTTAAATAGGAGTTTGGAGACTTTTTTTTTTAATCTATGTTTCAAACTTAGAAATGCTAACAGACTCTGCCATGAAAAAATGTATTTTTACATCATCATTTTTACAAAGTCAAGGTTTTAATGTTTATTTCTGATTTATAATTCTAATTTCTTTGAACACTTGGTCTTGATCTGTATCTTAATGCAGTGCTCACAACATGGCTTGATTCTCAATATCCTAGTTATTAATTTTGATTGATCAGTTATCTGCTCTTCACTAATTTTTTGTTTTTTGCTTTTTTCTACATGGATCCATGGATGCTGTGTTTGCCTTTTTCATCAGTTCTCAAATGACACTTACTTAAATGTAATAGTTTGGGGTCATGCTGGCTTTGCCTCAAAACTGTACAGACGTTTTTCCTTTGTTTTCTGGCTTTGAATATTGCTTAGAGGAAGTCTAAGGCCAGCATGATTTCCTCCCTCTTGATAAGTTATTTAGTTTTCTGCCTGGAGGTCTGAGAAGTTTTTCCTTCATTCTTTATGGTTAGTAGCTTAACCAGGATATGCCTCAGTTACTGAATATTATGTGTCCATTATTTTTCTGCAGGTTCAGTTCTTTCGTAATTTTGTGGAAATTCTCTTCTGTTACATCTTTATGTGCTTTTTCTGATTCATTTGTTGTATTATGTACTCAGGAAAATGAATCAGGTTTATTGTGTTATCTTTGTCTCACTTACATGATTTTCTTTGCAAGTACTTTGGTCTACTTTTCTCCTACATTCACTGCAATTTATGAAATTTATTTGTCACCTGGAATTTATTGAGGACCAGCACCAGTGGTAAATAAGATATTCTGCCTTGATGAAGCTTTTAGTTAACGATAGGGGAGGGAGAAATAAATAAACTTGTAACAATGTCAGGTAGTAATATGAAGAACCCCAGGTAAGAAAGTGGAAGGATGGGGGAAGGAATTGTGCATTTTAGATGGAACATGAGAGCAGGCCTCTCTCTGTGTAAAATGACACCTGAGAAGAGATCTGAAAGAAGCCAGGGAAAGACCTGGGCAATCCAGATGCAGAAAAGAGTAAATACAAAGGTCTTGTAGTGGGAAAGTGATGTGTTCAAGACAGAATCATTAGAGCCAAATGAGTAACCAAAAAGTGGTGAGAGATGAGACTAGAGAATGGATAGATCAGATCACAAAAAGGGTTGTGAGGCGATTGAATTTTGTTCTAAGTGTAATGAGAAGGGGGGAGATGATGTATGCTTCAGAGGAGTAATTCAGGTAATTCAGTAATTCAACTAAATACTTAGTTGCCCCTAAGTATTTCAATAGCAATAACCGGGTATAAAGAATGGTCAGATAGGTGCTGTAGAACTGAAAATGCAAAAAGGGAGCACTAAAATAAGATAGTAACTTCAAGAAGCAGCCACTACACCTAAAACTCGATAAACACAAGGAAGGCCTGGAGTTTTTAGAACCCAGAAGCTAGAAGGGGAGACTCAGCAGAGCTGGAACCCTGGCCTCAGAAGACAGGTTGCTGCCCATTTGCTGCTGATACCTCTGACAGGGTATGTTGGGTATGCTGGAGCTGGTTCTAGGAGAGGGAAATATTTGAAATTTGGAGCTGACTGCCACTGTGAGGGTGAAGGTCCATAACTGGGACAACCCTGACATGTGCAGAAAGATAACAAGGAGAGAGTTCTTTCCCCCTCTCTTCTTGACTTTCAGTCTTTCTCTGCTATACCTTATTAACAGAATGTGGCAAGGATTCAGCTGCCAGAATAGAAATGTAGTTTGCAGAGTCCCATCCTATCAGGACAAAAGGTTATGAGTGTGGAAGGGTTTATAATTAAGAGATAACAGCTTAGTAACTGGCACAGAAAGGAATTAAGGATGACTTCTAGATTTTTGTCTCGAGCAAAGGGATGAAGATAATGTCATTTATTGACCCAAGGGAAGACCTGGAGAGAAGTAAATTGATGGTGAGAAGAAAATTAAGAGATTGGTTTTGAATGTGTTAACTTTGAAGTCCTTGCTGGACATCTGAGTGCAGTTAGTTCCTAGGTTGGCAAATGGGCATAAGTTCAGAGTTCGACAGAGATATGAAGGATAGAATACAAATTTTAGAACATCTGCAACATTAAAAAAGGAAACAAACAAAAAAAAAAAACTTGATGAGATGACCCAAGGGAAAATAAATGTTGATAGAGAAGGAAAAAAGGAGTGAGGAATATGCCTGCGGTCCCAAACATTTGAGAAGAGGAAAATGATGTGACAAGAAGTTAATTGGTGATTTCAATAAGCCCAGTTTTGGTGGGACTGTGGAAACAGTAATCCTAATTGAAATGGACTGAAGGGATGATGTAAAGCGAAGAAGTGGAAACTGCAAGCACAGTCTCTAAAAAGTTTTATATAAAGGGGAGTAGAAAAATGGGCTCACTCAGTAAGTAGAGGGGGAAAGGTGGTGATGGTATATTTAGAATGGGAAACATTATAGTATGTTTACTAATTAGAATAATCCAGTAAAGAGAGAGAAAAATGAGGATGCAGGAAATGGAGGAAATAATCATAGGAACACAATCCTTGAGTTTACAAGATAACACGGAATGGGGACACAGCTAGGGGGTATGCCTTATTTAAGAGAAGAAATAGTTGATCATTCATAAAGGAAAACAGTATTAAGTACAGAAGAAGAGAGGTTGGTAAACAAGGTGTAAGAAAGATGAGTTTTTCTTGTGACTGCTTCTCTTTAACAGTAGCACAAGAGTTTGGGGGAAAGAGGGGGGAAATAGAGATTTAGTAGAAGAGATGAGGTGTAATCACTTAGAATAGAAGAATGAATTGACTAGGGGAATGTGCTGGGATTGTCAGTCTTCCCTTTTGCTGAGAATTTGATTTCCAGGCATATTTCATTTCTTGGTATTCAAATGTATTGGTTTTGAAATAATAGTATTATTTTGGTCTTCACTGGCTTAGGTTATAGACATTTTTTGTTTTTAAAGGAATTTTTATTGTTGTTTGCTTTTCCTATATTGTAAGTTTTTTGTTTTGTTTTGTTTTTTAAAGATTCTATTTATTTATTTGACAGAGACAGAGAGATCACAGTGTCAGAGAGAGAGGAGGAAGCAGGCTCCCCGCCGAGCAGAGAGCCTGATGTGGGGCTCGATCCCAGGACCCTGGGATTATGTCCTGAGCCGAAGGCAGAGGCTTTAACCCACTGAGCCACCCAGGCGCCCCTATTGTAAGATATTTGAAGAGGAAGACTTTGTGGTCTGCCTTTACTCCCCATCTTTATCTAGAAGTCTAGAATGTTTTTAAATAGATTGCACTTCATATTTTTTCAGTTCACCCTATATATAGGAATAGAACAATAAGATGTCACAGTAGTATTATATAGTATTATAAGAGCCACCATTTACCGAATGCCTGTGTGCAGTGCATGCTAGGAACTTTACATACATGACCTCTAACACCACAAGCCTACAAGGTAAGTACTATTGCTAGTTATTTCCACAAGAAACCTTTTTGCTAGTGACATCAGATCACAGAATCTTACCTGAAGCTCACAGCTGACCAAAATAAACAAGGTAAGAACAAATTTTTCTCTCTTTTATGTTTTTAATAAATTAGCACATAAGAGACCCTTCTTTTTGAAGTACAACATAATAGTTTGCAAAAGTGCACCACACAAACTAAGAGGAATTTTAGGGACAGATTTTTGACATTGTAATATATCATTAAACCCTTAGTGGAAGAGGTGCTACCTGACAGATTCAAGGAACTTGATAAATTAATTGAGGTGCCCTTACTCTAACCATCTTCATCATTCATGAACATATTGAGAAGCTACTATGTTAAAATCATTACTAAACTATATTAAACCATTATAATTTTATAATTTATAGGAGATATATCAGTATTTGTTTTGGATACTCCATAACCAGTAGTTCTTTTATTTACAGGCAACTGACTATTAAGGTTGACATATTTCCATGTAGTTTTTTAAGCTTAAGAGATTTAAACTACTTGAGTACACTGCCTTTTTTCATAACAATATACCAGAAATGTTTCCTCAAGTTATTTAAAAGTCCTCAAAAACATTTTCAATGGCTGCATAACATTATGTTTTTGAGTAGTATTTCCAGCTCATTTAAGCTGTTTTCCTTAGTTTCTTATAAGTAATGCTGCTATGAACTTTTTTATGCTTAAGTCTGTTTTAGCATTTCACGTTATTTCCTAAGTTAGGACAAATTCCTAGAAATGAGCTTAAAAGGCCAATATTTTCTAAGATTCTTCACCTGGTAAAAATTTTGCTATAAAAAAATCTTTTAATTTTCTACACCTTTTATACTGAAAATAAGTCTCAGGAGAAAAATTTACCTTTTAAAACTGAGACTAATATTTAAGTTTGGGTTCAGTGTTTCGGTTTTCATTTTAATATCTTACCTTTAAGGAAAAACCCACTCTTCAAAATATTTACTTGTCTTTTGTCAGGTTCAAAACTTACGCTTACTTTGAGGATGTAAGTTTAAATATATACTTATTTCAGCCTAAGGTGTCATCATCTCTCTTTTCCTATTTTCAGAAATGCTCACCTAACAGTGTTGTCTCCCGACTCATCATCAGTTTAATCTCACATGTACACCGCTAATTCATGGTACAGATGTACACATTCATCTGTGGATGGAAATCTAAATAAAATTGCAGGCCAAGGTTATTTCCAAACTGCAGATTTGGCACAAGAGTTTTAAGAATGCCTAAACTATCCCCCTCTCTCTCTGCCTGCCTCTCTGCCTACTTGTGATTTCTCTCTGTCAAATAAATAAATAAAATCTTAAAAAAAAAAAAAAGAATGCCTAAACTAACACTATAAAACAGTTCTGTTTTAACAGTTAACTTTAAACAGTTAACAGTTTACACAGTTCTAGGCTGAAATACAGAGCATATGAACAAAGCAGTTTCATCTAATTCTAAAATTAATTTAGACTGGTGATGGAACTGCAAAGCTTGAGAAACTATCCAGAAGAAATCTAGTCTAAGTTAATACAGGATTACTGCTTCTTAGTAGCTATGATTCATTCACTCACCAAATACTTAGTGATTTGTGTGTCAAACACTTGCTGGGCACTGCAGTCAACAGAAAAAAGATATAGGCCCGTCCTTCTGGAAGATATATTCTAGTGGAAGAGGCAGACAAAAGCAGATGAAAAAATGAATAGTCCTAAACTGTAATCTAGGCACTTACACTACAAGTATTACATGAGACAAAGAAATGATTTGGGTTCTACACCAAGAGTTTTTCAAGTTGTATTAAGCGTAGGCCTTCAGCTCAGGTCACGATCCTAGGGTCCTGGGATCAAGCCCTGCACCTGGCTCTCTGCTCAGCAGGAAGCCTGCTTCTCCCTCTACCACTCCCCCTGCTTGTGTTCCCTCTCTTGCTGTGTCTCTCTCTCTGTCAGATAAATTAATAAAAATCTTAAAAAAAAAAAAAAAGATTTAGAATCCTAAATTTCTAATTTCCTAATTAGAATCCTAATTTCCTATATTAGGAAATACAGATATCTCTCTACATAGATACCTCTACAATCTTTTATGAATGATCATTATCATCCCCTTCTGCTCTGTACTCCCCCTCCAAAAGAAAGGATAGACGGGCACCTGGGTGGCTCAGTGGATTAAGCCTCTGCCTTCAGCTCAGGTCATGATCTCAGGGTCCTGGGATGGAGCCCCACATCGGGCTCTCTGCTCAGCAGGGAGCCTGCTTCCTCCTCTCTCTGCCTGCCTCTCTGCCTACTTGTGATCTCTGTCTGTCAAATAAATAAAATCTTTAAAAAAAATAAAAAAGAAAGGATAGACTAGGATATCTAGACTTTGGCCTTCCCTTCATTACTCTCTCTACTGTGTCTGACCCAATCTCTGATGTAGCATGTTATAGTAGAAAGTAAAACATTCCAAATATGGGGAGTTAAGAAAACCTCAGTTACAGCAACTGGCAGTGCTAAAGGGATTGAAACCTTAGGTGAGACATTTCATTCTCCAGAGTATCAGTTTTCTTCGCAAGATGATGGATTTTGTCTAAATGAACTCTAAAAATCACTTTAGGTTTTGAAATTCACTGTCTGCATCTTTCTGTTAAACATCTCTTTCATTATACTCCTATTTATATGGAGGATGAAAAGGAATAAGATTGAATCCTGTTTAATAGGGATAAAGGATTTATAGTTTTTAATGACCATTTTTTCATGTTATTGAATATTTTTACAACATGCTTTTCACATCCATATATTGGAATGCACAGCATTCCAATATATGGATATACCAAAATGTACTTATCCATGCCCTTATTTTAAAGATTTTTTTTCCCCCAATTTCTGCAGTATTGTAAAGGATATCTTAGAATCTATACTTATCTACTCAAAATACTACTATAGGCTTTCTCTTTTGTTTTATTCCTTTTGTTTGGAAAAGAAAATCACTGTGATTCTTTCTTAGCTACTCCAGCCTCTACATGGCTTTTTATTAATATAAGAACTCCACTTTGGACAATGTTACAAGAGCCTGTCCTTTCTCCTTTCTAAAACAGCATCATCCCAGAGTAAGGTCCATATTTCCGCAGCTTCCTGCAGTAAAAGAATGTGAGATAAAGCCAAGTCCATGCCTGCATCAAGTCTGGATAATGTATAGTTTAGCTTTAACCAAAGTTGAAATCCATGAGATTAAAACCCCAACTGCAGACAAATTAGCAAAGATTCACTTCTGTTAGCTATACCAAAAATGTGATTTAGTGTGCTAATTATGACAAAGGTAACTACGACGTCAGTGATTTTGCCATAATCCTGAACTTGCTATATTAGCTATTGGTACATTGAAACATTGGAGCATAAATATATACGATTAGGAGAAATAAAATTTAAGGTTTTAACTACTAAATTCAGTGAATAACTATATACTCTACTATTTAATTTTTTACTTTTTTTCAATATATGATATGATAAATTATTTTAATAGATACCATATTCTGCATTAGCATTGGTACTTTTCCACCCATGAGCACAGAAATCAAAGAGGTGACACCCACTTTAAAATTACCCTAAAAAATATGAGTTAGATACCTTTTCTAATTTCCTAATTAGAATCCTAATTTCCTATATTAGGAAATTATTTAGGAAAAGAATGGAACCTCTCTTGTGCCTCTTTCATTATGAATTGGTGCAAGTTAAATACCTTTTTAAAAAACTTCCAGGAGGGGCACCTGGGTGGTTCAGTGGGTTAAGCCTCTGCCTTCAGCTCAGGTCATGATCTCAGGGTCCTGGGATTGAGCCCTGCATCAGGCTCTCTGCTCAGTGGGGAGCCTGCTTCCCCCCCACCCCTGCCTTCCTCTCTGCCTACTTGTGATTTCTCTTTCTGTGTCAAGTAAATAAGTAAAATCTTAAAAAATTTTAAAAACTTCCAAGATACTATTAAAGACCTCTATAGAATCAATTTGGAATCCAAAGGAACACTCACATTAACAATTATTTCTACCAATAGCTCCATAGCTATTGACATATCAATTATGTCAACTGATATTATATCAATGACATTATAGCAGAATTTTAGTGATGGGATCTTTGAGGTCACATAATCCAACTCTCATCTTATAGATGAGGAAAGCAAAATTTTGTGTGATTTTATTTATTTATTTATTTATTTTGAGTAATTTTTATCACTCAGAGCAGTAAGCTTGGAGTGGGTGAAGGCAGATGAGGGATCCTAACACTCTCTTTCTGCCTAACGCATACCAGACGGTATTAGGTTATAAGTATAGTAGGTAGCTAACAGATGAACAAATCTAAAAAGAAATTCTGATTTGTATCCTAAATACACATTTTCCCCTTAAGATTCTTGTTGGATGATGCATTCCACCTCAGTTTATTAGCACAGATACAAAATTATACAAACTGATGCTTGTGTGCAATAAAAACCAGGAGGGTAGCTGGAGTTAGTTTGGCAGAACTACATTGTTGCATAACTCCTGGGATAAAGATTTATGTATATCCATATGTATACATACCTGTAGCTTCTTAATCCTGCTTCAGGAAATGCCATTTATATACATTACAATGTAAATAATGCCCAATTGTGTTGTGCATCATAGGGACACTGCAAATACAAGTTTTGTATATTAAATTAATTAGGGTAAGCTAATTGCCATACAGATCAATCCCAGAATGTATAATAGCTCAAATTATATTTGCTATAACAAGTTTCTAGCTAAAATAAACAAGAAGTTCAGTACTTAGTTTCCAAGGTGTTCTATTACCTAGGCTTTCAGTACCAGACTTCCAAGGTCTCCTGTGGGGTCTTGTCTATTCCAGTCCATTAGAAGAGGAGTTTTTTAGGAGAATCAAAAGCAGTGCATATAACTGCCATTCTTTTTTTTTTTTTTTTTAAAGATTTTATTTATTTATTTGACAGAGAGAGAGATCACAAGCAGGCAGGGAGGCAGGCAGAGAGAGGAGGAAGCAGGCTCTCCGTAGAGCAGAGAGCCCGATGCGGGGTTTGATCCCAGGATGCTGGGATCATGACCTGAGCTGAAGGCAGAGGCTTTAACCCACTGAACCACCCAGGCGCCCCGCCCCTATAACTGCCATTCTTATTCCACTGGCTCTAACTTGGTCACATGCTCACACCTGCCTGCAAGGGAGGTTGGGAATAAGTTTATCTATGTGGCCAAAAAGAAAGGAGAACATGGATTTGGATGTCTGACTAAGAGTTATTGCTCACTTGGCTGCTCTCTCTTTCTCTACACACACACACCCCCACACAAAATCTGGAGTGGACACCAAAAAATAAACTCACATTATTATGCTTCAGATAGAACAAATAAAGAGGCTTTTATTTAAGAATTGCATTCACCTCCACCTTTTCCCTCCTTCAGGTAGGGACTGTTAATTAATGCATAACAATAACCAACTGGTAATTGACATCTGAAAAGGAGGGAAAACAAATTTTTTCAAGTATTACCCTTACATACATTATATATGTGTATGCGTGTGTGTGTGTGTGTTTCAGGGACACAAGACTACCAAGTTCCCCTTTCTAACTACACTATTAGTAAATGATGTTTGAAAAATATTCAACAAAGATAGCAATTCCACCAATGAAGGCAGTAGTAAGTTTAGTGCCCCCCCCTTGGATAAGTTATCATTGTAATCCTCACACTGTTCTCAGTCACTCAATTTTTAATAGAAGCACTGCATGGCTGCACTTCTGAAATCATAAACAGGAAGTGTGATATATAAATGTCAGTAAAACTAAAACTCAATTCTGTGGCTTGATATTTTCATGTTAATGTCGATTTTGTATGTACTTAGAATGATTACATGAAGGCAAATAGTAATATTACTTGATAAGTTTTCTTTGGCAACCTAACACTCTGGGGCTTGGGGGAAATATAGAGAGTAACCCATGTGTTGTAGACTTTCACAGAGAAAGAAATGGGAGTGACTCAGAAACTATTAGTTTGGCATCCTCAGAAACTGCTTTGTTATATAGGTTGCCCAACTTTATTGCCAGAAGACAGTGTAGACGGAGAAAGAAGCAGAGAGTGCATGACTCTTAATCTACTCAAAAATTCATTATAGAAAATAGTCTTAGACTTTGTGTATTCTTATTCTGACACCTCAGTAGTTCCTTCAATGTGTTCTACTACATTAATTCCTTCATGAGACAACTAAGGAGTAGATTAAGTACTGCAAAACTCAGGATATCTCTGTTTCCTCTCTAAAGAAATTAGGGGGTCTTTTTAGGATTGGTGATATTCTCTACATAATACTATTTCAATTTCTTTGCCGCACGGACATCTCTGTGGAAATGACAAGAAGAGAGGCAGTGCTCGCTTCAGCAGCACATGTACTAAAGCTGGAACAATACAGAGAACATTAGCATGACCCCTGTGCAAGGATGACAGGCAAATTCATGAAGCGTTCCATAACAAAAAAAATTAAAAAGCAGTAGAGATTCAAACTGACCAGTCCAGAATTTTATATTACATTAAATATTTCTAGAGAAATGTACCAGAATATGGATACTTCTATAACTTTGAAATGTTTTTTCTTTAGGAAATGGTTCCTTAATTTCTCCTTAAATTGAGCACTGAAGGAATTTTACTGAAAGTCACATAATACAGGAGTGAAATACCAAAAACTAGAACCTATCCAGTATCTAAACTCCCTTTCAAAGCAGATCACAGTGATCCAAGAATGTCTTAAAAGGAGGTAGCCTGCCCATCTATTCAGTATCTAGCTTTCCACAGCACCTGAGGCACTGTTGAGCAGCATATATAACATACAAAATTTGAGTTATTTTTTAAATTATTTTAAGATTTATTTATTTTAGAGAAAGAGGCTGCATTTGAGTGCAAGCAGTAGGGTGGGGGAGGCAAAGGGAGAGGGAGAGAATCTCAAGCAGACACCCTGCTGAGCACAGAGCATGATATTGAGTTCAATCTCAGGACCCAGAAATCATGACCTGAGCCAAAATCAAGAGTTGAATGCTCAACTGACTGAACCACCCGTGTGCCCCAAGAATTTGAGGTATTTTTTGAAAATACAGCATATGTAAAAAGGAGTTGGGAGTGTTTAAAAAGTAACATAATAAGAGTATCTTAATCAAATACAAACTATAAGTAATTACTAAGGGGAAGTGGAAAATGAAGTGATTTAAAACTAGATTGATAATGGATAGAAGTTTACTGGAATAGGCATATTTTCTGACGATTTTTTAAAGTAGTGATGGATTTGCCACAGAGAAAAGAACCATTCATTCGCCAAAGATTTATTGAGTGTTTACTATGTGCCATGTGCTAGACGCTGTTCAAGGCACTAGAGATAAGTCAATACACAAAAACTATTGCAGAGCAGGAATAGATATTTCATTGCCCAGGAGGCTTTGATAATTTGATAGGAACAGAAAACACAAATATGACAGTAGAGAGAAATGAAAGAGAAAGGAAAAGAACTGGTAACGGGCTTGTAGTAGAAGACCTTCTAAATGGGAGTAAGATGTTTGGTCTGAATTGAACTCCTTTGGTCACTGCAGTCAGAATAGACTGCCTTTTTTCCCACCGACTGTCAGTCAGCTCACCTAGCCTTTTAGATAACTTTGTAATAACGAGGATAACACAAAATATATGCTGCACATATAAAGATTCCCAACTGAAGTATGTGGAAGGCAAAAAGGGAAAGAATGGGTGGCAAAAGTTGAATTTTATGTCTCCTTTTATCTTTCCAATGGCTATTATATATTATTAGTCCCTTTCTAGCAAGTCTTGTGATTCAATCCCTGAAGTTCTGCTCTTCTTCTTTCCTTCAAGGTAGAATCACTGAAAGGAAAGGAGATTCTATTTCAATTCCCTTTTTCTAGTAAATCAGGAGTTCCTTCTTCACCTAGCAATACTTCTCTATAGAGTGTGTGAAGAGAAGTATTTTGTGTTTTGTGTAGGATGGTGGGAAAAGGATAAGACAAGATGAGGGCTAGGGAGAATACTAAGAGGCTGTAATGCAATGCAATATAACAGCCTAGAATACAAACTTGACAATTAAGAGCGTGGGTTAAGTGGGCAGTTTTAAAAATGAAAAGAGACATATCTGAAGCACACAATAAAGAACAACTATAACAAGTTTAACCCCTGTTTACCTATGGGAGGATAAGAAAATAAGGAAATGAATGTAAGATTTTAAGTTTGAAGGTCTGAAAATTTGTGTTGTCAAAAAGAATAGCCAAGAAATTTGAAAGAAATAGCTTGAAGGAAAAAAATGAACTTAATGTCAGATCTAAATGAGATGTCACCAGAATATAGAGGACTTAGACTTTCTTGATAAGCTACTGGACCTATTGATGTACATGTGTAAGTTGGCACCATATAGAAACTGATTGAAACTCTATGGATTAATGAGAAGATACAATGAAGAAGATCAAATGGCTATGTATGAACTTTGTAAGGGAATGAATGGCAGGGGTGGGGAGGCAGAGGGAGAGGGAGAGAGAGAATTTAAAGCAGACTCCCAGCTGAGTGGGGAGCCTGATGCCGGGCTCCATCTCAGGACTCCAAGATCATGACCTAAGACAAAATCAAGAGTCAACACTTAACCAATTGATCCACCCAAGCACCCCTGGAAGTTTTGATTTTTAACTGAATGTCCTCCTAGCCAATTCATATGAATTATGTGCCTTAAGATACAACAAGCAAAACAAATATCTGCAACTTTTCTTTGACTGTATACTTTCCTATGAAGGCTATGGCTTAAAAAATATAGAATTTTTTCTATAATTTAATTTATAAAATTAATATTATTATAAATTATACAATTTTATTATAATTATTATATTTTATTATATATTAATATATATTATATAATTATATTACATTATAATTATTATCATAAATTATATGATTATATTATAAATTATAAAAATAATAAAATTTACATCAGCATAAGTCATTCAAGCTAGTTAGCTGTTAAATATGGAGTTTGTTTTATATAAAACTGTCAGAGTGAACATGAATTTCCACTCCCAAAGCAAATCTCAGTTATGGAACCACATAAATAGAAATTTACCTTTAAAGAAGATTCAATTATGAAATGCACTAGGCTACATATTTCTTTGACCAGGAAAGGATCAAGCTTGATACTCCCTGAACTAACAGTTTTTAGAATCTATTTGATATTTTCTGTACACAGATCACACGAAAATAATTTCAGCATTTCATGATTATCTAAACTGGCTTTAGATTTCTCTATTTATGTAGAAGTACCTTCATAGTAGCTAGCAGTGGAACATTTAGTAGAGTACTTTCTATATTTTACACTATGTTAAGTGCTCCAATATTTACTATCTCATTTAATTAATATTCACAACTCGATTAAATATTACTGACCCATTTCACAGATAGGCAAAACTGAACCCCAAGTTATGTCTGCAACGTAACATAGCTGGTAAGTGGGCAGAGCTAGGATTTGAGTTCAGATGTGTCTTGATTCCAATGTCACTTTTCTTAATACCCTTTGCCCCCAAAATTCACCTAAAACATTTTTATTATAAAAGTTTTATGTCTGTTGAATTCATTCAGTATAATGGAATACTTTTTTTTCCTTTTTTTTTTTTTTTTTTTTTGGCAATTTGGAAATATTCCTGTGTTCTTGTTTACTCTCATGACTTTAACCAAGAAAATCTTCTTGGGTGCCACTTTGACCACATACCAAACCATATCTCCCAGATTAGTAACCATAATCTAACATACACACACACACACACACACACACACACACACACTCATAGGAAAGGAAGATTCCATGGAAAAGTTAAAAAAAAAAATCCTCCTGTTCAATTTTAGGGATATAGGAACACATCTATTTAATTCTACTTATAGAAGTACATAGATAAATTACTGGCTTTAATATTAGCCTGAAAAAATCCTCCAAAGTCACAGATTCAGTTTCTTAGTTTCAACAGACACAGCTATACTATGAATACTGAAAAGAGAATTGTCAAGACAAAGCAACAAATAATTTTTGAGTTCTTACTTGCTTATCAATGTAAAACATATTCTAATCTATAGTCAACAAACGTGCCAGACAGCTCTATTAAGTGGTAAAAGGCATATGGAAGAAGTGGACCACATAGTCTGAGATCTTAGTTATCTGTAGTATTATACCATCAGTCCTGCTATTGAACCACTGAATGGAAGCAATCTAGTATAGAAGAGTGTATATTTTGAAGTAGAACAAATCTGAGTTTAAATCTTGACATTACTTATAAATTCTGTGATCCAGAAAAAGTTACTGCCTTTGTGGGTCATAATTCTTTCATTTTGTAACCTGGAACTAAAACTCTGTAGCCAAATGGATGGCATAAAGATCTATCAAAAGAAGAGACTTCCCAGGTTCAAATCTCAACTCTGTTGTGCAGAAATTGTGACTTAATACCTCCTTTTTCCTCATCTGTAAAATGAGGGTAATAAAAGTCCCCATACCTCAAAGAGTTGCAAGGATTTAACACCTTAAAATATTTAAAGTACATGTAACAGAGCTTGGCACATAGGAAAGGATATATTTACATAAACTGTAATTCTTAAAGTACCTACCTAGTTCTTGCCCCTTGGTATATTTCTAATAAATGTTAATTCCTTTTTATATTTCAACTGAAATTATTTTCCTTTCTTTTCTAAGATTTTATTTTTCAGTAATCTCTATACCCAATGTGGGGCTCAAACTTACAACCCCAAAATCAAGAGTCATATGCTCTACTGATTGAGCCAGCCAGGCACCCCTCCTTTATTTTCTAGATACATTTTTCAGTGTATTAAGCTAAAATAACTGATATTCAACAAACTGCATATATATAAGGTGTATAATTGATAACTTTAAACATGTATAGAATTGACTGAGTATACAATTGATAAATGTTAACATGTATATACCTGTCAAACCATCACCAGAATAAGAAGTGAATATATCTATCAACCCTAAGAATTTCCCCTGCCATTTTATAATCCTCCCCCGGCACTTCTCTCTCCAGACAACCAATGGTTTGTCAGCCCTTTGTCCCAATAGATCTGTTTGCATTTTCTAGAATTTTATATTTTCTTTCTTCACTCACAATATTGTTTTGAAATTAATCATGCTGGTGCACAGAATAATAGTTCATTACCTTTTTATTGCTGAGTAGTATTCCATTATATGAATATATCACAATTTATCCATTTATCTGTTGGTGACGTTTGAGTTGTTTCAAATTGGAGACTGTTAAATATAAAGCTACTATGAATATTCCTGTACAGATCTCTGTAGAAACATGCTGTCTTTTCTTGTGGAATTACCTACAATGAAATGGATCATATATTGGTGTAAGTTTAACTTTTCAAGAAACTGCAAAACTGTTTCCAAACTGATTGTATTATTATTTTAGATTCCTATTAGGAGTGTATATAAAGTTCTAATTTCTCCAAATCCTTAACAACACTTTTCATTTTAGATGTTCTAATAGATGTGTATACTTTTTTTTTTTTTTTTTTGGTATATGGATATCCACTTGTTCCATCATGGTTTTACAGTATGTTTCCCTAAAGACTAATGAGGTTAATAAAGTTGGACAGCTTTTCATATGCTTATTGGCTTATATGGGTTATCTTCCTATTGAAATTACTATTCAAGTCTTTTGCCTATTTTTTGAGACTTTTGTTTTCTCATTGTTGAGTTTTGAGAGTTTGTTACATTCTTTTATTTTTTAATCTTTATTTATTTTTTACATGATCTCTATACCCAATGTGAGGCTTGAACTCATGACCCCCAAGATCAAGTGTCACATGCTCTAGCAACTCAGACAACCAGGCACCGTGAGAGTATGTTACATTCTTGATAGAAATCCTTTATTACATGTTTCTGTCAGGCTGGAGCTTGTCTTCTTTAGCAGTGTATTTTAAAAAACAGAAGTTTGTAAAATTTTGATTAAGTCCAATTTCTCAATTTGTTCATTTATGGATTGTACTTTTGATGTCACATCTAAGAAATCTTTGTCTTAATTCAGAGTCACAAAAATTTTCTTACATTTTCTCTAGAAGTTTAATAGTAATGTCAGGTTTTACATTTAGGTCTGTGATCAATTTTGAGTACATTTTTGTACATTGATTTATGAATCAAATTCCTATTTTTATAGGTGGATATCTAGTTCTTCCAAGTACAATGTATTTAAAAAAAACAAAATTATTCTTTCTTCACTGAATTATCTTTGCACTTTGTCAAAAATCTGTTATCATTATATATGTGGGTCTATGTCCAGACTCTATATTCTGTTCCATCAATCTATTTGTCTGTTCTTTTTTATATATACATTTTTTAAGATTTTGTTTATTTATTTGAGAGAGAGTGAGAGAAAGAGCACAAGAGCAGGGTGAGGGGCAGGAGAAGCAGACTCCCCACTGAGCAAGAAGCCCGACGTGTGGCTCAATCCCAGACTCCGGGATCATGATCATGACCTGAGCAGAAGGCAGACGCTTAACAGACTGAGCCACCCAAGTGCCCCTATTTGTCTATTCTTAATTAATACCACTCTGTTTTGATTACCGTAGATATTTAATAAGTCTTGAAATCAGATAATATCAGCCCTCCAACTTTGTTCTTCTTGTCAAAGTTAATTATTCTGGCTATTACAGGTCTTCACATTTCTATATGAATTTTAGAATCAGCTTATCTTTCTTTTTCTTTTTCTTTTTTTTTTTAACTTACTGGGATTTTGGTTTGTGTTGAACCTATAAATCAATTTAAGGAGAGCTGGCATGTTAATAATATGAATGCATTGAGCCAGGTAAATCTCTCAGTTATTTAAGTTGTCTTTACTTCCTCTCAACACTATGCTGTTTTTAGTGTACAGATCTTTCATGCCTTTTATCAGATTTATTCCTAAATATTTCATATTTTTATGCTATTGTAAGTGCTGCATTTTTGGTTGTTTGTTGCTAGAACATAGAAATATAGATGATTATTGTATATTGATCTTGTATCCTGCAGTTTTGCTAAATTCACCTGTTAGTTCTAGTAGCTTTTTGTAGATTCCCCCAAGTGGAACAGATGGATAATTATGTCAGTTTTATTTCTTCCTTTCCAATCTGAATGTATTTTTTTTTCTTTTCTTGCCTGACTACACTGGCAGAACCTCCAATGTTGAATAAAAGCAGTAAGAGCATGGGCACCTGGGTGACTCAGTTTTTCTGTCCAAGTCTTGATTTCAACTCAGGTTATGATCTCAGAGTTACGGGATCCAGCCTAGTGTTGAGCTCTGTGCTCAGCATGAAGTCTGCTTGGGATCCTCCCTCTCCCTGTGCCCCTCATCCCACTCACACTCTAGATGAATGGATGGATGGATGGATGGATGGATGGATGGATGGATGGATGAAAGAAATCTTAAAAAACAAAGTGGTAAGAGCAGACATCATTGTGTTGTTCCTGATCTTTGGGGGCAAGCATGAAGTCTTTTACCAGTAGGTATGAGATTATCTGTAGGTTTTCTGTAGATGTACTTTATCTGGTTGAAGTACCCTTCTATTCCTAGTTTGCTGAGTTTTTAAATAGAGAATGAATATCGGGTTTTGTCAGATGCTTTTTCTGCATCTATTGAGATGATCAGTTTTTCTTTTTTAGATTAATTTGGTGAGTTACAATGATTAATTTTTGAATGTTAAACCAGTCCTGTATTCTTGGGATAAATAGCACCCAATAAATAATATTATCTTTTATGTATAGTTGGATTTGATCTGATAAAATTTCATCTAGAATTTTTTACATCTGTGTTCATAAGGGAAAGTGGCCTGAGTTTTCTTTTCTTGGGTATCAGGGCAGTGCTGGCATCAAAGAACAAACTTGAAAGTATTCCTCTCTTCGCTTTTCTGGAAGAGTTTGTGCAATTGGTATTTTTTTCTCTAAATGTTGGAAGGATTCACCAGTTAAATCCTGTGGACCAGAACTTTTCTTTATGGGGATGTTTTAAACTAAAAATTCAATTTTTTTGCTGGGGCACCTGGATGGCTCCGTTGATTAAGCGTCTGCCTTCGGCTCAAGTCATATCTCAGGGTCCTAGGATCAAGCCCTGCATCAGGGTCCTTGCTCAGCAGGGAGCCTGCTTCTCCCTCTCCTACTCCCCCTGCTTGCTCTCACTCTCTTTCTCTCTCTGTCTTACAAATGGATAAATAAAATCTTAAAAATAAAAAATAAATAGAAATTCAGTTTTTTGGAAATGGATATGTGACCATTCAGTTTATCTATTTCTTCTTGAGTTAGCTTTGGTAATTTCTGTCTTCCAAGGAACTTGGTCATTTCATCTGAGTTGTTAAAATTTTTGCCTAAAGTTGTTCATAATATTCCCTTATTATCCTTGAAGTATCTGTAGAATTTGTAATGATGTCACCTCTCTCATTCCTGATATTGGTATTCCTGATAAGTATCTTCTCTCTCTCTCTCTCTATTTTTTTCCTAACCAGTCTGGCTAAAGGTTTATCAATTTTGCTCATCCCAAACAACCAGGTTTTGATAACATATTCTCAATTGATCTTTGCTTTCTATTTCATTGATTTCCACTTTGACCTTTATTTCATTTCTTTTGGTTGTGTTTAATTTGCTTTTCTGTTCTAATTTCTTAATGTGGAAGTTGAGGTCATTGCTTTGAGACTTTTTGTATTTTTTAACATAGGCATTTTGTTTATGTGAATTCTGATATATTGTATTTTTATTTTCCCTCAGATCAAAATACTTTGTAATTTCACTTTGGATTTCTTCTTTAATCAGTGGGTTATGTAGAAGCATGTGATTTTGTTTCCAGATATTCAGGGATTTTCCAGTTAGGTTTCTGTTATTGATTTCTAATTTAATTCCACTGTGGTCAGAAGACATACTTCTCATGACTTAAATCCTCCAAAATGTATTGAGACATATTTTATAGTCTAAAACAGAGACTGGCAAACTTCTTTAAAGGGTTAGACAGTAAATATTTTAAGCTTTGTGGGTCACATACAGTTTCTCCTGTCACATATTTTTTCCCTTTTTTTAAGAAACCTCTCAAAATGCAAAAACCATCTTTAGTTTATAGGCCGTACAAAACCAGGCTAGATTTGGCCCCATAATCAATAGTTTGCTAACCCTGGCCAAGAATATGGTCCCTCTGGGTAAAAGTTTCATGTACTCTTTAAAGAGAAAGTGTATTCTACTATTAGTGGAATGTTATGAAAGTTGGGTAATATTGGTGGATAGTGTTGAGTTTACTATATCCTTGCTATGTTTCAACTTGTCCTAGCAACTACTGAAGGGGGAGTATCAAAATCTCTGACTATAATTATAGATGTGTCTGTTTCTCCTTACAGTTCTATCAGATCTTGCTCTACATATTTTGGACCTTTTTATTCGGGGCATAAACATTTAGGATTGTTATATCCTCCTGATTAACTGATTCCTTTATTTATAAAATGACCTTCTTTTACCCTGGTAATATTCTTTGCTCTGAAATCTTACTTTGTTTCTGTTATGTTAATATAGCCCCACTAGTTTCTTTTGACTAATGTCAGCATCAGCATGGTACATCTTTTTCCATCCTTTCATTCTTAACATTCTTAAAGTGTGTTGAGTCTTGCTTTCTAGCCAATCTGACAATCTCTACCCTTTGATTAGGGTTTTTTAGGTCATTCACATTTAATGTGATTATTGATATAATTAGATTTAAGTGTCTTATCTTGCTATTTTCTGTTTGTTCATTTGTTCTGTGTTCCCTCTTTTTGTTGTTCCTTTTTTTCTTTTTCTGCCTTCTTTTGGATTACTTTATTATTCCATTCTTTTCTTCTCTGTTGGCTTATTACCTATAACAGTTGTTTTATTATTCTACTGGTTGCTTTAGGGTTTATAGTCTACATAGTTATCACGGTCTGCTTTCAAGTGAATTTATGCCACTTAAGATATAATAAAAGAACCTTATCTTATTTCTATGTTTCTCCTCCTGGTCTTCATGCTATTGTTGGCATGTATTTACTAATGCATGTTGTAAACCCCATAATACATTGCTATTATTTTTGTTTAAACAGTTGATTAGCTTAAAAGAGAATTAAATGTAAAAAGAGCTTAAACATTTACCCTGCAGTTACCTTTTCCAGTGTTCATCATTCCTTTATGTAGATCTGTATTTCCATCTGATATCATTTCCCTTCCGTCTGGATTACTTTCTTTAACATTTTTTGTAGTGCAGTCTATTGGAAATGATATTAAGTTTTCATTTCAGGGTTTTTGAAACACTCTCAGATTCAAAGTAAGTAATCATCAATTAATCTACTCCCTACCATACACTACTATAAATAGCCTGGGCTAAAGTGTAAAAGAGAAAACTGAAAAGGAGCAGATTGTACAACCATCAAATAGCCTAGAACTTTGCTCTAAAAGTCCAGTTTGAGACAAAGGAAACTTATAGTATGCCAGGATGCTAAAAGCTACTGAATAAAACACGAGGCATCTTCTTAGATATTAATTTTACTCAGGGATTTTGAAAAAATTTATAAGTATTGTATTTATACTAAACATAGGACTATTATATATAATGCAACATTTATATTAAATTTCAGACAAAACAAGAAACTTAAGAAAATCCCAGTTTGGGGGACACCTGGGTGGCTCAGTTGGTTGGGCAGCTGCCTTCGGCTCAGGTCATGATCCCAGCATCCTGGGATCGAGTCCCACATCTGGCTCCTTGCTCAGCAGGGAGCCTGCTTCTCCCTCTGCCTCTGCCTGTGCTCATTCTCTCTGACAAACAAATAAATAAAATCTTAAAAAAAAAAAAAAAGAAAGAAAAGAAAAAGAAAACCCTAGTTTGGGATCAAGCTTCTAGGGCACTTTTTTCACTTTTCTGTAGTATGAACCACACTTTTGTGGAAAAAGTTCGAGAAGCCATGAACTTGATGATTATTCATGATTTACTAAAACCTCCCCTAAAATTGGATGCTGTCAACAAATGTCGGTTATTCACAGAATTTTTTTATTTAATTATAATATGCATTTATGAATTGACCACTATATCCTATTATTCAGGTTATGAATCATTTCTTATTGTGCTCATGAAAACTACACTTAATTCCAAGTTTTTTAAATACCCATCATTATTCTTGTAAAGGGCTTTTACTTACCAATTCTCACTTTGTGGCTATCAGCATGCCTACATCATTAAGTACCTACAATACTGTCCAATTTTCTGATTCCCATGCAGGACAGAATAGGAATACACATTAATAAGCCTGTTAGAAATTAGCCAAAAACAAGAAAAATAGGCTGGCTATAAGATCCTACTGGAAAATCCACTTGTAAGTCTGCATCCTAAGGAAAAAAAGCAAAAATGTAGTTATTAGATTGTCCCATTTACAAATAAAAAAACATATATATAATGTACCCCCAATAAGAAACTGCTTAAATTATGGTATATACTTATTCTATTTGGAATACCTACTCAGCCATTAAAGGATATTATAGCTGAATATTTATTACTAGGATGAACAACAAACAGGTATGAAAATGTAATAAAGGGGGTTAATAGTGGTTATTTCTGGGTTTGGATTATTAATTTTTTTCTACATCTTGTTCATCTTGTTGTTTATTCTTTAGTAGCAACTGCATATAACAACAAACACCCAAAGTTTCCAAAAATACTAATTCAATATGAATACTTATTCAAAATGAAGAGGTCATCATTTGTCTATCCATTAATCAACAATTATTTGCAGTATTAAATAAGGCAAGTCCTTGTCCTCGTGACACTTGATTTGTGAGGGCAAAAAGGGCATATTCAGCGATCTTGGAATTTATTATTCCTCTTTTTCATTCTCATTACTTAATTGCCCAGTCATTCCCTCCCTTATTTATAGAGGACTTTGGCACCCGACTTCCAGTATCTGCATTTCCTGCCATCATGTGCCACTTCAGTGTCCACATGGACAACCCATCCAACAACCTTGAACTCTGACTCCACCAGCTTACAATCACTTCATTCAGTGATCCATACCTAGACCCATATTCTCAAACTTTGATCACTAGGAAATTGTTCCACAGCCTTAGACTTCAATACTATTGATCTCAGACCACAATCACTTATTGTTCCAATTTTTTCACTCCCTTATTCCCTTAACACCTGCTTTCTTATTTTAGCCTCTATTCCTAAACTATTCCCTTTTCTTTTTTTCAAACCACGATCTTCAGCATGGCTTCATATCTTTTCCTGTCTAGCTTAGTTTCCCAGGTACATTAGTCTCTCTTGATAATAACTTTGCCCCCTGGCTAATTCCCTCTCCCATTCCTTAGAGCATATATTTTTATGCCACTTTACTACAATTCAAACGTGCTACTTCACCTATGCCCTTTTCTTTAACATCTTCTTTATTAGAAAAAAAAAAAGTCAAAACTGTAAGCTGTGAACCTCCTAACCTTCTTGTTCCACATTTATAAGTTATACATGTAACTATCTTTACTTACTTTCTTCTCATCTCAGGGAGGAGTATCCTATCTCTTTTTCCAGGTCAATTTCTTTACTGCTCCCTTGATCCCACATTCCCTCATGTCCTACAGATCTTTCTTTACCTTTATCCCTCTTCTCTTTAATCTCTTTTCTTCCTCTTCTGCTGTCTCTGCCTACATTTTATAAATAGTAAACTCTCTTCACTGGAGAATCTCCTCCTCAATTCTACAAACTATTCTCTATAGCATCTGTTATTCCTGTTTTGAAGAAGAAACAAAAAGCCTTGAAATAATATAAATCTATTGTAACTTTTCTCAATTTAAAGTACTTTTCGGGATGCCTGGGTGGCTCAGTTGGTTAAGCATCTGCCTTTGGCTCACAGGATCCCAGGGTCCTGGGATCGAGTCAGTCATCGGGCTCCCTGCTAGGAAGCCCGCTTCTCCCTTCTTGCCTGCTGCTTCTCCTGCTTGTAAACTCTCTTGCAGGCAAACAAACAAACAAACAAACGAATAAATAAATAAATAAGATCTTTTTAAAAATAAATATAATACTTTTCAACCCAACACAGAATTCTACCATCATCAACACAATGAAAATATTCTAGCAAACATTACAATGACAAAATTGCCAAATCCTATTATCTTTTTCAATTTACTTGACCTATCTGTATCTTCTGATCCTCCTGACTCCTTTTTTCCTGAGTCCTCCCATTGGCTTCTAGAACACTGAGCTCTGTTGGTGCTCCCTTCCACCCTTCTGTGATTTACTCTTAATTTTTTTTTTCCTGCCTTCTGTTACTTTGCCCATTTACTAATGCTGGTTTTCATTTCCTCTCACTATATTCAGTTTCTATGAGCAACAGCATCCAATTCCCCCAAAATTTCAACTACTACCTTTTTAGTGATATCTGCTTCAAGCTCCAACCTTTCTCCCAAGCCTCAGATGCACATGCTGAGCTCCCTACTGAACTTCTCTATATGGATATCCCAGTGACAATTTTCCATATTCAATATGTCTTCATTGAGTTTCTCATCTCCTTCCCCTTTCCCAGTTTTCTATTCCACATCCTTATACACACATACTCAGAAGCCAAAATCCCTGTTCTCCATTTGCCTCTGTCCTGGTTAATTTTACCCCTATTGTACTCTACAACCAAGACAGGAACTAGAAAGTCATTCTAGATTCTTCCTCATCTCTATCCCATCCATTGTTACCCTAGTCCAAAATCTTATTATTTGCCCCCATGACTATAAAACCATGTGAAACTACTTCCATTTACTTAAGTAATAATTATTACTATATATAATAATATGTGATAATAATAGAGCATATTTTACATTTCCCCTAGTATTTAAATTAAGAAATTACAACCATGTTACCATATTAGCAAACCATAAAGGCTTACACAGAAGCATAAATAGCCTCCACTATTCCCAGAGATCAGAAACCTTGTTTAGGGGCGCCTGGGTGGTTCAGTGGGTTAAGCCGCTGCCTTCGGCTCAGGTCATGATCCCAGGTCCTGGGTTCGAGCCCCACATCGGGCTTTCTGCTCAGCAGGGAGCCTGCTTCCTCCTCTCTCTCTGCCTGCCTCTCTGCCTACTTGTGATTTCTCTCTGTCAAATAAATAAATAAAATCTTTAAAAAAAAAAAAAAGAAACCCTGTTTATACCCCCATGCCAAAGTTTTTATCACACAGCAGTTACTGCTTTACTATCTGTTCACTTTTGAATAAGGTAAACGTGGCACACTTAAAGGTAACCATAATAATTATTAAGCTGCATATTAAAAGTTAAATAAATAGTAGGATTCATATTAAGTTTATATAACAAGACATAACTTTATACCTTGTTAGTTCACCAGAATTTCTTTAAAACATATACCACACACATACCTATAAACATATATCACATTAGGAATTAGATAAACTAACAAACTGAGTTTTCCCTATAAATTGAGCTTCCTTTCATATCCTATTCTACTGTTTAAAACAGCACTCAACCTATCCATGCTTCCAAAATTATGAAAGTGAACGCACCCCCATAGCCACCCTTGTAGTAAAGTTAGTGTGGCACAGGTAGAACAGAGGGGTCCCACTGCCTCCCCAAATCTTTTCCACTTTGCTTTCTGATGCCTGGAAGATGGAACCATCTATTCCACACGATACAAACTGCAATTTTCCCGAAGAAGGAAAACCAAGTATAATATATAATAATGTTAAATGAATAAAATTCAATAATACCAAGAAACGAAAGACAGAGTCTTCCTTTGTCAGTTGGAAAAAGAGAGTAAAGTGGGATATTGTTAAGGGGCCTTCAGAAACAATGCCTCCCAAATCATTCATGATTTTTTTCAATATTGTTTAATGCCCAGGTATTTTATAACTGGGGGGATGTTCAAAAGTGAGTCCACAGGTCTAGTGTCAAGGGCAAATAGAAGTATTTTTACATCAAGTGATTTATAAGAAGCTTTGAACTCTATCATAATTAACAACTGTATTAACTAACATTTTTTATATCTAAAGGGTTAAATTTTAGGAACTTTCAATTTTACATTCCTTTATATTTTATTCCTTTATAAATTTATACACATTCCTTTATAAAGGAAATATGTGTATAATGTGTGTATAAATAAAGGTCAATGGGAGGATTATTAGGTTTGGTCACATGCTAAAATAATTTCTTGTCATGGGGCATCTGGGTGGCTCAGTGGGTTAAAGCCTCTGCCTTCAGCTCAGGTCATGATCCCAGAGTCCTGAAATCGAGCCCCACATTGGGCTCTCTGCTCAGCGGAGAGCCTGCTTCCCCTCTTTTCTCTCTGCCTGCCTGTCTGCCTACTTGTGATCTCTGTCTGTCAAATAAATAAATAAAATCTTAAAAAAAAAAATTTCTTGTCAGGAAAAGTTTTGTATCCACCATAATATATTAGTAGTTTTGCAGTTTATTAAAAATATTGCAGTTAAGTCACATGAGCTTTTGGTTGTTTCGCTAATGGCATAAATATCTAATTGTTTTTTGTTTTTGTTTTTGTTTTTAAAAAGCAGAGAGTCTGATGTGGGGCTCGATCCCAGGACCCTGGGATCATGACCCGAGCTGAAGGCAGAGGCTTTAACCCATTGAGCCACCCAGGCGCCCCAAATATCTAATTGTTAAAGAAAACCCTATGCTTATAAAATACATTCTTCCAAAAGGGGAAAAAATTAGTATGTATGATACTTCAAACCACTTATTTTTCTTTAAGAGTTTCCTTAAAATTATGTATATGTATTGTATATACTGTCCTGGGCTCAGTGGATCAAAAGTTAATAGAATAGGGTCATCAAGTAAATTACATGTTAACAGCAAAAATTAAAGGACTTAAATTAAAAACATAGGGCCTAATCCTATGATGAAGAAAAGTGAGGAAAAAATGTTCCCACAAGAGCTGTAAACTGTTCACCTATTTAAAATAAATTACTTCTTCAGAGCTGCCTTAAAAAGTTAATTTGTTTTAAACACATAAGCATTTCTATGCCAGAAAAGAATGTGTTACATTTCATTCTCATTTCCCTACAGATTTGTGCTACAAGGAAGAAATAATTTTTTACACATGAAGAATTGAAATATAGCATGAAGTTCAACTGTCATAGAGAACTCATCACACATTGAGAACTCATCACACATAGTCGTATCTCCTAGAGACCAGAGGGTCTCAATTTTACTTCTGTTTACTAAAAATAAATAAGAAATGAATGATAATAGATTCCTGGTTCATTGTCCTCAACTTTCAGGACAAGGCTTGCCCCAAGTCAACAAAGTCTCTGAGAAGGTCATGAGTTAAAACTTTTAAAAGTTTTTACTCAATGTGAATATTATATTAAAACCCTTCAATTTTCTTTTGATAAAGGATCAATAGAGATCCATTTCTATTATTTACCAGTCCTTTTTATTATCTTAGATTAAACTGTTCCCCAAATACAAACATTTTAATGGCTAGGACAAAAAGTTAACTAACACTGGGTATATTTCAGACCATATATGGTATATGATTTACTGTTCTGGGTGTGTCACTTTTTGAGAGGGGCCCTATTAAAATGGCGCATAACCAGAAGAAAGCCAAGATGGTGAAGGGTTTAACATCACAGAGCCACTAAGGATGTTTGGGGGGCAGGGATTCAGTTGCCTTCATGGTTGAAGATAATAGTGATCTTATTTATTTATTTATTAAAATATTTTATTTATTTATTTGACAGAGAGAAACACAGCGAGAGAGGGAATACAAGCAAGGGGAATGGGCAAGGGAGAAGCAGGCCTCCCGCTGAGCAGGGAGCCCAATGCAGGATCAATCCCAGGACTCTGGGATCAAGACCTGAGCAGAAGGCAGAGGCTTAATGACTGAGCCACCCAGGTGCCCCCATATTTATGTTTTTAAGCTTCTTTATTTTTTTAGTAATCTCTACACCTAACATGTAGAACTCACAACCCTGAGATCAAGAGTCTTGTACTCTTCCAACTGAGCCAGCCAGGTGCCCTAATAGTGGTCATATTTAAAAGGTTATCACACATAGATGGGAATGAATTTATTCTCAGTAGCTGCATGGGGTACTTTGAAAATGGGTAGCAGTTACAAAGGACATGTTTTAACTACTAAGATTCTATGACTCCAAACCTATTATTTTTAAAAACAACATTCCAAAACATTGTATTCAATATTTCATCTAAAGACAGCATGTTCACACAAATTCTTTAGAAAGTAGATAACTGCAATCAGTTGGTTTATCCTTTTCCAGGTATCCTTATTGGTAAAGAGAGTGAGAGGAACTCATACTTCTTCAATAAATATTAACCATTATTAACTGTAATTGAATTTTAGATCAGCCTTATAATCTGTGCTCAAGACTATAGAAGTAAAACTGTTCTTCATATGGGGAGAAAATCCCTTATACTTCTCTAACCTTAAATCAGAGTTGAAAATGCTATGTATGAATCTGTTCTGACTGCTTCCATAATACTCACTCATAATACTATTTTTTAATTGCAATAAATTGATATTTGCCTAATTTTCTTAAACATTACAAGAACTTAAAGTATATAGATCATTCCTACCTAAGCTGTAATAGGATATGTCTGATTTGTTAAATCATTCTACATTTAATTTGCATCTTCTTGGGGCTAAAACTCTGACTTCCTGGTAAAAAACGCCAACTCAAGCAAGTTAGAGTTACCATGCCAGGCACTGAAGTTAATTATCAGAGCCCCCCAAAAGAGGTGATCTTACAGACATATAACCCAGATTCAAATTACACATAATTTAATTCTTCCATGTACCACTATGATTATAGCTAATTTTCATCACTAGTTAGTTCATTCTGCATATCTCTGGATACCTTAAGATCATCCAGTTGGATTTTCCATATCTCTCAAGTTCTACAACTAAAGTCATGCTAACAACTAGGATCTAATTTTTTATGAATGAGAGAAACAAATACTTTAAAAATAGATTTATAAGAATTATGTGATCCATCAGTCCATCAACATCCTCCAGTCTCTTTTTTTTTTTTTAACATCCTCCAGTCTCTTAACAAGGTCCTCAATTACTGATTTTAAAAAGTAAATCGGTAAAAATGAGATAGATGGTGAAAACTTAAAATTACTTTCACTTTCAGGTTTTGCTTTTTCAAATATTCATTAATTTTTTTAATGTATTTGTTTTCCTTCTTTTGTTAACTGTGTATTTGTTAATTGTTCTATTTTTCTTATAGACTTATCTCTTTGTACATTGAGTATATTAACCCATTATCTGCTTTATAAGTTAAAAAATATTTTTCAGTTTGTCATGTATCTTTTGTATTAATAGTGAATTTTTTCCTGTGTATTTATTTTTTGTGTAGCTATCAGACAATATTCTCTGAGATTCTGTGTTGAACGTCTTTATCACTCCACATACCTTGGTGACCTCATCCAAGCCCATAGTTTAAATGACCATCTATAATTGGTCAACTAGTAAATCTATAGACAACATGCAAACCAGACCTTTCTCCTAAATTCCAGACTTGTAAATCAAAATCCAATCCTACGATCTAGTTATCTGTAAGTAAGAATGGGAGGATGTACTTAACCCACCAGGCATCTCAAAACCAATATATCAAACCTGTTCTAGTTTCTGTATCTCAGGAAATGGCATCCATCGCCACTCAGTTGCCCACACCAGAAACCTAGGAGTCCTGTGACATATCTCCTCCTCTCTTCTCCATAAACAAAGCCTCCTAAACCTTCTCTGTAGTCTTACCTTCCAACTTTTTCCATCTTTACTTACTCCGCTCTAGCCACATGGGCAATGAATTTACCAGTCCTTCCTGCTCAGGATGTTAACATACACTCTTTGCTTAGAATGTTCTTCCTTTCTTTTTGGCCTAGCTAATTCCTAAGTCTCAGCTTAACCATTCCACCTTAGGAAGGCCTTAGTTAAACCTCCAGTGTTAGGTCTCCCTAGTGTATGCTTTCAATGCATCTGTGTTCTTCTGGTACAGTACTTACCACAGTTGTAAACTGTAAAATTATTAACTTAAACATTGCTTCTCTCATGAGACTATATCACAACAGGAGGAGCCATGACTAATATGCTCAGTACCTTGAACAATACCTGACACTTTGTGCTAGTTACCTGGAAATACCTACATATTAATACCGAGTAAATTCAATCCCTTTGTACTTGATTTCACTCCCATTTCTACTTCTTTAGTTCAAGCACTCTTTATTGCTAGTTTGGATAACTACAATAGCCTCTGAAGGACTCAACCATTACTCTCACATTTTTTCATCTATTCTTCAGTATCCTTGGATTTTTGGGGGGTTTTTTGTTGTTGCTGTTTTCGTTGTCAAGATTTTACTTATTTATTTGTCACAGAGAGAGAGAGAGAGAGAGAGAGCGAGCACAACCAAGATGAGTTATAGGCAGAGGGAGAAGCAGGCTCCCTGCTGAGCAAGGAGCCGAATTCAGGACTTGATCCCAGGACCCTGGGAACATGAGTGGAGCCGAAGGCATATGTTTAACCAACTGAGCCACCTCAGCATTCCTCCAGCATCCAGTATCTTACTCACTGGTTTGAGATTTTTCAAGTGCATTTTATAAAGGTGACATCCAAGACCCTTCACGGTTACCTCTATCCACTTGATTAGGCTAAACCTCCTCAACTCCTCCAAAGTGATGTAGCAACAGATCATATAAACTACCTGAATTTTCTTGAACATGCAGGTTCTTCCTGACTTCTGTCTTCTTACAATGCAATGATTATATTTAAAATGCTTTCCATGGCCTATGTCTACTCTCTTTCACACTCAAATAACCTTAGTCCCTTTAGGTTCCATCAAGATACCTCTCAAGATACAGCTCTACTGGGGTGCCTGGGTGGCTCAGTGGGTTAAGCTTCTGCCTTCGGCTCAGTTCATGATCTCAGGGTCCTGGGATCAAGCCCTACATCAGGCTCTCTGCTTGGCGGAGAGCCTAATTCTCCCTCTCTGCCTGCCTGCCTCTCTGCCTACTTGTGATCCCTCTCTCTGTGTCAAATAAATAAATAAAATCTTAAAAAACAAAAAAAGAGATATAGCTCTACTCCTAAAAAGCTTTTCTGAGCCACTTATTCCTAATCTGGTTTAAATGCTCTTTGTCTATTATTTCTCTAATTGTCATTTTTAGAGAATTTATCTATCTTTCATTAGACTTTAAGTTTCTTCCCACCAGGGACTACATATTTTTCATCTCTATATATCCAACCCTGGTTTGGGCTTTGGTAATTGTTAGATTAAATGTGTTTGCCAAAACATATCAAACCCATCAAAACATACCTGCCTGTGGGAACTGGTATTCCCACCTCTGGGAAATCTTCTAATAAATAAGCAAATAAATAAGAAAGTCAGTTAGAAAAGGTACATGTATAAAAATGTTCACTTCAGAATTATTTTAAATAGCAAAATATTGGAAACAACCTAAATGTCCAGCAATAGAAGAATGGTAGAATCTGCTGAATGACATGTAGCATGTTTAGCAATTTAGAATGAAGATTATAAAATGATATAGTAACTCACAGATGCTAACAACATGTTAAGTGGAAAAAGATAAAACTGATTTCACACTATGACCCTTTAAAATTTATATGTATAGATATTGACTAAAAGAGAACATGAAAATTGTATGAGTGGTTTGTGTGGATTGTGATTTTGTTGCCTTTATTAAGAACTTTGTAAATGTTGCTATGGCATCTTCTCAGTTATAATTATAATGAAGATAATGTAAAATGAAGCCCATATCATTAATATATGTATATAAGTGTATGCACATTTGTTTGTATGTACATTTTTGTTTGTATATATAAATATTCTTTATGTGTGTACATATTTCTTAGTGCAGTCATATGAAAGATCCAAGAAGCAGAAACACTTCATTAGCATGAGCATACCTATCCTTGGTCTCTAGTACCATTCTGTACTAAAAGGAAACAGGACTCCTTAGAGAAAAGGCTAATTCCAGGGCTGGCGCAGAGTAAGGACAAGATGAACATGGAACATCTTATTATACCAGAAAATAAGGAAGTGCTCAAAAAAAAAAAAAAAAAAGGAAATGATGTAGGCATATCACAAAGACATAGTACCCAAACTAAAATGCTCCCACTAGCTTAATCTGGGACAATTTAAATATCAAAATAATTAAATACAGACTTAAATATTTAGAGGTGAAAGGTCATGACATAACAACTTACCTTCAAATGACTGATTTTAAAAAAGTGTACAGGGGCACCAGGGTGGCTGAGTCATTGGGCATCTGCCTTTGGCTCAGGCCATGATTCCAGGGATTGAGCCCCACATCAGGCTCCCTGCTCTGCAGGAACCTGCTTCTCCCTCTCCTACTCCACCTGCTTGTATTACCTCTCTCGCTGTCTCTCTCTGTCAAACAAATAAAATCTTTAAAGTAAAGAAATAAATAAGTGTACAAAATTATAGCTAGAACTCAAGAAAACAAAAACAAATACACAATGGAAAAACAGGAATTCATAAGTTAATGCAGATAATAAACAGAGAAGAAAGGGTTCTTTGTTC
The DNA here is from genome assembly GCF_902655055.1 of Lutra lutra. Lineage (NCBI taxonomy): Eukaryota > Metazoa > Chordata > Mammalia > Carnivora > Mustelidae > Lutra > Lutra lutra. The sequence goes on from NC_062280.1 coordinate 140,024,442, forward strand.
ACAGTGGAATGCTGTGGACTACTTGGTAGATGTGGAGAGAGTATTAGATTTGTTGAATCACTTTGCAATCATTATGGCAAAATTATATCAGCAATAATCAATGCTAAATTTCAACGGGGATTTTGATGATGAGCAGGATATATCTTCAAATCTTTCCCCACAATTTGTTTTTTTTAATACCAGGAAGAAAAAAAAAAAAAAAAACAGTAACTATACAATGGAAAATTTGGGCCACATATGGACCAGGTGATCAAAGTAGTATCACCAAGGAGGGACAGATGGATCATGTGCTTCCGGAAGTGATACACTACACAGGACACAATATCACCTGTGCAATACTCCAGTTGAGAGTATATATAACCCCACTTTAATCATGAGGAAACATCAGACAAAAACAAAATAAGGAACGTTTTATTAAAAAGAGTGGTGGAGGCGTGCCCAGGTGGCTTCTACAGTTAATCCAGCTCAGGTCATGGTCTCAGGCTTATAAGATCATCAGCCTTGGGCTCCATGCTCAGTGGGAGTCTGCTTCTTTTCCTCTCCCTCTGCCCTTCCCAGGCACTCCCCCGGCTCTCCTGAATAAATAAATCTTAAAAAAAAAAAAAGTAAGAAAAAGTCCAATGGAGTAAAAAGCTATATTCTTTAAAAAGGTCAAGGTCATAAAAGATAAAGGCTGGAAATGTGCCAAAATAAAGGAAGCTAAAGAGTCATGACATCTAAATGTATTCCCTGACCCCAGACTGACTCCTGTACTGGAGGGGGAGTGCTAGTAAGGTTCAAGCTACAAAACTGGAATATAGTGGTAGACTGAAGTATTATTTCAATGTAAATTTAACCCTAACCCTAGCCCTAATTGGTAGGAAATACTCTTAAGTATTCAAGGGTGACAGGCCAAAATGTATGTAACTTAACCTCAAATGGTTCAGAAAAAAATGTACGGAAGTATACATGTATGTGGTAAGAGAGGGACCTTACACAAGAGCAAGCAAATGATAAGGAAGTTCTTTGAACTATCTTAATTTTTGCATTTTTTTATAAACTTTAAGTTATTTTCTTTTTTATTTATTTGAGAGAGAGAGAGAACATGTGCAAGTGTGGAGGGAGGGGCAAAGGGAGAGAATCTCAAGTAGACTCCCCATTGGATCCCAGGATCCATGAGATCATGACCCTAGCCAAAATCATGAATGGGACTCTTAACCAACCAAGCCAATTTAAAATTATTTCTAAGTCAAAAGGTTTTTTAAGAATTAAGTCCACCTTGGAGAAACAAGACCGATAAGAAAATAAAAGTTACTTTAAAACCCATCAAAGCAAACTGTCTTTTTTTTTTTTTTAAGATTTTATTTATTTATTTGACAGAGAGAGCACAAGCAGGCAGAGAGGCAGGCAGTGGGGTGGGGGGGGCGGCTAGCAGGGAGCCTGACCGATGTGGGGCTCGATCCCAGGACCCTGGGATCGTGACCCAAGTCAAAGGCAGAGGTTTAACCAGCTGAGCTACCCAGGCGCCCAAACAAACTGTCTTTAAAACATTCTCCCATGTATACTAAGTTTTCAAGTTACCGTTCAAAATGTTTTCTTCAAGAGTCTTCATTCTTTTGTAAAAGATGAACAGACCTATAGCTTTCACAGTTTTATCTAAATAAGTTAATATGTTGAAGCCAACATTTCATCAGTTGTAGCTTACTCATTAGAAATGGCAGGAAGGCAAGAAAGCTTTGAAATTACAAAACCTCTGTTCTCCACACTACCCATATTTACCATTCATTAGCTGGTGATTGCATTCCAGTCTCCAGGTAAAACCTCAGATTTTAAATTATAACTTCAGTTCTGTTGTTATGACAAGTAGAGTATGCAGAGACACAAATGGGGTAAGGAGTGGGGGTAGGGCTGATAAACTCTTCACCATGTTGAAGATGAAAGAAAGCTGAAAACTTCTGCCCTAATTGAGTACCTAAATAACTGACTTATTCATTAAGTACGTAAATATGTGGAGTATTAAAGTTTGGAGGAGGTATTCTTACTAGTTTTTACCTGTGAATTTGATAATTTGAAGTGAAAAGCACTTTTTTCCCCTTTAAAATTCAGCTCAATTATTTGCACCCCCTTGTGGTCAAATATAAACTGGGTTTTCAAAACATTTTTCCAACTGGGTTTTTGGTTCAGACATGGCAACCATGTTACTTGATTTTGTTTTCTCCCATTTTGGTGAATTGAGAAGATTTATGAAGGGTTTTTGGTTTGTTGAATAGTATTTTAAACCAAACACGGCTTAAATCTTCTAAAAGTAACCACCATATAAACTTTAGTCTGCAAAATGGAGATGAATACACCAGCCTCAAGTGTTCTTATGAGGTTGAATTCAAGGGGAAATGCATATACATGCTTAGCTGACACATAGTAGAAACTCAGTAAATGTTACTTACCAACAACATCATCACTTTAGAATTCTCCTGACAGAATATATCTAAAAGGGGGCTAGATCAAAAATTTACCAGTTCATTTAATTCAAGTACAATCGTGCAAATAAGTTCCTCAAATATACTACTTATTCCAGACTACCTCTAGCCAATTCTCACCACAGATACGTTTTTAAGGAACAAAGAATATGTATTTATGTCTGGATGATAGAAATTTGGACAGTTTTTACTTTATATTTTACTTCATATTTTAGACTGGCCTGATTTTCCCCTCCCCCCTTAATTTTAATAATTAGAAAAAGCAAAACTATTCCATTTCCGTATGATACTCTTATGAAATGATAAGACAAATTAACATTCTTACTCATCTGGCAGAAACCATTACTCATATTTGGCAAAAATAATTTGTCAGGCTGATTTGTCATTTTAAGGGACTTTTGTTCTTTGTTTTTGTTTTTTTAAAGAAAGATTTTATTTATTTATTTAACAGAGAGAGGCCCAGCAAGAAAGGGAACACAGGTAGGGGGAGTGGGAGAGGGAGAAGCAGGCTTCCTGCTGAGCAGGGAGTCTGATGTGGGGCTTCATCCCAGGACCAAGCCAAAGGCAGACGCTTAAGGACTGAACCACCCAGGCGCCCCTTTAAGGGACTTTTGAACACAACAGCTTAACTCCTAATGGCGCTAACTTAAAACTTTTTAAAACACAAGAAGCTATTTTAAAAGATCAGTGTTAATGGCGCACAATAACATTTACCAATACACCAAACACTGTTCAAATGCCTTTACTATATATTAGCTCATTAACTTCCTTACAACAACCTCATGAGATGGTTACTCCTTTTTAAAAGATCAAAGTGAGAAAAAGTAACTCACAGAGGGTCACAAAGCTAGTTAGTAAGAGAGCTGAGTTCCCAATCCAGGCAGTTTGGTTCCAGAGTCCACACACCTAACAAATGCACAAAAGTACTATAGAGATATAAGACAAACACTACTCTGCAATGTTACTTCTTGATGATCTCAAATTACTAAAGTCCTTTTCTTTTCTAATTCTACTTCAGTAATGCAAATTATGCTAGCCTTCTCCCATTTCCTTACTTAGTACATCAGACACTTTGAATATCCATAGTCTTCTTTAACCCTCATAATATGTTTTTATATACTCCTACAGTTAAGGTTCATCACAAGTTTTGCAACAAAAACTGGGAAAAAATGTAGCAAGACCCCAGATTTCAAATTGTTGGGTTCTTTAGAAAATGTATTTTAACTTGGGATCAGGAAAAAAGTAACCAAAAATAAACTTAAAATGTCATGATTTAGAATCAATGGCAGTGGTATTGTTTTCATTTTCATCTTAACTAGCCTGGTGGCGGGTAGGATAACGCTCCCAAGCATATGAATGATTCAAAGAGGTTTTTAAGGAAGGTATTAAAATACTGCCTATTTTATTATCATTTATTGTCCTGTCTTAGCGTCCAGTTTTTGAAGGTGAGCACAGATTTGTCTAGGTCTTGTGCTTCTACTTACTAGTTACAAGATTTAGGGCCAAATTTCTTAATCTGAGTCTCGGGTGTCCTCATGTGTAAAATGACGATAATACCTTCTTAATGGGGTTGTTGTGAGCAGCAAACAGGATCAGTCCGTAAAGCACTTATTTACTACCGTGCCTAGCCAGAGTGCATTCAGTACGTGATCTATCTACTATTATTTTATTAATGTGTCTCACAGTGGAACCCCGTCTTTGATAGTTTCAGTTCCTTTTACCACCCTTAAAATACACACAAACACACTCACACACACAGAGTGATGGCCAAAGACTGCCCATTTACCCAAAACAGAGCAAAACGTTTAAGAACAAGTGAGGCTGTAAGAGAAACTGGACTGGATGAAAGCACCGACTCAACAGGCAGCCTAGAACCGGGAAGTAGAGCTCCAACACACTTAAATAATCCTGAACGCCGGACGCGCGCGCACGCATGCATACACCGCACACATCTCTCTCTCTCTCTCTCTCAAACCCACCCACCCACACACACACACACACACGCAGTTGTTGAGCAGGGGAAACCACGCCTGTGTGAGCTCGGGTTGCATGGCACAGTGGGATACAAAGTGGCCCAAGTTCCAGAATCTGACAGATGGGGACTCATCCACGTGCTTGCTGCCTGTGTCTCCTAAGGCAAATTACTTAGAAGTCTCTGAGCCTTGCTTTCCTGGTCTGCAAACGGATAATAATAACTGTACCTACCCCATAAAGTTGTCCTGAGGCTTAGGTGCAATAACTCCCGTAAAGCGTTGACATACAGCAAGTGTCTACACACACACCGGGCTGTTTTAAGTACACGTGTATCCATACACAATTCCGTTGTTTAGGAGTTTAGACACTGGCAATAAAACGTGTTTCTTTTCGTCTAAGCTGCACCCTTATTTGTTTTCCTAGAACAGTAGAATAAATACCTACCGACTGACATGTCATCTATGCACCTCCAGCCCACAACCGCACGGTTCCTCCACGTCCGCGGCTGAGCAAAGGAGTTGCACGCACGCGCAAGAAAGGAGGCCGGAGGAGTGAGACTGAGGAAAAGAAGTGAGAGCGGCCAACAGCGACGATTCTGCGCATGTTCAAGGCGCGGATATTGGGGTAGGAGTTTGCGCATGAGCAGAAGTGTAGGGAAAGCCGGAGCGGGGTTTGGAGGCGGTGTTGACAGCTGTGTAGGCAGCCCGCGTTCCCGGCATGCCCTGGGGCGGCGGGGTTGGCTCTAACGAATTTGAATGAGGAGCCTCAGCGCTTTCGGCGCCATTTTCGAGTGATGCCTGATCTCATCAATCTAGCGGGAGAGACGGGATAACCTGTCCGAGATTATAGCGCTACTAGGACTCCGCCGAAAAATCACTAAAAAAATCGCCAAAAATTACTTCGACCAAAGGGCAGTCCGTGGGGCTTCGCCAGGGTTGCCGCAGACGGTAAGAACCTGAAGAAGTAATAGCGGGACCTGGGAGGTGGCAGTGGTGGGACCGTCAGGCGTTGGGGGGTGCAGGGAGTGGGCACTGGGTCCGCCCTCATTTTAATTGCTAAAAATGCGAGGAGATGGGTTGGGGGTAATTGGGTGTCTGGGAGTGGGCGGCGGCGGGCGGAATGTGGCGGGAGCGCGGAGAGACGGGGGCGTGGGGGGAGGGGAGTTGCAGTTTGAGCGGGACGCGGACGGGCTGCAGCGGAGCAGCCGCCGCCCAGCGGATCTGTCAGCCGGACCCCCCGCCCGGGGCCGGGCCCGGGGCGCCACGGGGCTCCGCAGGCCGCGGCCCCTTGACAGGAGAAGGGGGACCAGCGTTCCCTCCCCCATTTGCCGAACCGAGCCGTCTTTTACCGCAGTTTTCCCGGCCCGCGCTGACTGCCGCGTTCTCGTGACATGAAACTTAAGGTCCGCAGAAAATTAAGAACCCGGAGTGGCTGGTGCCTCCAGTCCGTCGTGTGGACCTACCTTCTGCGGGACCCAGCACTGTATATTGTGCTTGACGCTAAAGCGTGGGGTGCCCTAGGAATGTTGAGTTTCACAGCGTAGCCCTCCGGCTCCGCGCTCCTGGGTCCGGCCAGGGGTAACCCTGACGATGTCTGGCTTTTCCAATTTGGGTAAGATAGGGCGGAGGCAGACTTTTGAGGTTTTAGCGGGCTCCTAGGAAAGATGCTGGGCTTTCGCTTTTTGCTCGGGATTTTTGTCATTTGCTCTCACGGTGTTGGTTTTTTCGGGGGCGGGGGGAGACAGGGCTTCGAGCTTGCAATTTCCTTCACCCAGTTGCACTTTTCTTAGAAGACTTTTTCCTTCTCCAGTCTTTGAAACATGTCGCAAGGATAAAAGCAATCTGTGAAACTATTGATGTTTTCCTCCCGAAAAGTCTTAGCCCGGACAACTTAACGGTAATTTTGCAATCCCCACCTTTTCTCGGGAACTCTCTTGACTCTGAGGCGGAGGGAAGAGGGCTGTTATTTGTCTTTCCCTTTAGTGGTTTTTTTATCCTCGTAATTTCTACCAATTCTTAGTCGACAACTCTTGAATGATTTGGGCCGGTGACGGCTTTAACTTTAAGTAGTACTTTATAAATAATGCCCTTTGTAAAAATTCCTCATTAAAGATATATTAGGTTTTGAGTCTTTTTCTGCGCTGAAGGCACCACTGATTAACCCTTTGCTGGTGTGTTGTTTTGCGTGTGGGGCGCGCGGCTCTGGGTTGCGAATATGCAGGAGATGGGTTTTGCAGCAGCAGTTCAATTGTTCGCAGAGAGGAATAACGCTTTCTGGGAACTCGCAATCTTACATTCTTTAGGACCACCTGCCTAAAGTGTTTTTCCTCCTGGAATTGATGTAACGATTGATCGATTTCTTATTTCTATTAAGACTAGAGGACCCGCCCTCATTTAGAATCTATCCCCGAGGAGAATAGGGAGCGCAACGTGATGTTTTTCAAAATGTATCTAACGGAGTTCCCAAAACACCCACCGGGCTTGTCACCCCCCTGATTGGCTGGAAGAGAGCGGGACTGGGGGGTTTGAATGTTGAACACTAGATTACAATTCTCGACTTTCCGAAAAATTATACTTTTAGAGAACACGGAAATAGGAAACGTTAAGACGGGGAGTTGGGGGGGGGGGGTTGAGCTGGAGTTTAATATTTTTTTCTTCCATAAAGGACTTTCGAATGGTTCTGAAATGTATATTAAAAAGTAAAACTGAGGAGTCAGTTTTCTTAAAAATTTTAATTCTGCTGGCTGAAATTGCAAGACTTTAACGTATTTGCCCCCGTTCTTTTTTGGTTAAAAACTGACTGTACGATCTAGGTTTTTTATTTCAAAAAAAGAAATTTTTCACCTTAAGCTACATATTCGATGGAGATTACTGGAGAATAGTTTATTTTGATGAAAAGAAACTTTAATTTTCTTAGGAATGAGCTTCTCCACATTCTGCATAAAAATTGGATGTATTTAAATTTTTTTCACATCTAACTTAAAATACATGGATTTTGCTAATTCAGCCATTGCTGTGGACTTAAAACTTTATAAGAAATTTATCTTGCATAATTTAAACAGTACAACAGGTAAGTATGCACAGGTGCCCATGTATGATTTCATTCCTTTGATAAATTCACTGTGAAGAAATATATTGCATACAACAGTATGGGTGTGTTGTGTCTTACTTGGTTGGTTTTCAGTTGATTTTTGTTTCATGTTGCTTGAGACAGCCGTCAATATATTTCTATTTATTACCAAGCTTGTCATTCCGTTTAATTGCATCTTGATAAAAGGCGGGTGTGGTTTTCAAAGAAAATCTGTAAACTCAGTGATAAACAAAATAGCTGCAGATGCTTTTTTAAAGAATTTTTTTGAATTTAATAGAAATCAATGTTCTTTTATGAATAGCGGTTGAAGATTTGAAACTTACAGTTTATGGTTTCACATTAGGTCAAATATGCATTGTTAGAAAATACTCAAATGAAAAGATCCCACGACTTTTATAAATCTCTGTAGGGCTATAAATATAATTTATATTGAGTGGAATAGCTGAGTTTGTAAATCATACTATTGTGTATTGCCTTTATAACAGGAATTGCAATTACAGAATCTTTGTTCATTACCTTTCTTCAAAGCTGTTTATTTTGAATCAGCTCATGAAAATTTCATGAAAGGTGCTAATTATCCTTTCTATAAAATTTGACTTAATGAAGTTGTAGGAGACCCCATTTCTATTGTAAATGTAATTTTATCTATGATACCAGATCTAGCAGGTTTTGCTTTTTTATTTTTATTTGGGGTTTTGTGTTTTAATTTTCATTCAAATTATTATGTGACTTGCAGAGTTCTGAGGGTGGGGTGGGGAAAGACTTTAAATTCCACCAGCCTGGTTAAATTTAACCCTACTTTTTTAGTGCTTTGGTTTATGGGATTTTTTTGTTTTGAGGGGTGATGGTGAAGAATTGTTTTGTTTAATAAGCCATTTTTAAAAGAAGTGAAGGATTCCTTTATTTAAAATACTACACTTAAAGCTTGAGAATGCACTAGCACCTAAATAAAAATCCACAGCGTTCAAGATATTTTCCCTTGTGATGCTAGATAAGAGGAAGATTTGGGTTTTTAGATTTGTGGGCATGTAGATATGACAGCCAACAGTTGTATTTTTTTATTGTTATGTGTATTATACATATTACTCTATGGAAATTGATAATTTATTTTCTATTGTGAGGACTAGAAAAGTCATATATTATCACTGGAAAATAATGATGGGGAAAGGTGTTGCTACAGTAGCTCTTCTCTTTTTAAAAGCTAAGTTTATATAATGTGAGGGAGAGGGAACTAGAGGAGGTAAGGTGTTTGTCTTCCGGGTAGCACTGATTTTCATTTGTTTGCCTTTCATAGTATTTTTAAAACTCCAAATAAAAGTGCAATTTTAGGCTTTGTCTTAATGCTGTTAATTTGTCTTAGTTGTACATTTACAAAGTGCAGCCTCAGGTGTTTACATGTAGCACCACATTTTTTTCTGATCAAATTAATATCACTTTTAACGTTATCAAGAACTGGAACTAAGGATGAAAATTTCAAAATAGCTTTCGTATTCTGGATTCCCTGTTTCATCATGCTTTGTGTACTACATTTTTGTCTGGTTTTTGTTTTGTGAAAACGTGTCTAAATATACATTTCTGTTTATTGGTATGCAGTTACTATTCAAAATGTCACAGTGTACTTCATCCAGAAATACTGATATTGGTCAGTTAATTTGGCTTACTAAAAGAAAAAATAAATGCCCAGAGACTGTATTAATTATCTCTTCTACATGATAACGTAAGTTTTCTCCAATTAAAAAGAATCAGACACACAATTCTGAAATTTTATTCTATAAAAATTTATCTCATTTCAAAAAATTAATAGCCTTAAATTTGCTCTTGCCCTTTTTTCTCCTTTTGTTTAGTGAAGCTTAGTAATTCCCACACTGATTTTTTTTTTAACCCTTTTTTGGAAGAAACAGGTTATTTGGTCTTAAAACTAGAAAACACTTCTTCGAATTGTCATACTATTCATTTACATGTAGTTTTATTTCTTATTATTAATTTTTACTCTGCAAACTTAGAAACACTAGCCAGGCAACTAATTCTGGCATGTTATTAGGCTCAGACTATGACTTGCTGAAATTTGGTAGCCCCAAATCACTTTAAGACCAAAGAAAATCAGTAATAACCAACACTTTCTTTCAAATAAATGTCAAAAATTAGATTAAGCCATTTTTGCTTTAAATTTTTACAAATGACAGTATTAGAACTTTAAAGTTGTGATTGTCTTAATATTATAAGAGTAACATCAATTTTAGAATATCACATTACTAATACATGTTTGTATATTTGTCTGTTTGCATAAAAAATAATTGTAAAGCCTTCCTATAAATATTGCTTTCATATAGGGAAATGATTTTCTTTTGCCTTTTTTTCTCCTCTTCTCTGTCTCCTTTTAGGATCTCCTTTTAGAAAAACAAGTTTCAAATACTGGAATTGAAATTATGTATATATGAGTTTTATTCTTAACATTTTTTATCAAATTATGAGAAGTTTAATATACTTTGGTTTATTCTAGTCTTATTTGACTAAAAAATCTTTGTACTGAAAAGACTTTGCCCTGGGTTCTAAGTATAAATAATAAACTGTATTTTGTAATAGATTTGGCATTGAGTTATACTATTTCAGGGGGGTTTTTTACATCTTTTTTTCTTACACACATTTGGTTTAATATTTGTCTTACATTCAAACGTCTTTTGTTCTTTATTATCTAGTATTTGCTGTTTCTCTGCTATTTAAAAACTTAACATTTGGCATGGAGTACATACTGGTTTCTACTATTTTTCTGTGATTTTTAAAGTTACGATACCTTAATTTTCAGAGTTTTCTGTATTTCTCAAATACAGAAAACTGTGTCTTTTGAGGAAGACTGTGTGGAAGTGACTTTAATTTTTAAAAGTGTTATGGTATTTGGATTGGTATTTGTCAGTTACATTTGTGTAGCTTTTGTAATTAAACAGTCAACTATTTGGAGGCAGAGGAATAAAGTTTTTTTGGGTTTTCATATCTTTTCCTAAGCTATCCTTAAATAAAAGTAGAAAGCTCTGAGCATTATGGTTAACATATAGTATGTTACAAGCCTTTGGTAATTTAACTAAACTTTATATTTTTAGATGGTTGATTGCCGCTATATCATTAAGATTCAGGTGGAACAAATGAAGAAGCTTCTTGAATACATTTGATTACACCACATTTATTTGGAAATATTAAAAAACCATTGGCCCAGTAGCCATCCACTTTTACTAATAAATATTTTGCTTAAAAATTTAATTGTAAATTTTGTTCTGTTAGAACCATAGTGTCTTAAAATATTCAGAAATATCAGTATAATTTGTTCACACAGGCAAGGCAAAAGACTAAACTTAAACTTAATAATGGTAATTTCTGTCATCATTAAAATATTCGATGATTTGGGGAGAAAGGTAGTTAAAAATCTATCCTTTGAATAGTTTTTTTTTTAACTATGGATTTTATGAGTTTTGGAGGCACATACTGTATTTCTGATATATTCTTTATGGAGTCCCCTTTAACAGTCCTCCAGTACTTACCTACACACACACACACACGCACAACTTTGAAAATGAATGCCTTAAAGAGAAATGAAAGCAGAAACATATTAATCTGATTTGCTTGAAGAGGCTTCAGATGATAAAGCATATCACAGGTGTTTCTAATCAAGTTATTTCTACTTAAAAAACATTATTTTCAAGTTAGGTTTTCTTTGAACACAGGCAAGATTGGGGTCATTTTGAAGATTTTACCTCAGTGTTCAGGAATCAATTGTGGAACTTCAGGAGGCGGAAATCTGTTGAGTGTCTTCATGCTATAATACATGACATTTTTATTGCAGGTTTTGACCTTTAGGAGAGAGCCAATTCTGGAGAACAACCTAACTTCTTTGATTGAACACTCACATAATGCATTGGAACATGATAGGAGATTAAGGTATACTAATGAATTTTAAAAGGGTAATATTTTATATCTTTGCAATATAATTGGACTAGACAGTTAGTAAAGCTAGAACTTTTTTTAAGTGATCTAAAATCAATAAAGATTTATTAATAGAAATCTGTGAAGTGGCCCAAGTGGACTTCTCTTGCTTATTAAAACTCCACATTTTTAAATATAATGGATATTCTCACTATGTTTTATTAGGTTCAATTCCAATTGAAGTTATTCTAAAAATAAGTACATAGAGAGATTTTTCTTTTTTCTTAAGGTTATATATATATATGTGTGTGAATTATATTAATAGGACCTTCCATCTCAAAATGGGAGGTTTAAATCAAATAGAATTTGGTGCTCAACTCTTTGGCAGGTATAGTGATAGATAAAGCCTGTAAGATTAGGTAAGATTAGACTATTTTAAGAGAATTTAGAATATTCCAAATACCATCCTAACCAAAAGTGGCATTTTGGTTGAAACTGAAAAACCCACTTTCTTAAGCAGAAACTACTATCTTACTCATAAATACTCTGAGTAAAATATTTAAATTATTAATATGAAAAATTGCAACTCTAAAAATGTAAACTGCCAAAACTTCCAGTAACTTATTTTTACCTCCAAAATACTTTATCAGAAGAGCCACTTTTCTAGTTTATTTATTTTCATTTTTATAGTTTTAGTTGAAAGTTTCAGATACTTACCTAATAAAAATTTTGATTGCTAAATAGTGATCTAGTATAATATAAATGAATTTATTGAACAATATTACTAAGTATTGATTAATTTTTCCATGTTAAAAATATTAGTCTCATGATAAAGTACTAACCATAATTTTAAAAAAAAAAAACTATTTGCTAAAGTGAGGTCTTCTAAAATAGAGCATACTACAATTTTTTCTTTAAATTTTTTTCACCTAAAAATATTTACTTTATATATATTAGATATGGGAGATAAAGATTTATTTTCATAGAAAAATGTAATTTAGTCTTAAGAACGAAGTGTAATTGTGGTCATAGAACTGCTTGTATCTTTAAACAACGTTCAGTTTTTTCCAAACAAATTCTCCAATGTGTGTTTGACATTTGGGATAAATACCAAAATATTAAAAACTAATATTTGATATTTATTATTAGATATTAGATAATCCAGGAATATGAATCCACTAACAGTTAATGTTACATAAAATGTTAAAATTTAATAGAAATCAGTTTAATGTAAGGGTGACGTTCAGGTATTGATGTCATTATACTGAAAAGTGTCTCTATATTGTTTGAGATAAATACAAGGTATAGAATGTCTTTATAACTTAGACTTGAGAATGTTATGAAAAAGCAGTCTAGTTTGAATAGGATCAAATCGAATACAACTCCCCCCCCCCCAGATTTAACCAGTGATTTTCAGATTAGACAACATTAAGATGAAAAGTGAAAAATACGGTTTCTGAGTGTCTGGGAAAAAAAAAAACAACTAGATACAGTTTATCACTTTCATTCCAGATATCTTTTACACACAGCCTACTATTAAAGGGAGGAATAAACATAGCTTTTGAATTCATATTTTAAATAAAGACATAAATCCACAGACTTCTTTCTGATTTAGAGTGTTTATGATTTGAGATCTTCGAAATTGTCAAAACTTACTGTTTGAACACAAATATTTAGCATCATAAAATCATCCCTCTATAGCTATATATTGGCTTATAAACTTCCAGATTTTTAGCTTCCTAAATAATTTAACATCTAAGAGACTTGATGCAAATATTAATAGTTTTCTTGTATTTGGTCAGCTCTTACAGAGTAAGAAACTTTAACCTAATTAGTAGTGTATGTTATTTTAGGAGACAAGTTAATAAAGGCTTTTACTGCTATGCGTGATTGGCTAGCCTTTACCCCTTAAAGGACATTTTCTAAGGATTTTGAGTGTTTTAAATTTGCAAACCTGATTATATCTAGCTAAGCCTTGATAAGTAGAGTTTATTATGTCACAATTTGGAGGAAAGGATTTACTATGTTTTTTTTTCACTGATAGACTTCTTTTTTGTGCAGCAGTTATATTTTTGGTTAAATGCACTTTCTGGGTTAAATGACATTCATTTTCTCAAGAAAAAATTCTTAATTGTTCCTAAAATATAGCTATACTGTCAGTGTTCCTGTTTTGTTGAAATAGTTACTCTTGGGGGAAAAGAATATTTTGGATAAACTAGAACAGAAGTAATTTAACATGTCTACATGTGAAGGGACTTGAAATTATTCATTATTTGTCATTGATGCATAATTCTAGTTTATAAGGACAACATATTTGCAATTTCTCAGCTGTAACAGCTTCCTTTATTGAGATTTTCTAATGTTGCTGAGAATCATTAAAGAATAGACAATTAACTTTCTTAAAATTTTTTTAAATGTTTGTTTGAAGCAATTTTGTGTATATTTGGGGTTATTTTCTGACCAACAAATAAAATATATACTTAATCTATTTTTTCTTTTCAAAATTTTATTTTCTAAGCATCTTCAAACTGTGTTATTTAATTAATGAGATGATTTAAATTTTTCATTAAATATTTTGAAGTAGAATTTCAGTCCTTAGCACCCCAAATCACATTTGGTATTTCATTAACATATATGATTTGACTTAGTTTTACTTTCTTGTTTCATGATGAGAGTCACTTGGAAGAGAAACTTGCAGTGTGTTTCAAATGTAGTTCCTGAGACTGATTAATCTGCTAGTTAACAGTTTATTAATTTATTACTGTTTTATAAATGTCTTAATTTTTAAAAATCCTTTTTTGATATTTGCTGTCAGTTTTTTCCGTTCTCTGGCTTTCATAATAAAAATATTTAGTACTTTTGTTATCCTGTAATCCTCAGAATTATTTCTTTTATTTTTATTAGCATTATTTGGTTTTGGACTGCTGCTAAGCAGAACAATTGTTTTTGTAATTTTTATAAAAATAAAATATTTTTCCCCTTTTTCCCAAAATATTTTGATCTGAATTTTCAATATTACTGTATTTGATACTTCTATTTTAAAAAATCCCAAATCTAGCCTTCTTGACTAGATCTTTAGACTTATCAGCCAATTCTAGCATTTTAAAAATAATTTATAGATTCCTAATTTTTCTGACTTCTTAAATATTTTTCAAAATCAAAAATTGCCTAAGGTATTAAAGGATAAAGATTGCATTTAAAATTGAAGTTATAAATCTATAATTAACATCACATTTAAATTTAAAGATAATTTGACAGAATAAATATTTCTCTGTTACTCATCATTGATCTTATGTACTTATACTCGGTTTTTAGCTTTGTAGTACACATTTAAAGTAGATAAATTACAAGTAGGAATTTTTTTAAAGGTTGGAGTTTTTGTTAAAAAATATTTATGGACTAAAATTTTACTTCTTTGTTAATAGGATCTGATGTCAAACATATGGTGATGATTAGATATGTGGAACTTGGGAGCCTGGAACTTTTTATAAGCAAAATATAATTTCATTTCTTGATTAAAGCTTAGGTACTTATTTTCCAGTAGAGTGGATAGGAAAGATAATACAGATTTATGAATTCATGCCAAACCTTGTTAAAACTCTTCTGAGAATGTTGATAATTGAATTAAATCTAAACTAGGAGCTGAAGATCATTACAAGTGTCATTAATTTTTTTTCCTTAGATACATTATAGGTTCCCTTTCTGATCAGAACATTCATTTTGTCTTTTCTTCTTCTCTTCCCGTCCTAATTTTTAAAGAAAAAATTTCTCTTTAAGCAATTTTATCATAGAATGATGAAAGCTGACCTGTTAGGTAGGTTGGACTAGAGTCATTTTTGTCTTCTGTGTCAGTTGCATATGCTTTTCTTAGCTTGCTGCTTCAGTACCAGCAGCAACAACAATGAATAAACAAGTATCACCACAGCCCTTGTTCTTGTCCCTTACAGCTGGGAACAGGAACTGGGAGATTGCTACTGCTTGTCAGTTGTTGCATAGAATAGCATCAATATGCAATAATGGTGGCCAAAGGAGCCTGCAGGAGCTTTTACAGACCAGGTAGGAAGGGCCCAACTGTCATTATAACCCATATATAGTATAATGAATATATTCTTTGACAAAAAGTTACTTCCTTCCAAGCTGCATAAAGAAAACTTAGTTTTCTGCTTATAGCTCGTAGACTTACATTATTTTCTATTATGTACTGTGTGGTTTTAGTTCATTTAATTTTTATCAGTTAATTCCATCTGTTTGAATGGAAAATCCTCTTGTTTTTGGAAGTATGTCTGGTGTGTTTCGTGTTTTTCACTTTTAAGCTGGTAGATTGAAAAAAAATTATTAGTTACTGGATAGCACAAGTTAGGTGTTATATTAAGGAAAGAAAAGTTGACTGTGGCCACACAGGAGTGTTTCTTTCACTTTGGAGCCATATTCTGGGCCCATATTATCTTTCTTTTGTAGCCTAGTCTAAACAAGGCCAAATTCTTGTTGATTTCACTATAACTAAAAAAGAATACCCCATACTGCTTAGTGTTTAATTTAATCACAAAGCAGGCTACAGCTGGAAACTCAGTAAGTCTTCACATTTTCTATTAAAATGTATATTTGAACTTTATATCTAGAAATAAAGATTATTCTAAATCTTCTGGAAATAGGGCTTTGTAACATAAATAGGGTTTTTTTATTTTTACAATTTGAATTTGCACATATTTGCATAACCTAAATATCTGTGCATTTTTCTCATCTTGTACCTGAATAAAATTACAATAGGTCGTAGTTACAGGGAAGTGAATATTAAATTGCTATTAAAGTTCCAATTTTATTTGTAGCATTCTAGATGGAAAACTACAAATGACATTTTTAGTGTATAAACCTAATGTCCCAGTTTAAAGTTTTGACATTTGCAGTAGCATTCTTTTAAAAAGGTAATCATTGTTTTTCCTTGGTTACCTTCATTAAAATCACAACTAATCACACCCTCTCTTAATGTTTTCCATTTCCAATAACAGTAAATTCAGAATATGAATTTTCTCCTAATACTATCAAAACAAGCTTTGTTGTAGTATGTGCTTACCTGAAATAATAAATGAGCCTAAAACCTGGTCTAACATGAAGTGTCAAACATATTCAACCATAACTTTTTTTTTTTTGCTATTACCAGGATGTTTGATGTAATTCATGTTGATGTAATTTAACAGATAACATTTTAATTAGTTACCTCTCTTAATTAAAAAGTGAGTTACAAAATCCTTTATATTTAAAACACCTTGTTTTTACTATGAATTACTAAAGTGTCTATGGACCAGAATAACTTAGAAGAACAAAGCATTTTATCAGACCTGCTGAATCAGATTCTCTGGAGCCCTAGGACTCAGGAATTTGTATTTTTTACAAGCTCCAAGTGAGTTTTTTTAGAAGCACCATATGCGAGGACCACTGCCCAAAATGAAATGGGGGAGGATTCTTCACAATAATTAACCATTTATATTTTCTGCTCCCCCTACCCTCTTTGGTCATTGTGGATCTAAGCTTAGTAACTAATGCTGAATCTTATAATTTCTACCACAGTAGTTCTAGATGAAGTCTTGGTATTTCCTCAGTCATATGAGGAAAATCTCTATCATGAAAGCTTTATTTTTGTGCAGGTACCTTAGGGCAAATTTTAGTCTCTTTTGTTTAAAACATTTAGTATACCTATGTTAGACCTACACTTGATAAAAACAGAAGGATTTGATCACTTAAGAATTTTGAAAATACTCCTCTAGATAGTGGCTCTTTTTCTTAAATGTACTTTGAGATCTTGGAGAAAATGAACTTTTCATATGCTCCTTGTGGGAGCATCTGACAATATCTTAGTAAAATTGAGTATACATAGGCTTGAACCCAACAATTCCATTTCGTAGATGTTCTAGATAAACTGAGCCATGTATGGTGAAGTCTTATTACTTTTATTTTTAATAGAAAAAAATCAAAAGCACTGTAAACATTAAGCAACAGGAGAATGGTGAATTGTGGCATAGTCATATGATGAACTGTTTATTACTGCTATTAAAGTGAGCTCTGTGTATGATCATGAATGAATGTCTTCAGCAAAAACAAACTACAAAAGGATATGTATTGTGTAATAACATTTATAGAATGTGTGTATATGATACTACATTTTAATAAACTTTGAAAACAATGATACATTTTAAGTACTTGAATTTACAATAGTAGTAGTGTAAAAGCGTGCATAGGAAATAAATTCCAAATTCAAGATTGTGATTTTATGTTAGGAAGGATAATGGAATCGGGATGGTACAGAAAGGACTCAACTGTATGTATTGTCTTTTTTTCTTAAAAAAAAGACACATAAAATAAGCATGGTAGTATATTAGAATTCAGTCAGCAGGCCACGGGTAGAATGTGGGGATTCATTTTGGTATTGGCTTGATTTTTCTGTGGATTTGAGATATTTTTTCAAATATATCCAAAAAAATGTGCTGTCTTTATTTTGGTGAAGATATTCTACAATAAGATGTCTACTTAGAATGCTCTATTAAAAGCACAGATGAGTTTATTTTACTTACTCTATTCTATATCTTGTAGTAAGTGCTTAAGCATTAATTGGTGTAAGAACTACAAGTTACAGTCATGGCCCACAGAAAGTAAACATTCTAGCCAGTTTAAATTAGTATATTTTTAAATTTTTTCAATTTTAAAGATAAGCTGTAATGTTTCCTTTCTTTGCATACTGGCTTTTAATACTTCCTGCTCTTGTAAATAAAGAACAACCTTGGAAACAATTTTTCTTATCACTACTCCTGCATTTTTTCATGTAATTTCATAATAGTATTTTCTATTGCTATGGCTATAGATCATAACATTATTTTCCAACATATCTTTAAGCATTTGAAACCCCAATTTAAGCTCTGTATTTATACTGTTTCACAGTAGAATTCTTGGGCAATATGTGGATTTTTAGATTTTGCAATTGTGTACATGTGTGTATGTATATGCCTGAGAAAAAGACTGGTCAGTCTTGAGGTATGATCTTGAATTTATCTTAAAATATCTGCAATTGTGTGATGTCCTCTAGAAGCTCACTGTGCTCCAAGTTAGACATTGAAGTATGAGTTTTAGTTGCATTTACATATTTGACTTTTAAACTTTGAGAAGGTAATAGTAATGGAGAAAAGAAATTAAGAGCTCAGTGTGCTCCATGTTAGACATTGAAGTATGAGTTTTAGTTGCATTTACATATTTGACTTTTAAACTTTGAGAAGGTAATAGCTATTACTATTAAGAAGCTATTAAGAAGAGAAATTAAGAAATTAAGCTGCTCTGGACTAAAATATACAAATGCTGCTGGGTGTTTATAATCTATGGTTGTGCTGTATAAGGATCAGAAAATCATGATTATCAACCCCCATTGAAAATTTTCTAACTTTCATAATGTAATCAAATTTTTAAAGTCTTCACTCTTATTTTTTTCCTAGGTTTGATATTGATAAAATGAAGACCATAATAAAACAGTCCCCTACTTAGCCCAGCAATTCTTATCTTGTAAGTATTAACTCTCAATTAATATTTAGTATTAACCTCAACCATTTTTATAAAAAGTGAGTGTTTGGTTACAGGTTTTGCTTTATTTCTGAATTTTTTTCCTACTAGCCTAGATTGACAACTTTTTTTTTTAGAGCAAGTCAGGTGGGGGGGGGGGGCAAGTGCAGAGGGAGAGAGAGAATCTTAAACAGGCCCCATGTGCTCAGTTTGATGCAAGACTCAACCTCATGACCCTTAGATTATTACCTGAGCCGGAATCAAGAGTGGGACACTTGATCAACTGTGCCACCTAGGCACCCCTAGATTGACAACTTTCTGATCTCCCCTTACCCCCTACACATTGAAGTTTGGTATTGATTTAACCCAACTTAGAGCAAGAATAATGTCATTGCTTTGGGTAAGTTTCAATTTTGAGAAGTATTTTACAGCCAGGCCTTATCATCTCTGAATCTGAGAATCACAATCTTAAACACTTTCCTTCAAAGGACCTTATATATGACTAATTATCTTTTTTATTATCATCATGAATCAGGTTTACTAACAATTATTTAATGGCTTTATAAATTATAAATATTCACTTGAGAAACAGTTTTTTCATTTATTTTTGCATTTCACTAGATTGCACTGCAGACTTTTTTGTGAGATACCTAAAATTTAACTTTTAAACTTCAGAAGGTAGGAAAAATAGGAAGGCAGTCACTTTTCCTTCCTTTGATATATGCATGTACACACCTTTCTGAGAATAAGAAATGTTTTTACCCTGATTGATTTAAGTTTTGAGAAACAGATTTTTTTTTTTTAGGCTTTCATTTATTAGAGAGTGAGAAAGAGTGAGCATGAGCAGAGGAAGGAGCAGAAGGAGAGAGAAGCAGACTCCCCACTGAGCAGGGAGCCCTGTTGGGGCTTGATCCTGGACCCTGAGATCATGACCTGAGCAGAAGGCAGACGCTTAACCACCAACTGAGCTATGCAGGTGCCCCGAGAAACTTAAAAATTCTAACAGGTTAGCTGAAATCAATGTCATACCCCTAGAAAAACTCTAAAATCAAGGTCATGGTAACTGTACAAGATAACTGTTTTCCTGGTAATCAGTTACCAAAAAGATTCATTTCTATCTCTTTCTTGAGCTAATTCTATATCTCTAAATAAAAGAACTCACGTGCATCTATTTTCTATCCTTGGTGTTGAGGGATCGCCCATTGAGGTGAAAACCAGTGCATCAGATTCTTCTCCTATCTCATCTAATACCATCATATTAGTGACTTGGTAAATAATGTATATGTGTTGAGGAGTGACCTTATGATCATAGAAGATCAGCCATTGAACTCAGTAAGTAGTTTTTAGGGTAGAAATCAATTAAATATTGAAAACCTTTAGTAATGAGCCAGTTGGAAGAGTAGTAGCCAAATACCACAGGTCACTTCTTTCTCCGATTTTTTCCTTTTTATATTTTTGTCTCTGGAAAACTAGAATGGAAACATTTACAAATCCCCAAAGAATCCTATATAGCTTAGGCATAAGTTCCTTAATTGGTCCCTTGGAAGCCAGCTCAGTTTTACTTTAGCTTAAATCTTAGAAAAAGAAATCTTTTTGATTGGTATCGAACTTCCAACTATATATACTGGAGAACAGTCAACTTTTCAAAAAGAAATAGGTATCATTTAACTTCTAACAGATTTATAAGCATAGATAACGTCACATTCCTAATCTTATTTCATCTCCTTTATAAATTTCTAAGCAAATAGCCTTTCTTGCATATTGTCCAGCATCTTTTAAAGATAGGTCATTTGCTATATTTTATAATTGCAATGTTTTCTGGTTGTTCTAGGTAGTATGTGTGGAGTTCTCTTTAATCTTAGTTATTAAAATGGTGATTTTTCCAATTAAACGGTGCCTAGAAAAATGGGTACATAGTGACAGTATTCAGTAATTCTATATGATTATGTGGGTATATCCCCTCATCTGTCATTCTCTTATGTTTGTTTAATGCCATTCTTTCTTCAAGAAAGGGGTATTTTTTTAAACTATTCCCCACTTGAGGAATGTGGATATTCCAGAATTTATAGAATATTGGTGTTTCATTATATCTAATGCTGTCAGAATTAAATAATAGCAGTGTTTCAGGCTCATTTTTACATATTTTCGGTTCATTTTTATATTTATTGCTTAACATAAAACATTCAGAAATAATCATATTTCTTTCCTTAATTTCCCACTTTTTCTTTTTTGAGCAGTATTTTGCTTTTTTACGTTGCAGTTTGGGGTACATATGCTTAAATTACATACTTCTGTTGTATAAACTTAAAATAACTAGGTATGTCATTTGGTGCTAAATGAAATAACACCTTTAGTGTTATTTGTACTGTCAGCAGTTAAGATCATTGCTTCTTTCTAATCTATAACAGCAGAAATTTTAAGACACTGACTTTTTAAATAAGAAACAGAAGATAAAGCAGAAAAAGTTCATTCAGGGCTGTCATTGTTAGTCCTATAAAAAAATTTTTAAAAAGGTCATGGAAACAAGTGACCTTGTAATTTAGGAGACTGATTATTTTCCTGCTATAGAGAACTAGTCTAATATAAATATAAATGACAAAAATTATTTCTCACATTGGACTGAGTAGGAAAGTTTTTAGAAATGTTATCAAAGTTAATAAAGAATGGCATGCAGTTATACCATATTAGAAAAAAATTGTCATTTCTTGAATTTTAAATAATGTAGGAAGACTTAGGTGGCTCAGGCAGTTAAGCATCTGCCTTCAGCTCAGTCATGATCCCAGAGTCCTGGGATCAAGGGCCCCAGAGTACAACCCCACCGCCACCCTCACCCCCAACCCCGCCCAGCTTTCCTGTTCAGCAAAGACTCTAATTCCCTTCCCCCCTCCTCCATGTTCTCTCTCACAAATAAGTAAGTAAAATCTTTACAAAAAGTAATGTAAATGTGGGGCTGACTAAAAGTACTGCAAGTAAAATCAGAATGTTAGCAGGGCAGTAAGTAATTAATATTGCAACTGATATAAATTCTGTTGTATTTTCAATAAAAATGTAATGCTTTTGGTATGAGTTACTAAATATAGCTGAATAGTCTATTTTTACATATTTGTGATTGAAATTTACTCTTGTACAAATTACTGTCTACCTGTGGCACTCATGAGGAAATTTTAATTATCTTGAATAATTTTATAATGTGAATGTTTCTGGGAGAAAGATTTGTGACAAAGGAGATAAAAAAAAGAACAGATTGCTCTTTCGGCACTTCGATTAGTGGTAAGCAGTGTTTACAATCAAAAAAAATTTATAAGGGAGCTAGGTACTGTCAGCATTTGGTAGTAAAGAAGGCTTGCAAATACCATTTGATATTAATTTAGTTAATATCAAGTCTAAGCTCTTACAAGGGTAAGTCCTAAGGTTATGAACATAGAGAAAATTTACAATGTGCTACAACCGTTTTTCAGTCATTGGTCAAATAACTGCTCTTTTTGAGAATTAGATAATGTTTAATTAAATGTCAATTGTTCCTGTCTTTAAGATCTTAAATGTTTGACATATATGTGTTCAACAGAGTAATTTAAATTAATAAAATCTGATCTTTTGTCTATGCAAGGCTGTTTCTGCTGTCAACAAAGTGGTAGCCATAAAATTTGAGTTTTAGTGCCAATATTACAGAAAGGAGTTGGAGTCATTATTTACCCTTCCTGAGCAACTTCTCAGTTCAAGATGGATGAGTCAAAGAATATTAAGAGGGAATTTCTTATTTATGAAGTTACTTTTGATGTTTTCTTAGGAAAATGAAAACAAGGCAAAATTTAATAGCACAGGCCTTAATTAAAATAGGAAATAAACATACACATACGATAAATTCTGCTGTAATAGGGATTTCAAGTTTAAGTGTACATACTATATAAGTAACAGTCCTAGACTATTCAATGCAATCTTGCCCTTGACACTATCTTTTTGCCTGAAATTGAGTTTTCAAGGTGATTTCTGTATGAAACAGGAATAAGTTGAATGCAGAATTGAAACAGATACATGTCAGGTTGTCAGTAGTCACACCTGACTTTTTAGTCTAGACTGTTAGTTTCAGTCTTCCTGGTACATCCAGTAAATAAATTTCTTAAAATTTTTTTCGGTTTCATTTTCATTTAATTTTCTCCTCAAGTTATTTCTTTATGCCCCTTATAGTTAATGCCCTATTGTCAGAACTTAAATGCAGATTGTTCTTCAAACCCTTAATAAGACAGCTTGAAATTTTCTAAAAGTCAGTTTTTTAAAATTTTATTTACTTGAGAGAGAGAGCACACAGAGGGGCAGAAGGAAAGGGAGAGGAAGAGCATCTTAAGCAGACTCCCCACTAAGCACAGAGGCCCACACCGAGCTTGATCTCACAACCCTGAGATCATGACCTGAGTTGTTGTTTTGTTTTGTTTTTAAGATTTTATTTATTTATTTGACAGAGAGAGAGATCACAAGTAGGCAGAGAAGCAGGCAGAGGGGGGGAAGCAGGCTCCCCGCTGAGCAGAGAGCCCGATGCGGGGCTCCATCCCAGGACCCTGGAGCATGACCTGAGCTGAAGGCAGAGGCTTTAACCCACTGAGCCACCCAGGCACTCCTAAAATTCAAATTTTTAATTGATCTATAGTCATTTTATTTTAATCCTCAGAGTTTTAGAATTAGAACCATAATAGATAAACTTTTTTCCTTAATGGTATAAATTAAGTTAGTTGTAATAATTGATAAAAAAATAAAATTCTCATAAGAGAGATTTCAGTTCATTATATAATTTCATCCTTTGGCCCTAGATAGGTCTTCTAAAAATAGTTTTTCTGTCTTTTCTCTAGGCTGAGCATACCTAAGTCTTTCCACCGGTTCTCATAGTATGAATTCTAGATCACTAGTATCCTGCATATTCCATTTTTGGATCCACTACGTTTTGTCATTCCTTCAAAAATATTGCATACAGAACTGAGTGTTCTCTGTGTGGTTTGAGGTACACAATACAGTATTTCTCTTATGAATAAGATCTGTTAGTGCACCCTGCTTTATTCCACAAACTTTCTCTTTGTCTTCAGCACTGTTGGTTTATGTTCAGTCACAGTCCACTGAAACTCTGTTTGTCCAAAGTATGTTGCAAAACCTATGAAGTTAGATTCAGCAGTCATTTATTAAATACCTGTTCACTACTAGATGTGTTCATAAAAGTTTAAATTTGTACAGTTTTAACAGGGCTATGAACTGGGCATTACTAATCCATTTTATAAAAAGGAAACTCAAGGTTCCATGTATTGAAATAACTTACTGAAGATAAGGATTCATGAAGTGTAAAGCCAGGATTCCATCTTGGGTCTCCCAGATTCAGATTCACTGTTCTGTATCTTTGCTGCCTCAGTAAACTATTTCTGCTGTTTATTATATTGATAAAATTGGAAATGCAGAAATTTACTATTAAACTCTTTTGCACTCAGGATGATTTTAGAGCCTAGGAGAGATACCTAGAATTTTTTATGTTTTTGTTAAGTGAAGTAATGCCTTATGTAAACTAGATTAACTGAAATTACAGCAGCATTAAGATAGAAAGTAGATATGCCCAAACAAAAATGTTAATGGAATCAAAATTGGAGTGACAAATCATTTACAAGGAGATGAGGGGTGAAAACCATTAGTGCATATAAATTTGTAGCTTTTTTTATTGTGTTTTAAATTTTTATTAAATTTTTTACCTAATATGAAAACTAAGGTATTTAAAGATTTCTGTGTACTCAGATTCATCTTCAAGTTGAAGATGAATTCATCTTCTTAAGCTAAACATATTTATTGTCTAACCTTTCAAAATGACTGTTTTTTTCTTAGAAGATCATAAAAATGAAAAGTTGATATATATCAAAAACTAGTAAAGATAATTAAAAGCCTACAAGCCAGAATATAAACCACCACACTTGGAACTAAGACTTTGATAAAGGTAAAGGACAAGAACTGAATGGTACTGTTTTCTAATTTTTTTTTAATAGCTCTTTGTTTGGTTCTGCATCTAACCAGTAAGGCTCTTCCCATATCTAGTTAAGGAATGTGGCTTTTCTTTTAGCCAGCAAAATGGAAAGCACAGTTTAAGGAATGGAGGTACCGTAATGTTTGTAGTGGACTAAGATATAAAAGTAGAAAAGTGGTGTGGACCATACCAGGAAGCATTGGTAGATATATAGGTTGTCCAGTTTGAATAGTTTGAATGGATGATAGATATAAAATAATTAAGCCAGTTATTTGCTCAACACAGTACTTAGATTTGAGAATAATTTTCTCTATTCAGAAGTTCTTATAAATGGGCAATCCAGTATCAGCCAGAAAGGTTGACGTAAGAATGCACTAGAGAGAATACACTTAAGTTGTCCTCAAAGTAGGAATAAATAGAAAGGGGATTAGGAGTATGTTAGCCTCCAGCAGCAGCTTCAGTGAAGATTCAGAGAGCAGGTGGGAATATATAGCTTAGGAGAATAAAGAACTGAAAACAATTTATTAAAAGCATGATAAGTAATTTTATTCCACTTGCTATTTACCTGGTGGCCACAGCACATGCCTGATCAGTTTTTGTCCACTTATACTTTCTATGCTTCTCTAACTTACAGGAATCTTTTCCCTAAATGTATAGCCACCAATACTTATAATAATAAAATGAATAATAATCCCTTACTGTAATAACATTTAGTTTCTCTTGAAATTCCTGATTATTTCAGAAAGGTCCACATACTGTATTGGGTTGTCATGTCTCTTAAAAGAGACTTTTTAACTGGAGTGGTAGAGGGTTCTAATTGGAAAGACGTAGGAAATACTGGATAGGTCCTAATTACACAAACCTTGATATTTTGGGTGTTTATCTGTCTGTATTAAGCAACTGAGCCACCGAAGCTCCCAAAACTTTCAGTTTCTTAATAGGGTAATAAAAAATTACTACGTTAAATAAAATTGTCACACAGTTTAGTTAAACCCCATAACTTAGGCCTATTCTTGAAGATATTACAGCATGACTAATTTTAAATTTTCTCCAGGTATAGTATCAACATTTCATACCATGAGTGTAGTTTGTTTTTTTTTTAAAGATTTTATTTATTTATTTGACAGACAGATCACAAGCAGGCAGAGAGGCAGGCAGAGAGAGAGGAGGAAGCAGGCTCCCTGCTGAGCAGAGAGCCCGATGCGGGGCTCGATCCCAGGACTCTGAGATCATGACCTGAGCCGAAGGCAGTGGCTTAACCCACTGAGCCACCCAGGCGCCCCCCATGAGTGTAGTATTCCATTGGCCTGAGCAAGTATAGTCATTCTGTGACCCAGGGACTATGTAGCCAGCTCCTTACAGGTTTATGTTGCAGGATTTGAAGCATACTTGAAGAAAGTAGTTATTACAAATAGTCTTGATACCAGATTAAAAGTGAAGTTAAATATTTGAAAAACCCAGTGCAATGTACTAATACATAGTGGGTATGTCCAAACAAAAGAGCAAAAATATTTTCATGGCATGTATTAATATTTGAATATCTCTATCATGTGATGAAGCCCTCTGTAGATTCAAAGAAATTTATAGTTTAAAATAACCCCTTCTTGGGGCACCTGGGTTGCTCAAGTCAGTTAAGCATCTGCCTCTGGCTCAGGTCATGATCTCAGGGTACTGGGATTGAGTTCCACATCTGGTTCCCTGCTCAGTGGGGTTCTGCTTCTTCCTCTTCCTCTACCCCTACCCCCTTGCTCATTCCCTCCCTCCCTCTCTCTTTCTCTGAAATAAATAAAATCTTAAAAAAAAAAAAAAAAACTCCTTGAAATCATAATATAAAACCTACTTTAGAAGGTCATTATAAGTGGAAAAGAAGACTCAAAACTTACCAGACTGGGAGATTATTGTTGTTTTATTGTTAAACACAGGTAAAGGGAGATTTATCTGGCTGGAACTACTCTACTGGAATTATTCAATTTATTCATACATTTAAATCAAGAATTTCCATATTTTTCTTGAATGTGAAAGATACTTTTGCTAATAGCTTAAATCTATCAGGCTTTCAAATAGAAAGCAGTTCTTTTTTTATTATCTCAGTTAAAAGTAGAAATAAAAATAGGAAAATATCTTCCCCTGAGGGTGTTTATTAAAACATCAGTGATAAAATTGCAGTAACCTCTAAGAGATGATATTAAGATGAGAGAAATTATAGTGGTTTTTTTAATGATAAGAATGATCCAGTAGAAAAACTAAAGATGCAGGGGAGAGTGCCAAAGGAATATCCTTAAGTGAGCAAGAGAGGATAAAATATAGTATATAAGAGAAGGTTTGTATCTTAAGAACAGTGATTGCTTATCCATTATACAGAGAAGGAAGAGTTATATCAGCATATATATATAAGTAGATGTAGTAGAAATTGACAAAAATTCTCTTTTAATAGCTTCTGTTTCCTGGGTGAAAATGAGGAGGAAAGGAGAGAGATTATAGAAATTTGAAGGGAGAGAAGAGACCTCTGTCATGGTTTTCTAGAAGAATGAAAAAATGAATAGACCAAGGCTGCCAAACAGCTTCTGAACCAATTTTTGGTATAAAATATTTATAAAGTAAAATTATTTCTGGTCACAGGTGACATCATCTTATACGTAGAAAACCCTTGGTCCCCCCCCCCAAAAAAAGTTACAACTAATAAAGCAAATTCAGTGAGGTTGCAGGATACAAAATCAACACTAAAAAATCAGTGGCATTTCTTTGCATTAAAAGTGAACAATCCAAAAACTAAATTAAAACAATTACATTTATAATAACACCAAAAAGAATAAAATGCTTAGGAATAAAATTAATCAAGATGGTGAAAGGCTCCTACACTGCAAACTACAAAACATTACTAAAAAAAAATTTAAGACACAAACAGAAAAATATCCTGTATTCATGTTTTGGGAGTCTTGGTATTGTTAAGATGACAGTATTATCCAAATGATATACAGATTCAATGCAATCCCTGTCAAAATCCCAATGACATTTTTGTAGAAATAGAAAAACTGCTCTAAAATGTATACAGAATCTCTCAAGAGACAACAAATGGCCAAAACAATGTTGAAAAAACAGATTTGGAGATCTCACACTTCTGATTTCAAAAGTTCATGCAAGGTCCTGGTAATCAAACAGTATGGTACTAGCATAAAGACAGACATATAGACCAATGGAATAGACTAGAGGGCCTTAGAAACAAACCCTCACATATATGATGAAATGATTTTTAATATGTGTGCCAAGACCATTCAGCTGGTTCAGTTGGTAGAACGTGTGACTCTTGATCTCAGGGGTACGAGTTTAAGTTCCACATTTGGCACAGCTTACTTTAAAAAAAAATTTCAATGGGAAAAGGACTGGATATCAACATATAAAGTAATACCTTATACCATACGCAAAAATTAAAATGGATCAAAGACTTAAATGTAAGAAAACTCTTAGAAGAAAACTATAGGGAAAACCTGATGACATTGGACTTCGTAGCAATTTATAGTACATCACAGGCAGCAACAACAAAAAGGTAAATTGGACTCCATCAAAACTTAAAACTTTTGTGCATCAAAGACACTATCAACAGTGAAAAAGCAGCCTAGAGAATGGAAGAAAATGCTTGAAGATCATATATCTGATAGGTAACTTATATCCAGAATACATAAAGAACTTTTATAATTCAACAACAACAACAAAACCAAACAACCCAGTTAAAAAATGAGCAAAGGACTTGAATAGACATTTCACTAAGGAAGATATACAGATGACCAATAAACAGAAGATGATCAAAAGACTACTCATTACGGAAGTAAAAAATCCACATAAAGATACTACTTCATATCCATAAGGGTGGCTATTATTTTTAAAAGAAAAAAAATAAATGTTAGCAAGGATGTGGAGAAATTGGAACTCTTGCATTTCTGATGGCGGTGTAAAGTGATAGAGCCTACTATGGAAGACAGTGTGGCAATTTTTAAAAAAAATGAAAAATATAATTAAGTGCCATGTAATCCTGGGGTTTAGACCCAAAAGAATTGAAAGCAGGATTCAAAATAGATATTTGTGTACCATGTTTATAACAGCAAGTTAATCATAATAGCCAAAAGAGCAAAGCAACTTAAATGTCCATAGACAGATAAATGGACAAACAAAATGTATATATACACAATTGAATGCTACTCAGGTATAAAAAGGAAAGTCTGATATATGCAACAGCACTGATGAACCTTGAAAAGGTTATCTTAAGTAAAATAAGCCAGACTCAAAAAAATACTTTATGATTCCATTTATATAAAGTACCTAAAGTAGGCAAGTTCATCAAAACAGAAAGTAGAATTGTGGTGTCCAGGGGCTGAGGGGATGAAGGCATGGACAGTGTTCAATGGGTACAGTTTCAGTTGGTGTAGATGAAAAGGTTCTGGAGATGGAATGTGGTGATAGTTACACAACAGCATAACTGGACTTCATGCCACACAATTGTATAAAATGGTAAAATTTATGTGTATTATAGCCACAATTTAAAAAAAAAAACTATATTCTTACTGTGAAGTTTAAAAAAATTTATGAAAGTAATTTAAAAAAAAGTACAGAGCAGAAAACACAAAAAAAATTTTATGAAAGTGACTTTCATTTTGCAATATTCACATTTATTTCTTTCAAGATTGTCACCTTTGACTTTGTTTAAAATATATAGACTTAGCAAAAAAGAAAAGAAAGAAGATTGAAGAAGTGACCAATGGATTTCTTCTTGATTTTGAAATTATCGTGCGTTAGTTATTATTATCATGTGTATGTATACATGAGTTAATGTATACATATACTATGGGGAGCAAGAACAATATATAGTCTTGAGTAGTTGTTTAATGATTTTGTATCTTATAATTTAAATGATTTTAAATTCTTTCTGAGAAGGGACTGTGCCTCTATACTAGTGTACTAACTAGTGTAACGACTGGGACAGTGCCTGGCACATAGTAGGTGTTCAGTAAGATATTTATTAAATGAAAAAATGTACATATTTAAATTTTGTATATTTGAAAAAGCATGTTTGTGTTTTTTGTTTGGGAAGTGGGTTTATGGGAGAGAAAGCCTGAAG
The DNA here is from genome assembly GCF_902655055.1 of Lutra lutra. Classification (NCBI taxonomy): domain Eukaryota; kingdom Metazoa; phylum Chordata; class Mammalia; order Carnivora; family Mustelidae; genus Lutra; species Lutra lutra. Next base: position 140,054,509 of record NC_062280.1, read on the forward strand.
AACTGTTCCTTAATTGATAAATGCAAGTAAATATTGTGTATTTCTCAAAGTCATTCCAAACAGATTTATTTTGATTATATACTAAAAAATTGTGCAGAAATTTGAGACAGGGGTGGCGGTTCAGTTGGTTAAGCAACTGCCTTCAGCTCAGATCATGATCCTAGAGTTCCAGGATTGAGTCCTGCATCAGGCTCTGTGCTCATTGCAGCAGGGTCTACTTCTCTCTCATCCTCCCCCCAACCCATGCGTGCACGTGCTCTCTCTCTCTCTCTCACATACAAATAAGATCTTTTAAAAAAAGGAAATTTGAGACAGTAATAGAGCAGAGCAGTATATGAAATAGAGGTTGCTCGGGAGATTAGCTATGTATATTTTTTAATGGGAAGATGTTCACAAAAAATGTAGAGTATAGGACAGTTGTGCTTTTGTAAACAATTAGATATGAGAAGATGTACATTTCACTGTACATCTCCTTATTCCATTCCTCTATACCATAGCTTTAGCATGGCCATTTTAATGGTAAGAAAACTGGAGCAAAGGTTGTCAAGGCTTGAACTAGAATGATGGTAGCTTTATAGTCTCTTTTAGAGAAGTAATTGCATTTCCTACATCTGAGTAAGTGGAAACTGTTTAGGAGTATACTTCCTTGCCTAGTGAAGAGAGGAGGCAGGTAGGATATAGGAAGATTTAGAGCCACAAGATTCCAGTTTATTTCTCATCTCTGAATACAAAGTTAACTCATCTTTCCAAGGCTTCATAATCTGGAATTACCTTTGTGGGAGGAGATTGGTATCGGGGAGAGGGAGAGACAGAATCTTAAGATCTTAAGCAGGCTTTTTCCTTTGAAAATGTATTTGGGGGCACCTGGGTGGCTCAGTTTGGTTAAGCATCTGACTCTTGATTTTGGCTCAGGTCATGATCTCATGGTCATGAGATGGATCCCAATTAAGATTCTCTTGTCTGCCTGTGCCTCTCACCCACCACCACCCCTACTCACAGTCATGCATGCACTCTGGCTCAAAATGGATTAGATAGATCTAAATAAAAGTATATTTGCATTTGCCCACTTAAGTTTATTGAAACTTAGCGTTTGTATGTCATTTCTTATTTTTCCCTTGACATGAAGTCTTAACCTACTTGATGAAGAGGTCTTTTGAAAGGTGTACTGCAAGGGATGCAATGCTCTCTGTAAATTAACACGTTTATGAAGGTAAAGACCAAATTTTATTAATTCACTTTGTGTTTATAAAAGGAAAAAATAACTTCTATATATTATAACATTCAAAAATTTAATCAAATATTTAATAGTATTGGCTTATTAAGTTGACAAAGGATGAAAATGCTTTTCATATTCATCTATTACACATCTTTGTGTTCCTAACCGACAGCAATATGCTTGGCACATAGTAGGCTTTTCTTAAACATTTGATGTAGAAATAAATTTTATTACGCTATTCTGAAGTTTTTCATCAGTTTTAATCTTTAAACATAGGTTTCTTAATGTATTCTCTTCTAAAAGAAAAAAATTTTTGTATCTTTAGGTGCTATTGTGTATTTAAAAAAACAAAAACCTTGGAGTAAAGTAGCAGCACATAATGGTTTGTGGATTTTGAAAAGGTGCAGGCCATATTGTGCTGCCTCAAAAATACAAGGATCTGATCTTCTGAAGAAAATATATTTCTTTTTATTCATGGCTCTTATGATAGTGATGTCAGCAGTGCCTTAGCAGCACGTAAATATTGGCGTTAAGATTCTAAAATTATCTCCAGTATTAACTGTGCTGCTGAAGTAAGGTTGGCCATACTCTACAATCTAATGTTTTACAGTTTAATATGTCTTAATATGTATTGATATTGCTGATATATCTTCAGTTTTGATAATGTATTTTCACTATTATTGATAATCTTGTTATATTTAGAATGATTCTATAAAAGTAAGTGCTAACTTTTCCGATGTATTGTATGTGTATTAAAGTAATATATAATTGTGGGGCACCTGGCTGGCTCAGTCAGAGGAACATGCAACTCTTGATCTCAGAGTCATTAGTTTGAGCCCCATGTTGGGTGTAGAAATTACATATAAACATTTAAAAAAATAAAATAAAATCTTTTTAAAAATAGACTAAAATAATATAATTGAAATTTAATAATTGCGTTGAATGCCATCAAGAGTTTATTGAAAGAGCTTATACAGAATCAAATTTACTTTAATGCTATTTGTATTCAATGTAAATACTGAAGTTTTTACTTAAATATTAGTTTTCCCTTTGTTTCTCTAGTAAAATGAAATTTAAGATATTTGCTTATCTCACAGATAAGTGTACATTATAAAGTATACATTAACAGAAATTAGAAGACAGTTTTTAGTAATGTTTCTAAATATTTCCTTATAAAGAAAGGGGGAACTATCAAAACATGTAAATTAAATTCCTGAAATCCTGGGTCTTAAAATGCTCCTAATCATAACTTCAAAGTTAGGAAAGACCTTACAGATGACCAGCCTATTTGTTGGGTAGCTCAGGAAACAGAAACTCAAATTAAGTAATTTACCCCATATGACAGATTATGATCTTAATCCTATGCCTTCTAACTGTATACTATGATATTTTTTCCTCCTTTTTATTAAATGTTTTTCTGAATTCTTAGGCTGAAGATTTTTGACAAGTCGGAAATATGAAGTCCTTATTTGTTTTTTTATATCCAATATTTAACTTCAGAGTAAAAGTAAAAATTATTATATAGCTATTTTATAGATGGAAACACAGTCAAAATTTTTAACTTAAGATTTGAAGGAAAAGGGCGCCTGGGTGGCTCAGTTGGTTAAGCGACTGCCTTCGGCTCAGGTCATGATCCTGGAGTCCTGGGATCGAGTTCCGCATCGGGCTCCCTGCTTGGCAGGGAGTCTGCTTCTCCCTCTGACCCTCCCCCTTCTCATACTTTCTCTCTCTCTCAAATAAATAAATAAAATCTTTTAAAATAATTAAAAAAAAAAAAAAGATTTGAAGGAAAATGTTTTCTTTTTTTTGTTTCTTAAGATTTTATTTATTTGAGAGAGAGAGTACAAGCAGGGAGGAGGATTAGAGGGAAAGGGAGAAGCAGACTCCACACTGAAGGAGCGTATGCAGGGCTGTGTCCCAGGACCCTGAGATCATGACCTGAGCCAGAGGCAGCCAGCCGCTTAATCAACTGAGCCACCCAAGCGCCCCAGGAAAATTTTTCTTTACCTTCTTTTTCTTACTTTGTTACTTTATTAAGTTTTATTAAGTCATTAAACTAAAAATTAATGTTCAGGGTAAGACAGGCATGTTTGTGTAATATACACACTTCTGGTCTTCTTTTCTACAAGGAGTATCCTAACCTTTTCAACTGTAACCAAGCAAAAAATCTATAAAATGAAAGCAGTTCTTAATGAATCATTTCCAATTATTGTCTCTTTTAGAAACTCTAAAAGTATTTCAGATGTAATTTAAGGAATTGTATTTGAGGATCTTTTGTTTAAATTCTAATTTGAAGGTAAAGAAAGTATATAAGATAAAGCATTCATTTTTAAGAACAGCTTTTCTCCTGCAAAATTTTTAACCCAAATAAGGAAGCAGCATACCATATATGTGGTAGCTAGAATTAAATGCCAGCATTTACATGGAAATAAGTATTGCCTTGGTGCTTTGAAAAATCATCATCAAGCTTTTAACCTGTTTTCCTTTATTTCATTTCAACTATTTTAAGTTTGTCTAATATTTTCCAGAACTCAGGAATTAGATTTCCTTTTTCTGTTCTTATTTTCCTAAGTATATTTTGACTTAATTTTAGAAAATTATATTTAGTCTTATCTGCTTTCTAAATGACAGAAAGAAAACCTGGATTTTACATTTACTAGGTGAATCTTTATATCTAGATCCTCCAGATGTGAAGAAGGAACATTTGGGGCTATTATAACTAAATGAAAACTTTCTTGTTTTAATCCTGAGAATGAATTAAAGAAAAATTGAAATATTGGCAAAGTGAGAAACTATAGAAAGACTGTTAAATTGAAATTTATCATAACAGCATACAGCTTCTTTCCAGTCTCTTACTAAAGAAGAGGAAATGGCCTGTCAGTACCTAATGAAGCACACATTTTAGGTAATTCAGCAAAACTGGGAAGTTTTATTTGTATGAGTTAACACTTCCATCCTTGTATAATTGTGAGCACATAAAGTGCAAATAGTAAAATAAAAGTTATACCTTTTAATGACCTTAATTTGGTTATTTTACAAAGAAAAATAACTATGGGTGTGTATTAAATTCATTTTTTCCATCTTCTTTGGAAAAAAATCCTCATTTTTTTCATTCATTTTCTTTTAAGTTGATGACATATAACTTCAAAATTGAACATCTAAAATCTCTTACATGGAATATGGGTTGAGTTTGGAACTAACTCAGAGGATTCAGGCAAGTATCCAGGAGGTAGCAAGAACAATATTTTATTAGTTGAATAAGTCAGTTTACATTCCATATTTAAATGTAGATCTCTTAAGATCACACATATGGATATGTGATGGTAGGTGTGAAAATTTGGCCTTAGACTAAATTCTGTACTCAACTGCAAAGGTTTTCTTTAATCAATTGTATATCCTTTTGGTTATTATAGAATTACATGTTGTTTTTAAGCCACTAAGTATCATTATGGATACATGCCCAGGTTAGCCATAATTGGATTAGCAAGATTAAACTTTCCTAAACTGTGATCTCTAAGTTAATAATTTATTTCAAAGTTGACATTCTAAATCAATTTTTTTTCCTTTTGCAGGTGGATATTACTATCCCTTATTCATCGAAAAAGTTTTAATTAATTCTAAGTGTATTTTCTCATTGAGTATTAACAAAATGGACAAAAATTAGTGTCCCAAACTTTTGAGATAGATTTGGCTCTAGTAAGTATTTAGACCTATTATTTGCATATCTAGGAGAAGAAATGAGACCATCATCATTTCCAGCCAAAATTGTTTTTTCTTACCTCTGTAAAAGGATTTCTTGCAATTTATGTTTTATTACTAATAACTTGAGCCCCTTTAATGAAGAACTAACTCACCAGAAATATGAGAGTATATGTTCTTGCTTTGTTTGTTTATAAATATATCTCACAGATTTCTGATGTCTTTTTTTTTTGAGCTATATACAATGAAGAAAATGTTGACAAAATAAACAAGTTTAAACTTTTTATGTTAAAGTTACTGTTCATGGTGACAAGTGAGTTCCTTTTTTTTTTTGTCTTCATTATTACTGAAATTAAATTCAACATTTATAATTTTTATTTGGGTCTATTTCTTGATTACTAATACATGGAATTCATTCAAAGTCTTTATGAGTAAAATACTTAAATTAGCATATTAATGATTATACGTCCCCTTTAATTCTGTAGAACTTTGAATAATATGATATTTATTGTATTCTTGTGATTGAACTTTTGTGTTTTGAAGGAATATAAACTATACCTGGAAAATTGTGTTATTGTTTCTATTTATCATATGCTGTAGGGTTAGATTTTAAGAAATTATGCTGAGAAAGAAGAACTTTTAAGCTACTTTTACACAGAATGTTACTCAGTATGATTAACATATTATTTAAAGGTATTTTTTTATATCTTTGTTTTATAATTTAACCACCTACCATGGGTTAGTCTATTAAAGAATCTTCAGGAAGTAGTAGAAATTCTGAATCACCCCAGAGTTTGCTTATTTCCACATTTCATCATTTTATAATCTTTGGGAATGCTTATAGCATTTCAGGTTTATAAGTTCTTATAGTGCCACTAAAACTTTTTTCTTTTTTTGGATTTAATGCATATGATAGTAAATTATAGTTTTTTTTAGGTTTCCCTGTCATCATTTAAAAATGCCATTTTAGTATGAAACAAGCAATGAAGAAGAAAGGTATTTGTTGTCCTGTAGTTTAAGGCAAGAAAGTTTAAGTGCATCATTTCTTAAGAGAATTTTTAAATTTTAAAATAGTTAGTGCAGATTTTTATATTAATTTGTTTATACTTTCATGGATATCTTTTGTGGCAGTGTGAAAATTCTGTGTTTGACAGGGAGCATTAAAAATAGATTTGAAACAGTTATATAGAGAGAGGTACAAATTAATTCTATTTAAATGCTGAGTATCCACACTGAACGAAACTAATTTCCACCCTCATAGAGCTTACAGTCTTGAGAATGAGACATAGGTAATAGAATAGACCAAAAAAATGGATAGGTACTGTATGTGATATGTCAAATGGTGATAAGTTCTATGTAGAAAAATAATGCAAGGGAGGGGAAAGGATGAAGTAAAGGTGTTTAGAAGTCAGGAGAGAGATGTTTTTAAATATTATGGTCAGAAAATGCCTCACAGAGATGATATTTAGTAAGACAAAGATTTTTAAAATGATAAGGAGCAGACCATTAGGTATCTGAGAAAACAGCCTTTCAGGCAGATGAAATAATAACTACAAAGATTTTGAGGCTGAAGGATTTTTGCTGTGTACAAGGAACAGTAGGGAGGTTTGGGTGGCCATAATTAAATATACAAGAGGGATACTCATAGATCATGGGATGGAAGAGTTTATAGGGGCTAGATTTTATGGCTGTTGAAGCTTTTAGCTTGCTCTACAGATTTAATTTTTCATACTTCTTTAAGAGAACCTTGACGATGGTATGGCCTTTAGCCTACTTGACCTTTGTAGGTAGAACAGTATTTACAAATCTGACTCAAGATTAGTACCTCCATCTGACACAATTTATAATATAAACAAAATGTTTAAGTAGTTGATTAATATGTACATGTGTGGTGATCAGGTTTTTACAAATTGTATTTCATGGCTTTGAAGTTTTCCACTTGATTGGTTTAGCTTGTCAATGCTAATGGCTTCAAGAGACAGTGACCTTACTCATGTGTCATTTACCCAAACAATCACTGCCATCTTTGACTCCTCCCTTCTGGAATTGCTGCTATAATAATAATAAGTATAATAAATAATATAATAAGTATTTCATTATTTCTTACCTATTCTGTAACATCTTATATGAGGAGTTCTTTGCCTGTAATTGCTTCATTCGTTATGGTATATATCCCACTAATTTAATCTTCCTAAAACACTACTTTTGCTTATTGGATAAAATTTAAACTCCTTAGTTTGCCTCATGATCTTGCCCTGGCTTTAAGTTTTTCCACTTTTCTTTAAGTGAACTAGTCTTGATCCATCCATTTTTTTTCTCTTTGCCTTTATTTATGCCATTTCTCCCACTACAACTCTCTCCCAACTAATTCTTTTGTTTGTTTTAAGATTTTATTTATTCATCTGACAGAGAGCTAGAGAGCACAAGCAAGGGGATCTGCAGGCAGAGGGAGAGGGAGAAGCAGGCTTCCTGCTGAGCAGGGAGCCTGGTGTAGGGCTTGATCCCAGGACCCCGGGATCATGACTCGAGCTGAAAGCAGACACCTAACAATTGAGCCCCTCAGGCGCCCCTCTCCCAACTAATTCTTATACATGCTTAAAAATGGGCCAGACCTCTTGTGTGTGGTAAACGTTTCCTTACTTTAACATTTGACATTATCCCTCCTTCTTGTGATATGAACAATTTATATCTGTAGTTCTTAGCCTTTTTCTCTAATGTAACACACTCGAGGGACAACACTTCCTCATTAATTGTGCCTCATTTGTTAATACATATTAACCTTTTAAATGTATTAGCCATATGAATAAAAATTTAAAATTTTATAAACAGAATGAAGAAAAGCAAGTGGACTAAGATGTCCAGAACTTGAAAACATCAGCAAAAGTTCAGGTCCAAAGTTTAAATACTAATTTTATGCTGATCAGTGTTATAGTTGATTTTTTTTCCTGTTGTATGAAAAGCACCTCCCCTCCCTCCCTGCCTTCGGCCCCCTCTCTCTCCTTTCTATCCCCCCTTCCCTCTCTTTCTCTCTCTCTCACCTATAATTGAGTATGGACCAACCATATACATTTCTAGGATTTTAGCATATTTAAAAGAATAATAAATTCTCTATTTTAATTTTTTAATATTGTAAAAGCAGTTAATAAATATACTCCTTTAAGATGTAATCCATGTGTTTGTTATAGTGTTGTTTATGATATTAAAAATTTGAAAGAGTTTTTAAAGTGTCCAGTAATAAAAGGCTAATTAACATGCTGAGTGAAATATTATACAGCCATTTAAAATAATGTAATGAATATTTAATCAGCTAGAAAATTGTTCATGATTAAGTAAAGATATGTCAGATATTATAAACAGACTGCTCAAAAGAATACATTTGCTAAACTGTTAATACTGGTTTACTGCAGGTGTGAGACAAATTTTATTAGGGTTAAGGTGGGTTGGATCTTATTTTCATGATTACAAATAAGCATGTATGATTTTGTGACTCAGGGAAAGGAAAGTTTGTTTTCTGAAAAGGAATACAGAAATCCTTGAAAAATAAAAATTATTTGAAGCAGACTTACAACTGCATAATCAGTCCCCTTTGGAAATCTGTGAACGGAAATCCTACTGGGTTCAGGGACTTTAGAAGTGACAATGAAGAATTAACTATCAGGGAAGAACAGAACAGGTAATTTCAAAAATCAGATAATTTTAAAATCAGCTGTAGGAGAGCAATCTATATTTTCTCAAAGGAGTGTTGAAAAGAATTCAAGAATTTGTTGAGTGGTTTTGCTGTCATTTCTCCACTCTCCAGCCCCCAAAACCTCAAAAGGTAAGTATAAAAAAGAAGTAGATGAATCTATTATAATTTTGAAACCATATTAATGAACTATATAAAGAAAAATCAGTTTATTTCATAGATATAAATATTTAACAGCAATTAAACTGACTTAGATCTAAAAATTAAGAATTTTCCTGTTTGGGGGCACCTGGCTTGCTTAGTCAGTAGAGCATGTGACTTGATCTTGGAGTCATGAGTTCAAGCCCCACTTCAGGTGTAGAGCTTACTTTAAAAAAAAAATTTTTTTTGTGGGGCACCTGGGTGGCTCAGTGGATTAAGGCCTCTGCCTTCGGCTCGGGTCGTGATCCCAGGGTCCTGGGATCGAGCCCCGTGTTGGGCTCTCTGCTCGGTGGGGAGCCTGCTTTCTCCTCTCTCTCTGCCTGCTTCTGCCTGCTTGTGATCTGTCAAGTGAATAAATAAAATCTTAAAAAAAAAATTCTATAATAAGAAAAAGGAAAAAGAATTTTCCTATTTAAAAAGATTTGTCTTAATGTCTCCTAGCATGAAAGTAATACAGAAGCATAGAAACTTTGGAAAAGGCAAAAAAATTCTATTTAAAAATCACATTTTTACCATCTAGTAGCAGCTACTATTATTAGCCTTATTCCCTTCTAGTTGCATAGTTGGATTAGTGAATTTTTATTTCTTAATCCTATCCGTAACTATGCCAGGGATAGCAATTTCCGTAATATTTTACTGTAAAAATGCTTAAAAATTTAGTAACTTTTTTCTCAATATTAGTAAACTTGAACATATGAGAAGGTACATCTTAATTGACCCTGTGGGTTCCTCTACCACACCTTCATGCCAGCCCCAAGGGTACCTTTCCGTAATGTGAAAGCATTCTGAGCAAGGGAAGTCATTGAAGTTTTTTTAGCAGGACAGTAAGAAAAATAACTACTGAAGTATGTGTAGTAATTCAAGATTTTCTCAAAGAGAAATCTAAGACTGGTATATTAAATTATGAGTTTGTTTCTTTTGTATCTCTACTGCCCTATCAAATTTATCAAAAAGCTGAGCTATTCTGAAATTGTGAAATTTTTATTTGATATTCAAAAAGCATTTATTATGGACATTTCAGTTCAAAACATGGCTAAATGTAAATATGACACAAATTATGAATTCATAGTGTATGACCTTTCTGTTACTTTGACCCAGTTAAAATGTAAGCAAAAATGTTATGTCTCAACTTGTTTTTCTCACATGCAAATATTTTAGAACTTAACTAAAACTCTTAAGTACAGTAGTAATTTAGAAAGGTTTAGAACCTGAAAACAACTTGGCTAATAGAATAAAGAAAATATTTTTTTTTGAAATCTAAAAATCTTCATATGTGGGAGGGGTTTTTGTCAGCAAAACAGGTTTATGGTACAGATTTCAAGTCAGATTCCCTGTTGTGCCACTTTTATCAGCATTAGTGGTTTATTGTATCCTTTGGAAGAATAGGAAAAATGCCTAAAAGTAAAGCCATTATTTATTATGGTCCATAATAAATAAGCTACTGTACCATTCTTTTAAATTAGTGATTCTTAGATACATTTACCTCTAAAACTCAAGGAATTGGGATCTTTAAAATGTAATGACTTACTCATTTTAGAAAGTGCTACACAGTTATGCTCTTCAGGAAACATTTATGGTGGTTTTACTATGCTTCCTATATTCATTATGAAACTAAATCCCCCCACTGCAAAAAAAAAAAAAAAAAAAAAAAGTTCCTTTAATGTACTCTTTTTTTTTTTTTTTTTGAGATTTTATTTATTTGACAGAGACAACACAAGTAGGGGGAACAGCAGGAAGAGGGAGAAACAGGCTCCCCGCTGAACCGGGACCCCATGTGGGGCTCTATCCTAGGACCACAGGATTATGACCTGAGCTGAAGGCAGATGCTTAATGACTGAGCCACCCAGACACCCTTAATGTACTCTTTTTTCCATAATACCAGATGTTCTTGGTTTCTGGATAGCCAGGTTGGATGATGTAATTTGGAATTTAGGTAAAGTTTGAACAAATTTCAAAACTAGCATGAAAATTCATTTATTTAGGTTAACCTATTATGCTAATAAACACTAGTTCTGCAAACCGTTGTTGATTAGAAGTCTTATAAACTATGGATGGGAACTGACTAGAGTGCATCCAGAGAATTGAGAAATATGGGGTGTTGAAATGTCATAAGGAATGGTTGAAGGTATTGAGAAGCTTTCTTGAAAAAAGACATAACAAATCTTGAGGCTTGTGTATTTTGTTTTGCACTGGAGGGCAAAAGCAGGGAGACCCAAGTTTCAGGGATGCTAAAACATCTCCTTAAAACAAATTACTGCTTTGGATGCGTGCATTGTGGAAGTGAACTGCTTTACCAGGGGCCTCAAAAGTGAAATGGGGATGGGGATAGTAAGATTTAAAGATACTATTTGAAATGACAATGAATACATCATATTAAATCCTTGCCATTAAAATGTAAGGGCATTTGTACTAATAGGACAATTTTTGACTAAAGGAAATTACAGGGAAACATGGATTTTTTTTGTTTTGCTTTTGGACAGTTTTTATTGATAAAACATTTTTTTAATCGATCTAACACTGAGGAAAGTGCTCTAAGAAGTTCAAGATCAAGTTTTCCAGAAACACGTCACTTGTCTGAGAACTATGAAATAAATGAAAATGTTAACTTATTAAATACTGGAGTTGGAACATAATATTTAAATACTAAAAGCTTTTAGTTGGAATTTATTTTCAAGGATTACTTTTTGAAGGCTATTGGACAAATCCACTATAGAACTAGATCATTAAGTTTTCATTTTCCTCTTAAGACTTCAAAGGAGGGGTGCATGGGAGACTCAGTGGGTTAGGCCTCTGCCTTCAGCTCAGGTCATGGTCTCAGGGTCCTGGGATCGGGCCCCGAATCGGGCTCTCTGCTCAGCAGGGAGCCTGCTTCCCCATCTCTCTGCCTGCCTCTCTGCCTACTTGTGATCTCTCTCTGTCAAATAAATAAATCTTAGGGAAAAAAAAAAAGACTTCAAAGGAGAGTAAAGTTAAAAAAAAATTAGAAAAACCGACAGAAATCAATTCTACACAAATTCTTAATTGTACAGTTTTGGTTTGAGAGGATTTATAGTGTCAATGGGGACATTCTTTGATGTTTATATTTTGTGGTATTTGGATGTCAATAAGACTGAAAGTCCATAGCTTGGACTTAGAATTACACTCTTGAGATTCCCTTTTTGTATTTAAATATAGGGGAATCCAACTTCAACTGGAGCTTTTCCTCTTGCCAGGCACATAGTAGGTGCTCAGTTACTTACTAGATGGAGTATTCCCAGAAGGATCAGTATCACTCTGAAATTGGCAATGTGGTCTAGTTGATTCTGGCATCAGGTATGCAGGAAATAATTTTGTAGTCTTTGACAGTTCTTTTGAGCCCAAATAATTTTTGGGCTCACAATTAAACAATGTTACGGCTTGGCTAAGAAGATAATTCTTATAACATCTCTTAATGCAGGCTTCTTATTAGTTCTTACAGTTAAGTACTTTTTCAAACCACTCTGGTTCTCTTCCAAATAAGGTAAGAGATTATGAATATGAGATAATTGTAAATACAATAATGAACATCAGCCGTGGCACAGTTTTTAAGGTGTATTTGCCCCTTTGGGAAATCCAGTAATTTTTTTAATTATTTAAATGGTAGTTTTAGTGAAAATGACCCAAATCTATCATTATTTTAATACCTTCTAGGATTAATTTTTTTATGTGCATATAAAAACCACTCAAGCTTTAGGTACTGCTATTAGTGCTAGAAGTAACTGCATGGTTATCCTTTGCCAGAAACTTTTACATTTTGTAACCCATTTAAGTCTCATAACCAACCGGTGAGGGAGGTATATCATTATCCCCGTGTTATAAGTAAAGAAATTGACTTGAAGGGAAATAGTATGCCTAAAGCCACATGACTTGTTAGGGGGCAGGGGCTGTCAGTTATTCAAGCTTAGGTGGTTTGGTTGCAGATATCATTCCCTTAGTAATTATATTTACAGCCTGTGTCCCATAGCTAATAGGAGGCAGAGGAGACAAAATTAACAAATATTAAGCCCTAAAATGCTAAAAATAATACTGATACCTTAAAAATAGGTTTGTATGTGGAAATATTCTACCAAACAAAAATTATCTTCTCAAATATTCCATTATGGTACTACTGTCCAACTGAAAGGAAACATACTCTTAGAAGTGTTTTTTGACATGGGGTGTGCTTATGTATCCATGTCCTTTTGTTTCTGGGTCCATGGATATACATGAAGATATATGAATTCAGACAGCTTTAGTGTAATCATGTAGTCCTCCCCTGAGAAAACTGTTCCCACCTAACTGTCCAGAGTAAAGACTACACAATCTTTATGTTCCACTTAGTTGTATTATTTTTAAGGCATTAAAGCATCAATCAAACATCATTGTCATCCCAAACAGTGTGTCTGAAAGCTCATCAAAATCTAAGAAACCTTTTGTAACTAAAAGGCTCCAAACTATACAATATAAATTGTGACTTGTTTTGGAGATTACCTGTAAGCTATGACACATTCTATTTTCTTATTATTTCCTATCAATTTAAAGAATTGGACTTCTGGAAGGGCTTAATAATAAACTTCCTTCTATCTCAGAGCAATTCCAGGCAGTATAGCAAATCCTTACTTAGCATTTAGAAACATTCTCAGGTATTACCTCAGAAAGGCAACCTCTTCCCAGCCTGTCCATGTACATGCACAGAAAATTAGTAACTCCCTTTTCTGTACCATCATCATTATAGTAGTTTTATTATTGCTTATGTTACACCATACTGTAATTATTTTCTTATTTCTCTGCTGTTGGGCTAAAAGCCTAACGTGCTTGAGCCCAGAGACTATATATCTTAACTCTGCTCATTTATGACTGGTATAAATAAAATTGATGACTTCACATAGCACTAAATATGTTAGTTCCTTTCCTTATTATATAATACATTGATACCAATATTAATATGGCTACTCAAAGCAACTCACTAGTCAGCTAGACATTAGATCTTGCTTTTCAGTGAAATTCTCCCAAGCTCAATTAGGTCAAATCTATTTATAGATCACAAGTATCATAATTTCACTAAAGGATCAGAAGGAAAAGATAAGTTAGAAACATGAAATAGTGTTTGCCAGGTAATATAGTTTTATGTGTGAAATAAAGTCTGTGTAAGGGCTCTTTATTTCTCATTGTGATGATGTACTCGTTAGGAATAAAGAATTTCACAAAACATTTTATCTCCTAGGTAACAGGCAAGAAAAATTTTGACAACATATCTGATGTTAAGTCTTAAGAAAAATTGTCCCAAGAAGGTTGAAATGGATTCTTAGATGTTCTTTCTCAGATTGTACAAGAAAGCACTATGGAGGTCAGGATTTTGGTTAGCTTTTCTATCATCTCAAGATTCAGAGTTTTGTTTTGTTTTGTTTTTAAGGATTTTATTTATTTGACAGAGAGAGATCAAAAGTAGAGAGAGAAAGAGAGAGAGAGGAGGAAGCAGGCTCCCTGCCTAGCAGAGAGCCTGATGCGGGACTCGATCCCATGACCCTGAGATCATGACCTGAGCTGAAGGCAGAGGCTTAACCCACTGAGCCACCCAGGCAGCCCTCAAGATTCAGAGTTTTAAGTATTAAGTATTTTAAAAGTATTAAAATTATTTAACGGCTGTTTTTCTACTTCATTGATATCTGATTGACCCTATAGCTGGTTGCTTAAGACAGCTTCAAAATCCAAGTCAGCCTTGCTTAAGCCAATGAATTCATACAAGCTTGTATGTAAGAATCCAACCAAAATAGCTCTTTGTAACTCTACCACATCAAGAAACAGATGTTTTCACCTGAATCTTTACTTGAGATCTGGGTGTGACTCCTTTACCTAGCACTGGATTTGTGTTCTTGCTGATCTCCCAAACGCTGCTTGCCTGAACCACAGTACCCAGCCTCTGAATCTTGTCTGCCTGAAACTATGACATTCAGATGCTTTGCTCTGTATTTGGAAATCTGGCTTCTGGCCTCTACTTTGTTTGGGGGAACCCAAGTATATTCCCAAACTACCAAAGCTCATAATACCTTGCTTGCTGTGTACGTAGCCTATCGAATGTATTTCACATGGTAGTTTCTGTTGCTCTTCATACTTAAGTCCTCCCAAACTAGACCTACCTTGTCAAATATTTGGGTGTTTTATAGTTAACAAATGAATTCCTTGATAATTTACCTGACACATATGCTACTCTAAAATTAATTTTTATTTTAATAACTTTTCTAAAATTAACTGCTCACTTCCAGAGAATACACAGTATCCTCATTTTTAGACAAGTAAAAGCCTGAGATATCATTGTGTTAGAATAGGGTTTTGACATCAAGGTTCTAGATACGACACATGGCACAAAGGAAGCATAAGAATGATGAAATTATAACCTTGTCTTCAATACAGGCCTGCATATAGTAGTCCCACCTTATTCGTGGGGGATATGTTCCAAGACTCCCAGTGGATGTGTGAAACCACAGATAGTACTGAACCCTATATATAGTATGTTTTTCCTATACATACTGTTTTTCATACACACACACACACACAACCATGGTAGAGTTTAATTTCTAAATTAGGTACAGTAAGATTAATAACAATAGCTACTAATAAAATGAAGTATTATAACAATTGCTATAATAAAGTTATGTGAATGTGGTCTCAAAATACCTTGTATTGTACTCACTTTTGTGATTATGTGAGATGATAAAATCCCTATGTGATGAGATGAAGTAAGGTAAATGATGTAGACATTGTGATGTAGCATTAGGCTACGGTAGATCTGATGGTTCATTAGAAGAGGGATCATCTTCTGGACTGATTGACAGCAGATAACAAACCATGGAAAGCAAAACCAAGGACAAGGGAGACTACTGTAATTATTAGCCATGGAGAGGTCTAAAGTGGTTGGTAATTACTTTTTCTGGCTAAGTGTACTTTTCATCTTGTTTCATTTCCTGTCTTAGTATGATAATCTTTTTATATAAAATTATACTATTTGCATTTTTGTAATTTTAATTTATTCATACATGGACTGTATAGTTTTACAATTTGTGATATCTGATGTTATTTCAAGTTACAAAATTTCCTTACACATGTAAGAACAACATTAAAATTAAGCTGAGGGGCGCCTGGGTGGCTCAGTGGGTTAAGCCTCTGCCTTCGGCTCAGGTCATGATCTCAGGGTCCTGGGATCGAGCCCCGCATCAGGCTCTCTGCTCAGCGGGGAGCCTGTTTCCTCTTCTCTCTGCCTCTCTCTCTGCCTACTTGTGATCTCTGTCAAGTAAATAAATAAAATCTTTTTTAAAAAAAATTAAGCTGAAAATACATCTCACATAGTAGATATCTAGTAAGCATTTAATTAATATAGCATAATTCTGAGTTATTTCTCATGGGAGTTTTTAAAGGTAAGTCAGAATTTTTAGAATTCTTTTATCAACAAATCATCTTATAACTTTAGAACCTTCTCTGTACTTTCAAAGTTTTTACTTTTAGTTTTTAATTACTTTAATATTACTTTTAGTAATATTTTTGTATTTAGTTTCTCACGGTTGAAAAGATGAAATGTCTCTTGGAAATAGAAAAATGAATTTTTTAGATTAAATAATTCTTTTTAGACTATGCTTTTGGTTCTGATACTTGCTCCTATAGAAAATAATATAAGCATCCCTTAAGAAATAACTTAGAATTGGTATTCATTCAAGAATTCATATAAGAATTAGGAATAATGTGGAAAACCAGGTAATAGAAATTAAAATTTTCATTACATTACTTTGAGGATTCTAGACATGCAAATCTGCAGGTTCTTTTCTATGATTTTGTCCTTATCTTTAAGGTCTTAGACACTAAAACTTCCATCAGTTCATTCTCATTCAGTAATGTGTGCATAGCTATTCATTGATTTAACAAGTCACTTTGTTCAAAGGCACTTGCCTCCTATACCAGTCTCTTCAATGTCATCGAAATGCCATTTTATTCATATAACAGTTCAGCATGTAAAGAAGCTAAACTTTCCCACTGGTTTAGAAGACCATGAAATGAAGCAGAGCAAAAGGTTGTAATGCAGTAGAATAAATTCATATTTGTGAATATTATGATAAAGAGGTATTTGGGTAGCTTGGACAATTTGCCAGGGGATTGACGATGTAAACAGAAGCTTAAACTGTTCCTATCCAAGAGACGTTAAGTGTGGTCATATTCAAATTAAAAATTGGCTGTGGTACTATGCGTTAGTTATGTCACCTTATGTAAGTTGCTATCTCTCTCCAGTCCTCCATTTAAAATTGTAAGAGATTGAATTTGGCTCTGTCTTGTCCCATATTTTTAGAATCTAAACAAAGTCAGCCTCCAGTATACCCACTGCAAATAATTCTTTATATTGACATATTACAAAAGCAAAGGAAAAAAGTTAAATCTTGTAGGTTTGTGTGGAAAGTTTAATATCACCTTAGAATTTTGGGAATTAAGGGAAATTATGTTTAACTTTGCCATTGTAGAAAAAGTTGTTAGATTTGTTTCTCCTACCCTTTGTCAAACTGACACCTTGACTGTGAGATACAGTAAAAAAAAAAAGAAAAGAAAAACATTCCCTCCTGGAACTTAGAGAAGGAGAAGCACTTGCTGTACTGTAAATGAAAAATAATAATAAAATTTTTAAAGTTTACCAGATAAAGCATTAAATTGAATTAATAGGACAATATGGAGTACTAGATGATTTAGTTAACTGAAGTTTACAATTACCCTACTTTTGTTTGAATATTTTCTAAAACATAAAAAGTTACACTATTTCAGTATATTATCTTAATATTGTTAAATTTTATGAGTAAGGAATCATTATCAAGTCATATAAAATATTCTGTAATAATAGGTATAGAAGTTTTAAGAATTATCTTCAATGTGTTTTAAGCCATATATACCAGAGGGTATTTGATTACAGGTTTTTTTGTGAGGTATAGTACAAAAAACTAATTCAGATTAACTAAGGAGTTGATTTGAAGAATTTCAATTTCCTCTAGGCAAAATTTCACTTTATTTTCAAGCTGAACATTACTATATTGGTATTCGTGATTTGACAACACACTTAAAGATGTACATTCTAAAGGATTTGAATTATAAAACTTTCTGTTATAATCTGTTGCTTATAAGCAAGGCCATGTACTTGTATATTTCTCCTACTATCAGAAATTGGATCAGAAGGGATTAGATTACAAGAATGGCCACTGATTTTGATCATGGTTATGTATATGTGGTAGAGTGGGACAGTTTTACTAATACACAAATCTATTTTTGGATAGTGTGAAAATCTGAGTTGGTTGCAATTTGAGGCCTCAAATTCTGTGCATGAGAATAAATATAATTTTAAGTCATCAAAAATAGTTACTAGGGCGCCTGGGTGGCTCAGTGGGTTAGGGCCTCTGCCTTCAGCTCAGGTCATGATCCCAGGGTCCTGGGATCGAGCCCCACATCGGGCTCTCTGCTCTGCAGGGAGCCTGCTTCCTCCTCTCTCTCTGCCTGCCTCTCTGCCTACTTGTGATCTCTGTCTGTAAAATAAATAAATGAAATCTTTAAAAAAAAAAATAGTTACTAAATGCAACTTTAAAATTTTTTAAAAGTTGAGGTGCCTAGCTGGTTGAGTCAGTACAGCATGCAAATCTTAGTCTTGGAGTCATAAGTTCAAGCCCCACATGTGGCACTGAGTTTACTTTAAAATTTTTTTAATTTGTTTGCATTTTTTGAGTAATTTTTAAGGGCCTATTCTATGCCCACTCTAGTCCTAAAAAGATTGTCACTGTCAACAAAGAACTTATAGCCTAGAGGGAAATAATATATTAACATACAAGAAACAACTAGAAAATAGTGTAGTGTAAATTCTGTCATGCAGACGAAGTTCAGTAGAAGCTCAAAGAAAATGTGGACTTAGACTCATCAAAGAAGACTTCTTAGGTGGGAGATGACCTGGCCTTAAAGAAAAGGTAGAAGTAATTCAGTGAAATGAAGAAATCAGAGACTTCAAGTATAAGAAACATGAGTCAGTGCATCATCAAGTAGGAAAGAATAACACATACTACATCAAAAACAGAGATTGGTATTGGGGAATAGATAGGGAAATGAATGCAACCATGTTTGAGATTCCTTTTTTGTTGAAGATTCTATTTATTTGACAGATAGCACAAGTAGGCAGGCAGACGGAGAGGGAGAAGCAGGCTCTCCACTGAGCAGGGAGCCTGATGTGGAGCTCGATTCTAGGACACCAGGATCATGACCCAAGCCAAAGGCAGATGCTTAACCAACTGAGCCGCCCAGGTGCCCCTGAGATTCTTTTCTTTTGCCTAAGGTGCCCTAATTTCTAATAGAAGAAAACAAGAGTATTTGAATTCCCTGCAACCCTGTGAGCCAAAATGTGATGACTTGAAGGGGGAAAAAACACAATTGGAAGGAAATCTAGAATTAAATTAGACAAGTGTACCCTAAATATTAGGCAGTCTGTGGATTTTTACTCAGCAAATCAAGTGAGAAATCTTGAGAGGAAAGGATTTCATAGCCAATATTTTATTACCAGGGATATTTTTTGCTGTAGATAAGAGTAATATTAATGCTATGAATTAAGCTATGCTATGAATGATTGTGAATTAATACCAAAGTACTGTTAAGCCAAATAGAAATACTCCTTTTCCAAATTCCTCTCTAATTTGCAACCAAGCCTTAGCTCAGGTTGTTTACTCAAGAGTGTCATTTCCCTCATCTTCACTTGTCTAAATCTTCTCAGGCTACCTACTCTGTGCATTAAATTTTCCCAGTTCATTTTTTCCTCCTCAGCCAGACATGCCTTTTCTCTCTTTTGTGCTCATTCATATACCTGACTTAGAACAATTAATATATCGTGCTTTATGGACATGGATTATCTTAACTCTATATTGTATACTCCACAAAATTAACATAGTGGGTGCTTGATGAATAGCAGTTGGTTGCTGAAAATCAGCAATAATATCTTTACGATAAATTTATTCTGGAAAGGCTGAATACCAGCTAGATAAATACAGAAATGCCTAGGCTCCTTCCTGGTAATATAAAAAGTTCTTCATCTTTTACTATGTTTACAAAGCTCCTTTGATTCTGTGTTAACCTACTAACACTCATGCCTCAACTCTTGTTGATCTTAAAATGTTGTCTTTAAAAATTTTTTTTTAAAGATTTTATTTATTTATTTGACAGAGAGAAATCACAAGTAAGCAGAGAGGCAGGCAGAGAGAGAGGAGGAAGCAGGCTCCCTGCTGAGCAGAAAGCCCGATGTGGGGCTCGAACCCAGGACCTGGGATCATGACCCGAGCCGAAAGCAGCGGCTTAACCCACTGAGCCACCCAGGCGCCCCTTTAAAAATTTTTTTAATCAAAGCCAAAACCTGTGGGTAGTTTTATGAACAGTTAGAAGGCCCCTGAAATTTCAGTATCCCTCTGGAGAGCCATTGGTAATCTAATTGATAATCTAAAGCTTGTCAATGAAGTATAGTATAACTGTTTTCTGTTGGCCTTTATTTGTATGTCTCTGAGGAGATGGGAGATGATAGAATGGGAAGTACTTACATTAAAAAATACTTCTCAAGAAACACCATTACCATAATCATAAAAAAATGTATTGAGCACCTGCTGCAATTCTTTGAAGTGTGTCTTTATTTTTTTAAGATTTTATTTATTTATTTGACAGACAGAGATCACAAGTAGGCAGAGAGGCAGGCACAGAAAGAGAGAGAGGGAAGCAGGCTCCCTGCTGAGCAGAGAGCCCGATGTGGGGCTCGATCCCAGGACCCTGAGATCATGACCTGAGCCGAAGGCAGAGGCTTTAACCCACTGAGCCACCCAGGCGCCCCTGAAGTGTGTCTTTAAAGTAAATTATATCCTTCTGAATCCCTCTGATTACTGGAACCACCT
This sequence comes from Lutra lutra, assembly GCF_902655055.1. NCBI lineage: Eukaryota > Metazoa > Chordata > Mammalia > Carnivora > Mustelidae > Lutra > Lutra lutra. The sequence continues at coordinate 140,075,237 of NC_062280.1, forward strand.
TATTGAGTGAAATAAGTTATCTAATTTTCTTGGACAGTGTGTAACTATCCACATCAAACCAATGAAAGCTTTTTTTTTTTTTTTTTTTTTTAAGTGCTACTACACCCATCATGGGGCTTGAATTCAGACCCTGGGATCAAGAGTCTCGTTTTCTACCAACTGAGTTAGCGAAGCGCACCCCAGAGAAAGCTTTTAGAAATCTAAGACTAGGGCGCTTGGTTGCTCAGATGGCTAAGTATCTGCCTTGAGCTTGGGTCATGATCCCAAGGTCCTGGGACTGATTCCTGTGTTGGGTTCCCTGCTCAAGAGGGAGTCTGCTTCACCCTCTCTCCCTGCCTCTCCCCCTGCTTGTGTTCTGTCTCTTTTTCTCTCAAATGAATAAATAAAATATTTTTTTTAAATCTAAGATGAAACTGTGGCTCAAATATTTAGCATTTATTTTCCATTAGAACATTTAAATCGTATTTATGTGATAAGGATTTATTGTATATACCCTTAGAGCTTTTATACAAAATCTGTATGACATTTATGTCTTTTTCAGAAAACCTATATGTAAATTACATTTTTTTGAAGGATCTGTTGTTGCTATTGAGTTTGATTTAGCTTTGAGGGTGGTTGACTTGTTGTATTTAACATTTAACCAAAAGCCAGAATTTCAACCAGCAATTAAATAATGGTTTATATGGCAAAGCAATTTCCCCTCTATTGATTTGCTTTATGACCTGTTTCTAGGCATGTATTTTGATACCACCACCGCCTCCCCTCCAAAGGTGAGAACTGACTATTCCATGTGTACCTAGACCATGTGGAGAAAGGACTGAGACTGAAAACAGAAAACAGACATTGTCCATATAGAGCAGAGTGCCTGACAACAGCTCACTCTAGAAAAGGGCAGTAAATGCCACACCAGATGATCTCTCATCACAAAACTGTAAGTAAATTTGAGGAAGCACAGGGGAATTAGACCGTTGTCCCTACTGACTCAAAAACTGTCTTCATTTTATAATTTGTGGCCTGTATGCCATAAATTAAGATTACTGAACTGTTAAATAGTGGACTTTCCTAGTTTGTGAATAAGAATTTAAGGTAAAAGAAAGTGCAATATTCCCTGAAAAAGGAACTGGGAACCTTTGCCTTAAGACCTGAAAGGAAGGTTACATGAATTTGGATAACTGGGTTAAAACTACGTAAATGGGCCTTTGCCTAGAAAAAAAATTAGAGAACTTCAGTCTTGATATAGCATAGAATAGGGAGACATTATGGCCTCTTCCAACAAAACAATGGAAGTTGACAAAGTAATGGAATTTTTGGAAATTAAATATAACAGTACTATATAATATATAGAAGGATTCTGAGATATAAACTCCGATGGCAAAGAAACTGGGCATGTGTAACTGTTGTAGTAATCTAGGAGTAAAGAAAACCTGAACAGAATAATATCACTGAGAATGGAGATGAAATAATAAATTTAAGATATTTTAAAGAAATTTGTAGAACATCATCATGAGTAAATCATCATCATGATAAAAGGGTGGTGTCAAAAAGTATGTTTTTGATATTGGAAGACAACAGCAGTATCACTGAAAGAGGACAGTTTAAGAGAGGCTAGTGTGAGGTAGATGTGTCCCATTTTGGTAATACTGAATTTAAGATGATATCCAGGCATTCCATTTGAAATCCTTTAATTAAAGAACACTGAATATAAAGAAGGGGAATTCTATGTAAAAGTCAACCTTGAAAGGTAAATTTATCAGTTATCCTCATAAAGCTGGTAAGAGTAGATCAGCTAACTGAAACTATTAAGGACAGTAGATCCCTTTCTTTTATTTATTTTTTCTTTTTTTTTCTTTTCTTTTTAAAGATTTATTAGGGGCGCCTGGGTGGCTCTGTTGGTTAAGTATCTGCCTTTGGCTTAGGTCATGATCCCAGGGTCCTGGGATCCAGCACCATATCCAGCCCCCTGATGAGCAAGAAGCCTGTTTCTCCCTCTGCCTGCCCCTCCCCCTGCTTGTCCTCTCTCTTTCTCTCTATGACAGATAAATAAAATATTTTTTTAAAAAAAGATTTAGTAGCACACATGCACTTGCGAGTGTGCAAGCAGGGGGCAGCGGCAGAGAGAGAGAATCTCAAGAAGACTCTCCACCAAGCATGAGCCCTGTTCAGGGCTTGATCTCAAAACCCTGAGATCATGACCTGGCTGAAATCAAAAGTCTAACACTCTACTGACTGAGCTACCCAGGCACCCCAATCCCTTTCTTTTAAAAAGAAATATGTAACACATAACTTTACATAAAGAAATTATTTCATTAGGTATATAATCTTAAATAAACATTCCCAAAAATCAACTCTCTTTTTGCCTAAAACTGTCATATTCCAAGCTTATGCCTGTAAGAAAATCCCTACACTTACATTAGTTATGAGAGTTAATAACTAATGTGTGTTAATATTCTTGAACCTTACCTTCATGTCTATTAATAAAACAGAGATCTTTCCCAGTATTAGATTGAGGGAATGAAACTGAGAACTTAAAGTTCAAATAAGTGAGTCAGTTAAAACTTTATAAAATTGACATGGCTTTAATTTCTCAAATGGAAAGACAGGTAATTGAATTGTGGGAAATGTGCTGGTCTCCAGTTTCAAGAAACAGTAAAACACAAAGACCTGGCATTCTGGCTGAAGAGCTATAATAATAAACAGAAATTTGAAAACCAGGAAGACAAGTTTTCCAAATGTGCAGTTTTGGCATTTCAAAGGAGATATAAGAAATTCCAGAAGATGGCCAAAAATAGGTTTAGATAACTGAGATTCCTTATATGAATACTTGTTTTTGATGGAGAAACACAGTTAAGTAGAAATGAAGGTTCTAAGAGGCTGTGACTTTCTTCTCACCCTAAATCAGGTTTGCTTCTGAAAAAAGGTGTTAGCCAGTACAAATCCAACAGGGATTCAGTAAATTGTAGCCAGGAATTTAAAAGTGACCAAAGGGGAAAAAAATTTAATTGAAAGAAAATATTTTGCTTTTCTAGGAGCTAAACAGTGTGTTGTAGGATTTCTACTTAGAGTATCAAAGTATCTTGTTCTGTTTACCTAGTTACTACTTGCTGTGAAAAACAGCCACCTTCATCAGACAGAAATTCCACATTATTCTACATCTTGAATTGATTTTTTAATATATATACCATTTTAATGCTATCTAAGGAGCCCTAAAATGTTAATCAGTAATATGTCTTCTGGATATATCAGCATCTTTTAGACCATTTCACCTCAACCTTTGAATCATTTGACTAATTCAAGTTCAATAAACCTAGGACTTCAAATCAGGTTATATAGAACTGGGAACATTTTTTTCTGTTTCTTTCCTAGTTACATCTGACTTACATGCCTGGTCTGATGACTTCTTTTTATGACTCCTAAATTGTGGAGGTAAGTCAAGATTTAATATCAATTATGGTCATATAACATTCATTCTGAACCTGTATTCCCTTAACATTTCTTTAATTACAAAGCATTCTTATAGCATTGCATTTTTATTAGCAAATTATGTATGTTCCAATTTTGCCTGGACTGTTCTACTCTGATTAAATGTGTAATTTTGTGTAACTTTCAACTTGTTAGTATTCCTATATACATCTGTATTTTCATTTCATTGGGTATGCTATTACCCAAGTAAACTTTTTTTTTTTTAAGATTTTATTTATTTGAGAGAGAGAGAGAAAGCACAAGCAAAAGTGGGGCAGAGGGAGAGGAAGAGGGAGAAGCAGACTTCCCGCTGAGCAGGGAACCTAGTCATAGGGCTTGATCCCAGGACCCTGAGATCATGACCTGAGTTGAAGGCAGATACTTAATATACTGAGCCACCCACACATCCTATACACAAATAAACTTTTAATAGAAAAATACTATGGGATTTTTTTCCTGTAGTCTTTAGCTTGAATCAGTTCCTTCAGACTCTTTTTACATAAAGTGTCATCCGTCTTTGAATCTACTATAATACTTGTTTTTCCAAGTGCTTATTCAGTGAGACTACAATGTTCCAAATTTTTCAGTTCAGTTGAGACCATTAAATGTCCAGCACTGTGGGGGAGTATAAAGATCAGTATAAAGCACAATCCCAGTCCTCATCTTAAAAGAATTTGTGGAGGGGCGCCTGGGTGGCTTAGTGGGTTAAAGCCTCTGCTTTTGGCTCAGGTCCTGATCCCAGGGTCCTGGGATCAAGCCCCACATCGGGCTCTCTGCTCAGCAGGGAGCCTGCTTCCCCCTCTCTCTCTCTGCCTACTTGTGATCTCTGTCAAATAAATAAATAAAATCTTTAAAAAAAAAAATTCGTAGAAGCTCATTGCAGCCAGACTTCTTGGGGGTGTCTTACTACAAGGAGAGTAAGCAAACCTCTCCTGTTTGGCTTCCAACTTGGGAACCCAAAGAAATTCAGATTCTTGCTGGAGTGTGAAGTAGTGGAAAGTAATATGAAATAGAAACACTTGGTTTTGGGTGTGTTTTACTCAACTGTTAAGAATAAAAAGCACTTTAAAATAATGATCTCTGGGGGACTTGGGTGGTTCAGTCAGTTAAGTGTCTGCCTTGGGCTCAGGTCGTGATCTCAGGGTCCTGGGATCCAGCCTCACCACGCTCCCTGCTCAGGGAGCCTGTTTCTCCCTTTCCTTCTGCTGCTCCCCCTGCTTGTGCTCTCTCTCACTCTCTCTCTCTCAAATAAGTAAATAAAATCTTAAAAAAATAATATAATTATTTCTGGATTTGAGGTGTTGGTATGAAATGTGAAGGTACAGAATGCTGCCTACATAAAATTTCTGTGTAATGAGACAAATCTTAGGCACATTTTAGTTTGGGGAGCAAAATCCTATTTATTTTGCTGCATGTTGTTGCTCTTTTACTCTGTGCCATGCTTAATACTTACTTCCCATTTACCATGTAAGGTGTTAACTTTCTTTCCATTAAAAGATTTTTGTGGTTGGATCTATCTCATAGTTTAGGTAAATATTAAGACATTTCCTAAGCTTAATATTTATGACATAATGAGTTTTTTGGTGAAATTTTTACATAAACTTTCACCTCTAATAGGTCTGATAGAAGGCCTAATAATTCTTGAAGTGTAGTTCTGTGGCAAAGCTAGTAATTATGGCTTTTACTAGGTCATTGGTAGTCCAGAAATCTTAAGTATTTTTAGTAATGTATTCTCATGTCAACTCTATTTCTTGAACTTTGTTTGAAACACTAAGTTTGATATCACATTTCTCTTTCATGGGTTCTTTGGCTCCAGAAAGGTGATAAAATTTCCTAAATTTATCTTTTAAAAAATTCTCCCATAGTAGCTCTTCTACATTGCTAAACTTGCTGGTAAGGAGGCAACTCCCCCAGCACAGAGGAAAAATAAAGTAGAATATGGGAGGTTTAGAGTGCTCTAAGCAAGTCTTTCGTTATCTCAGCAATGTTTCTGGTGAGTGATGACCATTTCTATTATTTGTGATAGAGAACCAATACAAAAACTTACAAAGCAAAACTGAAGTTTGTCAGTTGTAAGCAGTATAGAAGATAAATTTGAAATATCTTATGATTCCCTAAAACATGTATTATTGCTCTAGTTGCTTTCCTTTGACCATTTTATGTCATTTCAGGCTCCTGATTTCAGATATATTTTGGAAGCACCCCAAATTAATTCCAACTTTACCATAACCTAAGAACTCTTTGTAATTGTGATTTGTATATTAAATTCAAGAGTAAATTTCAACATTAGATCTCCTTTTTAGAAAATCTTTTTAGGAACATCTTCCAATCACTTTTAAGGTAAAATTATTGAGGTTCAAGAATAAGCTATTTAGGGGCGCCTGGGTGGCTCAGTGGGTTAAGCCGCTGCCTTCGGCTCAGGTCATGATCTCAGGGTCCTGGGATCGAGTCCCACATCGGGCTCTCTGCTCAGCAGGAAGCCTGCTTCCCTCTCTCTCTCTCTCTGCCTGCCTCTCCGTCTACTTGTGATCTCTCTCTGTCAAATAAATAAATAAAATCTTAAAAAAAAAAAAGAATATTTTATTTCTCAACTCAGAGTAGTTTTCTGCAAATGTGAATGACTGAGAACATATTAACAGTAATTTTTTAAAAGATATTTATTTGAGAGAAAGAGAGTGTGAGAGAGAGCATGAGCACTCGCGGCAGGCAGAGAGAGAAGCAAGCAGATGCTTAACCAACTGAGCCACCTAGGCATCCCCTAACAGTAGTTTAAACATTTCCTGTCTTATTATTTGCCAACCTTTTAAAATATTTTTTGTTTCAGTATTTTTTAACCAGTTATCAGTTTTTTAATGCTCTTATCAGCAAAGCTCTATACAGAATTAAACAGTGTTGTATATATAAACATGCCAACTGCATCCAACTAGTTAAGTCACAAAATGTCGGAAACTTACCAGAATAAAAATATTGTGCCCTAGAATATGGTGCTAGCAAGGAAACCAAATACGTCATCCCCAAAATTAAGATGACACAGTAAAACAACTAAATTGACTTTTTTGCCAAAAAGAGGGGATAGGTGCCACCAAAAACAAAATACTTATTCATGGGGCTTATTCTCTTATTTAGGTCATTATTTTCAACTGCTAACCTTGATGTTACTAATCTTGAAGTATTTTTCACTTCTACATTATACATAACCTGTTGAGATACTGTTAGGAAATTATAAAAGTATTTCTTCTCTACAATCTAGTACACAAATCTATAATTGGTAGAAATTTCAGGAATGCAATTCTTTACTAGGTGGAGGGTTTTCACAGGAAAGGTAGATAAACATTTGTATCAATATAAGATAATGGGCTGTACTATGCCATTATAGTCCCCCTAAAATTCTTTTCTCCACACACACATACATGTTTCAGGTGTATCTTCTTCCTTTCTTTTTTTTTTTTTTTTTAAATAGATAATACATCTTCATGATCTGGTTAAAGTAGGTCTTCCTTCCACACCTAAACCCCACTAACCCTGTTCCCTTCTACATAGGTGTCCCATATCTTTGCTGAAAATTCTATACATGTATAAGAAAATGAGAATGTTTCCACAAATGGAAACTACACACACACACACACACACACACGTATAATAGAAATATATTTTCCCCTTTATACATCATTCTGCACCTTGCATTTTTCCCACTTACAGATATTTGACAGTCTTTCCTTAATTTGTAACCTGTTGCCCTATTCTTTTTAAGGCTACATAGCATTTCATTGTGTGGACCATAATTTACCCATTCCCATTGATGAACTAAGTTTATTTCTTACCTTTTGCTATTATGATGATGTACTTTCTCTCTTGAATATGAGCTCTTGGAGGATAAGAACTTTTGTCTTACTCATTTTTTAATCCTGAAAACCTACTAGGATGTCTAACAAATGTTTAACATACGTCTTTGAACGAATTAATTGTACTTTTTAAAAAGGTACTCAACTGCTTCCATGTAGGTTTTTAAGCTTGCTGTGTGTTTGGTGCTCTTTGAGTTAGTTTCCTTTTCTAGATGTTTATCCTAGGGTTCAAAATGACACACATATATATGAAGAATTCCTACAAGAGGAATCACTAAGTCATGGTATATGGATATTTTAAATGTAAGGAGGTAATACAGAAGCTTTTCACCAAATGTAGGTGCTAATTAGTAACAGTTTATTGCTCTCACCAAATGTTTAATAGTGCTTTACACACAGTAGTGTTAAAACTATTGAGTTGATTGAGCTCACATTCAAGTGAAAAAAGTTTGTTTTTATGATGGTCATATAAGTCTGTACAGAGGAAAGGTCTGATTAATGTGCCTGGGAAAGAGGAAAACAAGGCCTCACAGAAGAGGTACAATTGAAAGTAGGCCACCAGTCTTCATTTTCTTTTTTTTATTTTTTTTTTTAAGATTTTTATTTATTTATTTGTCAGAGAGAGAGAGAGCACAAGCAGGCAGAGTGGCAGGGAGAGGCAGCGAGAGAAGCAGGCTCCCTGCTGAACAAGGAGCCCGATGCGGGGCTCGATCCCAGGACCTGGGATCATGACCTGAGCCGAAGGTAGCAGCTTAACCCGCTAAGCCACCCAGGTGACCCCAGTCTTCATTTTCTTCATCATCATCATCATCATCGCTGTCACTAACAGTTACTTAGTGTCTACCATGTGCCAGACAGTGTGTTGAGTACTTTGCATTATCTCCTTTTATTTTCATATATCCTATAAGGAGATACATTATCCCCATTTGATAGATGAAGATGTTGAAGCAGAGAGAGCTTAAATAATTTGCCCAAGTCATATAGGAAGTAACTGATTAAGTTGAGATTTGAAATCAAGCAGTCTGATTCCGGAACCCACTCTTGAAAGCTTCTTTTCATGAAGAAAAGAAAGGGAAAGGGGCATTGAAGGTAGAAGGAACATGTGCCAAAGCACCAACTGGACAGTGTTATTTAGAGAGCAGCAAGCAGTTAAAGCACCGTTGAGGTATAGTTGCCCGAGATGGCATACTAGGAGATAAGACCAAGAAGTTAGGATGAGTACATACATGACTAACACACATGCCATAAATACGGAATTTCCAAACAAGAAAATGGCAATTTCTCTTTACTCTAAAAAAGAACAGAGAACTTCATTTCTTTTTCTGAGATTGCTCTGACATGATGGTAATCTCTGATTTCAATGTTTTGTTCATGGTGAGAGCTTCAGGCCTTTGTATCCTTTCAAAGCTATAGCATTCACTTTTGTCTTCAGAGGATAATGTTCTAGTGCTGACTAGGTGGAAGCCTTCCATTAATAAAGTGTCGATTAGTAAGCCGAGGACATTAGTTCCGTTGGCCAATTTTCGGTTATCTGGTTTTATAGAAACATACCTAGGACACACAACAAATGTTTGATTATAAAGCATTCCCTTAATAACTAGCAAAATTAAACATACCAATTTGATTTAAAACCTCAAAGTCATCATACCATTTTTGATCAGTTTTTTTGAGACTTCCTTTATAAATCCAAATTAGTAATTGCAGGGTACTGAAAATAGAGACCTTTGTGTGATCTCCAAAGTCACTTAAATCCACATTTAGGAATATAACCAACACTGATGAATTTTCATTGAGAAATTATTTTCTGGAGCAATTTGTCCAAACAAATTAGCTTAATCTTTTAATATTATTTAACTATTTCTAATTTCATTTCAACTTACTTAATGTTATTTTAATCATCTTAATTAAATGAATTGATTCAATCATTTTAATGAATATTTTAATACATTTAGTTTCCCCCCCCATCTAATTCTACCCATTATAAGCACTGACCTTACAGAGTTTTACTTTTGTAACTTATTTCTATCAAATGCATTTTTTCACGTACAATTTTGCAGATAAAAAATGTCAATATTTTATTGTCAATTTTTACTCAGTAACTATCCGTTGTTAAAGAGTAAAGCACAGGGTCAAAAGGCCTCTGGAGTCAAAAATGACAAAATTTTATATTTCCTAGGAAATTCTATGGAACCAATATGCACAGTTCAAGAAAAAAACCAACCTGAACTTTTCAGATTGGCTGTATGTTAGTTTTAATAATGTCAGCATAACATGTCCACACTGATATAGCTGTATTACCCTTTTAAATACTATCAAGGTTATTTTTATGTCTTTGAGTCTTCTCAGTGTTTGTTTATTTGACTTCGAGGGGCACCTGGGTAGATCAGTGGGTTAAGTCTCTGCTTTCGGCTCAGATTATGATCTCAGGGTCCTGGGATTGAGCCCAGCATGGAACTCTCTGCTCAGCAGGGAGCCTGCTCCCCACCCCCTTTCTGCCTACCTCTCTGCCTTCTTGTGATCTCTCTCTCTCTCTGTCAAATAAATAAATAAAATCTTTTAGAAAACAACAACAACAACAAAACACTTTGAGATAAAGATAGGGTCTTAATTTCTCTTCATGCTCCCTTTTCCCAAAGTGACATTTCAACCTTTCGTGGGAGGGCAGGAAATTATTAAGTGTACTTAACTGAAGAATTGTCATATTGCCCAGTGTTCTTCAGTTGGTAAGTAGAACAAAGGAGTGTGTTGTGGGAGAGGCAAACATTGATAGTTCCTGATGATAACTGCTAAAGTCAAGAAAATATTCCTAAACTATGTGTACCTTTTCTCCCCCGCCAAAAAAAAAAAAAAAAAAAAAAAAATTTAAGTAGTATCAGTAAAGACCATATGCAGACTACTTTTTTCCCTCCTGAAAATTAAAGCCAGCTTTCAGTTACTAAAACAATGGTGGGACAGTTACTAAAACATTAAGACATTTTTAAGAAGAAAAAAAAGTGTCCCTGACAGCAGAGTAGAAATCAGCCTTAGTGTTCAGCCAAGAACAACAGGGGAAGAAAGTGAATAATTGACTCAGGAGCAACTATCCTTAACATACTGACAGCCTATCCCAATATTTTGAGTTGTCTCGGAGTGCCAAAGATGTAATGGATACCAAATTTGCTATGGGATATATCTGCCATAATGGTGTTTAAAAGTAAAGTGAGATGGAGGAAAATCAGTAGTCAAATCATAAGGACTAAAAGAACAAATATATGTAGAGTGTAAGGAAATCAAGAGAAACTACTGAGACTTTCCTATATGCCAACCACTAAAAGAATCTTCTGGGGGGAAAAAAGGCGTTGTCTCAGTCCTAAGCCAAATTCACTAACAATGGGAACATAATCTATAAAATTATTTCCTCTTAAAACTTGAATGACCATGGTTCCAATTTTCCCTAGACAGTCTTGGTTTATTCCTATTGTCCTACATAGTAACAATACCCTCTTTCCCTCTGAAAAATAGCCCAGTTTGGACAATAATTATCTGATCATTCTACCCAACTCTACTTATTACCTCCAAAGCATTTGAGTAATAATTTTTTCCAAGAAAAGTTTCAGCCATGAGAAACTTGCAGTTTTGAGGGGAAACATCAGGAACTCATATTAGAAGAGAGATACTTCAAAGTACAAAATACCTGACTCCAGTTTGGTTATCAGTAATGCTGTCAGAGCCACATTGGAAAACCAGGTCATGGTAAGAAGGTCTTTGTGGAGGCAGTGGAAGTAAGGTCATCTGAGGAGGGAAGGAGTTACTACTCCAGGTCAGTGCTGAAGGTTGCTCTATAAACATTGTAATCCTCCCAGTTAGCATCTCAATTGTTTTGCTGCAAGAGCCAAACACTCTGAAAAATGCTTGAGTGTTTTGGCTTAGGAAATGCACCTCCACAAGAGCAGGTCTTGGCTGTAGCAGGTGTTCTTGGTTTAAGAGATCAACCAGAGGATCCAGTTCATAGAAAAGAGCCTCTCTCTGAAGCCTAAGATGGTCTGAAAAGTCGGTAGGTAATAAAAGCTGGTGCGTTCTCAAAAAATCCAAGATGAAACTAAACAGAACACCATCTCTGTCCACAAAAATCTGGCCACCAATCATCTTAAATTCTTGGTCTCTGCCATCTATCATTCGTGTCAACCGAGAAGCAGGAAACTGCTTTATGGTAGAAAACTTTGTTGTGAATATCTTCCCTCCCACATTCAAAGTGACCAGTTCCTGACTACTCATCCTTTTCTTGCTTCAAACTAGAGGCTATACAGACTTAGGAACTTGCAAATCAACCTCTAGCCATAAATGTTGCTAGTTATATATGATTAAGAAATGAATGGGTGGGGAAAATAACAAAAGAGAACTAGATTCCCATATAACTACTCTAAAGCAAATAGTGTATCCATAGCTGTGTTTGCAAATTTGTGTTGCTTGGGAACTTGCAGTATACAAAATGAAAAAGCAACAGACGAGGAACTGGAGTGTTTAAGAAAAACGGCTAATATTTCTAAGGATAGATGTCAACTAGATCCCTTTCCTGTATCCCATTAAGAAAAAATTATCCATGGGGGCACCTGGGTGGCTCAGTGGGTTGAAGCCTCTGCCTTTGGCTCAGGTCCTAATTCCAGGTCCTGGGATCAAGCCCCACATCAGGCTTTCTGCTCGGCAGGGAGCCTGCTTCCTCTTCTCTCTCTGCCTGCCTCTCTGCCTACTTGTGATCTGTCAAATAAATAAATAAAATCTTTAAAAAAAAGTTATCCACGAAAACCTATTGTAAATCTCTATATTAAAAAAAGTACTGGGAGGGATGCCTGGGTGGCTCAGTGGGTTAAATGTCTGCCTTCCCCTCAGGTCATGATCCAGGGGTTCTGGGATTGAGCCCCACATTGGGCTTCCTGCTCAGTGGGGAGTCTGCTTCTCTTTCTCCCTCTGCCCCTTCCCCTGCTCATGCTCTTTCTCTCTTGCTCCCTCTCTCTCAAATAATCTTTTAAAAAAGATTTAAAGATTTTAAAAATCTTTAGAAAAAATGCTGAGAGCAGACAAGCATTCCCCTTTCCCCAGATCTCTTATCTATAATAAGTTGTCATGGCATAAGATTTATAGAGAAACATTATCGTAATTTATAAACCCTTTAGCAATTTAGTGGCTAAATCATGAATTATCAGTTATGGATGAGGCAGCCATTACCTCAACTAGCAGCTTAATTTGACTCTTATTCCCATTGCTGGATCCTTTTGTACTTTAAATTTAGTTGCTTCCTCTCAACCAAATTAAAGAACAGGGTAGACACTCTGGGCTTTCCAAGGATTATCTTGTTCCATGACAGAAATAGGGGACTAGAGAGCAGTTCTAAGATCACTTCTTGTTTTCATCTGGATTCTAAGCAAGATAAGTACATGAAGTATTTTTAATCTATGGGAGGTAGGAGGCACCTGGGTGGCTCAGTCCATTAAGCATCAGCCTTCAGCTCAAATCATGAGCCCAGGGTCCTGGGATTGAGCCCTGCATCAGGCTTCCTACTCAGCGGAGTCTCCTTCTCCCTCTGCCTCTCCTCCTTGCTCTTGGCTCTATCGTTCTCAAATAAATTTAAAAACAAACAAACAAAAAAGAAACTGTGGGAGGTAGGACATCTTTATCTCATGTGAGCATTAGGGTTTTAATTCCCCCCCAGTAGTGTATGTATGTATGTATTGCTATTTTATTTTTATTTAAATCCTAGTTAGTTAACAAATACGTTTTTAGCTGATTACTTTGTACCTTATAATAGCTGAAAGATTGTTCCATCTATTGTCAAATTAATCTTACTACTCTTTGAAAAGATGTTAAACGGTGGATTGGTTTGGTTGCACAGTTGCCATGATACTTTGGAATAGCATAACACTTAGCTGCCTGTAAAAAGACTTTCCCATTTCCTGTTCTTACCATGTGTTAAGCTTTTTTTTTTTTTTTTTTTATATAACCTACACCTTTGCTTGCACAGCCACCTAACATTTCCTTTGAATTCCTTTTGTGATAAATTCACAAAACCAAAGGAGGAAAAAGGCAAGCAGAAATCTCCACCCTCCTAAAAATGTAAACTTAATAGAAGAAAAATGCCACTTTTTGTTCACCTGAAATTTACATTTTAACAGAAAAGTAAAATTTAAAAATTCAAATCTAGAAAAATGTGAAGTCCAATTCACCCATATCTTCTTTCCTTTTTTAAAAGAATGTCCCATCTCCAAAAAAGTTACTTTACAAGAATAGTCTTTATTACATGCTTAAATGAACAATCACTGTTAAACTACCTCATTTACACAATATTAGATCATGTGCTTTCACCTCTTTTCCATAGCATAAACACAACCAATACTGGGGATAGGAGGTGTATTACAAAAGCACTATTTAAAAAGGGAAGAGGGGTCAGGACTTACTATTAAATCTCACATTTTTCTTTATGCTACATGAACAACATGTAGAAGACATTATTTTTGAAAGGAATACTTTTGCAGGAAAATATCTGACTGAAATCTTGACCAAATCTGAACTACCATTCAGCTCTCTAACAAATTTCTAACAAAAGACAGAGAACTATACACTTGCAACAGATTTTATAATAGTTTATATTTGCACACAAATTCTGCCACATTGTTCAGCACCACCAAAGTAAAATTCTTAAATCTTTCACTGAAAATGAAAAACCCATCCATCACCTGTTCCCAGTAAAACATTGATTCTTCTACAAAAGCAGCTGATTTAGTCAGATAGGAACTGAAGTTTGAGAGATGGTCTTTCCAACTTGTGAATTCATCAAATAAAGACCCTTCTAGGAATACAGTGGGACCAAAGAAAATAAGAAGGCTAAGCAGAATGACTACCACAAATAACTGATAAAAGCTCCAGGGAATCTTGCTAATGAATGTGCCAGTGTCTTGAGGCAAAGAAAGTTTATCCACATCTACTAATTTTATGTCTTCCCACTGACTGGTATCAAAGTTCTTCATTAAAGGGCTTGTGGGCAAATTAGAAGGAGGTAAAGGAGTCTCCTTGATTACTTTTATTTTCTCTCTGAACTCCTGCATTTGTTGCAGAAATATGATGGGTTCTGACACATCTTTGAAAGCCTCAGCAATGTTAAAGGCCATTCGTTGTTCCTGCAAGATAGTGTTGAGTTTGTTGATCTCTGGGTCATAGGCTTGCATAACTGCAAGTTTCATGGTCTCAAAGTCAGACAGGATTTCATTCTTTTTTTGATCTAATGTATGTTGTAACTTCTCAAAAAACTCCTTTACTTTATCTGAATCTTTAGTCAGTAACTGTAGAGACTTCCTTTTGCTAGTTTCCAGGGTATCCAAGCGAGAAAGAGCATCTCCTCGACGCCAGGTCTCAAAGCTCTGGAAGAGGGACTCAAAGGCATCTCTTTCCTGAGCATAGGCATCTTCAATAGAACAGAAGACATGCTTGGTATGGTCACCACGAGTAGCACAGATCCCACAAATCAGCTGCATATCAGTCAGGCAGAAAATGTTGAGAGGCTGCCCTAAGTGTCCTTTGCACACTGGCATTTTGGGAGAGATCTTGATCTTGTTATACTTCTCCACAATACCCTTCAGGGAGTAATTAACCTGTAGGCTATTAACTCCAGTAGCTGAAGTTTCCTTACGGCAAGTAGGGCACTTGAACGGAGAGGATCTCCACAGGGAATTCCGCACAGTCCCCTCTAAGATCCCTTCTAAGCATTTTTTGCAAAAGTTGTGTGAGCAGGGCAAAACTCGAGGATCGTCAAACAGACTGCAACAAATTGGGCATGTGAGATCTTCTTCAAGCAGCTCCATCACATCCTACCACAGAGAAAGAAACATTTTACTCCAGTAATCCCCTCCACTCAGACTATGTAATAATCAGAAGAAACCATCTTCAGAAGCATTAAAAAATGATCTCTCACAGAAATAACCAGGCAAACAAAGGAAATGAGTGAGAAATTTGGGAAGGGAATGCACACCAAAGCAGATTTAATCTGCTGGGACTAGAACACACTCCTTATTAGCAGGACTCCCTGTACACAAGGCCTTTGTGTGGGCTTTCCAACAACAGTCTTTGGCTGAGATAGGGTTAGGTCTAGGACAACTGCAAGTTGAGCCAGCAGGACCCAACTGATTGTTTTAAAACAGAAAGCTGACTACTAGCTGTCAGAAACAAAGCTACTCAGTGTCTGAATAGAATGAGCTCTTTAGTCTGGGCCCACAATTATAAAATGGTATGCTATTTAAAAGAAAGAAGCACAGAAATATAAATTCTAGCATGCATCTCATGCAGACTTTTATTAAAAACTGGCAAATTTTTCTATTTCAGAGGCAAGATTATAATTACTCAAATTGTAAGTAAAAACATGAGAGTTGCAATTCATTCTTCAGAGAATTAAATGAAGTTTTCTTTTAAACCACCACAACTGTCTAATGTGCATCAATTCTCAAAATGTGAGCAGAGATCTGGTGTTCCTAAGACTCTTTCAAGTCATTTGTGAAGGTCAATACTTTTTTCACAATAATACTGAGATGATATTTGCTTTTGGCACCATGTTGACAATTGTACTGTAAAAGCAATGGTGAGTAGACACTGCTGGAGGCTTAGTGGGAATCAAACAAGGCAAAAGGCAGTACCAAACTGTACTACCAGTTGTTGTACTCTTCATTACCACACACCCATGGTATGGGTGGGAGTAGCCAGCTTCATTTAAGAATGTTCTTTATGAAGCAGCAAAAATTACTCATTTTATTAAATCCTGATCAGTGTGTACATGCCTTTTTAATATTTTCAGTGACAAAAAAGGAAGTTAAACAAAGCATTTCTGCTGCACCCAACAGATATTGTCTGGAGAAAAAGCACTTTCATGACTGAGTCGCAATCTGAACCAGCTGCTTTTTTTTATGGAACACAATTTTATTTGAAAAATGAATGACAAACTGGCTATTTAGACTTAGGTAAAGCATCTACTCAAAAATGAACAGGGGCGCCTGGGTGGCTCAGTGGGTTAAGCCGCTGCCTTCGGCTCAGGTCATGATCTCGGAGTCCTGGGATCGAGCCCCGCATCGGGCTCTCTGCTCTCTCGGGGAGCCTGCTTCCTCCTCTCTCTCTGCCTGCCTCTCTGCCTGCTTGTGATCTCTCTGTCAAAAAAAAAAAAAAAAAGAACAAAAAGAACAAAATAAGCCCTTCACTTCAAGGAAAACATGGTATTTCTGGCCAATGATAAAAGTTAAGTTTTTGAGTGAAAATTAGAATTTTGGAAAACATTTTGCCACGTAAGTGCTTACTTCCCATTATTTTCTAATGAAATAAGTGGCAAATTTAACAAGTGTGGGCTTTTACTCTTTTAGGGGGGACATTACTGTATAATAAAATGTTAACATTTGTAGATCTGCATTACACAATTAACTAATTAGTTCAGATCATCAATGCATGTTACAAATCATGCAAATCAGGCAAAAGATCAAAAGACCAACACCTTCAATAATATGATTTCAGATTCATATTGCAACTTTTTAAGAAATTACCACTTTTGAGTTTTGGTATAGTATCAAAGAAGATCCACAATGATCAGAAAAGGCTATTAAAGTATTCTTCCCTTCACCAACTATTTATCTGTGTAAGGCCAAATATGATCTTTGTATATTTCAACCAAAATAACTTATTTTAACAGGTGTAATGCAGGGACAGATAAAAGACTCGTTATAATCTATTAATAACAATTCATTAAAGAGATATACAAATATGTAAAGCAATGCCAGTCTTCTCACAACTTTTGAAAATGTTATTTTTCACAAATTATGTTAACATGTAATAGGTTTATCTATATCTATCTATATATATGGATTCTCAGTTTTTAAGAGTATAAAGTCATCCAGAGACAAAAAAAAAAATTTGAGAATCCTGATCTAGATACCACTTCTCAGCTCATTAATTATTTTTAAATGTACATTTTAAAACTTCTATCTTTAAAGTTTTAAATCCAAATATAGTGCTGTGTCCTCATTCAACTTACTAAGAGACAAATTATGTCACATTACCACCAAACTAATAAATAAAAGAGGGTCTAATAATCTACAGATCATCTTATAATGAAAAAT
The DNA here is from genome assembly GCF_902655055.1 of Lutra lutra. Taxonomy (NCBI): domain Eukaryota; kingdom Metazoa; phylum Chordata; class Mammalia; order Carnivora; family Mustelidae; genus Lutra; species Lutra lutra. The sequence continues at coordinate 140,092,656 of NC_062280.1, forward strand.
AAGTAAATAAATTTTAGCAGTAATTTTAAGTCACAATCAGAGCTATACTCTAGAAGATAAATTGTATTTAAAAGATTAGCTGAGTTTGTGAGGATAATTAATTAGTTTAGGGCTTTACATTAAGTTTTGAGAGAGATGTATAATAAATTATAATAAAATTATATGCAGAATTAAAACAAAGAATATTCTGTCAAATTTAATGTCAAAAGGCAAAAATATGTGATGAGCTTATTTTTCAGAACAATCTTTTGTGACATAAGAAATCATAAAACCTTTTAAAAGCATTGGGAGGAGAACGGCTATACAGACAGGATGGAGTTAGTGTTCTAAGAGAAGTTATGAAGCAGTTATAAAACATTCTGCCTCAGGGCGCCTGGGTGGCTCAGTGGGTTATAAAGCCTCTGCCTTCGGCTGGGGTCATGATCCCAGGGTCTTGGTATCGAGCCCCGCATCGGGCTCTCTGCTCAGCGGGGAGCCTGCTTCCCCCCGCCCCCTGCCTGTCTAGCTGCCTACTTGTGATCTCTGTCAAATAAATAAATAAAAATATTTTAAAAAAAATTCTGCCTCTGGGGATGCCTGGGTGGGTCTGTTAGTTAAGTGTCTGCCTTCAGCTCAGGTCATGATCCCAGGGTCTTGGAATTGAACCCTGTATCAAGCCCCACATCAGGTTCCCGGCTCAGTGGAGAGTCTGCTTCTCCTCCTCCCTCTGCTGCTGCCCGTGCTTCTGCTTGCTCTCTCTGTCAAATAATAAAATTTAAAAATTCTGACTCTAGAACAGAGAAAGAAAACATTTGCTGATCCTGCTACCTTAGTTCTATTTTATATTTTTATCATCTCCACTGTTCTTTGTCTTCTTTCACCTAAGAATTCCATGCTAAAACTAGAGTTTGGAGAAGGTAGTAGAAACAGGAAAGTTACAGGGGGCAGCATTCAATAAACTAAACTCAATAAACTAATTTGCTCATTCTTGCAAGGTTAATATTCCCAGAGAATTTTATACAATCATATTAAATGAGAGGAAAAATAAAGAATACCAAGTGGTTGGGATGCAGTGGGAAAAAAATGGGCACCCAAAGCAAACAGAAACTTTGAGGAAAACTAAATAAGATACTGCAACAGGGGCCAGAAAGAATTTTAAGGCAATCAAGTATGAAAAAATAAACAGGAAAATGTCATACAGTCATCACAAAGCCATAATCACCTTATAGCTCCGAAAATTAATCAAAGGAAAAGAGCAAAAAAAACTACTTAGAAAGCCCCTTTCTAAAAATCTGCATCAAGGGCCACCTGGGTGGTTCAGTTGCTTAAGCAACTGACCCTTGATTGCTGCTCAGATCATGATCTCAGAGTCCTGAGATCAAGACCCCCATGAGGCTCCTTGCTCAGTAGGAAGTCTTTTTGTCTCCCTCTTCCTCTGCTCCTCCTCTAGCATTCTCTCTCTCAAATCTTTTATTTTATTTTATTTTATTTTATTTTATTTTATTTTATTTATTTGACAGAGAGAGACAGTGAGAGAGGGAATACAAGCAGGGAAAGCAGGAGAGGGACAGGCAGGCTTCCCCGGAACAGGGAGTCCAATGCAGGGCTCAACATGGGGCTCGATCCCAGGATGCTGGGATCATGACCCGAGTCGAAGGCAAGCACTTAACGACTAAACCACCCAGGCACCCCTCAAATCTTTTTTTTTTTTTTTAAAGATTTTATTTAATTGTCAGAGAGGAGAGAGAGCAAGCACAGGCAGAGAGAATGGCAGGCAGAGGCAGAGGGAGAAGCAAGCTCCCTGCCAAGCAAGGAGCCCGATGTGGGACTCGATCCCAGGACGCTGGGATCATGACCTGAGCCGAAGGCAGCTGCTTAACCAACTGAGCCACCCAGGCGTCCCGCCTCATATCTTTTTAAAAAAATAAAAATTACATCAAAATTCTCGTGGATCCAGTTCTAATTTTTAGTGATGCAGCTTACAAATTTTGGTTTATAATTTAAAGATTCTTATTTCTGTTGACTTTAAAGCTAAACATTTTCTTTTCTTCTCTTTATACTCAAAACTTTCTCTGTGAAATTAATGTGACCACTCCCACACCCAACTTTTAGAGAAAACTGAAACAGCCGAATCCAAAAAACCATAGAAAGTTTGTTGCCTCAAAAGTTTTAAAGGAAAATATGTCACTAATAAGGTTTTTAGGCTCACTAAGTGAAGAGTATACTTTGCAATAAAGGAACTTATAGATCCTTTTCTTAAAGTGTGGCTAATGTTGGGGGTATGGAGACGGTGGTTGAGTTATAGACATTGGGAAGGGTATGTGCTATGGTGAGTGCTGTGAAATATGTAAGCCTGACAATTCACAGACCTGTACCCCTGGGGCAAATAATACATTATATGTTAACAAAAATAAAAAAATTTTTAAAAAGTGTGGCTAACATAAAAATCTGGAGAAGTCAATAAAACATACTCCTTTGTAGGAACTAAGGTACATTCCCCTCTTTTCTATAGCTAATTTTCTTTACCAGTATAGAAGTCAAGAAACTATGTAAACAAAATTATTCCTCCCCAGTAATAAAAATTTCAACTTAAGCACTGTCAAGTTCAGTGTACAATAGCAAACACATTTCCAAGATTCTTTTTTTCCTTTGAACGTGTTTCTGAAAACCAAGAAAGTCTAAATTTTGAAGCACAGAAATCATTTTACCCACTAATTAGAAATTTCCCAAGTTTTATACCAACCAAGTAGCAAATATATCATTATCTACCACCTCTCATTTTAACCTCATTTTCCTGCCATATGTGTATTTTTAAATATACTTTTAATTTACATACAATAAAATTCACTCTTTGGTATACAGTTCTGTGAGTTTTGACAAATGCATGATTGTATAACACCACTGCAGATTTATTTTTAGGCAAATATTCATGATATCTGCACTCAAGGTAGACTATGAAAACTATTCTACCTTGAGTGGGTATATAGCAACAAGTCTCTACAAATGAAAATTGAAACATGATAACCAGAATATTAAAAATGGAAAAGTCAATACTTAAAAAGGGAAGTAGTCTTAAAATAAAAAGCAAAACCTATATATGTGTATTAGACTTCTCTCTCCTAGAAGTCCCTTGCTTTTAAATGATCAACTCAAAAAGACTATAATGCAAAAGGTGCTCATTTGTTCACTCAAAGTTAATTTTAATAAACTAGTCAAAGAAACTTCCCTATTAAGCCACTGAATTTAATAGTGAGAATATAAAGTTGTTCAAGATATTACCCATTATTTCCTTCCAAATCCCATTAGAGAACAAAAAGAAAAGTTAATAATACTTTGTATCTTAAGGATTTAAATCAAATTTCCATCCTGCTTTGAGGCATCTCTGGATTCAGGAATTCCAAAGTAGATACCTAATAAGAAACTACATGGCAGGGGCGCCTGGGTGGCTCAGAGGGTTAAGCCTCTGCCTTTGGCTCAGGTCATGACCTCAGGGTCCTGGGATAGAGCCCTACATCCAGCTCTCTAACTGCCTCTCTGCCTACTTGTGATCTCTGTGTGTTAAACAAATAAAAACCAAAAAGAAAAAAAAACTACATAGCAAATATTGAAACATACCTCATAGACAAAACTAAATTATGCAAACCTCTACTAAACTGGGAGCCATCGATCTTTCCTGAAACAATGCTTGGAATAAAAGGATTGCTTTTTTTTAAGCATTTCCTCTCAGCATATTAATTTCTTTTCAAGTAGTATACTGTATTCTGCTAGTATGAGATCCACTAGTAATGCTTTCTTGAAACTTAGGGTCAAGTTACTGAATCTAGATAAAGGATGTAAGGATATTTATTGTAGTTATTTTAAAATTTTTCTGTATATTTGAAAATTTTCACAAAAAATTCTTTTCTTCTTTAGGAAAAAACTAAAAAGGGAGACCAATTATAAGAAAACCATACTGAATTTAAAAAGTAAAACTTCAGAAGCATTAGCTAAGTATGATAAGCTTTAAAGAGCTTGATCTGCTACAGTATTGTTTTCTTTTATAAAATAAAAAAATGTATTACAAGAATCTCGATCCAGGCCTGAGGCTGACATACTCATCTGATCTTAGACAGTGGCCTTTGACAAACCACATAGACATACTGCAGTTTCTCTCCTCATTATACAACTGTTTTGAAAGTCAATAATGTATGAAAATTACTTAAAAATATTTAAGTGTTCTGTATCGATGTGTTGTTATACTTTATTTTGGCTTTTAGAGACTGTTCCATAATTTACATGATCAAAACAGGATAAAGTGAGTTTAAGAATCTCAAAAAAGGATTATGGAAGATATAGTGTCTAAAATAGCCTGTCTAATTCTTATGCAGCTCCTGCAAACACAACATAAAAGTTACTTATGTGTCAATGTAAGACAATAAGAAACTTCTGTTTTTTGGCATTATCCTAGAATTAGTAGTTTCTAGGGTATTTCTAGTAGTAAAACGTTTTAGACTATGATAACATTCTCAGAAATATAAAAACCAGGTCATTATCCTTACTACTTAACCAGACCACTCAAAAAAATGTTTTTTTTTTTCCTTTCCTTCATTCTCTTTTCTGAACCACTATTTTGCCTTGACTCTTTCCTTTGTTTATTCTCTTAACTCATCATACTGCCAATGTCAAGGTGTATAGTCTTTTGATTTCCTCCTATTCTTTATCTCCTACCTGCCTCTTCACCTTACTTACCTTTCTTTCCCTTTTATCTTTGCCTTGTGTCTCTTGATAATTATCCCAGCTATTATTCCGTAATCCACAGCATTATATCAATAGGATTTTAGGACAATAGCTCCATCAGATATCCCTATCCCACCTCTGTACAACTGTCAAGAAATCTGGAGGAGGATTCCTGGCTGGTTTGGTCAATAGAGCATGCATCCTTGATCTCAGGATCATAAATTTGAGCCCCATGTTGGATGCTATAATTATTTAAAAAAATTTTTAATTTAGCAACAAAAAATCCCCACAGAAGTCTGTGCTTTCCACACGGTGTTGAAGGCTATTCTCTCCCACCCATTTTAGGGCACTGGAAATCCATTTGATTCAATCACCAGGTGAAATCCATTTGAATACGTCTGAATTTGAGGAAAACATATATATAGACTAAGTTATTTTCCTACTCTGGTACCAAACAGATTCAGATCTTTATCTTTACCCGTTAAAGAGTTCCAGTTAAGTTGGAACTAATGACTTCTGGAAAGGTCAAACCAGAAATGTCTGGTCTCTTTTCCCCTAAATAAATACAAGTGAGTTTAATTAAGATGGAAAATTTTTACCCCTAAAACAGCTTCTTATTTTACGACTATAAATTTGGCAATCACTATTGGTTGGTATCTAATAAAAAGTCTCCATCATCTAAATCTGTATTTCAGGTTAATGCCAGCTTTCAGAAGTACTATCAAAGTCTATCATTTGGTAGGTAGCTAGCTGGATTTATCTAAATAACTGAGGTTACTTACGTCATATGTAATACCGTAGAAGGGAAAAGAGGCATTTTGTAGATAACTGATAAGCACTACTTATCATCTAATAAGAACTTACTTCTGAGATGCCTGTTGGAAATGCAATTAGTTTAAACAAAGGTCCTTTTGCTCAGTATAGAATTATGTATACATCTCATTCTAAAGTAAATGTGGGCTACAGAATATATCAAGGAGAAAGCCAATTATGCTAAACTTGAGCAATTTTTAGGGTGGCTATATTATATATTCTATGTTGGCACTCCTCGCTCATATTCAATACCACAAATATGCAGGGTGAATAAAAAAGCTCCTAATGGAGTTACAATGGGGAACCTGGCTATTGCAGCAGAATATACTTGCAGCACTAATAACACAGGAAAGACAATAATTTAAACTGTCAACAAAAATTTGCAGTTCAACTCTTCCTTAGTAGTATGTCTTCATCTATAATGGAAATGAATTTATTTTTAAAAATTTATAGGAAATTGCTTTATAGAAGGCTTAATGGATTCTGTATGTCAAAGGATGCCTATATTTGGTTAACTATCATGAGAAGTGGGGATAGCACTCTATTCTTCAGTACCATTCTAGTATCCAGAGTTCAAGGCCAAGGTAATGAAGATGCAGTGTCTTTGTGGAATAAAAAGAATGAATAATCCAATGACCTAATGATATTTAAAAAGATGAAATATAAGCCAAAACTCAATTCCTGCCCTAAATTCAGAAGTAACAATACATTTACAAAGATATTATTCCTGTACAAGGTATGATAAATGCCTTGTAAAAAGGACACAGAAAGTTGACAACATACTGAAGTTAGAGAGGTTATCCAAGCAACCAACTTTTATTTTCTTAAACTATAAAAGTAATTTGTGAGTAAAGAAAATTCAGAAAATACAGGGGAGAAATCACCTATAATCACATCAGCAAGGAATAACCATTATTATTTTTTTATTTTTTCCAATCTTGTGTGTGTTGTGTTTGTGTACATACCTATTTTAACAAAACTGGTAGCTTCACACCATTTTGTATCCACCATTTTTCACTTTATTACATATATTTCCCCTATGGTTACATATTCTTCTAAAATGTGATAGTCCATCTTATGGATATGCTCTTACTGGCTTATATGTCTTTTTGGGTTATAACATTTAAATGAACATCTTGCAGAAAAGACAGCTCTGATTATTTCCTTAGACGGTTCCTATAAGTGTACTGTTAGGTGTGTCAATGAGAAGAATTTTAAGGACCTTGAAAAGATTACCAGGTTTCTCTCAAGAACGGGTATACCAATTTATGAACTCTAACCAATGATGTATGAGTGCCCCACTTCTCCATGCAGTTCCTGATGTTACAACAGAACCTACTTTTATAGTTTAGTTAAAAAAAAAAAAACAAAACAAACAAAACAACAACAACAAAAAAAAAACAAGAATAAGGCATACGTTTTTACCATACCTACCCAAATTTAAAATATAAAAGTTTAAGGCAGTTAATATGTATTTAGGATTACCAATATGGATAGGGAATATATGATAATAAAAGTTATGGAGTAGGAATAAAATAGAAGTACTGGGTCTAGGGGCGCCTGGGTGGCCCAGTGGGTTAAAGTTTTGCCTTCGGCTCAGGTCATGGTCCCAGGGTCCTGGGATGGAGCCCCACGTTGGGCTCTCTGCTCAGCAGGGAGCCTGCTTCCCTTCCTCTCTCTCCGCCTGCCTCTCTGCCTACTTGTGATCTCTGTCAAATAAATAAAATCCTAAAAAAAAAAAAAAAAAGTACTGGGTCTAAAAGTATCTTAGAGACTACCTAGAAAAGACCTAACTTTATAACTGAAAAAACTGAACCGCCCCCCGCTCCAAATATGGAGCTTTCCCAATTATACACAGCAAGCTAGGCATAGGACCTGAGTTTCCCAATTCTTAGGCTTTTAGCACGATCCAGAAAGTGGATCAAAAATTCAGTGTTCTCGGGCACCTGGGTGGCTCAGAGGGTTAAGCCTTTGCCTTCAGCTCAGGTCATGATCTCAGGGTCCTGAGATCGAGTCCCGAATCGGGCTCTCTGTTCAGCGGGGAGCCTGCTTCCCCCTCTCTCTGCCTGCCTCTCTGCCTGCTTGTGATCTCTCTCTCTCTGTCAAATAAATAAAATCTAAAAAAAATAAAAATAAAAAAATTCAGTGTTCTCATTCATAAAATGGAGAAGTTTAATCATGGCTCTCTAAATTCCCTTCTAAAATTTTATGATTTTTACAAATTAGGCTATAACAGGCTCTCTAGTAGAGGAAATAGAGCACTGAACCTGTCTCTGAATATCTAACTTCAAGCAAAAGTTTTAGCCTCCATAGAATGAGGATTTTTACATTATCGACCTCATCCTCATCAGATTAATGAGTGCCAGTTTTGTAAACTGCTAAACTATATAAATATAAGATGGATGGATTACAGGTGAACAAATACACAAAATGTAAATTCACATTTAAAGTGTTATTTTAGAGCATGAGTATATTAACCAAGAAAGGTCCTGAAAGAGAACTGGACTCCTGAACTACAATTTCATGAAAAGGTAAAGCCATTATATAGGATACCACATACAAAGCACTTTCACAGAAATGGGCATATCTGAACACAGCTGTGGTACAAGTTAAGACCAGGTACATAAATGTACAGAATGGAAAGAATAACCTGGTGTTATGTAAGGACTTACCAGGGAGGCTTAGTATCTCAGCTAGTACAAAAAAGATGGTGTTTTTAAGAAAAAGAGAGCCTTAAGAAATGTCTCTTCTCATTGCGTAAGACAGAAATATAACCAGTTAATCAACAGCTCCATCAAGTTCTACCAGGAGGAGTGGCTATGTAAATAAAATTCTGTTTTTAAAATACCTATTGTATAAAAGTCTCTAGAGTTAGAAAACTCAGTATTTGTACAAGCCCTAGCAGCATGGTATGGAAGAAGGAAAAAAAAAAATCTTAAAAAAAAAAAAAAAAGCTACCGAGGCATCTCTTTTCCTTTTCATTATAAATCTGTGTACTGTAATATTTGTAGAATAACTGCTACATAAAAATTTTCCAAATACTGAATCTGTTCTTCTGAGTTTTGAAAAAATATGAAAAGGACAGAGACCACCCATGAGGACGGAACACGTATATTATACACTTAGTTGAATTTTGCGTGGTTCCCGGCCTTAAAAAAAAAAAAAACCTGGGTGCTTTTTTGGTTTCGTTTTTTTTTTTTTTTTTTTTAGATTTTATTTATTTATTTGACAGAGAGAGAGAGAGAGATCACAAGTAGGCAGAGAGAGGGGGAAGCAGGCTCACCGCTGAGCAGAGAGCCCGATGCGGGGCTCGATCCCAGGACCCTGAGATCATGACCTGAGCCGAAGGCAGAGGCTTAACCCACTGAGCCACCCAGGCGCCCCTGGTTTCTTAATGTAGGGAGAATTATTGTAGTTTACCTCTGTCCCCTGCGAGCAGGTGTATTCGTCAGCGTTACTATTTCCCAGGACAAAGCAATCAGGTTTGGGTTTTTTTCTCACGTTTTGATCGACAATCAAACGAGACTACTGCAAAGAAAGAACAAAGAAGACAGTAATATGCATTTATTTACACAGGACCCTTAGTCTTGATCCTCAGTTTTTTCAGTCGTTCCCCACAAATAAAGCCAGCGTGCTAGGTAGGACCTGGTGAAAAAGCCAGGAGCATGGCACGAGATCTTTGTGCTGTACTAAGGAGCTTCCCGGTTAGGGCGCCCTCCCCCGACGCCAGGCACCTCCCCAGATTCGGTGCCAGAAAGTGGCTGAGCGCTCCGATTTAGGATTCATGGTCGCCTTTTCTTTCGTAGGCGATTCCGAGGCTCTGGCCGTGAAGCCGGGCATAATCGGTAGCGGAGCAGGTTTTCTGGAGCACAGACACGCTGCACCGGCCCAGCGGACGCCCCCTGCACGCCGCTCCAATTCACGCCTTGTTCCAGTGCCCAGCGGGCTTCCGCTGTGCATCTGGGAGTGCAGCTCAAACTGAGCTCTCCGCCAGCCCCCCACCCACGCAGGTCGCTGTCCTGCCAGGGCAAGTCCCCATCCTCGCAGCAGCCCCGAGGAACACCGCCCCCCTTCCCTGAGAGGGACCCGGCGGGTACTTACCTCGGACCTCGGGGGCCGCGGGAGGGGCCCAGCCTGGAGCACTGCGGTCGTCTGTCCTCCACCCGCGGGGAGCACGGGTTACCGGCTGGGCACGGCTGCAAAATGGACTCGCGGCCCAAGCCGTGCCCCGCCCCAGCGCCCTCCTCTCCCTCGGCCCGCCTCCTCGGCCGGGCTTTGCCTTTGTTCCGTCTCCCGAGTTTCGCCTTTCCCCGGGGTGGGGGTGGGGAGGGGCAGTGGGTGAGGTGAGCCGGGAGTCCTTCCGGTGTCAACAACCGTCACCAATAACTGGCGGCGCCAGGGGTGCGGCTGGAAGAGGGGAGGGTCCCGGGCTACTGGCTTTTCTTCCTTGCAGAGGGGCGGCGCGGAGCGCGGTACCGGGATCCGGTGGAGCCTGGCCGCTGGGCGGCTGATGGTGCTCGCTAGGACGCGGGCGCTGTGCCTGACGGAGCGCGGGCGACCAGAGGCGGCGCCACCCGGGAAGAAAGCTGGCGCGCAACAAGATGGTTGGGTTTGGATTGTTGTACTTTTTTTTTTGTTCGTTGCATTTTTAGGAACAAAAAAAAAAGCCCAACCCTTCACACCACTTCATCTGCATCTCTCAAGACCAGAAACCCAGCCACAGTGGCTTGGAGGGATGGAGACAGCTTTCTGCCCGACACCTCACAACTCGGGTTGGGTGGGATGGGCATTCCTCCTGGGACCAACGCCCAGGCTCTAGTTATGGACCCTACCAGAGCGCATTCAAAGTAAGGTTAATTATCCTCCTCCCCAACCTTGCACCTAATTTCTTTGGAGGCTTTAGGCTGAACGCTAGCGACCCAATTCAATTTAAGATTTTCTTTTAGGAAAAACACCACCGTTCTTTCCTTTGGAGAGAAGGAAGTGTTAGGTCCCCCAATAATGAGTCCGTGATTAAAAGAGCGAGACTGATACAAAGCTAAGGTCAAGCAAAGCTTGATTTCAAGCCAAGCATCAAGAATCAAACGGAAGGTTTGGGGCCACGCCCCTTACAGAGAGGGCGACCTCTCTAGGCTTCACAGACTAGCTTTTAAGGGCAAAGGCCATGTGGTTGGGTCTGGCCTCGTACAGGTGGCCAATGAAATTGTAACACAGAGAAAGCTGCGGTCATGTGAGGTCACACGTAAGTGACCAACTGAATTACAATTTACCCCAGTAGATATTTGAACCAGGCTACCTTGGTCGGAATTGGCGCCCAGAAGGTGCCCAAAGGGCGGGGCCCATACTCCTTGGTAACTAGGGAGACAGTATGCGCCCCCCAACTGATTGGATGTCTCCACCTGGCCAGATCCACCCTTGTATTTGGGCTTTGTTACCTGGACTGGTTTCCAGGACTTGTTTTTAAATAAGTCGCCTGGGGGAAGGGGGGGCAGGGACAGTTTAAGTTTTAAACAAAATTATTGTTTAACTGGATGGAAGCGCTCTGGCTAAATAGGTCCTTACAGGAATAACTTAAAATTGGCTTTAACTTAAGTGCTGCTAATGGTTATTCAGTTGCTAATCTGACTCACTGTTCTGTATGGGGACTTTGTCTAATATTGAGCACATTAAGCACTTAGACTAATGATCTGTTTGGTTCCCAGGAGGATACAAAGATGAAGGAATGGCTTCTCCAAAATTTCCAGTCTTGGGGAAAGGGCAACAAGGACAAAAATCACAAAACATGCCCCTGCGTTGAGTTCACCCCCAGTAGGGAAGTCTAGTCTTTGGAAGTAGAATTTCAGGGAGAGGTATTCTAGGCCTACCATACATAGTACTTGGGTTCTGTGACTAATAATGCTTAGTTCAAACTCCATAAAAAGCCCCTCCCCAATTCCCCCTGAGTAAAGTTCCTTGCCATGCTCCTATCCCTTAAACCCAATTTTGCCTCTGTAGAACAGCTCCTATATGCCAAATAGTCTTCATAAAAAACACTGTGGGATGGGAATTATGATTCCCTTCCTGTAGATGAGTAAATAAATGAAGTGATTTGTCCAAGATAAAAAGAGGCAGAGCCTAGACTCTATAAAGTTAGATTCCAGGTATAGGTTCTTTCTATAGCACCATAACTGTCGACGCCATTGAAAACTGCATCCCAGTCTCCTACTAAATTAGTATTTTTTTAAACCAAAAAAATCTGATTTATAAAAGCATTTTAAATACCTAATAGTAAAAATGATGCAAGAGTGAAAGGTTATTGACTCATAAACACAAAGTATCCTTAATGTAATTATATAATACATATTTATATAGTTAGATCTGTTTGGTGGCAAATACTTATTAATAAACTTCTGCCCAACTCAATGTAAAACATTGGTTAAATCAGCATAGAAATCTTTAGACTCTTAGGTTACCAAGAGAACATTATATGGTAAACTCTCGAGTGTAGAAAAATATAGAAGAATAGCCTCTCTCCTCCCATGGCCCTAATAAAACAGCAGTGGGAATTGCCACATACAGTATAACTAAAGTAAGAGTAACGGCCCGATTGAAACCTACATCCACAGCTACATCCTTCCTGAAAGTTCACCATGTAACTAGATTTCGTTAGAGATAATACTGAGGGACTGTCAAAATTCTTGTCACACTGGAATTTCCTTCTATTGACTTTTTCAAATAAGTAAACTAACAGCTGAAGATTAAAATTCATCTGTCAGAACAAGAAGAGTACATAGTCTTATTTAAGTTTGTCTTCTGTGGTCTATTACAGGGAGAATTTCTAAAATACATAAGAAATACATGTATATATATTCTTATATTGCTGTGTTGATTTCATTCTATTGTTTTTGTCTTGAGCCTTAACAAAGGTAAAAACTGCCAGCTCTCCTTCCACCTACCAAGACATGGGATCAGATATTCCATTACAAAAGGGACAGTGCCAAATTTGGTGTAAACTGTAATGTAAATTGTCAGAGTGGGGAACAACTAAATAAGACTGGAGCAAATGTGTGCAGGAGAGGAGTGCTGGTGAGCCTCCTCAAACACGTTGAAACATTTTATTATTATTCTGTCCTTCCCAATAGCCACCAAAGTCATCAGTACAAGCCCCAACATTCCCCAAGTAGAATTCCTGGCAATACACGGTACCAACATTGCAAGGGGTAGTGAAAACAGCAGAGACTTTAGAATTCGTTCTGCATCCAAACTTCAGCTGTTCCACTTACTAGTTGTTCCAATTAACATCTCTAAGCCTGTTTTCTCTTCTGTAAAATGAGAATCACAATTCCCTTAATTATGATAATTATGTGATAGATGAAGCAATCAACATTGTATCTGACATATAGGAGGTGATTAATAAATGGTCGCTACAGTTATATGGTGGAAGAGAACCATGCTGGTTTGGGATTACAGCTGCCTTGGATTTGTAGATGTGAAGCTCCAGCATAACGATTTTAAGCAGAGCAAAGCTGTCTGTGCAGTAGAGGAAGCTAGGACCATAATTTATGCTTTTCTACACCCAGCCCAGTGTGGCCTTTTAAAAGCATATATCCTACCACTTCTATACCCCCTTCCCTCTGCTCTGTTAAAGAAAGGACAGGAAAAAGGAAAAAAATCACACTCAGTGGAAGGAAAAACTTGGCAGCTATTTTAAAACTCTATCATGTCAGAGAAATTGCTTGAACATCCAAAATATTCCATTAAAAGAAAAAAAAAAATCTGGGGTGCCTGGGTGGCTCAGATGGTTAAGCATCTGCCTTCGTTCACTAAAGGTCAAGATCTCCAGGTCCTGGTATTGAGTTCCATGTCAGGCTCCCAGCTCAGCAGGGAGTCTGCTGCTCCCTCTTCCTCTTCCTCTCCCCTTGCTTGTGCTGTCGGTCTCTATCTCTCACAAATGATTTTTTTTTTTAAATCTTCAAAAAAATAAAAGGAGGGGCACCTGGGTGGCTCAGTAGGTTAAGCCTCTGCCTTCGGCTCGGGTCATGATACCGGGGTCCTGAGATTGAGCCCCACATCAGGCTCTCTGCTCAGCAGGGAGCCTGCTTCCCTTCCTCTCTCTCTGCCTGCTTCTCTGTCTACTAGATCTCTCTGTCAAATAAATAAATAAAAATCTAATAAATAAATAAATAAATAAAAGGAAAAAATCTATCTGTAAATACATATTTATCACAAAAGACAGAAACTTACTTAAGACTTGATGAAATTAAAGGTGTTAGCCCCTGGTTTGAAGAAAATTCCAGATTCCATATATTTTAGTTGCGCAGTGAATTTCATGCATTAAATGGAGCAAATAGCAAAGTCAGTTGGCTTCTGAAGAGAATGACACACTATAGCAGCAGTAAACTTGGCCTTTAGTTGTGCTGTTTCTGTAGATGGAAAGAAAAATTGTAAGAATAAAATGTCAGAATTAAGATGATACTAGCATGTACTTATAATTATATACTCAGGATTGTGCTAGGCACCACAGGCACTAATCAAGGTATTTCCCATTTGGGTGAAGAGACAAGTCTTAAAAACAGGAACTAGTTCGGTAACAGTCCATGAGAGTGGCTATTTAAAAGTCAACATGAGTGTTAAAGATTAGAGAAAGGCATCAGAAACATTAGGGAAATTTTCACAGGGGAAGTGGGAGTCAAATGGAACATTTAAAGATCATAGGGTTTGGGGTACCTGGGCTGGCTCAGTCAGTAGAACATGGGACTCATGATTTCACGGTTGTGAGTTCAAGCCCCACGTGGAGTGTGGAGCCTACTGAATAAATAAATAAACAAGCAAGCAAACCAACCAACCAAAGGATTTGAAGATGAAAAAGTGCAACATTGAAGTGAGGAATACAGCTCAGGGTTGGAATGAGCTTCGCTAATACTGAGTCAGTGAAGAGCATGGCCTGGTTTGAAAATAAAGTTTGAGGTCAAAGCATGGAATATTTTGAATGCCAGAATAAAGAGCTGAACTTTATTCTGTAGAAAATGGGAGCCACTGAATAATTATTTATGTGGCACTAATAAGATGAAAGAATTTTAGAAAGATTAATCTGATTACAGGATCCAAGATTTAAGGGAGAAGAAATATAATACTTCTGAGGTTTGTTGTTGAAAATTATAGATTTTCAAAGATGCAATAATGTATATAAAGGACAGCATATATGGGTAAGTCCTACTGAACCATTTAATACCAAATAATTATTCATTAAGTTCTTAACTTGTAAATAAAATACAATATAGAAAGAATTAACTATGACACATATTTTCCTAAAATCCTATGAGAAAATTATATGTGTTTATATATATTGATTTATTTATACATCAATCATATCCATAACTTATTTTTCTATAATCTTAACTACATTTATGACTAATACATTATTACTACATTGCTTAGCTACATTTTAAAGTGTGTCTCACTAGAGCTTTAAAAAGCACTACATATATATACTCAAATGTACTGCTGTTTTGATATTTTAATAATGATTAATTACATTCAATTATGTTAACTAAATTTTTTCTGAATTTAATTCCCATTCATGTAGAATTTTATTCTTGATGAAGAGTAACTTTGTGAGAGCCTTGAGAATTTTTAATTCAGGTAAAAGCTACATATACTATCTAGAGAATTAAATTTGTAGAAACTTTATTTTGGAATCTTTCTGTTGAGTTCATTAATCATTATGTGCTCTGTTTTTATCTTGGAAAATGTCAGTTTTGATAATAAAGTCTTATAATTGCAACTTAGAAAATGACTTTCATCCTGTTCTATGGGACATTTTTCAGAATACTTCTTCCACAAAGATACACCAGGGGTAGGGTTCTGCAGTTTTCAGTAGCTGATTCCTGTACCTTCAACAGTCTATGTTAAATAAAGGCAATAGTACATTTCATAGAGCTTTGGTTCTAAACACCTAGATTTATCAGATACCTATCTTTACAGCACTGCACAAGAAATACATGCTTCATGGTTTTTGATGTGAGCCCACTTGAGTCTCTCTGATATTAAAGCATGTGGTAATAAATACCTTGTCAAAAATGTGTTTATCTTGTACTTGTCTTGTTTATTACATCATGCTGGTTGTTGCTAGAATGAGGTGGGGTCTCTAGGAGCTTGTGCTGGATCTAACCCAGCCACACCCGCTCCCAATCAGGCAAAAGACACAATTCAGAAGATGCATGGGACTTCTTAAACAGTATCAGCACAGTTTAGGCATTTTGCAGAAGTCACTACTTCAGCTCCTCATTTTCCTTGATCTCTTAACAGTACTCAACTGCGTCCTCCTTAAAAGGCCTTCTTTTCCTGGACTTTAGTAAGGTCTTGTTCATTCCTGGCTTTTCCTTTCCCAACTCAGGAACACTTGCTGGGTCATTGTCTTCTACCCAGCATTCAAATTCTGGAATTCTTTGAAGACGCTGCTGTTTCAGAACTCTTTCAGGAATTCAGTCACCGTTTAATGATCTCACATTCCCTGTAAAGCAGGGATCACAAACCGATAACCTGTAGTCATACCATTTATTTTTCTTTTTTAAAGATTTTATTTTTAAGTAATCTCTACACCCAGCATGGGGCTCAAACTTACAGCCCCACTATTAAGAGCTGCACGCTCCACTGACTGAGCCAGCCAGGGGCACCCCCATCGTACCATTTGTAGATGACGAAAACTGTTTGAATTTAAATACTTCAGCAGAAGCATGCTTCTTCCTCTCCCACAGCCTTTCTTCTCTGTAGGCAGTTGAGTTAGCCCTCTGTTGCCCAAGGTTTGAGCTCCTTCCGGCTGGCTTCAGGGTTTCTCCCCCGGAAATGTACCCTCCCCCTGCCACCAAACCCCACATCCCCACCCTAGTCCCCCAACTCCTGCACTACTGACACATCAAAAGTTAGCTTTCCAAAATCTTCCAGGCCTGGGGCAGATCCCTCTGAATTCTGTCCTCTACTCTTCTTCCATTGCACACACTGCAGTTCGTTTTTATATATTAACTTGTATGATTATTTGAATAATGTTTGTTTCCATGTGACTGGAAACTCTAAGAGCAGGGACCGTGTGTGGTGTGTGTGTGTGTGTGTGTGTGTCAATGCTCCCTTGTCATTGCATTCCTAGCACCTAACCCAGTGATCATAAATTTTTTTTATGAATGTTTCAGGGAAGTAAGAATTCTCTCTTTCAAAGACTATTGATGCATTTCAACCTTCTAGAAATGAGCTGTTGAGACCAGCCAAAAAGGTAATGTACTCTGAATTTTATTCACTTAAAACAGGAACTTTAATCCATTTTATTTGCTCAAAACAGTGTCTTCCCCCCTTCATTTGCAAAGCAGTTTTTTAGACTCCTCCTACAGTTTCCAAAATGGGCCAACAGTCTTCACAATTTCACAGCATAGCTTGTCTCTGAAAATGAGGGTAGTTTCTTGAACAGTCCAGAGAATTCCTATAAAAAATTGAGAACCTTCTTTCTACACATAAAAGTTAAGCAATACATCATAAAAAGGACAATATAATTCAGTAAAAATGTACAACTATTCATGTTTAAAACATAATATAGTCATGATAGCACACAACTATTAAAAAAGATAAGCTGGGGGAGCCTGAGTGGCTCTGTTTGTTAAGCAGCTGCCTTCGGCTCAGGTCATGTTCCCAGGGTCCTGGGACTGAGCCCAGATCAGGCTCCCTGCTCAATGGGAAGTCTGCTTCTCCCTCTGCTGCTCCCCCTGCTTGTGCACAGGCCACAAGTGCATGCGGGCTCTCTCTCAGATAAATAGTAAACAAAATCTTTAAAAAATAAAATGATTTTTTAAAAAGAAAATAAAGCTGTATATTTGTCAATGGGATATGTATAAGATTTAGTAAGTCAAAAATCAAGTTAAATACAATAGGTATGATTCCAATTTTGAGAAGAAATGTAATTGGTAGAATATGGATAGAAAAAAAATTTGGAGGAACATACACCAAATTATCAATTTGAGGGTATAACTTTGGAGATTTTCAGTGTTTATGTTTTATATTATTACAATTCTCTTATATTTTTACATTGAGCATCTATTACTTTTGTAAAGAAGAGAAAAATGTGTAAAAAAAAAAGACACTCGATTAGAACAAACTCTTCCAACTGAATAACGAGGCAACACTGAGATAGAAAAACAGGCCAAATACATGAAACACAGGACATTAAAAAAGGAAATACAAATGACTGATAGGCATGAGAAAAAAAATTTCATTCTCAATGATAATCAAAGAAATGCCAAGCAAGCATTGATACAGTCCTTTTTAGTTCATTAAATTAGCAGAGATTTAAAACATAATGACCAATAGGCCAGCATGAGGGAGACAGTCCATCTTGTTTGCTGCTGGAAACCAACATAGGTGGATACAACCTTTTTAAATGACAACCTGGTAATCTGTATAAAAAACATTCAAAAATTTACATACTTAATTCAATTTCTAGGAATTTATCCTAGGAAAATAATCATAAACACTGCAATTTATATACCAAGAATATTTTTTACACAGCTATCGGAAAAATTAGAATTATTGTTATTATCTACCAAAAGGATATGAATTAAATGAATCCTGGTATATTCATACAAAATAATAGTATGTAGCCATTTTAAAATCATATTTTAGAAGGCCATTTAACAACTCAAAAAATGCATATCTTTTATAAGTGAAGAAAAAGCAAATTTCAAAAGTATATATAGCATAATGCAGATTGTGTGTGTGCACATAGTAAAAAGTGATCACAGTGTTAACAATCATTATCCATAAGTAGTATAAAGTGGGAATGACTTTTATTTTTGTCCTGATTCTTCCCTGCATTTTTCAAAGTTTCTCTAATGGTTATATAATGTATTATCTTTACAGTCATAAAAAAAGTTCTTTTAAAAGCTGCGGGCCTATGCTTTGGAAAAAAATTTGGCAGTTCCTCTAGAAATTAAACAGAGTTACTGTATGATCCAACATATCTACTCCTAGATATATTCCTAAGAGAACTGAAGGCATATGTACCAGCAATAACATACACATGAATGTTATAGCAACATTATGCAGAATAGCTCCCCTCAAAAATAGAAATAACCCACGTGTCTGTGAACTGATGGATGGATAAGCAAAATGTCCTATGCCTATTCGATAGAATATTATTCAGCCATATAGAGGAGGATACGGATTCATGCTACAACATGGATGAAACTTGATTACATTATGCTAAATGTAAAAGGAGTTTGTCAAAGAGGCCACCTGTTGTAGGAGTCCATTCAGATGAATTGTCCAGAATAAGCAAAATCATAAAAATGGAAGGTTGGTTACTGATTGCCAGGGACTGGGGAGAGGGAAAAATGATGAGTGACTGCCAATGAGCACAGGGTTCCTTTGGGGGGATGATGAAACAATTCTGGAATTAGATAGTGGTGATGGTTTGCGCACAACCCTGTGAATATACTAAAACCCACTGAATTTTAATGCTTTAAAAGGGAGCGTTATTATGGCATATGAATCATATCTCAGTTTTTAAGTGTGGAAAAAATTTGGTGGCCTATCAAAGTTTTCTGGAAAAGAGAAATAGCATTTTAAGTAAATGCTACTTTATAAACATAACCTACCAAGTGGTAAGTGTTGGAGGGGTAGGAACAGAGGGAAAGCACCTGGGGGTTAGAGGAGACCTCGATTAAAACGGAGATTCTCAAACTTTTTGCAAATAATAAATAAAATTACTAATTCATTTAAAAATAGCAGTAATGGTCCATTGTGTCACTCAGTCCTCTCAATAATGACATCTTTTTTTTTTAAAGATTTTATTTATTTATTTGACAGAGATCACAAGTAGACAGAGAAGCAGGCAGAGAGAGAGAGGGAAGCAGGCTCCCTGCTGAGCAGAGAGCCCGATGCGGGACTCGATCCTAGGACCCTGAGATCATGACCTGAGCCGAAGGCAGCGGCTTAACCCACTGAGCCACCCAGGTGCCCTCAATAATGACATCTTAACATAACTGCAAGACATTCTCAAAACCAAGACCTTCATATTGGCATAATACTGCTGACTACAGACATTATTCACTTTTACCAGATCTTGCAGGCACTCACTTCTAAAAAATAATTTTTAGCTGAAAAGACTGTATAACAACATTAAAATTCTTTGAATAAATGATTAGAACTACCCATATCCCTCTAAAAGCAGTCTGATTACCTTATACAGAAATATATGAAATTTTTATTATAAAATAGTTTAAATATACAGAAAGGTTATATTAAAATATAGCTATGGGCGCCCTGGTGGCTCAATGGGTTAAAGCCTCTGCCTTCAGCGCAGGTCATGATCCCAGGGTCCTGAGATTGAGCCCCATATCAGGCTCCCTGGGAGACTGCTTCCTCCTCTCTCTCTGCCTGCCTCTCTGCCTACTTGTGATCTCTGTCTGTCAAATAAATAAATAAAAATCTTTAAAATAAATATATATAGCTATGTACCTACATTATCTCCATGTATGTCTTTATACCTTTACTACCTATGTGAATATCCGTGAAAATAAATAGTATTACTTTGCATATCTAAAACCCTTATGTACAAACTGTATCACAAAACACAAAAGAATCTATTTTTTAAAATATAAATGTTCTATCATAGTAACACATACTGTCAAGTGCAAGTTGGAGAAGGAACTTTGTCACTCTCTCTGCCCACGTTTCTCAGGAAGGGGTTATAGTGGAGGTCAGAGCTGATGTTCTAGAGAGGCCTTGCCTGGACTGGAATCCAGAATCTTCTATTCACCAACAATATAACACTAGACAAATTATTTAGTCTCTCTGACCCTCAGTTTCCTCATGTGTAAAACAGAGGTAATGACAGTTCCTATTTCATAAAGCGATTTGAGTATAAATTAAGGTTATGCATGGGAAGTGCTTGGATTTGAGTACAAATTAAGGTTATGCATGGGAAGTGCTTGATACAGTGATGCAGAGTACCCAGCCGCGCTCAGTGGGCTGTCATTGTCATCTCTGTTGTTGCAGATGTGAACTCAGACGTCGATCTAATGCTCTCCCCATTTTTTTTTAAGATTTTATTTATTTATTTGACAGAGAAAGAGAGATCACAAGTAGGCAGAGAGGCAGGCAGAGGGAGAGGGGGAAGCAGGGTTCCCGCTGAGCAGAGAGCCTGATGCGGGGCTCGATGCGGGACTCGATCCCAGGATCCTGAGACCATGACCTGAGACCAAGGCAGAGGCTTAACCCACTGAGCCATCCAGGTGCCCCTGCTCTCCCCATTTTATATCCAGAGCCAACTCAGAGGAAGGGAGTGTTGCATGTTCTCTGGCCATGTTTCCTGCCCTCCCCTGGTGGTGTGCTGATAAATAGTTAACATTCAACTTTGAGCAAAGGTAGGGAGTGGGAGGCCACACTTTGTAGTGTTCACCAATTTCCACCATGTAAATATTCCTGCGAGGACTAATTTCAATCTGAAATCCGCTAAACGCAGAATTAGAAAGAGATGATCAGGGCGCCTGGGTGGCTCAGTGGGTTAAGCCGCTGCCTTCGGCTCAGGTCATGATCTCGGAGTCCTGGGATCGAGCCCCGCATCCGGCTCTCTGCTCTCTCGGGGAGCCTGCTTCCTCCTCTCTCTCTGCCTGCCTCTCTGCCTGCTTGTGATCTCTCTTGTCAAATTAAAAAAAAAAAAAAATAGAAAGAGATGATCAGAGTCTGCTCTCTCAAGCTTATATGAGCCTGCCCCAGCACACCCAAGAGACAATCTCTCTTCTTCTTTGCAGCTCCTTTGTTCATTGCTGAAACCCTGCCTTCTCAGGCAGAGGACCTGCATCTCTCTCTGACCTGCTCCTGCAGAGGTAAGAGTCTATTTATGCCTGGAAGATAAAGCCAGTCTTCAGGCCTGACGCCCACAGGGGCACTCAGGGCCAGCAAAAGGCACCTTAATTCTCATGAGTTGGTGTTTCCTGCACGTCTGCTGCCCTTGGGGGATCTTGGCTGTGGGTGTGGCTGTGGCTGTGGCTTGGGTAGGACGTCCTCGGATCACATAATGCTGTCATAATACCTTCTTAAGACCAAAAGCTCCTTACCTATTTTTAACATGTAGCATTCTCTATGGCACTCTTTCTATTTAGGATGTTAAAGTAATCATTCCTGCATCTTTCCACAGTCTTCACGATGATACTTTATTTTTTTATTTTTTTTAAAAGATTTTATTTATTTATTTGACAGACAGAGATCACAAGTAGGCAGAGAGGCAGGCACAGAGAGAGGAAGGAAAGCAGGCTCCCTGCTGAGCAGAGAGCCAGATGGGCCTCGATCCCAGGACCCTGGGATCATGACCTGAGCCGAAGGCAGAGGCTTTAACCCACTGAGCCATCCAGGCGCCCCTATTACTTTTTAATAACTATATAATTTCATCAGTACAACCACATGTAAGGTGTATGCAAAGGAAAAAGAACAAGGACAAACACTGGGAAAAGTGGCATAAATATGAGAAAAGAATAAGAATTTCAAGAACTGAGTATAGTCTTGAATATTGACAAGAAGTGTACCACTGAATCTTCCAATGAGGTAACTAACAATTTTAGGAGGAGAAAGTTCATCTCTTTCTGGGGGGCAGAAGTAGGTAAAGGAAGTGAAGGAATCAAGAGCACATTTTGCTATCTGCCAGGGACGATGTTTCTGGCATGACCTCATCCACAAGTCAGGGTGAGCAAACTGAGACCCAGAGTCATTCATTAACCTGCCCAGGGTTGCCCAGATCAGTTAAGAGTCAATAAGAATGAAGGCAGTGCTCTCCATAGATGCTGAAAAAGCATTTGACAAAGTACAGCATCCCTTCCTGATCAAAACTCTTCAAAGTGTAGGGATAGACGGCACATACCTCAATATTATCAAAGCCATCTAGGAAAAACCCACCACAAATATCATTCTCAATGGAGAAAAACTGAAAGCTTTTCCGCTAAGGTCAGGAACACGGCAGGGATGTCCGTTATCACCACTGCTATCCAACATAGTACTAGAAGTCCTAGCCTCAGCAATCAGACAACAAAAGGAAATTAAAGGCATCCAAATCGGCAAAGAAGAAGTCAAACTATCACTCTTTGCAGATGATATGATACTATATGTGGAAAACCCAAAAGACTCCACTCCAAAACTGCTAGAACTTGTACAGGAATTCAGTAAAGTGTCAGGATATAAAATCAATGCACAGAAATCAGTTGCATTTCTCTACACCAACAACAAGACAGAAGAAAGAGAAATTAAGGAGTCCATCCCATTTACAATTGCACCCAAAACTATAAGATACCTAGGAATAAACCTAACCAAAGAGACTAAGAATCTATACTCAGAAAACTATAAAGTACTCATGAAAGAAATTGAGGAAGACACAAAGAAATGGAAAAATGTTCCATGCTCCTGGATTGGAAGAATAAATATTGTGAAAATGTCTATGCTACCTAAAGCAATCTACACATTTAATGCAATTCCTATCAAAGTACCATCCATTTTTTTCAAAGAAATGGAACAAATCATCCTAAAATTTATATGGAACCAGAAAAGACCTCGAATAGCCAAAGGAATATTGAAAAAGAAAGCCAAAGTTGGTGGCATCACAATTCCGGACCTCAAGCTCTATTACAAAGCTGTCATCATCAAGACAGCATGGTACTGGCACAAAAACAGACACATAGATCAATGGAACAGAATAGAGAGCCCAGAAATGGACCCTCAACTCTATGGTCAACTCATCTTCGACAAAGCAGGAAAGAATGTCCAATGGAACAAAGACAGCCTCTTCAATAAATGGTGTTGGGAAAATTGGACAGCCACATGCAGAAAAATGAAATTAGATCATTTCCTTACACCACACACGAAAATAGACTCAAAATGGATGAAGGGCCTCAATGTGAGAAAGGAATCCATCAAAATCCTCGAGGAGAACACAGGCAGCAACCTCTTCGACCTCAGCCGCAGCAACATCTTCCTAGGAACATCACCAAAGGCAAGGGAAGCAAGGGCAAAAATGAACTTTTGGGATTTTATCAAGATCAAAAGCTTTTGCACAGCAAAGGAAACAGTTAACAAAACCAAAAGACAACTGACAGAATGGGAGAAGATATTTGCAAATGACATATCAGATAAAGGGCTAGTGTCCAAAATCTGTAAAGAACTTAGCAAACTCAACACCCAAAGAACAAATAATCCAATCAAGAAATGGGCAGAGGACATGAACAGACATTTCTGCAAAGAAGACATCCAGATGGCCAACAGACACATGAAAAAGTGCTCCATACCACTCGGCATCAGGGAAATACAAATCAAAACCACCATGAGATATCACCTCACACCAGTCAGAATGGCTAAAATTAACAAGTCAGGAAATGACAGATGCTGGCGAGGATGCGGAGAAAGGGGAACCCTCCTACACTGTTGGTGGGAATGCAAGCTGGTGCAACCACTCTGGAAAACAGCATGGAGGTTCCTCAAAATGTTGAAAATAGAACTACCCTATGACCCTGCAATTGCACTGCTGGGTATTTACCCTAAAGATACAAACGTAGTGATCCGAAGGGGCACGTGCACCCGAATGTTTATAGCAGCAATGTCTACAATAGCCAAACTATGGAAAGAACCTAGATGTCCATCTACAGACGAATGGATAAAGAAGATGTGGTATATATACACAATGGAATACTATGCAGCCATCAAAAGAAATGAAATCTTGCCATTTGCGACGACGTGGATGGAACTAGAGGGTATCATGCTTAGCGAAATAAGTCAATCGGAGAAAGACAACTATCATATGATCTCCCTGATATGAGGGAGAGGAGATGCAACATGGGGGGTTGAGGGGGTAGGAGAAGAGTAAATGAAACAAGATGGGATTGGGAGGGAGACAAACCATAAGTGACTCTTAATCTCACAAAACAAACTGAGGGTTGATGGGGGGAGGGGGTTGGGAGAGGGGGTGGGGTTATGGATATTGGGGAGGGTATGTGCTATGGTGAGTGTTGTGAAGTGTGTAAACCTGGCGATTCGCAGACCTGTACCCCTGGGGATAAAAATATATGTTTATAAAGCTGTAAAAAAAAAAAAAAAAAAAAAGGATGAATACCCAAGTTTTGTAGCAACATGGACGGGACTGGAAGAGATTATGCTGAGTGAAATAAGTCAAGCAGAGAGAGTCAATTATCATATGGTTTCACTTATTTGTGGAGCATAACAAATAGCATGGAGGACAAGGGGAGATGGAGAGGAGAAGGGAGTTGAGGGAAATTGGAAGGGGAGGTGAACCATGAGAGACTATGGACTCTGAAAAACGATCTGAGAATTTTGAAGGGGTGGGGGGTGGGAGGTTGGGGGCACCAGGTGGTGGGTATGGTAGAGGGCACGGATTGCATGGAGCACTGGGTGTGGTGCAAAAATAATGAATACTGTTATGCTGAAAAAATAAAAAAATTAAAAAATAAATAAATAAATAAATAAATAAATAACATCTTAAAAAAAAAAGAATGAAGGCAGTGAAAACAGAAAGTATGAACAACTCTTTCTGGAATCATGATGGGGAAAGAAGACAAAGAGCGATAGAGAGATAAAGTATAAGGATATGGAATCACTGCTTTTCTAATAAAAATAAAACTCAGTTCCTCCAAGGTTGACACCAAAAAAGAGCCCGCAGGTGACTATAGAGCCAGAAGCAGAGACCACCAAACCCTAAACCCTGTCCCAGGCATTCATCTTTCTTCTGGGAATCTTGGCCTCATTATCTTTGCTCCAGCTAAGGCTCCTTGGATGCTTTCTTCCTTTCATATGAGACCCGAGCATGAGATAACAAAAGGAATTTTTTTTTTAAGGTTTTATTTATTTATTTGACAGAGATCACAAGTAGGCAGAGAGGCAGGCAGAGAGAGGGAGAGGGAAGCAGGCTCCCTGCTGAGCTGAGAGCCCGATGCGGGACTCGATCCCAGGACCCTGAGATCATGACCTGAGCCGAAGGCAGTGGCTTAACCCACTGAGCCACCCAGGCGCCCCCAAAAGGAATTTTTTTATAATTGACGCACAGTTGATACAAAGTTACGTACAAAAAGCATTTCTTAACATCCCATGGCACAACCAAATCAAAGCTAGAAAGTTTAAACAACTTTTCTCAGGACAAGGGCAATGTCTTCTAACTTTGTGTGGCCAGGATGCTAGCTTATTATTATCTTTAAAATTTTATTTATTTATTTATTTATTTATTTATTTATTTATTTATTTATTTATTTATTTGAGAGAGAGAGAGAGAGCACAAGCAGGGGAAGGGGCAGAGGGAGAGGGAGCAGCAGACTCCCCACCAAGCAGGGAGCCTGACATGGGCCTCCACCCCAGGACCCTGGGATCATGACCTGAGCCAAAGGCAGATGCTTAACCAGCTGAGCCACTCAGGTGCCCCCAGGATGCTAGTTTAAACAGACAGAATGTCAAGAGATTTGGATTCAGAGGTCTACAGTGGCAATCTGAAAATAGGTGTTTTAAAGTAATGCCGGTTTATCCTTAAATTCCTGCAAATTTGGGTACCACTGTACTGGCAAATAGCAGAGAAATAAACACAGTAGCATAAATGCATGTGGTCTGACTCCCAAGAAAAGGCATACTTATAACCATGCTGGGGTCTTCACCCTAACCCTATAGGTTTTATGCTCTCTTGGCACATGCCGGCTATTTTAGACTCCAGCCCAATCTGGGCCCAACAGAGGGAAGGCCTCTGCCAAATCATATGATGGCAAGGGAGGGGGAAAAGAGGGCTTCTTCTCTTCTTTTTTTTTCTTTTTCTTTCTTTCTTTCTTTCTTTCTCTCTCTCTCTTTTTTTTTTTTTTTTTACTTTGTTTATTTGACAGAAAGAGAGAGTACAAGCAGAGGGAAGAGTAGGCAGAAGAAGAAGGAGAAACAGGCTCCCATCAGGAAGCCCGATGTGGGGCTGGATCCCAGGACCCTGAGCCGAAGGCAGACACACCAGGCACACTGGCTTCTTCTACTCTTAACATTTTCCAAACACTGGGTCATTGGTTCCTAACTAGCTTACCAATACAGGCAAGGCCCACCTTTCCCCAAGCTCTCCCCCTTTTACTTGTCATCTCTCCAGCAGAAGGGATGACGACAGCCAGCTCTCTCCTACTGGCTCTTGTCTCACCAGGAGTTAAGTCTTTGGGAAGGTGACCACACATCCAGGTTGGGCTGGGGTTAGTCCTAACCTACTCCTGGAAGCCCAGACAGAGTCCACTCTGGTTTGCTGTACTCTTTCATTCTCAAAAGGTCTCAGTTTGGATGACAAATTAGATAGTCACGCCGTCTATGAACAACAGATCTACAACAAAAACGTGAGTGCACAAAAGTAAGCAGTAGTCTGCCGGCAATTTACATAACAACTTGCATTTATGGAGCAAGTAGTCTGCAACAAGATACACACCCTCTCAATGAACCCTCACAGCAACCCAGGAGGGAGTTTTCAGGAGCAAGAAGTTTACAAATGAAGGAAGTAACCGGCTTAAAAACGCCTTGACCAAAGTCACCTGACTATGAGGAGAGGAACAGAATTCAAACACCCATCTGCAGGACCCCAACTTCTGCCCTGAAGGCGGCCTGGCTACCTCTTCAAGGCCTGCGGACACCTCACTCCCCCCAATTCCTGACTGTGAAGAAACGACTTTACCAAGAAAGTTGGTCTGTTTCAACACTAAAGGAGTACTCTCAATATTCCCTTTTTCATCTTACATTTGAAAGGAGAAATCTGTTTCTGCAGCTGTCTGTGTAATTCAGCTCTTGTTCCTGTAACCTAATTTGAAAGAACACTTCCAAAAGAAGCAACCAAGTCTACAAAAGCACAGTTTGACTCAAGTGGATCCAACCAGTTCGCAAATGGAAAGTAACACCCAGGAGTGAGTTTTGCATCACAAGCATTGCTGCTCTGAGTCATTCCCAATGACACCTTGAAGATGTCCATCCAGAAAATGGATGGTTTAAAATCTTTGCATGGCTTAATCTTCTAAACCCATTGCTCTCCCAGAAAAGGTGACTTAAGTTTTAGCCTTTCCTCTCATCACCAAATAGTCTGCAGTGTTCTTTTTTCTCCCTTTTAAAAAAAAATAGGGTATTTTTTTTGCATTTTCATTTTTAATCCCAAAAACACTCCCTTAATGCATTCTCTTTCACACACACACACACACACACACACACACACACACACACACACAAAATGCTTAAGGAACCTTTGATCAATACCCCAATCTCAGACCTGTACAATGTTATTGATTTGTTTTGTGTCCTTCTAGAGCGTTTTCTATCCAGGAAATTATCTTTCTTCTTCTACTTTCTGCCTTTTCCAATACCAGTATAACTGTTTTTCCCTTCCTCCCCGCAAACTCCATCATGGGGAAGCAACCAAAATCTCAGAGGTTAAAATCTCCCTTGGAGGTACAGCCATCTGCCTCTCCCTCTGTCTAGCTCCTCCTTCACCTTCACCTTCAGTCCTATGAGTGCCTAAGAGCAAAAGCTCTAGAGTCAGACTTCTGGGTGGGAATCTTGGCTCCATTACTTACTTCTTGAGTGACCTTGAGCCAGTTTATTCATTCACTATTCATTCAGCAAATGTTTATTGAGTACCCATTATTATGTGTTACAGATAAAATGGTGTGTAAGACAATATTTCTACCCTTATGGAGCTTACATTCTGGTGGGAGACATAGAATATAAATGTATGAATGAATATAGCATAATTCTAGGAAGCAATAAATGTCATGAAGAAAAATGAAACAGAGTCAAGGGACAGACTTTTTTCAATCTGGACAATCGAACAAAACCTCCCTGAGGATGTGACATTAGAGCAGAGAGCTGAATAGACTTAGAGAACAAGCCATGAAAAGATGTGAAGAGAATGGCAAGTACAAAGGCCCTGAGGCAGAAATGAGGAACAGCAGTAAGGCAAGTGAGCTGAAATGGAGTATAGGAGAAAGAATGGTGGCACATGAAGAATTCCAATTTCCAGTCCCCCATCTTCCTAGCCCTGTAGTCCCCCAACATCAAAATTTAGCTCCATTGGATCCTACAGTAGTACACTCCTTCCCTACCTTTTTATTGCTCCTCTCCTCCCTTATAGCCTCACTTTCATCCTTAATCAGCTTAGATCCAAAGTCCAGTGTATTAACTACTCCCTTGCATAAACTCAGCTCCCAGCTACATGTCCTCTTTCTTTCCTCAAACCTGTAACACTTCCTCCCCAGTCTTCATCTTCACTGATGGACTTCCTATCTCACTGAGAACAGCAGCAAAGCAATCAAGGACATCCACAAGCTCCCAGCTGCACCTG
This sequence comes from Lutra lutra, assembly GCF_902655055.1. Taxonomy (NCBI): domain Eukaryota; kingdom Metazoa; phylum Chordata; class Mammalia; order Carnivora; family Mustelidae; genus Lutra; species Lutra lutra. The sequence goes on from NC_062280.1 coordinate 140,121,502, forward strand.
TACCCCACCCTCACCCTCCATCCTGTGGGTGCCAGGGCTGAAGGCCTTCTGGCAGGTATGCACGCTCCATCCCTCCAGCCTTCTCTAGCAAGTGTCCTTCTTTCTCCTTTGTGATACCACCAGCATAAGGAACTGCAGTACTTTTCCTCCACTGTCACAAATTCATCTCTTGATGACCCACCACCTCAGGCCTCTGACAATCTCTACAGCATGAACACTTTTGCTCACAGTCTTTACCTCCTTCTCCCCGTTCCCTCTGGACCCTCTCCAGCAAGCTGTGGCCACCATCCCACTGAAAGGGCCTCATTTGCTAGATCTCTGCCCTTGGCACATCCAGTACTTGATCTTCTATCCTCGTTGCCCAGACCCATGGGCAACACTGGATCCCTCTTCCTGCATTGCCTCCCTTCTGACCTTTGCCTCCATTATTGGTCCTGCATCTGATTCCAAGCAAGTCTCTGTGCCTTTCTCCAGGATCACATCACTGCCCTGCTCACATTCCTCCCCAGCAGCCCACCCACTCAAAATCCAGGCCCCAGGAGTAGGGGTGTGGTAGGGACATACAAGTTCCTACATGGCCTGATCTTACCCCAACCCCCACCCAGGACCTCTCTGACCTCTGCTTATTCCCCTACCTTACTGTCTCTGTTTTAGCCACATCTGCCTCTTTGCTGTTCTTCAAACATGCCAAGCACACTCTTCCTCAGGGCCTTTGCACTTGCTGTTCCCCCTATCTGGAATTCTCTTCCTCCAGAATCCCCTGGGCTCACTCTTTCCTTACCTTCAGGTTTCTTTCTTTCTTTCTTTCTTTCTTTCTTTCTTTCTTTTTAATATTTTATTTATTTATTTGACAGAGAGAGACATCGCAAGTAGGCAGAGAGGCAGGCAGAGAGAGGGGGAAGCAGGCTCCCCACTGAGCAGGGAGCCTGATGTAGGGCTCGATCCCAGGACCCTGAGACCATGACCTGAGCCGAAGGCAGAGGCTTCAACCCACTGAGCCACCCAGGTGCCCCTACCTTCAGGTTTCTGCTGTAGTGTCACTTTCTCAGGAAGACTTTTCTGGCTATCTTCTTAGCCATCCTGGTGGACCCTCACTGCCACTCAGCACTCACTATTCTCCTTTTGTTTCTTTTTTAAGTTAATTATTTTTTTTAGTAATCTCTACATGGTAGAGCTCAAACTCACAACCCCAAAAAATCAAAGGTCAGCAAGCTCTATGAGCCACCCAGGCATGCCCCCATCGTCCTTTTCTACTTCATTTTTCTTCGTAGAACTTTTTACCACCTGATAGCCTACATATTTCTCGTGCTATTGTTTCCTCCCACTAGAATGCAAGCTCTATACAGGAATAAGGTGCCTGGTATCTAGAATAGTGCCTGGCACATAGTAGGCCCTCCACAAATACTTGTTGACTGAGTGAAGAATCATCATGCAGATTACGTAGAGCCTTGTAAGTCCTGGAAAGGACTGTGAATTTTATTTTAAATGTGAAGGGAAGGGGCGCCTGGGTGGCTCAGTGGGTTAAGCCGCTGCCTTCGGCTCAGGTCATGATCCCAGGTCCTGGGTTCGAGCCCCACATCGGGCTTTCTGCTCAGCAGGGAGCCTGCTTCCTCCTCTCTCTCTGCCTGCCTCTCTGCCTACTTGTGATTTCTCTCTGTCGAATAAATAAATAAAATCTTTAAAAAAAAATGTGAAGGGAAGTCACTGGAGAGTACATGGTGTGACTTACAATTTAAAACAGACCACTCTGGGGAGATGTAGACTTCCAGTTATGGAATGAATTAGTCACAGGGATGAAAGGTAGGGCACAGGGAATAGAGTCAGTGACACTGTAATAGTTCCGCATGGGGACAGATAGTAGTTTTGCTTTGGTGAGCACAGCCTAGAGTATAGAGAAGCGGAATCAGCTATGTTGTATGCGTAAATCTAATGTAACATTGCATCCACGAGGCTCAAATAAAAACATTTTTAAAGAAATAAAAATAAAAAGACCACTCTGGCTGCTGTGTGTAGAGAAGAGAGTCCTAGGGGATAAGAGTGGCATTGGGGGCTGTTGAAGGCTAATGCAATGTTCAAGCAAGATGGATAAGGAGGGTCTGAGCTAAGTTGAAAAAATGTCAGAGTTTTGGATCTATTTCAGAGTTATCATGGACAGACAGAACTTGTTATAAATTGGATGAGGGATCTGAGAGAAAAAGAGGAATTTGGTTTGGGGACTCAGTGACACTGTTTCCCCTAACTGTGAAATGGGGACAAATAGAGCATCTCCCTCATGGGATTGTTGCAGAATGGGGTAGAGGACATTGAGTCTCACACAGTGTCGGGCACATGGTAAACCTTCTAATAACCGTTGGTGCCTATTACGCCCCCAAGATGACTGCATTTCCCTGCTTCCTGGGTAAATAGGATTACAGAAATACCCACCCCACAGAGACTGAGGAAACAAAACACTTTATTTGCAGAGCGCACTCTCCCCTCCCAAGGGACAGATTTTGACTTTACTTAACAGAATACTTAACATTAGTGTTGGAGCAGTTTCCTCGCACACAGATACATAAAAGGATTCCTCACATTTCAAAAGAATCCTACGGCCCCTTTAAGTGGTGTTTGTCCATTCAATACTTAGCAGAAGGAGTAACTAAAAGCGAAAATTACAAACCTCTGCTGATTCAAAATCAATCCAAATGTAAGAAAAGTACATCTGAAATAATAATGATTTTTTAAAAACAGGTATTTGCTGCATTTTAATACACCAGAAGCCAAAATACCACACTGTCCGGTTCAATACAGGACACCTGGCAACGCTGTTTGTCTGTGTAACTCAGCTTTCTGCAAAGGCAACACCCAGCCCTTTTTGGCTGCCTTGGCCTGTCCTCATTTCCCCCTGGAAAACTGTTTGAAACTTAGTACAGATAACATTCTGCCGCTATTACAATTAGCAGCTTCTCTCAATGGGTCACCTGGTTTGGCAAGTGCTTCGTGGGGTAACCCAGGATCTTGTTTCAAAACCTCTCAGTGGCAGCCTCCAGGTAGCATGTGAAAAGCTGCCTGTGGGGAATCTGGGGGCTGCTTTGGGACCTTCAGGTGTTAGCATCTTCTGCCTCACCAGATCTTCTGATTACTGATTATCTCCCTTATTATTATTCCCCCACTTATGGGTAGATGGGCCATTCTTCTTCCTAGCCCCCAGGCACCTGGGAGGTTGGTGAGGACACCCTAAATCCGTGAGACTCCTTTCCCTCCTTGCCCCATAAATGAACTCCTCCTTAAATGCTTTTACTACCTGGGAACCTGCAGACAACCTTGAATTTGAATTGGAGCTGAAAGAATTTGCCTAGTGATTGGGTCTGTGCTCCATGACCCCCAGATTCAAATGGGAGAGACCTTTGCTTCTGAAAGCAGGGTCCTGGGATCAGCAGGCTCACCAGGGAACTTGTTAGCAATGCAGAATCAGAGGCAGTATTCCATACCTCTGAATCAGAATCTGAGTTTTAACAAGGTCTCCAGGTGATTCCCATTCATCAGCAAGTTCGAGAAGCCAGAGAGGAGCTCAGACCCCTCCCTTCCTGCTGACTAGGGAGAACTTCTTGTACGTGGTCTGTTAAGGGGCCTTTAAACCCCAGCCTACTTCATTGTCCACACTTTTCTTTCTTTCTTTCCTTCTTCCTTCCTTCCTTCCTTCCCTTGATCTCTACACCCAACATGGGGCTTGAATTCACACCCTAAGATCAAGAGTCACATGCTCTACCGACTGAGCCAGCCAGATGGCCCGTCCTCACTTTTCAAAGAATCCTGAGCCCAGGACCTCTAACACCCATTCTGTCCCCTTACAGCCAGCGTCTCTTTTATAGACCCCTTTCCCTTCTACAAGAACCCCAGCTCCACTCCTGGGCTCTGAGGAGGCTCCAGGCTCCTCTCCTGGGACATTTCCTGGAGGGTGGCTTTCCTGCTGGGCTCAAGGAGGGCCTATGATAGCAACCCAAGTGCTCCCCTTCTGCCCTTTTTAGAGTTGCCTTAACTTGTCCAGTGACAGCCCCTGAGAGCTGGGACAGACTGCCCTCCGCCCAGGTCTTTGGCAGGGATGTGAGCTGTTTGTCTCATGCAGAGCAAGGGATTCCCTTTGCCATGGCTTGCCTTGAAGTTGAGACCTCCCAGACTTCCCACTTAGCATAAACATACTATCCTGTTTCTTTTTCCTGCCAGGTAACTCCCTACAGCCCCAATAGAAAAGCAGAACACAAGTAAAGGTTGCCTTCAAATGGGGACATCGGGAGAAGGAAGAGGATGAGGACTGACAACCGGCCTCAGAGAAAGAGTCATGGTTCATCAAAAACAAGCCAACAGGAGGGGCAGGTACATTTAAAATGCTCCAAGCACTTGATTCTTGGAAGGTTTGAGGATTTTAGTTTGTGTTTTTTTTTTTTTTTTTTAAGCTTTCCAAAAGGGAAAAGAAAAAAAAAGCTATTAGAAAACTTTTCTGGACCTTGGACACCGGAGTCTCTCCTGAAATTGTAATGTAAGGCCTTTTGGTCAGGTTAATTAACTACACGTTCTTTCTCACACTTTTTAATTTATCACACAATTGATTCCTCCCCCTGCAAAGATATATTAAAAGCCAACTTCTAAGCTTTTAAAGGAACCTTTGGAATGTTGCCCTTATTTATTTTTTAAATAGTGTCTTTCCAAATTTTTATGTATTTTAGTTAGCAGAAAATTATTACAGTACTTTTTATGTCCCAAGCACTGTCCTAGAAGGTTTATACAAAGATTAACTCATTGAATCCTTAAAGTAATCTAATGAAATATGTACTGTTATTAACTACATTTATAGATGAGGAAATTAAGTCACAAAGAGGTTAAGTAACTTGCTAGGTCACACAGCTAATAAATGACAGAACCAGAATTCAAATCCAGGCCACAGCCATAGGCTGAATCATTAGGCATCGCTGCCTCTTTCTGTGTGTGTGTGTGCGTGTGTGTGTTTATATGTACTTAGATTTTAAATTTAATTTCAATGTCGTTTATATATAAATATTATATATTTTTACATGTTCTATTTTACATATTTTATATGTACATTATGCCCATATTTTTAAGTATATGAGAAGGTACGAAAGAGATAGAAGGATTCTAGATGTAGTTTTTCCAAATGGCCATCTTTCCGCATGGTTTCAAAACACGCCTAAAACCCAATGCTGAAAGAAGGAAAATTTTTCTGTGGATCTCCTCTTCAGGAGTCTAGAGGACAAATTTCATAAATGTCAGCTTCATTGTGGGAGAAATGTGGTAGCCGGATTACAGGAACTAGTTTGTCAAGTGAGTGTAAGCAGCATTCCAACTTTAAAATTATTAAACACTAGGTAATTTTTCTTTAGGTTCGATTCTGCAAGAGATGTCATGGCTTAGTATTCCTTAAGTTAATTCTGGATTGTTCTTGCGCCTTTGCACTGAATGTGACACAGGCATTCATCTGTACAGCTGGTGTGTATGTGTCCTGATGCGTGTGTGCCAGGTTTAAGTTTAAATGTCTGCCGTCTCAGGCCTTCGGTTCACCCAAAAGGTAACGCTCCAGTAAACAAATGGGGGTAAGGAACCGCTCTCTGTCTACTGATGCAAGTGCGCCCTCTGCTGGCCCTGTGAAGGTGTTGCGGTCACGTACAGGGACCTCTTCCCCTCAAGGGTAGAGCCCAGCTTTCGCCCTTCCCCGCCTGCTGTAGCATTCTAACCAAGCAACCTTTGTTTAGTACATATCCCGAGCTAGGCACAAATGTGCTTAGGGCTGGGGATCAAAGATAAAGAAAAGTTCGCAGCCTTAAAAGATCTCACAATCTATTGGGGCACACCCAAATCAAATCATTATAATGTAACTTGAGAGGTGTGTCCCTGGAACGGTGCCTCCTCTACCATAAGTTTGCAACCACAAGTGGCATGCAAGAGCCCAAATCAAACAGCACGATACAATGTCCTTTTGTTGGGAAAGGAGGACTATGACTCATTCTAGCATTTTCTCCGTGCACAGAAACTGATGGCCTGCCTAAGAGCAATCTGGCTAACTGGTGTTGCCTTGGAGACCCAGACTACCTGGGAGTAATCCTGACAGCCCCCATCCAAGGTCGGTGTGGGAGGGGCTACCGCGGAAAGGTCAGGACTCCACAGAGAGGGAATGGAGGTTAAGAACAGGGGCCAGGAGGATATGTATGCCTTTTGATATTAAGTAAATAAGTGCATTTAAAATACACAACCAGGATCTCTGACACTTATAGTAACGAGAGCCTGGCTTATCTTCCCCCACTCAATTTTGTTGGATTTTATTTTTTATTTTTTTTAATAGAGTTTCTCTGGTGGTATTCTTGAAACTAGTCCAGAAGGCCTCCTCACTTTCTAAAATACAAAAACTACTTCTACTCCTCTTCTCACATCTAAATCAGACTCTGGACATACCCAGCCACTCAGTGTGCCTTTTAGTTAATTTTGTCTCCTCTAGCAATGGTTTCCTTTTGCTTTAAAAGAAAATTCTGCTGTTAACAAATATGCTGTACAAGCCAGGGGGCAAAAGAACTTGGAGGAAGAGGAAGAACATATGTTTTCCTTAATTCCTTCTCAAAATATGTGAGGGGAGAAAATAAGGGAAGTTGAGAAATATGCAGAAGTCACTTTGGACAACTCTCTTGAAACCAAGGCCTAAAGGAACAACCATCACAGTAACAAATAGTGGATGTAATTACAAATGAGGACATTCAGTAAATCTCTAAAACAGATCCTACAGAGGTATAGTCCACCAAAACCCACACAAAAGAAGAAAGAAAGTAAAGGCAGAGCTGGAACCCCAGGAGAGAGGAGGAAAAGCAAAAGGTGAGAATGGAGAAAGGAGAAGGCTGGGGAAGCAGGAAGGAGTACAAAGTATGAGAAGCCAGGGTGCAGGGCGGCCCATGACGAACAGCTGACGTTCATAATTAAAGTGTAAGAAATACATGTCTTTGAAAAGAGCAGACAAAAGCGAGTAGAACTTAGAGGTTCTCACCAAAAGGCACATGTGGGAGAAATGCCGGCCGCACAGAAGTGCATGGGGTGAAAGGTGAGAGCCCCTTCCCCCCACCCCACCCTCACAAAGGCACACCGTGGATGGCAGTGGGCAGGGTGCAGCAGCAGGGGCAGGCGGGAGGCCCTGAGCACCTAAGGCAATCGGCCAGGCTCTGACCTGCTGAAGCCCAGCCCGGGATACTTGTGGTTTGACAAACGCTGTCAGCTGACTTTAACAGCAAATGCTTCAACAAGCTTCCTGCCCCTGAAAATCCTCACCTAATTCTCAGCAAATGTGAGTCTTATTACCAAACAACAGCAAAAAACCACCACCTCTGGATTTTATTCAATCATCAAAAACATAACCATTTTTTTTTAAATGTGTGTTGAGAATGTATCTGTAGCAATTTTGCACGTAGCACATTAAGCTTTGTGGAACAAACTGAAAGTGTGTGAAACATACAAATGCCACTGTAATGACCAAGGTAGTTGGTATGCGATAGTGAAAGCTCATCAGAAGATTTGCCTGGTTATATCACATTTATACTTCTCTTATCTATCCTAATTCAAGGGAGGTTGGGGGTGGGAGTGATGAAGGGCCAGGATGGGCAGGTGGGGATGGTGACCAATGTCTTGTGCCTGGTGACAAATTAAAACATGTTGAATTTCCATAGTTATGTTAAAATTTCATATATCTGGTAGAGAGGTTCAGACAGTATCTTCTCATATAGCTTTAACATAAAATAGTTAATCCTGAAGAATGGTTAACATATAGTACTTTACCTATTATATAAATAATAATAAATACTATTTATGTAATGCTTAACAAATAATAAATATTTATGAGTAAATGTAGACTCTCCTTCATATACTTATAAAAAGAGCTCTGATCATTATTTTTTTTTTTCTTTTTTTAAAAGATTTTATTTAGGGACACCTGGGTGGCTCAGTTGGTTAAGCCACTGCCTTTGGCTCAGGTCATGATTCCCCGGTCCTGGGATCGAGTCCCACATCAGGGTCCTTGCTCAGCACAGAGCCTGCTTCTCTCTCTGCCTCTGCCTGCCACTCTGCTGCCTGCTTGTGCTCTCACTCTCTCATCTCTCTGACAAATAAATAAAATCTTTTAAAAATTTTTTGAAAGATTTTATTAGAGAGAGAGAGAGAGAGGGAGAGTGAGAAGGAGAAGCAGGCTCCCCATTGAGCAGAGATATAGATGTGGGACTCAATCCCAGGACCCTGGAATCATGACCTGAGCTGAAGGCAGATACATAACTGTGTTATATGTCTGCCTTCATAACAGACACATTATGTCTGGGTGCCCCTAATCATTATTTTATTAATAATTCTTTTCTTTTTTAAGATTTTATTGTTTATTTGACAGCGAGATCACAAGTAGGCAGAGAGGCACACAAGAGAGAGGGGGAGGCAGGCTCCCTGCTGAGCAGAGAGCCTGATGAGGGGCTCGATCCCAGGACCCTGAGATCATGACCTGAGCCGAAGGCAGAGGCTTTAAACCACTGAGCCACCCAGGCGCCCCTAATAATTCTTTATATCACAATTCTTTATGAAGTATAAAGTATTGGTTTGGCCTTTAATCAGAATATCCCCTAGGTTCTAGTAAGGTTAGGACTAGTATAGTGCTCTTTGCATCTCCCACATTGTATTCTATGGTTTGTTAGTTGGTTGGTTTATACCCTACTTCGTTCCATAAAAGATTTAAAATGGTTCAGTGCCTTTCACATCGAGGTGCTAAATTGTATTGAACCATATGCTACGAGGCTGTGTATATAAGTACATGAAAAAATGAGTCAATTAAGCAGCCATAATATTAGATGAATATATTTGAATAATACTGAGTACCAAAACTGAGGGTAATTGAAACAAGTTATACACACACACACACACACACACACACGTGTACTCATTTTCTTCTCTATAACTTTTTTGAACAGTAACAGAAGAAAAATGCAGAAAAGATAATGCCAGGCTGGGGTAGGTCCTATGCAGTGAGTTCTGTGGGGTCCCTATCAGAGAAATGGATTTCCATCTGTTCATAGTTATCCAAGTGAACACAACAGACTAGAGATGGGAAGATGACTCAAGATTCAATGATCTCAACATAGTCTTTGCGAACTGCTGTCATCAGTCTCCTTTTGGTTCCAAAGGGTAGGGGATACAAATCACTGTTCCCTGTAGGGAGCTAATCCTCTGTTAAAATAGTCAAACCACATAGCTCTTTATGTGTATTTACCGTGTTGAATTCTATAACAGGGTAGAGTGCCCCATGCATTCGACAAATAAAATGCACTTCATTTAAAAGAGAGAAGGATTTCCTGGGGGAACAATAAAATCAGGAATGTTACAGTAATTTTGTGAATCATGCAGGCGTAATTACCAACCAATAAAAATAAAATATCCACAGTGCTCTCAGTCTTCATTAAATACTGGTTTATAAGGCACTATTCTGTTGTTTGCTTTTGTTCAAACAAATGCTTTAAAACTAATATTCTGTATCTGTCAATACATTCTAGGTGGAAATCTTTATAGAGTTTTATGTTCAAAAAACTTGTCTAGGTCCCAGCTCTACGTACACGGTGAGCACAAGCCACAGGAGCATCACTGTGGCCCAAGGGCCCTGCGTTGATTGGGTCTTGACCAAGGGATCCTGAAATAACACAGCTAAAAGTAGAGAAACAAAAGCTAAAGTCCCAGTTGGTAAAATGGGCCTTGCGTGAGGTCAGAGGGCAAGTCAACAAGGGGAGAAGAAGGGCATTTAGAACCCAGAAGCTGAGAAAAACACTGTAGGACCCATGAGTCAACCAGAACCATTTGAAGCTAAGGCTGTGGCTGATAGAGTGGGCCCAAATATGCCTCCGCCCCCTTCCTCAGTCATTATATTACCAACTTAATTTACACTGAGAAATTAATGCCCACAAGAGATGATAATGATGATGGGGCGGGGGGAGGATGTTGGCATGACTGGTGGTTTTTTTCTCCCTGAATTCTAGACATGTGATGTAACAACTCTTAATTTTAAGCTACTTTACCTATTGACTTGAGTCACCACTGGTACAGGGACGGGAAATATTCAAACACTGCATTCTCTCTGCAGACCTACATGGAAATCAGAAGATGGCCTGGGAAACAAGGAATCAGCCCAAGGGAGGCCAAAGAGCAAAGTCACAGTGGTTAAGGCTATGATATCTCAGGCATCCTTCTGACTATTGGGGTTCCTTACTCCAGCATCCACATTAGGATCAGATTTGCCACTGGGAACAGAAATGCCACTTGGCAGTCCTCTGGGATCCAAAGCTGTGAGAAAGGGAGAACTCAAGATGACTGGAAGTTGTTTCTACAGCCTAGAGAATGTAGAGGATTTTCCAGTGTTTTTTGTAAATTGGAAAATTTTTTTTCAAATATAAAACATTTTTCATACACCCCCCTCCAAAAAAACCTCCTAGCCCTTTGGGTGGAGCCAACAGTATTCCACGATAAAATGGTCCTGATGGTATAGCCTGAGCCAGAGATGCAGGAACCAACATTCCTCACAGAATTAAGGGAGTAGAGGTACTGTTTACTGGGAATAAGCCATAGATGAAAACCCCGTGGGGACAGAGGCAATATTCCCCAACACTTACACAGGGCCTTGTTCATAGTAGGCAAAGATAAGTATTTGAAAATGAATGAGCAAATTAACAGGTAAACCAGAAAGTCAAAGTGGAGGGACGATAAGGTAACTAGTTTTAAGTACTAAAAACCACAAGAGATCAGAATCCAGGAAATTAGATTAGGTCTAAAGCACTATATAACACCTGGTAATCAGAATACAGATCTAATCATGGTGGTGGCCTCTTTTGCATTTCCTGCTGAATTAGGGTGGCATTAAGCTTCTTGATAGTTTTCAAACACTTTATTATGCAAATTTAGGAAACATAGAGCAAAACTGAGAGAATTTTATAGTACATATTATACACTGACCATCTGGATTCTACCATTAACATTTTGCATTTTACTTAGTTTATCACATGTCTATTCATTTCTCTATCCAATCATCTATTCATCTTATTTTTCATGCATTCCCAAGTAAGTTACATACATCATTATATGTCCCCCTAAATAATTCAACACGCATATCATTAATAGAATTAAAGATTTGTTGATGGTTTTTCCAAAATTTTTTAAAAAGATATTTATTTGACAGACAGAGATCACAAGTCGGCAGAGAGGCAGGCAGAGAGAGAGGAGGAAGCAGCCTCCCTGCTGAGCAGAGAGCCCCACGTGGGGCTCGATCCCAGGACCCTGGGATCATGACCTGAATGGAAGGCAGAGGCTTCAACCCACTGAGCCACCCAGGAGCCCCTGGTTTTTTCAAATTTTTCAAATTTTGAAGTGCATTTTATATATAATTAAATGCGAAATCTTACATGTAAATCCCCAAATTTTAACAAATGCTTACAACTCTGTATCCCAAATCTCTATCAAGAAAATAGAACGCTATCATTAGCTCAGAAACTACTCAGAATTTTTTAAGAGTGGTGACTTTTTTGGTAGAGGGTGGATAGAAGTGTTGAAACTTCAGCATGGTCTGATTATAGCTTAGAATAGTGGGGGGAAACTTTCCGGTAGTCCTATACTGGGGAGTAAATTGAATTCTATGAGCCTCATCTTCAGAAGTGATCTCAAGAGATCCGTAGGAATGATTGATTACTGGCTGTTCTTGAACTTAAGTCTCTTTTTTTTTTTTTAAGATTTTATTTATTTGACAGAGAGAGAGAGAGATCACAAGTAGAGAGAGAGAGATAGAGAGAGGAGGAAGCAGGCTCCCTGCCTAGCAGAGAGCCGGATGCGGGACTCGATCCCAGAACCCTGAGATCAGGACCTGAGCTGAAGGCAGAGGCTTAACCCACTGAGCCACCCAGGCAGCCCCGAACCTCAGTCTCAAGTTAAAGAAAATACTAGTAGAGACAGCTTGTAGCCAACTTCTTTGTTCTGTAACATATGGTACACTGACAGACACACAGAAGGAAAAGTACTCACTTGGAACCCCGAACTCTGTCCTGGAACTCGGTTGGCCTGACTCTCAATGCCAGAGTCCAGACTGTTCTACGTAGCTTTCCGTACTGTTTCTAGTATGCAGGCAAGTTAAATTCTTAAAACCAATGAGCCAGAGTCTTATTTCCTTTCAGAATTGTGTACTGGAAACCATTCAAAAGCTTTCTGATTATGTATCTTAAGATATTAAATGAAATTATATTATCAGATTTGGTCTCCATTTAGCATTTTGCTGTGCAACATTTTAGATGTGGCTTTTGGCATCAGAATATGGAACTTTAATCACGTTTGTGTCATATCTGGACATTGTGATGTCATTAAAATACTCTATCAAAATACCATTTAAAAACTTTTATTATGGAAATTCTCAATTACATACAAAAATAGAAAATACAATAATGGATCTCCGTGGATTTATCAACCAGCCCCAACAATCATGTTCCTCTTCCTAAAATGCATTCAAATTCACCCATATTGTTACATGAAACAATAGTTTGTTCCTTTTTATTACTGAATGATGTTCCATTGTATGGATTATCAGTTTGTTTATTAATTTATACCTTGATTGCTTGTTTGGGGGCAATTACAAATAAATACTCACCTACACATTTTTATGTGAACATAGGTTTTTTTTTTTTTTTTTAAAGATTTTATTTATTTATTTGACAGAGAGAAATCACAAGCAGGCAGAGAGGCAGGCAGAGAGAGAGGAGGAAGCAGGCTCCCTGCTGAGCAGAGAGCCTGATGCGGGGCTCGATCCCAGGACTCTGAGATCATGACCTGAGCCGAAGGCAGCGGCTTAACCCACTGAGCCACCCAGGCGCCCCGTGAACATAGGTTTTGATCAGATAAATACCTAGGAGTGGGATTGCTGCTGGGTCATGTGATAAATATAAATTTCACTTTATAAGAAATGGCTAAATCTTTTTCTAAATTGACTGTACCATTTTGCTTTTCCAGCAGCAATGAATGAGAGTTCCTGTCGCTGCTCATCATGGCCAACATTTTGTATTTAGCTCTTTATTTTAGCCATTCTAATAGGTGTGTAATAGTGGCCCATTGTGGTTTTCACTTATGTATCCCTAACGACTAAAGATATCAAACAGCTTCCCATGTATTTATTTGCCATCCATATATCTCCTTGGGGAAGTTTCTTTTCAGAAATTTTGCCCATTTTTAAATTGGGTTATTTTGTTTTATTATTGTTGAGGTTTAAGAGTTATTCATTTATTCTAAAGAGAATTACCCTTTGATCCAGTAATTCCACTACTGAGTATCTACCCAAAGAATATAAAAACACTAATTTGAAAAGATACACACACTCCTCTGTTTATTGCAACATTATTTTACAGTAACCAAAATATGGAAGCAGCCTAAGAGTCCATTGATAGATGAATGGATAAAGAAGATGTGGTTTATATATACAATGGAATATTATTCAGCCATTAAAAAAGAATGAAATCTTGCCATTTGCAACAACATGGATAGAACTAGAGAGTGTTATGCTAAGTGAAGTAAGACAGTCAGAAAAAAACAAATACCATATGATTTTACTCATGTGTGTTATTTAAGAAACAAAACAAATGAAAAGAGACAAATCAAAAAACAGATTCTTAAATATAAAGAATAAACTGATTGCCAGAGGGGAGGTAGGTGGGGCGATGGGTGAAATAGGTGAAGGGGATTAAGAGTACATTTATCGTGATGAGCACTGAGTAATGTAGAGAATTGAGTAATGTAGAGTATTGTAGAGAATTGTAGAGTAATGTAGAGAATTGTTGAATTACTACTTTGTACACCTGAAACAAATATAAGACTACATTAACTATACTGGAATTAAATTTTAAAAAAAATTATAGCAGGGGCACTTGGCTGGCTCAGCAGGTAGAGCATACAACTCTTGATCTCAAGGTTGTGAGTTTAAGCCCCACACTGGGCATAGAACCTACTTTAAAAAATTACAGCCAAAAAAAAGTTTTTCATATATTCTTTTTTTTTTTTTTTTAGATTTTATTTATTTGAGAGAGAGAGAGAGATCACAAGTAGGCAGAGAGGCAGGCAGAGAGAGAGAGGGGAGGAAGCAGGCTCCCTGCGGAGCAGAGAGCCCGATATGGGGCTCGAGATACTACCGGGCTCGAGATACTATGGGGCTTGAGATACGGGGCTCGATCCCAGGACCCTGAGATCATGACCTGAGCTGAAGGCAGAGGCTTTAACCCACTGAGCCACCCAGGCGCCCCAGTTTTTCATATATTCTAAATACAAGTTTTATGTGTGTTTGTGTGTGTGTGTGTGTGTGTGTGTGTGTGTGTGTATTTTTTTTTAAGATTCATTTTATTTTAGAGAAAGAGAGAGTGTGTGAGGGGGGTGGAGGAGCAGAGGGAGAGGAAGAGAATCTCAAGCAGGACTCTGAGTGTGGAGCTCAATCTGGGGCTCGATCTCACCACCCTGAGATCAAGACCCGAGCTGAAACCAAGATTGGATACTCAACCAACTGAGCCATCCAGGCATCCCTGAATACAAGTTCTTTATTGGGTTTGTGATCTGTAAAGATTTTGTTCCCATTTACAGCTTGTTATTAATTCTCCTAACAGATTATTTTGCAGAGCAGAAGTTTTTAATTTTGATAAAATTCAGTTTCTCAATTTTTTGTATTATGGTTGTGCTTTTGGTGGTATATCTAAAAATGGATCACAAAATCCAAGATCACCAATGGGGTTTTTTTTTCCTAGAAGTCTTACAGTTTAACATTTAGGTCTCTTAATTTTGTATGAAATATGAGTTTTGTGCCTAGGTTTCTTTTTTTACACATGGATGAATGATTATTCCAGCACCATTTTTTGACAACACTATCTTTATCGAATTGCCTTTGTAACTATGGCAAAAATAAGTTGACTACATTTTTTTTTTTAAGATTCTATTTATTTGACAGAGAGTGGGATCACAAGTAGGCAGAGAGGCAGGCAGAGAGAGAGAGAGAGAGGAGGAAGCAGGCTCCCCACCAAGCAGAGAGCCCCATGCGGGGCTCCATCCGAGAACCCCGAGATCATGACCTGAACCGAAGGCAGAGGCTTTAACCCACTGAGCCACCCAGGCGCCCCAATTGACTACATTTTTGTAGGTCTATTTTTGGCCTCTCTATTCTTACCAATAGATAAATTGATATATACATCTATCCTTTTAACACTACCACAATGTCTTGATTACTATAGCTTTACAATAAGCCTTAAAATTGGGTAGCTTAATTCCTCCAACTTTTTTCATTTTTGTTATTTTTTTTTCTTTTTTTAAGATTTTATTTATTTGACAGAGAGAGATCACAAGTGGGCAGAGAGGCAGGCAGAGAGAGAGAGAGAGAGAGAGGAGGAAGCAGGCTCCCCGCAGAGCAGAGAGCCCGATGCGGGACTCGATCCCAGGACCCTGAGATCATGACCTGAGCTGAAGGCAGAGGCTTAAGCACTGAGCCACCCAGGTGTCCCCTGTTGTTATTTTTTATAAACTTGGCTCTTCTAGTTTCATAACTTTTTCCATATAAATGTCTAATCCATTTGTCAATATCTAAAATATGTCTGCTGATCACTTCTCGGCCTTTTGGCTAAGATCAAGCGTAAAAGATGTCTGCTGAGGTTTTTCTTGGGATTGTGCTCAATGTGTAGATCAAGTTGGGGAGAATTGGCATCTTAACAATATTGAGTGTTCCAATCCAGAAGCATAGCATATCTCTCCGTTTATTCAGATCTTCTTTGCTTTATTTTATCAATGTTTTGTCGTTTTCCTCATATAGATCCTACACAGGTATCATAGATTATAGGCTTTTTTTTTATTTTAGGAGGTGCTATTTTAAATATCTTTTAAGTTTCAATGTTCAACAAATAATAAATAAATAAATAAACAAACAAATAAACAGATTTTGAATTTCAGTTTTTCGTAACTGCTATAAACAACATGTGGGCAGTTTTGTTGTGTGGAAATAAGTTTTCAACTCATTTGTGTAAACACCAAGGAGTGGAATTGCTAGATCATATTCTAAGAATATCTTTAGTTTTATAAAAAACTGTCAGACTCTCTTCCAAAGTGACTTTACCATTTGCATTCCTACCGGCAATTAATGAGAGTTCCTGTTGCTCCACATACTCATTATAATTTGGTGGTGTCTGTTTTAGATTTTTGCCATTCTAATAGGCATGGGGTGGTATCTCATTATTGTTTTAATTTGCATTTCCCTAATGACATACGATGTGAAGCATCTTCCCATATGCTTACTTGCCGTCTATCTTCTTTGGAGAGCAGTCTGTTAAGAAGGTCTTTGGCTCATTTTTAAATCAGGTTGTTTTCTACTTGTTGAGTTTTAAGAGTTCTCTGTATATTTTAGATAACAGCTCTTTTTTTAAAAGTTTATTTATTTAAGTAATCTCCGTGCCCAATGAGGGGCTCAAACTCACAATCCCAAGATCAAGAATCTCATGCTCTTCTGACTGAGCCAGCCAGGTGCCCCTAGGTAATAGTTCTTTATCAGATGTGTCTTTTGCAAATATTTTCTCCCAGTCTGTGGCTTGTTTTCTCATTCTCTTCACATTGACTTTCACGGAGGAGAAGTTTTTTATTTTAATGAAGTCCAGCTCATCAATTCATTCTTTTATGCATTGTAATTTTAGTGTTGGATCTAAAAAGTCATCACCATATTCAAGTTATCTAGGTTTTCTCTTTATGTTATCTTTTTTAAGGAGTTTTATAAATTTGCCTTTTACATTTATGGCTATGATCCAATTTGAGTTTATTGTTGTGATAGGTGTAAGGTCTGTTTCTAGAGATATTATTTTGCATGTGGATATCTAGTAGTTCCAGCATCATTTGTTCATTTATGTTTGCTCCATTATTTACTTTTACTCCTTTGTGAAAGTTCAGTTGACCATATTTATGAGTCTCTATTCTTGGGGTTTTTTTTTTAAAGGTTTTATTTATTTATTTGACAGACAGAGATCACAAGTAGGCAGAGAGGCAGGCAGAGAGAGAGGAGGAAGCAGGCTCCTTACTGAGCAGAAAGCCCGACGTGGGGCTCGAACCCAGGACCTGGGATCATGACCTGAGCCGAAGGCAGAAGCTTTAACCCACTGAGCCACCCAGGCACCCCTATTCTTGGGGGTTTTATTCTGTTCCATTGATCTATTTGTCTATTCTTTCACCAATAAGATACTGTCTTTCTTACTTTGCCATCATAACAAGTTTTGAAGTTGGGTCCTGTCAGTCCTCTGACTTTGTTCTACTTCAGTATTGAGTTGGCTCTTCTAGGTATTTTGCCTCTCCATCAGTTTGTTGTTATCCACAAAATGACTTGTCTGGGATAAGGGAGTTTTTCTTTCTGAATTCCAGAACCACATTAATGAAGCATCAGAAACCGCAGTTCTCATATGCAATTAGAATACATTATTTCCTGCATTAAAACAAAGTGATGAATAAAATGGAGCAAGATGACTCCGCCTTTTTGTTTTTTGGGTTTTTTCTTCAGGGAGTTTATCCATTTTCTCGTAATAAGGGATCATTAAAAGAACCCAAAGACAAGGGGCGCCTCCCTGGCTCAGTGGGTTGAGCCTCTGCCTTCAGCTCAGGTCATGATCTCAGGGTTTGGGATCAAGCCCTATGTTGGGCTCCCTGCTTGTTGGGCTCTCTGCTCGGTGGGGAACCTGCTTCACCCTCTCTCTCTGCCTGCCTCTCTGCCTACTTGTGATCTCTCTCTCTGTCAAATAAATAAATAAAATCTTAAAAAAAATAATCCAAAGACAAATGACACCAAATTAATAAAAAAGTATAGATCAGATGGTCCTCTGTTAACATTTTTATTCAATTGTAGTTACAGAATGTGTTGCTTAAACTGCTAGCTAATGAACAGCAACAAAAAAATTCATGTTTCTCCTGATGCCTAAGTGGCCTGAATTATGTCCTATATGGTGATCTAGACTATAACTACTTGGTGACACTGACTTGTGGGTTAACCAAAGTCATGGTGATCCAAACCAAGTTGAACAACAAATCCCAAAGTGGAGCGACCTGTGCTCTTCAGGTTATATTTTTGTATGTGGGGAAGTGCGGGCTACAGAATAACCCTCTGTTGGAGTTGCTTTTTGGCCCAACTCTTACACTCTGTAATTATTGGCAATGACACAGTAGATCAGCAGGTCAGTTTAAACTCCCTTGTGGGAATCATAATGGATTATAGCTTTGCTTTGGACCTCATCCTGGCTGTCTGAAATAAGACTTACTGATCCCCTTTGGGACTTATTCACAGTTGGCTGAGTCTGCACCCTTGGCAGGGAGGGGTATGATTGAGGTGAAGACTACAAGGTGGCCTCCTCTTGCTGCTTGGAGTCCCGTTGATAAAAGTTTTGATTAAATGCTGAATGAGACAAATTAAATGAATTTGCTCCCAGCCTCTGTGGTCAAATTAATCAGAGTGGCTGATGGAGTGGCACATTCATGTAAAATTTCAAGTTTGGCCAAGAATGTGTTATTGTGGGCTGAGGGGTGGATTGTTGAGAGAGGCAATCTGCCATGGGTCCTGAGTGTCCTTGCATGTTCTTCCTGGGTACACCATGAATGCAAAGCCTTAACCATTCTTTACAGGGTCCATTTCAGCGGGTTGTGTTTATAGCAAGCAACCTTGGGCTGGGGTAATGTCTCCCTCTTTGGAAAAAGAGCAGGCTGGTTTTCCCTTACTATACAAACAATGAATCCCCTAAACCCAGTGTTTTCTCTAATACAACTCACTGTGTGCCCAGGCATCCATCATGGCCCTTTGTGTCAGTTCTGTGGGACTTCGGGGACATGGAAAGCCAACACAAAAGACTGTGAAACTTCAAATATACTAATTTTGCTGTGAGTAGTAAAATCCTTTGTCTCTGACTCAGGAATCTTGTGTCTTCTGACAGCATCCACAAAACAGGAACAGGCTAACTTGTTAGCTTGTAAGCAGGGTAAAATTCCACACCTTGCTCAGCTCTTGACAATCCTACATTTCGATTTGGCTGATTGTGTTGCAACAGAGTCATCAAACTTGTTTTCTGTGTCCATACTTCTTATAAACGGGAAGCCAAGTCTAGAACTTTCGTCAGATTCTGTTTCAACTTTAAAGGCAGATATACTATCCATGCTATGTTCTCCCTATTGCCCTACATTAGGAGACATAATGTCAGGTTTTCCATTTTTAGTGAAACTAAGCTTGGTCAGTGGATTTAGGTGGTTTCGGTATGACGTTAAATTCTACATCAACATTTCAGCTCATCGTTCGTTGATGATCATTGCTTGGATCCCTTATTGCATTAGTGGATTTTAAAGGGTGACATTTAAATGGTATCATTCAGGGCGCCTGGTGGCTCAGTGGGTTAAAGCCTCTGCCTTCGGCTCAGGTCATGATCCCAAGGTCCTAGGATCAAGCCCCGCATCGGGCTCTGTGCTCGGCAGGGAGCCTGCTTCCCCCTCTCTCTCTGCCTGCCTCTCTGCCTCCTTGTGATCTCTGTCTGTCAAATAAATAAATAAAATCTTAAATAAATAAATAAATAAATAAATAAATGGTATCATTCTCCCTATATTTATCCATTGTAATTCTTTGGTAAAGGAGAACTTTCAATCATCAACTAATTGGTTGTCCTGAAATCAGTTCAGTCCTTTGACGTAGGCTGCGAGGGCCTCTTCTTTGGGCCCCTTATTTCAGGGGACCCTACCTTTTAAGTACCTTCTTCAAACTGAAACCATGGATAAGGAGGGACTGCTTTACCAGGAACAGCTTACCTTTGTGCTCTCACCTTCACAGTAAATATATATATTTGTATATATATAATATATGTAAATACACACACATATATATGTGGTAAATATGTAAATATATGATTTTTCTTTAGCTCTTATTTCAAATGCCCAACATAAAAATGTGGTAATATTCAAACGTTTTTTGAAGTTGTATTTCATAACTTTGTTCACAAATAAAGTACACATTCTGCCAATTTGCTCTTCTAGTAAAGCAATGAAACCATCAAGTGTACATTTTATAGAGAAATCCGATAAAGTTGACAAAAAAATCTTATTTCTGATATTTAAGGGAAATGTCAAAAAATCATCATACTATGATTGGAATGAGTTTTTTTTTTTTTTTAATTTTCTAAAGCATAAAGGTAGGATTTGCCTACCTTTGAGCTGACTCAGTTGATTGAGCATCGGGCTCTTGATTTTCTCGCAGGCTATGATCTCAGGGGTGTGAGATCAAATTCCGCATCAGGCTCCACACTCAGTGCAGAATCTGCTTGTCCCTCTCCCTCCCCTTCTGCCCTCCCTCTGTGTGCTCTTGCTCTTTCTCTCTCTCAAATAAATAAATAAAATATGCTTTTTAAAAAAAGGATTCTAACTGAATTTAAATATTTTTTGTTTTTTTAAATAGAAATTTTTGGGGCGCCTGGGTGGCTCAGTGGGTTAAGCCGCTGCCTTCGGCTCAGGTCATGATCTCAGAGTCCTGGGATCGAGCCCCGCATCGGGCTCTCTGCTCAGCAGGGAGCCTGCTTCCTCCTCTCTCTCTGCCTGCCTCTCTGCCTGCTTGTGATCTCTCTGTCAAATAAATAAATAAAATATTTAAATAGAAATTTTTAAAAATTAAAGGATAAAATTCTATGAGAAATGGATAAATAAACTGAGCTAGGTAATACCAAAAAGTACATAGCATTTAAAAAAAAAACAAATTTCTCATATAGCAATAGTGTGGATAATTCTCACAGACTTATCTCACAGACTTAAGTTGAGTAAAAAGTCATACGCAAAAGAATACACATGGTATGATTCTGTTTATAAGAAGTCCAACAACACGCAATTAATGGTGAAAAGAAGTCAGAATAGTACATATCTTTGATGTGTAGGGTGTTGCCTAGGAAGGGGCAAAGGGAAACAAATGCTAGAAATGTGCTAGATGTTCATGTGAGGGATAGTTGTGTGAGTCTATATGTTTATAAAAACTGGTCAAGCTATACACTTAATATCAGTGCACTTTATTTTACTGCATGTATTAGTTTCCTATTGTTGCTATACAAGTAACCACACATTTTGTTGTTGAAAACAACACAAATTTATTATGGTACAATTCTAGAGATTAATCTAAAATGGATCTGCAGGGTTGCATTCCTTCAGGATGTTCTAGGGAGTATCCATTCCAAGGCTTTTCCAGCTTCTAGAGGACACTTGCTTTCTGTGGCACACATCACTCCAAGCTCTGCTTCCATCTCCTTCCCTGTCAGACCCTCCTGCTTCCCTCTTACAAGAAGCCTTGTGACTAGTTGGCCTACCTGGATAATCCAAGATAATCTTCCCATCTCAATATCCTTAAATTAATCACATTTGCAAAGTCCCTTTTGACATATAAAATAACATATTCTCTGGTTCTGGGGATTTAGGACATGAATATCATTGAGGGGGAGCCCAGTATTCTGCCTAACAGGTATGAATAATGGTATTTTTTTTACCTCAATTAAAGAAAACACACAAAAATTAAATTGATGAATGATATATGATAGTTTTACAAATTACAGTAATAATGAAAAAGAATTTGAAATGTGAATGTCTTTTCTAAGCACAGAAATAAGAAGTTTTGCCATAGGAAATTATTTTAAAAGACTTTGTTCACTATTTGATACAACTGTAGAATTTTTTGATTTAATGAAAAATTAAACATTAAAGTTAAAATATTTCAAAATCAAATCACATATCTTTTCAATATATTTGAAAAGTTAAAAGAGCTCTTTTTTAAGCAGAAAGAAAATGAGAACAATTTCATTAGCATGAAGGATATTATCATGGAATTTATTAGCAAACTTGAACCATTTACAAATAACCCTTTGTTCAAGATTTTTAAATTTTCATCCTTGCAATTAATAGATAGAAATATGCTTAATGATACTGATTTGGAAATAATATTGCTCTCACTTGGCTATCATTTTAAAAGATGATTTTTTTTCTAATTTGAAGCACTGAATTGGATTATTTGTACATTTGAAATGAATGTGGACCTTGTTAGCCCACTTAACAGAAATTAATAAAACATAATAAAAAACTAACAAAAGAAAACATAAAGATTTTGAGGCCAAAGAGCAATCTAATCAGTTTAACTACACAGGCTTCTAGATCTAACTAAAATGCTCATACCTACTTTCTTGGAAAGGACTACTAACCATATAGCTAGTTGAAAAGGGACCCAGTGCACTAGCACAATTACTGCAAAACCAAGAAAACCAACTGCAAACACATAACAGAAAAGTTTACAGTATCATATTATTAGGCTCAAAGCGAATATTACACAATTAGTTGAGATACTGTGCAAGGATTTTATTGAATTTCATCTTATACTACCATCATTACATATATAATATATATTTAATTTAATATATATTTAATTTTTAGTGTCATGATAAGAACATTTTCATTGAAATTATTTATTTATTTAGAGGTTCTTATTGGACTTGTTTTTCACTCTTAATCTAAGACTATCCTGAGAAGAATACCATACAACTTCTTTGTAGGCTTTTGCACTAATTTTTGTTCTCAGTCCAGGCACTATTCTCTGATTGTATCAAAGCATATGACCTCCAAGATATTGTTAAGCACAAACAAGTGAATGCATGCCCCTTTAATTAATTAATCATCAGGGCATTATACTGATTTTCTGAAATTATCTATGTAGATACACTGTAATATCTATGAGTTACATTTCAGGAGAGTAAAGTGGACAAAGTATTAGTCATGTAAGAAGGAAGCATAAGGTCTGATGAGGATGAATTATATACTTTAAAAGGTTGGCATTGTCATAATTCACATAAGAATATATGTATTACAAATATAAATATTTATAACAGCTCAATAAAGCTGTTATTTTTTTTTTAAGATTTTATTTATTTATTTGACAGATAGAGGTCACAAGTAGGCAGAGAGGCAGGCAGAGAGAGAGAGAGGAGGAAGCAGGTTCCCCCCTGAGCAGAGAGCCAGATGCGGGGCTCCATCCCAGGACACTGGAACCATGACCTGAGCTGAAGGCAGAGGTTTTAACCCACTGAGCCACTCAGGCGCCCCAAGCTGTTATTATTTTTTAAATTCTGTATATAGATTTTCTTTATACAACAACCTGCTTTAGTGCAGTTAATGTAGATATCTGCTTCTAAGAACTCAGTTTACATACACTACTTTCTGGTTTTTAGATGAAGTGTAATTACATTACATGTATTTATTTTAAGGGCTTTTATTCGTTTGCTGTTCTTTCAAACATTTATAGAATGCTGATGAATTAAGAACACATAAAGTGGAATTTTACTATTTTTTTCTGGTATTTTGGGAAAATTTGAGTCTCTTCCTAACTTTTTAAATTTCCTTCCTTTCCAAAGCTTTATATCTCTTTTTATAGAATATTTTAAGTGTTTGGCATGAACTGAGATCTGAGTTAGATATTAGACATGATACATACAAACAGGAAGTTTAAAAGAAAAGATATAGAATCATTTTTAAAGGTTTGGTTAAAGGTTTGGAATAGCGAGGCACGTGGATGGCTCAGTTGGTTGAGTATCCAACTCATGATCTCTGCTTAGGTCTTGCTCTCGGGGCGTGAGTTCAGGCCCTGTGTTGGGCTCTGCACTGTGGTGCCTACTTAAAAAAAATAAAATAAAAGTTTGGAACAGCCAAAATAAGAGGGGAAAATGGTATTTTTATATGCTTAATTCTTAGCAGTTCCATTTTCCTATACTGAAGTTCTCTTGGCCATAACATAACCTTGGAGCTAACTCTCACGGTTGGTATTTCAAAATCATTTATTTCACAGTGAGTTTTTTTTTTTAAAGCAGTTTTCAAATATTCCAGAGTTTTACCGGCAACTTTTACCAGCAATTTTAAATAGTCTCACATTCCCTGTAACTCATTTTCCAGGATCTGCAAAGTTTATGGCCTAGCAGTTATGGCCCAAAGTGAAATTAGGCCTACCCAGAACCACATCTACATTCACAGACACTCATGTTTAAATGGAAGGAAAGATAACAGTTCCTTCTCAACACAAAAATCAAGGTTCTGAGAATGCCTGCATTTGGACCATTAATGTGCAGAACCACTACTGAGGAAATAGGTTTAGAGGGATTGTAACTGTAGGTAAAACCTTATGAAAAACTTTATAAATATTTCTACACTTGCAAAAATAAAGCCATAGACACTATGTGAAGTTATATATATCTTAAATTAGTAATGTTAGCTAAATCTTAACTAATAATTATTTTCCCTTCCTTGTTCCTAGAATATTTTCAGATCTTTCTCAAAATTTCAGTGAGATAATTTTGGTTTTTTTACAGCTATTACATATAACTAGAAGTAATTTTTTTCTCTGTCTGATCCTCTTGCAAATGTCCAGTGCCTTTTGGTTTCATAATTTGGAGATGGTGACTTCTTGTTCCCAAACCTTACTGCAGTCCCAAGACAGAATCATTTGAATGTTTGAAATGCTTTGAGAAACATTTACTGAAGTATTTGACCCAGCCAACTAAGTGTTTTTGCAACCTCCTTTCCATAACATCAGATTCTGTATGTAGCCTGATCTTTGGCCATAGAAACTTTGCACAAAACACTTATCATCAGCTCCTTGGAGACAAGTGGCTGGTTTAAGTACCCTCTGTACTACTAGACAAGGAATGTAGATCCCAGGACTAACTACTCATTCTCATTTTCCTTAACTTCTGGGAAGGCAAAACCTACCTCAATAGTGCCCTTTGCCTTCCTTCCTTCTTCTTTTTTAATCTTCAATATAGCTTTCTTCTAATTATTGCAGCCGTTGTACCTAGGATCTAAAGTGATAAGGAAAGGTATGTATGGTATGTATAAGTACATTAGGATACCCGCACTTTGAATAAGAGAAGCTGAGGTTGGGGAGAAATCACAGAATTCCCCTCAGTTTATAACAGTCTGCTTTACCTTCTCCAGAAGGGAAGCAGATGAAGGCACCCTCCTTCCAGGTTGAAAGTTCTTGGCAAATCACATTTTTTATTCCCTAAGTTCTCATTTATAGAGCACTTGCTATTGGCTTCTTTTTCTTCCTCTTCAATACTAAAAATTATTCTGCTTTATCCTCTATTATTCTTATTTTTCTGTATCAAATTTTCTGTATCATATTTTCTGTATCAAATTCCTTTACTTTACCCCATCTTCTCTTTCCTTCTACTACAGATCTCTATCTTTTTCCAGTCTCCAGCTTGGTTTACCTGATTTAGCAATTGTAAGTACTAACTATGCTTTTCTTTGGATCATTTAGAGACACCCTATCTATGAAGGACACCCTTACAAAACACTGGAATGTGTTGCTAACAAAGGGAAGCTGTTCCAGAAGAAGGTTCTCAATGTTATCTTTTGTTGTTGAATATAGGTAAGTTACTTTAGAATTCAGTAAATCCGGATTAAAGGAGTGCAATTAATGCCAGCTGAATTTAAATGTCAGCTTCTGAGATAAGGGAAGAGATTGTAAATAAAAACTAGGAATCTATTCTTAAATGTAGTACTCTAGGGAGGCAGTTTACATAGGGGTTAAGAACAAAGACCCTGGAGGGGCACCTGGGCGGTGGAGTGAGTTAAGCTTCCAAATCTTCCTTTCCGCTCAGGTAGTGATTTCAGGGTCCTGGGATCAAGCCCCGCCTTTGGCTCCACACTCAGTGTGGAATCTGCTTGGGATTCTCCCCCCTCTCCCTCTACCCCTCCCCACCCCGAGTGTGTTCTCTCTCTCTCTCTCTATCTTTTCCTTAAACAAATAAATAAATAAATCTTAAGAAACAAACAAACACCCTAGAACCTGGGTTTGAATGCAGCTTCGTCACTTGATTGTGTGACTTTGGGCACCTTCTTTCCTTCCTTCCTTCTTTTCTCTTTAAGTTTTGTTTTATTTTGCTTTGTTTTAATTAAAAAAGAGAACATGCGTTCAAGAAGGCAGGAGCAGAGATAGAAGCAGGGGGAGGGAGAGTGAGAGATTCTCAAGCAGACTCTGCACTGAGCATGGAACCCAATGCCGGGCTTGATCCCAAGACCCTAAGATCACGACCTGAGCAGAAATCAAGAGTTGGCTGCTTAACCAACTGAGCCACCAAGGCACCCCTTGGGCACCTTTCTTCCCTTTTCTTTGCCTCAGCTTCCTCCAGTGGACAGCAGAGGATACTTTTACCTCATGGGGTTGATACAGGGATTAAAATAGTTTATAAAAAGCACTTATTTTTGCCTGGCAATGGTAAGCAGCACATAAATGTCAGTTACTATAACTCAAAATTATAATAATGAATAGATCAAGGCCGCAGGAATATTTTTAGTTTTTTAGAAGTATAAGGTTTTTTTAATGTTTCTGATTTTTTGAAAGATCACAAATGTGGTCTGGATTACCCCAAGGAAAAAGTTTGGCTTAATAACTGATTAATGAATTTTTAAAAAAGAAACCATTTCGTGTGACCCAGTACAGAGTGTAAAGTTCACTAACAGGAGATGTCTGGTTGGCATAAAAACCATTAAAGAAAATCTTGAGCATGATGTTAAACTCAACTCGGAAACACATGCTTTACATTATTGTCCTATCAGTTCTCAAGTTCCTGGCATGTCGCTGAAGCCAACTTTTTTTTTTCTTTTTTCCAAGTAGTCATTCTCTCTTATTGCTTTTGACTTAGATAAACGACCTTCTAACTAACTATTAGGAAACTTTTTGTAGGCTTTATTTGTGATTGTTATTTAAAGTGATAGCTGTGAAAGACTGTCAAAATATCTTTAACATTGTGCTTTTCAAAAAGAAAGGATAATTCCTTTGAAAATAATAATGAAAGGTTAATAGAATCCCAGATATAAGAAGGATAAGGTCTGTGAGCTCATGGATGGCATTCACATGCCAAGACAGGGAAGTCTGTTTTAGGAGCTAACTGGTTTTGCTTGCTTGATACTGCTGAGTGCACTGGAGTTGCTACATTGGGGGCAAAGTGCACTGGGCTGTTGCCCAACAGGTTACTCTTCTAGCCAGGAAAGACTGTGGCAGTTCTGCTTCTACAGTAATGGCGAAGGCACGCCATCTCATAGTCCAGCTTTTCACTGAAGATGTGAGTGACTTGAATGGCCTAATTATTTATTATATATTAAATACAGGTACTGCTTTTGATAATATTTCTGAATAAATATTTTACCTTTTAACAACTGCTATTTTATGTTATTGTCTGTACATGAGTTATGGCAGCTGATAGCCAATATGGAGATTAATGAAACATACAAAAATAAAGTGCAAATCTGCATTTTGAATTGAAAGCACTTTTAAAAGAATCTCAGCATTTATCACAAGAGTTAAATCTCTGGAATTTGAGAGGCAGCATGATCTCGTGGAGCAAATACAGGCTTAGGCATCCTACCTTGTTTATTTCCTAGTCATCTGAGGCTACATCAGTTATATAATCCCTCTACCTCTATTTCTTCATCTATAAAATGAGGACAATATCCACCCTAAAACTTTGAAGAATTTGATTAGATACATACGTCAAAGAGTGCCCACTTCATGGAAGGACAGGAAATTTTGTCTCTCCACCTTCTATTCAATTTCCCCTTCCCTCCCAGTGGAAAGAGAACCGAACACTAACTGAACTCTCAGAATAAAGGTCGAGGTTTTCAGTAAAAGAAAAATGTCATGTGTAAAATGATCACCAAGAAAGTACTTTATAGACTGAGAGTCTACCCTCAGTCACTTCAAAAATCACCTTAGTTATTAATTCTCTGGTAACTAAATAAATAAAGTACAGAACTTGGAGGTTTTCCCTATTGTAATGAAAACACCATTTGTATAGACAGCAAAGATCCAGGACCCTGAAAAAATTCTCTTATTCTGTCGGGGGGAAAAATCCTCCATTAAGGAGATTTACACTGAGGTCACCAGAATGTTATGTGTAGAAAACCCATTACACATTAAGTGGGTGTCTTGCGTCGGTTTCCCAGGACCTGAACCCGGGCGAAGCCTTATTTGGGAATAAACGTTTGAGCCAGCCTAATTTTAGAGGTCACCGAAGACCATCTCCGGGCCCCAAGGTGTATTAAATAAAATCGACCAGGGACAGATGATCTAAGTAGGGGAGGAGATGACAGGTGACCACACTATGGGCCTCCTACTTGGAAGCAAATAGGAGCAGGCGGTAGGAAATGAGGGCTCCCCTCGGGAGGCCGGACGACCTCCTCGTTGCCTCCGGAGTTCCCTCCACACTCCTCGAAACCCCCAGTCCACCGGGACGGTTAGCTTGGCAGAGGCGGGTCGCACATCGCCCTCCCGCCCCGCCACACTAGTATCCCCCGCTCCTGGGCTTCCTCAACTGCGCGGCTCCGAAGGCCACGGAACGCGCATCCATGCACCTAAGATGTACCAGGGCCAACTTAGAACCTCAGGTGCGCATTCACGTGAAATCACTAACAGCCATTACTCTCGGGGCCTGTGCGTCTATTCAGAATTTGAGGAAATTCTTCAGAAACCAGCCACATTGGCGGACAGAGGCTTTTGGTGGAGGCAAAGTTCTCTCAGCCTTGGGCGCACGGTGGTGGGCGTTGTGGAAAACCTCAGGGTCCTTTACCAGCTCTCACTCCCCCAGCATGACTTGCTTCTGTCAATTCATCCCTAAAGGTAATGTCAAGGTTGGGGGGAGCAGTTTTTCAAACTCAGCATTCTACGACTACTCAGTGTCCGAAGAGTGCCGACTCCCTACGAACTGCTCAACGTGAGAACTCGGTCGTGAACACTCGCCAAGAGAAAAAGGACCCGCGCACCAGAGAACGAGGTCCTCGACCCGCCCGCACGTCACGCCCTCCGCCCCGCTCCGCCTCTAGCCCCGCCCTCCTGGGCCCCGCCCCTCCCCGCCTCAGCCTCTACATCTTCCATCCGGGGTCGGATATGCCTCTGCCTGCATTGCGCCCTCCCGGCGTGGGGCGTCGCTGTACCGGTCTGCGCGCTCCACACAGACTCTGGCGCTCGGGCGGGGGCGGGAGGCGGAGCGGAGGCGTGGGGGCGGAGTCGCTGCGGTCTAGAGGCGGCGGGTTGCGAGCGGCGGCGGAGTCGGGGGTCTTGGCGCCATGGCGGCGTCGGTATTCTGCTGCCTGCGGTGCTGCAGGGACGGCGGGACGGGACACATCCCTCTGAAGGAGATGCCGGCGGTGCAGCTGGACACGCAGCACATGGGTAAGCGCCCTCCCTTCCCCAGACCCAACGGCCCCCGCCGGGTGTGGCGCGGCGGGTCGCGGGCAGTGCGAGGTCGGAGGAACCACGCGCGGCCCTGCCCCTCCGGGCGCCGCCCCCCGCTCCTCGCTCTGAGGTGCTGCCCTCGACCCCGTTTTGTCTCGCGGATCTCTCTCAGACGCCGGCCGGCTGCACCTCGGCCCTGTTCTGTGTTCAAGGCTACGCAGCCCTGTCTGCTCCTGTCATCGGGAGCTGGTTGTGTGCACCTACCCACCCATTTTCACCGGAATCTCGGAGCAGCCGCCTCCCGAGACTGGTCAGCTGTCCCCAGGCGAGGGGAGCGCCTGTGGTGCTCCTCCTACAGAATTACTACTAAATTGCGTTTCTAAACAAGATTTCTAGCCACAAATTAATATCAAATATAAACATTCTCAGGGGAAAAAATAGTGAACTAAAAATTGTTTTTATCAGCATTTCTGTATTTCAAAGTAAATACAGCATCGCTATTTTTTGACTAAGAGAAGTGAAACAAATTGACCTTGATTGTTGGATAAGAAAATAAAAAACTTTACACGGTCTCTGCATTTTTTGTTTAGGAACAGATGTTGTCATTGTAAAAAATGGAAGAAGAATATGTGGAACGGGAGGCTGTTTAGCCAGTGCCCCTTTACATCAAAACAAAAGCTACTTTGAATTCAAAATCCAGTCCACAGGTTGGTATAATGGTCCTTTACTATTAAAAGTACTAATTAAATATTAAGAGCAATTTTTCGTGTGTGAAAAAGATTAACGAGGCAATAGAAAAGCACCAAACTTATTTGGAAGAACTTTTTCCCCCTGTGTGATCCTGGCTAAAGTAGTTAATTTAGTTATTGAGTTATTTTAGGTTCAATTTTGCTATCTATAAAATGGGGTTGCAAGAACTGCCTTTCCTCCTTCACATTGGTTATACTTATGAGTGCGTTTTACACGATCAGTGTAAGACACTAGCGTTATGAAGGGCTGTTAGATGCTCCATTTCATTTGGCCAAGCATTAAAGGTGTAGATTCTTGCTATTTTATCTTGGGATAAAACCAGTCTTATCCTGAATGTTTTCTCATAACTCTTGTTAAAATACCCAAATTCGTTGTCTTCTGAAGCAGTTAGCACATTTAGAATTCTGATGTCTGTATTTCTCGTTAAAAAATTTACAGAGTTTTTTTGAATCCTACAACAGTTCTGCTTGAGTGTTAGAATAGCAATTAGTTAACTTGTAGCTGGATTGAATGTGGGGAAATGTATTTTTAAAGCTTTGTTATAAAAAAAACTTCTAGTGAAATAGAGCATGAATAATTTAAGTATAGGTGTAGAATAGGAAAACTAAAGGGAAGTAAATCATACTCTTAGTCAACAAGCTTGATTGATATAAAACATCCTTCTGGGGCTTGTTTTCTAAATTAATTTAAAATACTGATTTTCTTAAGTATATGGAATAGATATGAAACTGTCTTCCATTTCATTCTTTTATAAGTTAGCTGCAAAATGTCTCTGGTAGCTAAAATCTTCTCAAGTACAGCCTACCTTTTCTCAAGAGAAGCAAATACTTTCTTGATCCTTAAATCCAGGACAAATTTTTATGTGGATTTTCTGTAAAGGATGGCATTCTCAGTGACGTCTCTCAAATAAATATATTGTTGGAATTTGTAAGTTGATCTCTCAGTGAAAGCTTGAGGCAGTTATGCCAAAGTGTATCACAGCATGCACAGTTCTTTAGGAGTAAGGAGACTCTGTAACCCTGTCTAGAACTGTTGTTTCATGAAATTAGTACTATCCCCTTCTGTCACTCTTAAAATTGTCCCACTCTGGAGGATAAATTATGTTGTAAGATTATTTAGGAAGCCCAGACAGTGATATCCAGAATGCAACTTTCTGATAGTTTTGCTTAATTCAGAAAAATTGATTGGCAACATGATCTCCAAACTTTCCATTTATAGATTTTCTCCTTACTGATTTTGATAAAAACTGAGAAGGAAACAGTTTGAAACAAAATCCAGAGCTCTAGGTATTCTGTTTGGCAGGTTAAGAGGAGAGCTGCCTGCTTAAAATCAGCTTAGACCAAAAGGTTTTAAAAACTCACTGATTTAAGGCACGGGTAAGAAAATTTCTTTTCTTTTCTTTTTTTTTTAATTTAATTTTATTTTTTCAGTGTTCCAAGATTCATTGTTTATGCACCACACCCAGTGCTCCATGCAATACGTGCCTTCCTTAGTACCCACCACCAAGCTCACCTAATCCCTCCCCTGCCTCCCCTTCAAAACCCTCAGTTTGTTTCTCAGAGTCCACAGTCTCTCGTGGTTCGTGTCCCCCTCTGATTTCCCCCAATTCACTTTTCCTTAAGAAAATAATTTTATACGTCATCATTAGTTTTCTCCTCTTTGTAGTATTGACCAGATCTATGTTATTTGTCACACATTATAGATGCAAAAACTAATTTCCCACTTCTCTGAGGTAGTGCTTGACTAGAACCATAGGCCATTTAATTATGTGCTTTTTCAAAATGTCTTTTAGAGAATAGTAACGATAATCACTAACATCTTTTTTAAAAATGCTCTGCTTAACCAATTTTGGGGGGAATACTTACACTGTTCCAAGTATTAGTGACCTTGCTATATCTTTTAATAACCCTTTGAAGTAAGTACTGTTAGAACCTCACGTTCACAGGTGAGGAAGCAGAGACAGGTTAAATACCTTGCCCCAGATCACCTAGTTAAGCCAGAGTTTAACCTAGGCTGTGCAGCTTCAGAACCCACTCTTATCTCCTACATTGTACTGCATCTGTAGAGAACATAGGGTAGTTCGCAAACTACTTTTAAAAGATTTGTTTTTAAAAAAATTAATAAAAAATAGTTTAGTGATTAAGTACACGATTTCTTTTAAAAACAACTTACACTCTTAAAAACAATCCCTTCTTTCATATTTGTATTCTTCAGATTTTGGGGGCATTTAAACTATTATTTTTTTTAGGAATATGGGGTATTGGCGTTGCAACTCAGAAAGTTAACTTGAATCAGATTCCTCTTGGCCGAGATGTGCATAGTCTGGTGATGAGGAATGATGGAGCCTTATACCACAACAACGAGGAGAAAAATAGGCTGCCAGCAAACAGTCTTCCACAGGAGGGAGATGTGGTGGTAAGTTTACTGTGGAGTTGTTTTCCACTGTAAATTATTAAAGTTAAACTGCTTTTAGTGTGTATAGTTTTGCCTGGGAGTTTGTGGTTTGAATTCTAAGGCACTGGGATTGGATCTAATGAGGTGGTACATATTCCAAAGAGAGCACTTGGTGTAGATTCTGCTACCTTACCTAACTACTCTCCTTTCTAGAGCTGTTGCTGGCCAGGAAAATCAGTATAAGCCCTTATTTCCATTCAGGAGAATTTTGACAGGTTGGCTGCTTATCAGCATTTCTTGCTTCTCTCACATCAGAGAAATCTTGGCCCATAATTTTGAAACTTTGCTGACATTCATATTAGAAAATATTCGGTATTTTTGCAGCTAAATATCTCTTAGAGAAAATTTTGACATTTATTGCAAGTATACTTCGGACATACTGTTGTTTGTTTCTAGACCACTGCAATAAAGCATATATTGCAGTAAAGCAAGTCAAATGAGGTTTTTGGTTTCCCAGTGAGTGTATATGTTTACACTGCATTGTAGTCTTTCAAGTGTACATAGCATTATGTTTAAAAAAATGGATGTACCTTAATTTTAAAATATTCTATTGCTAAAAAATGCTGACCATCATCTGAACTTTTAGTGCGTCATAATCTTGCTGATGGAGGGTCTTGCCTGAATGTTGATGGCTCCTGACTGAGCAGGATGGTGGTTGCTGAAGGTTAGGGTGGCCCTCACAATTTCTTAAAAGAAGACAACAGTGCATTTTGCTGCAAAGATTGACCCTTCTTTTCATTAACAATTTCTCTATGGCATATGATGCTCTTTGATAGCATTTTGCCCGAAGTAGAACTTCTTTCAAAATTAGAGTCAGTTCTGTCAAACCCTGCTGCTCCCTCATCAACTAAGTTTATATAATATTTTAAATCCTTTGCTGTCATTTCAACAGTCTTCACAGCATCTTCACCAGGAGTAGATTCCATCCCAAGAAACCACTTTCTTTGCTCATTCACAAGAAGCACCTCTTCATCCACTAAAGTTTTCTCATGAGATTGCAGCAATTCAGTCACATCTTCAGGCTCCATTTCTAATTCTAGTTCTCTTGCTGTTTCCACCACCTCTGCAGTTCATGCCTCTACTGGGGTCTTGAAACCCTCAAAGTCATTCATGAGGATTGAATCAACTTCTTTGAGACTCCTGTTAATGTTGAAATTTTGACTTCTTCCCATGAATCATAAATATTCCTTTTTTTTCTTAAGTAGCGTCCATGCCCAGCATGGAACCCAACACGGGTCTTGAACTCATAACCCCGCAAATCAAGACCTGAGCTGAGACCAAGAGTTGGATGTTTAACTGACTGAGCCACTCAGGCGCCCTGAATCATGAATGTTCTTAAGGGCATCTAGATGGTGAATCCTTTTCAGAAGATTTTCAGTTTACTTTGCTGAGATCCTTCAGAAGAAGCACTGTGTATGGCAGCTAGAGCCTTACGAAACTTAAGTAATTAAGACTTGAAAGTTGAAATTACTCCTGATCCCTGGGCTACAGAATGGATGCTGTGTTAGCAGGCATGAAAACAGCATGAATCTCGTTGTATATCTCTATCAGAGCTTTTGGGTGAACAGATAGATGCATTGTCAGTGAACAGTCATATTTTGAAAAAAGTCCTTTTTCTGGAGCAGTAGGTCTCAACTGTGGGCTTAAAATACTCAGTAAACCATGTTGTAAACAATGTGCTGTTGTCCAGGTTTTATTGTTCCATTTATAGAGCACACAAAGTAGATTTAACATCATTCTTTTTTTTTTTTTTTTTAAGATTTTATTTATTTATTTGACAGAGAGAGATCGCAAGTAGGCAGAGAGGCAGGCAGAGAGAGAGGGAAGCAGGCTCCTCGCAGAGCAGAGAGCCCGATGCGGGGCTCGATCCCAGGACCCTGAGATCATGACCTGAGCCGAAGGCAGAGGCCCTAACCCACTGAGCCACCCAGGTGCCCCAGATTTAACATCATTCTTAAGGGCCCTAGGATTTTTGGAATGGTCAATGAGCATTGGCTTCAACTTAAAGTCACCAGCTACATAGCCCCTAATGAGAGTCAGCCTGTCCTTTGAAGCTTTGAAGCCAGGCATTGACTTCTAGAATCTAGCTCTGAAAATCCTAGATGGCATCTTTTTCCAGGATAGGGCTATTTTTGTCCACACTGAACATCTGTTTTTCAGCATAGCCACCTTCACTTGATTAGATCTGGATAACTTGCTGCTTCACCTTGTGGCTTTTGTGTTACGGGAATGGCCTCTTTCCTTAAACCTCGTGAACCAGCCTCTGTTAGCTTCCAGTTTTGTTTTGTTTTTTTTTTTCCTGCAGCTTCCTCACCTCTCTTAGCCTTCATAGAAATTGAAGAGAGTTAGGGCCTTGTTCTGGATTAGGCTTTGGGTTAAGGGAATATTATGGCTGATTTGATCTTCTAAGCAGACCATCAAAATTTCTCTGTATCAACAGTAAGTCTGTTTTGCTTTCTTATTTGTGTATTCACTGGAGTAACACTTTAATTTTCTTCAAGAAGTTTTCCTTTGTATTCACAACTCAGTTAATTGTCTGGTGCAAGAGGCCTAGCTTTTGGCCTGTCTTGGCTTTCTACATGCTTTCCTCACTGAGCTTAATCATTTTGGACTTTTGTTTTAAAGGGAGAGACATGTGATTTCCTTTCCCTTGAACACTTAGAGGCCATTGTAGGGTTATTAATTGGCCCAATTTCAATATTGTGTCTAAGGGAATAAAAAGGCCAGAGGAGCCAGGGAGAGATGGGAACACCTAGTCAGTGGATCAGTTAAAACCCACACATTTATTGAATGATCTTATATGGGCATGGTTTGTGGCACACCAAAGTAATTGCACTAGTAACGTGAAAGATCACTGAACACAGGTCATCTTAACAAAATAATGAAGAACTTTGAAGTATTGCAAGAACTACCAAAATGTGACCCAGAGACTTGATGTGAGCAAACACTGTTGGAAAAATGGCACCAATAGACTTGTTCAACACATGGTTGCCACAGACCTTGAATTTTTTTTTTTTTTTTGGTGGGACCAAGTGAGGTCATTCTTTTTTTTTTTTTTTTTTTTAAGATTTTATTTATTTACTTGACAGACAGAGATCACAAGTAGGCAGAGCAGCAGGCAGAGAGAGAGGAGGAAGCAGGCTCCCCGCGGAGCAGAGAGCCCGATGTGGGGCCCGATCCCAGGACCCTGGGATCATGACCCGAGCCGAAGGCAGAGGCTTAACCCACTGAGCCACCCAGGCACCCCAAGATTTTTGATTTTTCTTAAAGGTTTATTTATTTTAGGAAGAGACTGGTGGTTTATTTATCTATTTAGAGGGAGGGTGAGAGGGAGAGAGAGACCCTCAAGCAGACTCCCTGCTGAGCACAGTGTCAGATGGGTGGTTCAGTCCATGACCCTGAGATCATAACCTGAGCAAAAAATCAAGTCAGATGCTTAACCAGCCGAGGCACCCAGATGCCCGTGATCTTTCTTTTCTTTTCTGCAAATTAAAAACTATGAAGAACATTTAGTTTAGTTTAGTTTAGTTTAGTTTTGTTTTGTTTTGTTTAGAGACGGGGAGAGAGAGAATCTTAAGCAGGCTCCACACCCAGCATGGAGTCCGATGTGGGGCTTGATGTCACGACACTGAGATCATGACCTGAGCCAAAACCAAGAGTCAGACACTTAACCAACTAAGCCATCCATGCTCCCCTAGTTTTTAAATAGGTAAATTGTTGAGTTTTAGGGGAAAAGAAAAAAAAGTTGTTTTAGGAGACAAATGGTATAAACCATTTTTAAAATCTGCTTTTTCCTGTTCTTTTTGAATAGTTGGCTTTGTATTTGTAGATCACTGCCAGATGTCCATAATATGGAACACCTTTATTCAAATGGGTATTTCTTGAAGGAGAGTCTTGAAGTCAAGTCGATGCTCTCAGCCTGTTTACATGAAGATAAAATTCAGACATAAGGATAATCAGTAACAAATGTTTTTCTTTGTTGTTGAACTTCTAATGTGTGTTATTCTTGTCTTTCTATCTCATTTATTGAGATAACTGATACCACAAATTGAGAGATTTAAGAATGATCAGCTTTATTAAATTAAACTTGAGTTTTCATATCCATTCTGATAAAAGGAGGACTTTTAAAAGGATGAAATATATCCAGAGTCAAGAAAAATAAAAGATTACCCTACCTTATTACCTTTATATTCCTAGTTCAAACACTTGAGAACAAATTTCACCAAATTGCTGACGGTGGCATAGGAAAAGTAGAATGGATTTAAGACAGGAAAAACATTCTCATATGTGCGGAATTTCAGTCATATACCATTCCCTGAGGAGAAAACAAGAAAAATAAGCTTTCAACATCTGACCAAATTATTATATTCATGCAGTAATCCTATAGTACCCACAGGGCCTACTGTAGCACTAGGAAGGCATACCTGGGTTATGCTTATTTTTTTTCTTTTATACATAGTCTTGAGAAGTGGAAATTATAGTCTAAAATTGCATTTTTCAGTTTAATTTCAGAGAAGTTTTATTAACATTCTACACCATCATCATCGTCGTCATCATCATCGTCATCATCATAGCAAACACTTCTCTCACATTTATTATGGGCCAGGCACTGTTTTAAATGCCTGGCAGGGATTAATTAGTTGGTTTAATCCCTGTAATGACCCTATAAAATAGATAGTATTATTATTACCATTTCATAGATTAGGAGAAGTTAAGTAACTTCTTTTATGGAGGGATCCTGGAGTATAATACAGGCAGCTTAATTACAGATTCTCTTCACTGAACATGCAAGCAATTATTGATAAATGCCTTGAACGTGTCAGATATTTTGGTATCATTGTGGCAGAATGAAACCGTTTCTGGATCATATAAAAGGACAGATTATGTTAGAAATACTTGAACTAAACTTTGCTAGTAGGAATTGGGGGTTCTTACATCCTTTCTCACTTCTTTCTTTAGTGCTGTGATTTTGCCATGGTGCTGCAGATTGGGCTTTTAATACCTGCTTGCTTGCAGTAGGTTATGCTGCCACTAGGTGGTGAAGGGTGGCCAGATAACAAACCTCGGCTCTGCGCTAGACACCCCGTAAGGTGGTTCCTATAGAGAGAGGACACATTGTTTTTGTCTGATTTTGTTTTTGTTTTTTTAAATGAAAAAAAGCCTCTTCATTACAAAAACTAATCCCAGCCATCAGTTAGTTTTATTATATTTAAATACATAAACTGAAATGAAACAATGTCTCTCTCAATATTTCTTAACTATTAAAAAATTATTCTTTAACGCTGGCTTTACTGAGATTTGAGGAGAGTTTTTAAAAAGATTTATTTATTTGTTTTAGAGAGCCAGACTCCCTGCCAGAGTGCAGAGCTTGATCCTAGGACCCATGAGATCATGACCTGAGCTGAAAGCAAGAGACTTAACCACCTGAGACACCCAGGAGCCCCAGGAGAATCTTTTATAGCGCTTAACACACTGACTCTTCTGGGCCTGGGTGCCTTTGTTGTTTTAAGGAGAAAGTGAAGGAGTTAAGACTAGATCATCTGTAAGATCTTTTTCTACCTCTAAAATTTTCTTTTTCTTTTTTTTTCAGAGATTTTATTTATTTACCAGAGAGGGAGAAAGCACCGGAGTACAAGTACAAGCAGTACAGGCAGGCAGAGAGAGAAGCAGGCTCCTTGCTGAGCAGGGAACCGGATGCAGGACTCAGTCCCAGGACCATGGGATCATGACCTGAGCCAAAGGCAGATGTTTAACCAACTGAGCCACCCAGATGTCCTAATCTACCTCTAAAAAGTTTTTAAAGTTGATACAATATATCCACAGTCAGAAATCCTTGGAGTGGTGTTCTTGGTTTGTGATGATTTCGCTATTGAAAGATCTCTGCTGTCTATTCTTAATTCTTCAAATTAAGACTTTCTGCCAGTAGTTAGTAACTATTATATAAAGTTTTAAAGAGAGGTAGTATGGCATGGCAAATAGAGTAGTATTCTGAAGCCGTACTGCATGGGTTTAAATCCCAGCTCTGCTACTTCCTAGTTCTGTAACCTTACATAAATTATTTTAATCTTTTTGTGCTTTAGCTACCTCATCTGTAAAATGGAGATAATAGTAATAATAATAATACCCATCTTGTTGTGAGGACTAAATATGAAGTACTTAGAATAGTGCTTGGTACATAATATAGGCTTTCAAAGTATTTTCCAGCATTTTAATAATAATAACTTTATTATTAGTTTTGACTTTTGCACCTTTAATAACTTTCAGATATACAGACTTATCTATTTTTATTCTTTTTTTTTTTTTACTCTTTTGAGCTATTTTCTGTTTTTCAACTTGATACTAGCTAACAATTATATTCTATTGTAAACACTAGCTTTACCTTGGTGTAATACATTTGATGAATTTGAAAGCAAGGTAAAGAGATGGAAATGTATTTCTTTTCAGAAATAAGTTCTATGAAGACACTTCTTCACAACTTGATAACAGTGACAGGTATTAAGCCCCAATGCTGAAAACCTCATTGTTTTTCCCGTTAAGATCAAATTCTGTAGAGAGCTGTGATTTCTGTATGATTTTCAGAGGTCTCTCTGGGGATGCCCAGGTGGTTCAGTCGGTTAAGCTAAGCGTCTGACTCTTGGTTTCGGCTCAGGTCATGATCTCAGGGTTGTGAGATCGAGCCACGTCTCAAGCCCTGCACCGGGCTCTGCGCTCAGTGGGGAGTTTGCTTCTCTCTTTCTCTCTCTCTCTCCCTCTCCTCCTCCCCCCAGTGCACTTGCTCTCTCTCTCTCAAATAAGTTAAAAAAAAAAAGGTCTCTCTGTACATGACAGGCAGTACTTATATTATCTTAATGTTCACAAAATAAAATTCATATTATCTGAATATAATGCTAGGCATCAGACTATTCTCATTTGTTTTACTCTGATGTGAACTCTTGGAACTTTACCTGACTTTCCCCGACATAATCACCAGTAATTTTTTTTTTTAATCTCAGTTCAAGCAGAACTCCATCAAATTGTAAACCCTTAATGAAAGCTGTTGTGACACAATTATAATTATGAAGTTTTTTCCATGCTTTTCAGTGGGTGCTTTCTATTTAAGATTTTTATGGAACATTTATAATTTTATTTTTTAATATTTTCTTTCCTTCCTAGGGTATTACATATGACCATGTAGAATTAAATGTATATTTGAATGGAAAAAATATGCATTGTCCAGCATCAGGTATACGAGGGACAGTGTATCCAGTTGTTTATGGTAAGCTAAAATATTTCTAAATATTATTATTATTGGATTGTTAACTTTTTTCTTCACATTTCCATTAACTTTCTATCATTCAAAAATCTGGACAAGTTAATAAGGACCTCTTTTATATGAAATGTACTCAGTAGGATATTAGAATCTCACTTTGCAGGAATAAGTTTTTTATTCCCCATGTATTAAACATTTTTTTCCAAATACAGTGATTATACTTAAATATGCAATAACCATACTCCCTTTTCTAATCATGTAGTCTTATATTCTAGAAAGTTCCAAAGAGCTTTGCTGAGTTTACAGAGCTCTTTCTTCCAGTTATTAGGGAGATTTAGGTGACCAGGAAAAGTAATTGTAAAGAATATTTTGGAGCTAGGGATGGGAATTTTATATAGACTGAGCATTAGTTATCTCTATAAAGTTACCTAAGTTTTAAAACACTTCTGAGAGAAATTATAATTAGAACAGTTTCGTATTGATAGTTTTACTTCTGGTGGTTATGTATATGTATGTACTATAATTTCTGTACAAGTGCGTCCTCCCAAGAATTGGGTTACTTAAGAGATGACTCTATACCATTTAATTATGGTAATTTTTATTATAGAAAAATTCAGACATGTATAGAAGTAAAGAGAATGGTATAAGGAACCCTCATGTACCCATCACCAAGCTTCAAACAGGTATCAGCTTGGAGCCTGTCAGGTCTCATCTATCCCCTAATGCTACTACTCCTCTGTTTTTCACCTTCCCTCCTGGGATTGTTTTGAAGCAAATGGCAGATGTTATATCATTTTATTCATAAGTATTTTATATGTATCTCTAAAAAATAAGGTGTCTCTTTATTAAAAAAAAAATAAGTGCAGTGTCTTTATCCCTCTATTCTGCTTTATTTTTTATGTTACCAAGTTTAAATCAACAGCTGTGTTTTTCTGCCTATGGTTTTAGTAATTTAAAAATATTTTCTCATTTAATTACTTTAAGTTCTTAGATTTAAGCCATTATAAGAACTAATTATTAATTTTTATAGTAATTTACTAGAAAGGTAGCAGTGTTAGTGCGATAGGCTACGATGTCAGAAAACTATACACATAACAAACAAAAATAATAATATGATAATAACAACTAAAGCTTATGCTTTACTTTTTAGTTGTTTTCATTAGTCTTTTCTCCCAAAAATTATTTTTCAGTGGTTTTCCACTATCTTTGCATATAAAAGTGCATTTTTAAGTTTGATTTTGGTTAGTTTCTTTGCCATATTGGGTAAAATAATTTCTTTAACTACTTAAATGGAAATGTAGCTTAATATTCTAAATAATTTAGTCTGAGAAATGAGATAAATATCAAATTATACAAATGAGTATAGGAAATACAATTTTATTCCAGATTGTTTCTTTGATTTAGCATAATTTTTAATGTAGTAAAGTTATAGACAGTAAATTATACAAAGTATATTTCATAAATTGACATTGATAAATCAGTTAAATTAAGCCAAGTATTTTAATGGTCTAATAATATCAGAAATAAAAATTAAAGTTAAGGGATGCCTGGCTGGCTTCGTCAATAGGACATCCAAGTCTTTACTTAGGGGTAGTGAGTTCAAGCCCCATGTTGGGTATAGAGATTATTAATAAATAAATACTTACATATATACATACATGCACAAAAATAAACTTTAATTCCTTTACCTTTTATCTTCCATCCCATCCCTAATCCTAGATCCATCCAGTTATTCATTTTGTCAGTTCTTAGACTCATACTATGGAGAGAAAAAGCCATATCACACTGAAGAAAAGTGTCATCACAAAGTTAGGCCTTATTACAACCTAAGCTCTCAACATTTGTGGCAATTCTTTTACATTTCTGCACATTCCAGACCTTCACCATACTTCTTGAGTTCTCTCCTCAGCCTCCACAGATGACCTTACCTTCTACTCTATAAAGAAACAGGCTGTTAATAGTGAACTCCATCTTCTCACCCCAGCCCTCCTGAAGTTTTTCACAATCAAATCCAATCCTGCCTTCTTTCTGTCCCATCTTAGACGAAGTGGTATCCTTCATGTTAAAAAAAAAAAAACACTACAGTCTAGATTTCAAATTCCTGAACTCTGGGACTTCACTTTGCCACTTATTTCACTTATATGTCACATAAGGAACATCTCTCTTCAATGCCTATAAATGTTCTGAATCATCCTTATCCCAACGAAACTCCTAGCCTCAGTAGCCCTATGTTTGCCCTTCTTTATCCAGCTGCAGTACTAATAGTACCACTTACTGTATCGTTCAGTTTTTCTTCAGCCGCATCTCACTGCGTTTACCACCACTTCACTGAAACCACCCTTGTTAAAATCTCTACTGCTTTCATAAATGTCAAATCCAGTACTTAACTTTTTTCTGCATTTATGAAATATAAAATATTTGGTGATGTGCATTTAATATATGTGTGCAGTTTAACAAGTAGCTATGAATACTCATGTCATTACCAGAGTCAACATAATGGATATATTCATTACCCCTAAAATTTCCTCCTGTTGCCTTATAATCCTTCCTACTCACTTTCTCCACCCCAGCCCCAACCAACCACTGATCTGCTTTCTGTCACTACAGATAATCTGAATCATAAAATTTGTATTCTTTTTCTGTGTGGCATGTCTCAGCATAATTATTTTAAGATTGATCATGTTGTAGAATGTGTCAATAATTCATTCATTTTTATTGCCAAGTAGTATGTGTGGTTTATTGTCTGCTTTTATCATAATGTTTTTCCTTTTGCCTGTTAATGGATATTTAAGTTGTTTCCAATTTGGGGCCATTACAAATAAAGCTGCTGTGAACATTATGTACAGGTCTTTGTTTGGTTATATGCATTTATTTCTCTTTGATAAATGCTGGTAAAAAGATGTAGAAGCTAAATAAGGCCTACAGTCTCATTAAACTGTACTTTATCAATGTCAGTTTTCCAGTTTTGATATAGTGCTATGGT
Source organism: Lutra lutra (assembly GCF_902655055.1). Lineage (NCBI taxonomy): Eukaryota > Metazoa > Chordata > Mammalia > Carnivora > Mustelidae > Lutra > Lutra lutra. Next base: position 140,164,228 of record NC_062280.1, read on the forward strand.
TAATGTAAGATGTTACCACTAGGGGAAAGTGCATGAAGAGTATAGAGAACGCTATTATTTTTGCAACCTTATCTGAATCTGTAATTTTTCAAAACAATTTTTAAAAAGTAACACATCTTAATATGTAAAATTGAGAAAATAGAGGTAGGCAAATAAGGAAAAAATTAAAAGTACTCACATTCACACAATCTATTAGTAATATTTTGATGTTATATCCTTTCAGTGTTTTTAATTTAATTTTTTATTGTGTATCTTTTTACCCAATAAGATGATGTTTTATAACCTGGGCAGCAGGTGTATTTATTCTTTTTGTCTGTTAATACTATGGAATTACGGTAACAGTCTTTTATAATTATGTATTCTTGTGAATTAAGGTGTTAGCTTCTAATTTCTTTCTTTCTTTTTCTGTCTTTAGTTGATGACAGTGCAATTTTGGATTGCCAGTTCAGTGAATTTTATCATACTCCTCCACCTGGTTTTGAAAAAATATTATTTGAACAGCAGATCTTCTGAATGTATTTGTTTTTGAAACTTGTGTTTCTGCACTTTTAAGAGTGTTTACCATTTAATAAAGCTTTACCTGACCTGTAGATGAAAATATATTCTTAAAAATATGCTTGTTAATATTGTTCAAGGAACCAGTGTATTCAAGATACCATCTGGAAGTTGTGATTTGAAATACTTCTGTTTTGTGAGATGAAATCAGCATTTGGGGCAGTTTATTTAATTCTTATTTAAATAAATATAACTATGGGTTTGATTAACAGTATTAAGTGGAAATATGTATATAGATATTTAAAAGGGAATCTTTCTTACATAAAATATTTGTTTTTATAATAGAGATGTAGAGTTGCGTGGGTTTTTCTCATTCTGAAATTTAGACCTCATTAACTGTTTTAAGTCTGCAGTCTAATTTGTGTCTGAGTGCTTTTTTATATAGAGTATAACAAAGAGATAGAAAATATATTATTGGCAACTTCTTTTTTGGTGATTTATTTACAGTAAAGTGTACCACTTTTCATAAACTTTAAATTGCTTACTTTGTATGTCATTGTTTTTAATTTGCTTTGTGAAAGGAGGTGAATGTTTTGGTAACTGTCAGAGTGTTTTGTTGAAGACCGTCATGCTGTGTTAGTTCAATACCAGAGTAAGTAGTGGTTGATTGTCAATGTCGTATACACTGGCAGACATTTAGAATAGTATGATGCTTTAAACTTAATTGTAAATGAGATTATTCTTTTAAGAACTTTTATTTAAATGTATGTTTTTCTGTAAGGAATAATAAAATAATAGTAACTAATTAGTACTATATTAAATACATATTCTTCCTGTTTTGTTAATTACACATTAAATTCACTTCATCCTTGATTATTTCAGAAGTTCAGAGAAAGTGAGTCCTCTCCATGACCCTGAGCCTCTGCCAAGTCTTCAGTAAAGATTTCTTCTATACCCTACTGACCTGAACTAATCACTGTACACACTCTGGTAGAGTCTCCTTTGCTAGTGAGCCAAGGATATGTATGTTTCACTCCTTTGTCAACAAGGAGAAGTATGTTGTACTAGAAAACCATGGGCATTAGAATCAGAAATCTGAATTGTGATTTTGGCCTCTAATCCCGTTACCTCCTCAGCTGAGTTCTTTAGCATCCCTGAGTTCAAGTTCACCATTTATAAAAGGGATACTCATATTTGCTTGGTAAGATTCTGTAACTAGTTAAATAAGGTAATATATGTAAAATACCTGAATCACCATAGGCACTTAAGAATGTAGTTTCCTTGTTGACTCTTAAGCAGTAGTTTTCATAGGGTCCTCAGACCAGCCACCTCAAAAACTTGTTAGAAATGCATATTCTTAGGCCCGCCCCAGACCCACTGAATCAGAAACCGCTGGGGATAGCACCCAGGAAGCTGTGAACAAGACTTTCAGGTGTTGTAATACATGCTAAAGTTTGAGAACCACTGTTCAGGAGAGAATGATTGCCTACTATAAATTTTCTAAGGATTTAAGACTATTTTTGACCCATAGGCAAGAGAATCCTGCAGTGTTTATTGTTTGTTTGGTAGGTGAAAATGTGACAATATGCTTTGAAAACATAAATATACTTGAGTAAATTTATTTACATAAAACCCATATTTACCTCTGAAGATACAGAATTGAATGATATTATTTATGCATTTTTGTCTGACTTTCTGAATCTTAATTCGTAAAGAACATGCTTACTTTGGAAAGCGAATTGAAATGACTACTGTTTGCTGTCTTTATAATGTTATCTACCTCTTAGTTATTTTTTTTTAAGCCAAATTTTTTTAAATTATTCTGTTCTTTACTCAAGACTATCTTTTCTGCCTCTAGTCTTATGGAATAGGCACAGTACTAAAATGATACATGGGTTGTGCCATGTCCGTGACAACAGTTTGATGAAGTATAGATGTGTCTTTAATCCGAAGTTATCTAATCCTCTTGGGAAAATTACCTTCCTAAACCTGTAACCTCAGTCTAATCTTAAGGAAGACAGACAAATTCCAGTAGAGGGGCATCCTACAACACACTTGAATAGTACTCCTCCAGACTGTCAAGGTCATCAAAAAAAGAGAACGTCAGAGAAACTATCATACCCAAGAGGAACTGAGTCCAAGGGGACATAACAAGTAAATGTAATATGGCATCCAGGAAGAGAGAAAAGGTATTAGGTAAAAACTAAGGACGTATGAATAGACTGTGGATTTTAATAATAAAGTATCAATATTCATTTATTGTAACAAATGTATCCTACTCTTAAGATGTTAATAATGGGAGAAACTGGGAGAGAGAATATGTGGAAATTCTGTACTATTCAATTCTTCTGTAAATCTAAACTATTCAAAAAAATAAAGTCTTAAAAAATTTCATTGATGGGGTACCTGGCTGTCTCAGTCAGAAGAATATGCAACTCTTGATCTTGCAATTGTGAATTCGAGCCCCACGTTGGGTGTAGAGATTAAATACATTTAAAAAAATTACATTGAGCTAGGAGAAATTTAAAAATGAAATCATGAAGTCATCATGAATTCGTCATGAAGAATATTAGTACGGTATAAACCCATACCTTAAATAGTTCATGGTAGGGAAATACAGACCTAGATAGGGCATAAAACACACAAAGACCTACATTTGTTCCTGGCTGAAGAGACAGATGTCTTGATTCTGTATATTGCAAAAATCCATATTTTCATACTAGTGCAATTTTCCTTAGACAAAATTACTCATTATCCATGTTATTTCAATGATATAAATATTGCAAAGGATTTGTAATGTTAGATATGTGAAACCAATGAAAATCTTTTGATCAGTTTACATATTAAAAGCCAGAAAAAAGGGATGCCTGGGTAGCTCAATCGGTTAAGCGTCTGCCTTTGGCTCTGGTCATGATCTCAAGGTCCTGGGATTGAGCCCCGCATTGAGCTTCCTTTTCAGCGGGAGGTCTCCTTGTCCCTCTCCTCCCTGCTCATGCTCTATCTCTCTCTGTCTCTCTCTCTCAAGTAAATAAAATCTTAAAAGCCAGAAAAAGCAAATTTGGCTTTTAATTGCCTTTGGCTCATTCATTAAGATAATATGAACATATTTTAAACTTGGATTACAGACTACTACACATTAACTTCAGAATGGTATAAAATAATTTGAATTAGGGCTTTTCTAAATCATTAACAGACATGTATGATTTGTTGGTATATGTTTATTTTCTAATATAAGTAGTTAGGGACAGCAAAAGCATATCTGGAAATGCAAGTGAGATCTTGGACAAGTTTTGATAAAATACATTAAATCAACTTCTTTTAGATAATGCAAAAACACTAGATATGATTGTGAGAAGAAATCTCTCATCAAAACTAGAATTTCCCTGTACACAGATATAACCAAACATAGTATTCATACATGGGATATAATCAACTACCACTTTAATTTGCATTAATTATGCAACCTGGCGGAGGAAATACTGTTGGGAGCTAATTGGTCTGTTCACGTCAATGAGTGGAAACATAATAGTAGAATCAATTAACTGTCGTTCTTCCACGTGCTGAATAAGATACACGATTCCGCTTCAACTTGCTCTTTTAAAATAACTGGGACAAAATTATTGAAGTAGGTATAACACAGAATAGTGATAAATATAATTAACAATATAAATGAAATCACACACCATCCAAGAATTCTATAGAAATTTAAAGGAAAAATTGTCTCAGTATTGGCTGAAATGTGTAATCTGTATTTACATAGGAATCATTACCATGCAGTCATTCAGTAATTGTATCATCTGTGTATTGTGTTTCATAAATACTTAAATAAGATAGTCCCTGCTCTCAAGGAGCTCGCTAATTACAATTCATAAGTATGGCTCTAGAATTCCCAAGATACATTGATAAATGGAAAAAAAATTGTTAAACATTTCAGTGTTTAATATAAACCATTAAAAAACAATTGTATAATAAATATTATATCTTAGAAATAAGATTACAGGGAATTATCTTTTATTGATAAATTTATCTGGTAAGTTATTAGTTGATGCCCTTGACAGGCACCAGCATAAACCTGATCCCTAGACCCAGGAAAGTACTAGTGCTGGTGAAGCCACATACGGAGTAGACCAGTTCTAGTAAACACTACGTTGTTTAAAAGGATGGTGATAAAATAGTGAAGGCTATCAGGCTGCTGAATGAATGAATGATTATGAGACTGTTAGGAGAAAATACTCATTTCACTGGGCTATTGAAACCACAGTGATTTGTGAAATGCTGATCATTATAAAGAGGAGACTAGAGGGGCACCTGGGTGGCTCAGTCGATTAAGCATCTGCCTTTGCTCAGGTCATGATCCTGTCATCCTTGGGATTGAGGCCTGTGGCTGGACTCGGGAGCGTCTGCTTCTCCCTCTCCCTCTGCCCTTCTGCTCATGTGCTCTCTTTCTCTCTCAAATGAATGGATAAAATCTCTTTAAAAAAAAAAAAAAAAAGGAAAAAAGGAGACTAGAAATAAAGCCAAAAAGTTCTGTAGGTTCATGTGTGTGATTCTCACAAATGTATTTCAGGAAAGGCAATCATGGTCTCCTACATATTATTTAAGCTCAGAAAGATTTCTATAGCTACCAGTCCAGGGTATGGTCATAATCAAAAGTGTCTATAAAATGCTACTATTAGGAAGGGTTTTGAAAATTAAGCAGAGCATATTACCATTATAAGAAACAAAACAAAATTTGTCTCTCTTTACCTATGTATGATTTAGTACTGCATTGCAGATGAACGGGTAAGTTGAAGAAAGCCCAAGGAAGAATGTCACAAGTGACCAAGAGAAGGCCAGCCACTAGACAAGTAGGCCTGTCAGTCTGGAAGTCAAGACTGAGAATGAATATTACCCAAATCTATAAAATCAGGGTGAGTATGGATGGGTAGGTTAAACTTGGATTTACTGACCAGATTCCTAAGTGCTAATAAATAAGGTAGCAACCCTTGAAAGTTAAAAAAGAAATACTCAGAGGCAGAAAAACTTTATGCTATGTAAGAAATGGATCATTCCACCCAGAGGTGTTATAGGAAGACATAGTTTTGAAACCGAGTTGTTAAGCAACAGACAGACTGGAGGCCATTTGTGCAAATTCTTACTTCCACATGGGCAAAGTGACCCAAGAGAAATTAGGTGTTCTGGAGGGTGACATAGTTAGCAAAATCCAGGTAATGCAACATTCATTACGTAAACGTAAACACTCAGGCACTGTACAAAGTTCATTCTACCCTGGCATGCGATTAGATTAATCCATTAACAATTTCTAGAGGTTTCTAAAGGGTTTTTGATGGAAGCTAGAAATTTAGGAATATATCATTTTTAACATTGACAGCATGAAAGACAGTTTAGCAATCCTACAAAACATACCCTGATACAACTGTCTGAGACAAAGACCAGGCTAGACCATTAGGTAGATTGACATTTGATTACCCTTATTTAATGGTTGTGAGAAATGATGAAATAAATATCTACCTTTTTGTATTGTCTTTGTGACACATTTCCATTAGCATAAATAAACAGCAGTTAATGATTTACTCACTTTCATCCCTGGGTCCTGTGCAGACATGGAGGTGTGGCCTCAAAGACAGATAACAAGGAAACATTTGACTCTTCTCCTTGTGTTATATTCTTTTTTTCTTTTTAAAGATTTATTTATTTATTTGACAGACAAAGATCACAAGTAGGCAGAGATGCAGGCAGAGAGAGAGAGAGAGGAAGGGAAGCAGGCTCCCTGCTGAGCAGAGAGCCCGACACAGGACTCAATCTGAGACCATGACCATGACCTGAGTGGAAGGCAGAGGCTTAACCCACTGAGCCACCCAGGTGCCCCTTGTGTTATATTCTTGTAATTAGACTGGAATATGTCCATGGAAGCTTGGAAAATCCACAATGCTTTAATGAAGTAAGCTATGATATATCTTCTGTATTTGTCATTTCTGAATTTTTTCCTAGACCCTGTTCCTCCTATTTAAATTATCTTTAGGGCGCCTGGGTGGCTCAGTGGGTAAGCCGCTGCCTTCGGCTCAGGTCATGATCTCGGGGTCCTGGGATCGAGTCCCGCATCGGGCTCTCTGCTCAGCGGGGAGCCTGCTTCCCTCTCTCTCTCTCTCTCTCTGCCTGCCTCTCTGTCTACTTGTGATCTCTCTCTGTCAAATAAACAAATAAAATCTTTTTTTTTTTTAAGATTTTTTTTTCTTTTTTTATTTGACAGAGAGATCACAAGCAGGCAGAGAGGCAGGCAGAGAGAGAGGAGGAAGCAGGCTCCCTGAGAGAGCAGAGAGCCCGATGCGGGGCTCGATCCCAGGACTCCGAGATCATGACCTGAGCCGAAGGCAGCAGCTTAACCCACTGACCCACCCAGGCGCCCCCAAATAAAATCTTTAAAAAAAAAAATTATCTTTAGGGGGCGCCTGGGTGGCTCAGCGGGTTAAAGCCTCTGCCTTAGGCTCAGGTCATGATTCCAGGGTCCTGGGATCCAGCCCTGCATCGGGTTCTCTGCTCAGCAGGGGAGATTGCTTCCTCCTCTCTCTCTGCCTGCTTCTCTACCTACTTGTGATCTCTGTCAAATAAATAAATAAAATCTTTTAAAAAAATAAATAAAATTAGCTAGATTTTATAGATTCAGATTTTATGAAGATTCAGACTCTAAAGCTCCTTTTTATTTTTACTTTTGAAGAACACTTTAAAGCAAATATAATAATATAAATTACAAGGAAAAGGTTTAAGCTCATCACAAAAACAATTTTCCAACATTTTAGAAGTATATTATCTTCCTTTAAGCAGTTGTCACACTAATAAAACTGTTCCTACCTATTGGATAGGAATCTTGAAAAACAAGACAGTATAACTTAAGTGATCCATAGCTCTTTTCAGAAATGATGGTGGAAACTGAGTAAGCTCTTGAAATCTCATGATACGGTAAATTTGATTGTTTTTATAGGACTGAGCTTATTTGTTCAATAACCATGTTTCAGCATCTATAATGTGGCAAGCGCAAGGCTGGGCTGGTGATGCAAAGATGAGTAAAACAGTCTTCACTTTCAAGGAAGTGCTCGACTGTGCTCATGGTGCTGCTGCAGTTTTATTCTAGCAGCAGTAACAGAAGGAAACTTACATAGACTTTTTACCAGCATCACGGTGAAAATGTTTCATGGTAACAGTTGACTAGAATCCTTAGGATTTATTTTATACATCTTTTTTTTTAAGATTTTATTTATTTATTTGACAGAGAGAAATCACAAGTAGGCAGAGAGGCAGGCAGAGAGAGAGGGGAAAGCAGGTTCCCTGCTGAGCGGAGAGCCGATGCGGGACTCGATCCCAGGACCCCTGAGATCATGACCTGAGCCGAAGGCAGGGGCCCAACCCACTGAGCCACCCAGGTGCCCTATTTTATACATCTTTATTTGATAAATTTGGGTTGTTAACCAATATCTATATATAAATATATATATATACATTTACTCATTATTTTAATTCTAGTGTAGTTAACATACAGTGTTATATTAGTTTCAGGTGTACAATATAGTGATTCAATAGTTCCATATATTACTCAGTCATCATCGAGATTAAGTGTACTTTTAATTCCCTTCACCTACTTCACCCATCTCCCCACCTACCTCCCCTCTGGTAACCCTCTGTTTGTTCTCTATAATTAAAAGTCTATTTTTTAGGTTGTCTTCTTTTTTTCTCTTTGATCATATGTTTTGTTTCTTAAATTGTACATATGAGTGACATTCCATGATATTTGTCTTTCTTTGACTGGCTTATTAGCATTCTACTCTCTAGATTCATCCATGTTGTTGCAAATGGCAAGATTTTGTTCTGTTTTATGGCTGAATAATATTCCATTGTGTGTGTGTGTTTGTATACATACACACACACACATACATATACATATATATACATACATTGTGTGTGTATATATATTCACATATATATGTGTGCATATATATGTGTGTGTGTATATATATATATATATATATATATATATATATCACCTTTACCCATTCATCTATTGATGGACACTTAGGCTGCTTCCATAATTTAACTATTGTAAATAATGCTGCAATAAACACAGGGATGGATATACTCCTTTGAATTTGTGTTTTCATATTCTTTGGGTAAATACCCATAGTATGATTACTGGATCATAGAGTAGTTCTATTTTTAATTTTTTGAGGAAACTCCGCATTGTCTTCCGCAGTGGCTACATCAGTTTGCATTCCTGCAGCAGAGCACAAGGGTTCCTTTTTTCCCATATCCTCGCCAGCACTTGTTTCTTGAGTTTTTATTTTAGCCATTCCGACAGGTGTGAGACGATATCTCAGTGTGGTTTTGATTTGCATTCCCCTGTTGATGAGTGACATTGAACACCCTTTCATATATCTATTTTCTTGGGAGAGACGTCTATTCATGTCTCCTGCTCATTTTTAAATTGGATTATTTGGTCTTGGGGTGTTGAGTTGTATAAATTCTTTTTTTTTTCTTCTGATATGTTATTTACTTTTTTATTTTTTGATAAATATATAATGTATTATTAGCCCCAGGGGTACAGGTCTGTGAATCGCCAGGTTTACACACCTCACAGCACTCACCATAGCACGTACCCTCCCCAATGTCCATAACCCCACCACCCTCTCCCTACCCCCCTCCCCCTGGCAACCCTCAGTTGAGTTGTATAAATTCTTTATAGATTTTGAATACTAATCCTTTTTAGATAGGTTATTTACAAATATCTTCTCCCAATCGGTAGTTTATTTTTTAGTTTTGTTGGTTGTTTCCTTCGCTGTACAGAAGCTTTTTATTTTGATGCAGTTCCAATAGTTTATTTTTGCTTTTGTTTTCCTTGCCTCAGGAGAGATATCTAGAAAGGTATTGTTATGGCCAGTGTGAGAAAAATTACTGCCTGTGCTCTCTTCTAATTCATTTTGAGTTTATTTTTGTGTGTGGTATAAGAAAGTGAGAGTTTTACTTCTTCCTTACCAATTTTTATGCCTTTTATTTCTTTTTGTTATTGATTGCTATTTTTATTGATTGTTATTGATTGCTGGACTTCTAGTACTATGTCGAATAAAAGTGGTGAGAGTGGACATCCTTGTCTTATCCCTGACCTTAGGCAAAAAGCTCTCAGTTTTCCACCATTGAGTATGATGTTAACTGTGGGTTTTTCATATAAGGCCTTCATTATGTTGGGATATGTTCTCTCTAAATCCACTTTGTTGAGGGTTTTTATCATGAATGGATGTTGTACTTTCTTAAATGCTTTTTCTGTGTCTATGAGAGGATCATATGGTTTTTATCCTTACTCTCATTGATGTGATATATTTGCATGTATTGAACCATCCTTGCATCCCAGGAATAAATCCCACTTAATTGTGGTGAATGATTTTTTTTTTTTTTTAGTATATTGTTGGATTCAGTTTGCTGATATTTTATTGAGGACTTTTGCATCTATGTTCATCAGGGATATTGGTCTATAGTTCTCTTTTTTTGTGATGTCTTTATCTCATTTTGGAGTCAAGGTAATGCTGGTCTCATGAAATGAATTTGGAAACTTTCTTTCCTCTTCTATTTTTTGGAAAAGTTTGAGAAGAATAGTCATTAACTCCTCTTTAAACATTTGGTAGACTTCCCCTGTGAAGCCATCTGGTCCTGGACTTTTATTTGTTGGGAATTTTTTTTTTTTTTTATTACTGATTCAGTTTCATTGTAGGTAATTGGTCTGTTCAAATTTTCTATTTCTTCCTGCTTCAGTTTTGGTAGGTTATGTTTCTAGGAATTTATCCATTTCTTCTAGGTTGTTCAATTTGTTGGCACATAATTCTTCATAATATTCTCTTACAATCCTTTGTATTTCTGTGGTGTCATTAACCCCCATATTTACTTTGAAGAACTTTTTTGTTCCTTCTGCAGATAAATTTTTCAGAAGCAGTTCTTTTTAAGTGTTTTTGCCATTAAAAAAGTGGAAAAAATAAAGATTTAAAGCCCACAAAAGGCAGCTCTATACAAGCACAATTTCTTTCTCTACCTTTGCTTTAATTATCTGAGTAACCGCTTCAATCTTCATTACATATTGATTATTTAAAAATGACTACTGATTCAGGTCTGGTAGATATGCCTTGGAATAAAATATGGATTCAATATGTTAATACAAATGTATTTTGATCAGTTTTATTGGCCATTAAAATTGGCCATTTGTTATTTTGAGATAATGTGTAGTTAAGCTTTTCTACTAATCTATATCTAGTCAACATAGAGTTTTCCAAAGTGTGTTTCAGAGAATACCTGTTCTCGAGGGTGTTAGTGGATATTGTGCAAAAATGATTCAAGGGCCAAACTGCTTTAGGAAACATGTCTATTTACTACGTACTTTAGAGAACTAGCTTGTGACCAAGAGAGTGAGATAGAATGTATAACATTACCTAAACATTTAATCAAAGAACTCCTTTTCTTAGTAACAGAGTGTTGCATAATACTTTGGCCAGTACTCATCTGGTAAATTTGGGTTATTTAGGAAGATAATTAAAAGTTGCTTGTAGGTATAAATATTATAACTTCCTTCAGCATTTCCAAGGGACCACAAAAGAAGATAAAATGGATTGAGCATTATGTGTGAGCCACTGTTCTAAGAACCTGACGTGCATTCTCTTGTTTAACATTCAGAAAGACCTTATGAACAAGTTATAATCATCCTTATTTTACAGATGCAGAAACTGTCCAAGTTCATGTGGCCAAGAAGTGGCTGGAGAATTCAAGCCCACTCTTATTTTTCTTTTTTAATTAAAAAATTTTTAAAGATTTTATTTACTTAAGGGCGCCTGGGTGGCTCAGTGGGTTAAAGCTTACGCCTTCAGTTCAGGTCATGATCCCAGGGTCCTAGAATCGAGCCCCGCATTGGGCTCTCTGCTCAGCAGGGAACCTGCTTCCCTTCCTCTCTCTCTGTCTGCCTCTCTGCCTACTTGTGATCTCTGTCAAATAAATAAATAAAATCTTTTTTAAGAAAAGATTTTATTTATTTATTTGTTTGGTTGTTTGTTTCACAGAGAAAAAGCACAAGCAAGGGGAGCAGCAGACAGAGGGATAGGGAAAAGCAGACTCCCTGCCAAGCAAGGAGCCCGACTCGGGGGCATAATCCCAGGACCCTGGGATCATAACCCCAGCTGAAGGCAGATGCTTAATGGACTGAGCCACCCAGGCGCCCCTCAAACCCACTCTTCTTAACTAATCAGTTATAGGTCTGATCTTCCCAAAGCTATCTAATGTTGCACCAGTGTTAACAGGATTAATTATTGTTGCTTTTTAGAATGTTCTCTTGTCCTTGCAGGGCTTGTACCCACTTTACTCTTCTTTTCCTAGATTCTCACAGCTATTATCACTTTTTTATTTTTCTAGATAATCTGCAGAATAATTTGTCATGTTCCAAAAATAAAACAAAAAATTTGTTAGGGCTTTGATTGTGTTAAAACTCTAAATTAATATAAGAATTGACATTTTATGATATTTGGTCTTTTCACTCATTTACATAATTTCCTTTCAGTCTTCTTTCAATCTTGGGTCTTCTCAGGCAGTGATTCTCTTCAAGTGCATTTTAAGTAACTCAGACTTTCTTCAAGATGAACATTTGGGCTAGGGATCTCTCTTTCAAAACCATCTCAGTCCTATAATGCTGCCCCTCACCTTCGGTCTCTCTCTTTATCCATGCATTAGCTCCTAACTGTACTTTCCCTTCTTTACTCCTTGACAGATTTTTGAAGCCTTATTCTGCTATTTGATGCTGCTATCTTATTTATGCTTATTTATTCATCCCCACAAATCCTCCAGTAAGCCCTCAGCACCTTCCTTTTACCTCTACCAGTCATCTAGAGCAGATCCCATCTCCCCTTTGCCCCTTCCCTGTTCCACCCCCATTTCACATTATTAACCACCCCCTACCTGCAGGCTCTTCTATTTTTGGAATGCTGCCCCCACTCACATCCTGGCCCTGTGCATCCCCTTTGAGGTTTCCTCTCCCCTTCCCTCACCAAACCAGACAAGAGCTGTGACCTAAATAACTCTGCCTCCCCATCTTCTACCTGGCCACATGGAAGAATCTCAACAGATGTTTCATCTCTTCCCCTGAAGTCCCATTGACAGAGATGGTGCAGTTGGCTTTACAAAATAAAATAATACTTTGTGCTCCTCTTTCTCTTACCTTCCAAAAAGATCATGACTATCACCTAATTTTCATCTCAACATGCAAAAAGTACAAGGGATACTTCCAGAAAGGCAGGAAGGAAGGTGGTGGTGGCCAAGCAGCAGAAACAAGACAGCAGTTCATTGTACAGATATTGGAAGTTGATTGTTCCTAATTCAGGAAGTGCTACATCACTAAGGTGTTATCAGAACATTATCAGTTTACTTAAATATGTAAGCTTTTAAGCTTTGCATACTCCTAAGTATGGTTTTATATTGTCTCGGGATGATTCTAGAGATTTCTGTTAACTCATATCAGATAGAATTTCTTCTGTTTTTCTCCAATAGAATACTTTTCTCATCTGACAATTAAATCCAATGAATTAAACAAAGGATTTCTGGCTTCTTCCATATCCATCTATCTGTAAGAATGTGATCATTTGTTGACATTTATTGAGTGGGCTAAGCATTGCAAGGAGATATAAAAAGAGACACATGGTTCTTGTCCTTTAAAAGCTGACATTTGTGGTGTGGAGGGTTGGGGAGGACTCCAACAGAGAGCTCCTAAATAATTTTTTTCAGCCTCTGCTTAAAGACTCAGCTCCAGAGAGTGCACGAAAGGGAAGTTTTTTAACGGAGCTTTTCATAAAGAAACAGAAAAATCCCAAGAAAAATTTCCCTCAGTTAATATAATTGTCCATTTTCCTCACTGAGTCATAGGCTTAATGGATGGAAACCAAATAATCATTTTATCATCAGTGTAGAGAGCATAGGAACTTAGTATGGAAATGATGGGGTGAGTTCTTTACTTTGTCTCATATACAAGGAAGAGATATGGATGCTTCAGCATCTTTATCCACCTGCTATTTCAAGGTTCCTAAAATAAATCACCATTGTCTCTCTTCCCAGATCACTGCAGTTGCCTCCTGACTGGATGTCATACCCATACCTGCCCAGTGCACAAACAAATGAATATCTGATGTCTTTTAAGGTTTCAATTCAATCTATTGACTATAATACATACTTGGCTCAATCGATTAAGAAAAGTGAACATGATTCTGGCTATTACCAGAAAGAAACATTTCCATGAATTTGTTTCAGCTGGTCTGACCATAAGCTTTTGCTAAGTCTCAACCATGGAAGTGTGAGACACTGGGCTGGTCCTGGATATATAAGTAGCTTGATAAGAAGTAATGTTCTCTGCCTCAGAGTTACTTACAGAGTCACTGGGACTAGAGACTTGAGAAAGAGATCATTATGGTGTGAAGGTAAAAGAAAAGTGTAATGGGGATACAGCGAAGAGCAGTTACTTTTTTCTTTCTTGGGGTGGGAAGAGGAAGAAAATTGGGTTTTGAGAGAGAAACATTCCAAGTGGAGGAGCCAATGGACACAGGTACCAGGTCTGGTCAGGGAACAGCAAGCAGCACCAGGGGAATGCCAAAGGGCAGCTGAATCCAGTAGCTGAATCCAGTCTTACATTCCAGCTAAGGTAATTATCCTTAAGAAGGGTTTTACACAAGGATAGTTAAATAATTCCAGCAGCCATGTGGATGGTGGTTTGGTGTAGGGTAAGAGTAGAGGCAGGGAGACCAATGGAAGGCTATGGCCAACGTCCTGGAGATGTTAATAGTCTAAGTCAGTGCCTTAATTCCTGGAAAGTGAGAGAAGAGTAACAGGGCCTGCAACCTGCTTTATTAAAAAAATTCACTAAAAGAAAGATTTATTATCCATAACTTCTAAGAACACTCACAATTAATATAATCAGCCATCAGAGAAATGCGAATCAAAACAACGAGATCCTACTTCACACCCACAGGATGGCGATAATCAAAAAGACAGATAATAGGGGCACCTGGATGGCTCAGTGGTTGGGCGTCTGCTTTTGGCTCTGGTCATGATCCCAAAGACCAATGATCAAGCCCTGCATTGGGCTCCCTGTTCAACAGGAGGCCTCCTTCTCCCTTTCCCACTCCCCCTGCTTGTGTTCCCTCTCTCGCTGTCTCTCTTTCTGTCAAATAAATAAAATCTTAAAAAAAAAAAAAAAGACAGATGGTAACAAGTGTTGGCAAAGGTATGGAGAAAGTGGAACTCTCAAACACTGCTTTGGATATTAAAAGGTGCTCTGCTTTGAAAAAGTTTCCTCAAAAGGTTAACATAGAACTAACATATGACCTAGCAAATCCACCCACCCCAAGAGGAATTGAAAACATGTGCACACAAAAACCTGTACATGACTGCCCATAGACACATTTTCATAATAGTCAAAAAAATGGAACAACCCAAAGGTCCATGTCTGGTTTGGGCTGCTATAACAAATTACCAAAAACTGAGTGTTTTACACAGAGTTCTGGAGGTTTGGAAGTCCAAAATCATGGTTGGATTCTGATGAGAATCCTCTACTTGGTTTGCGGATGGTCATCTTCTCATTCTATCCTTCTAGGGTGTTGAGAGAGGAAGGAAGTTCTTGTATGTCTCTTTTTATAAGGCCACTAATCCTATCAAGAGGAATCCACCCTCATGACCTAATTACCTCCCAAAGACCCCACCTCCAAATACCACCACACATTGGAGATTAGTCTTCCACCTATGAATTTGAGGGGAACACAACAGTCAGTCCATAGCAATCCATAAGTTGATGAATGAATAAATAAATGTGGCATATCCTTACAGTGGAATATTATTTGGCAACATACTACAGGAGAGATGAACCTTAAAAATATTAAACTAAGGGAAAGAAGCCTGTCAGACATCAAAGACTACACATTGTATGATTTCATGTATATGAAATGTCCAGAGAAAGCAAATCTACAGAGACAGATTAGCGGTTGCCTGGTGCTAGGGAGGAAATGAGTGGCGACTATTAAAGGGAACATTTCTTTCTGGTGGGTTGCAAATATTCTCAAATGGATTGTACTGATGGTTACACAACTCTGTAAATTTTTTTTTAAAGATTTTATTTATTTATTTGACAGACAGAGATCACAAGTAGGCAGAGAGGCAGGCAGAGAGAGAGGAAGAAGCAGGCTCCCTGCTGAGCATAGAGCTCGATGCAGAGCTCTATCCCAGGACCCTGGGATCATGACCTGAGCCAAAAGCAGAGGCTTTAACCCACTGAGCCACCCAGGCGCCCCAACTCTGTAAATTTAAAACGATTGAATTGTACACTTTAAATGAGTAAGAGGTATAGTATATGAATTAAATTTCAATAAAGTTGTGACCAATAAAATGGCAAAAATGTTACATACTAATTATGGAAAGAGAGAAAAATATAAATAAAACTAATATAACCTTCTTCACCAATCTGTAGTATTAAACAATCTATCTCTTCTTTCTCCAGATGATCACTCCATCCCCTTTGAGACCATGCTTCCCAGGCTGATAGATGTAGAGGGCAGTCTTTCCCAGTGCCAAGAGATAGCATGGTGTGGGCCGGGGGGGGGGGGGGGTGCCTGGGTGGCTCAGTGGGTTAAAGCCTCTGCCTCCAGCTCAGGTCATGATCTCAGGGTCCTGGGATCAAGCCCGCATCGGGCTCTCTGCTCAGCGCAGAGCCTGCTTCCTCCTCTTTCTCTGCCTGCTTCTCTACCTACTTGTGATCTCTGTCTGTAAAATGAATGAATAAAATCTTAAAAAAAAAAAAAAGAAAGAGATAGCATGGGGGACCCAAGTCACCACTCCTCCATGCTTCTGCTCCTGCTCCTGAAGTTGGACCCATGGAGTTATGGGTCCTGGGAAGTAAGACCACAGAGGTAAAGTGCCATTTTCATCACATCATGTCAAGGTTACATACTATTAGCAGTACTTGTTGCTGTTGTTGTTGATCTTGGTCACCTAGCTGCAGTAGTGTTTGTCAGCTTTCTCCATTATAACATTACTCTTTCCACCACCCCTCACCTTCCATACTGTACTCTTTGGAAGGAATTTGCCATGCATAGCCCACACTTAGGAGTGGGGAGTTATGTTCTACCTCCTTGTCAGCAGAATAGATTTGGAATTCTGCGTGGGAGATATGTTCATTCTCTCTGCATTAGTTAGTGTTCTTCAGAGAAACAGATACAATAGTCAATAAGTAGGCAGGTATGATATGATATAAAGAAATACATACAGAGAGAGAGGAAGAGATTATAAGGAATTGGAAATTATGGAAGTTGGCAAGTCCCAAGCTCTGCAAGGTGAGATGGCCAACTGGAGACCCAGGAGACCTGATGGTATAGTTCTAGTCTGAGTCTGAAGGTGTGAGAAGGAAGATCCACTATTTCAGTCTGAGTCTGAAAGCAAGAAAAAGCCTATATCCCAGTTCAAAGGCTGTCAGATATGAAGAATTCTCTATTACTTGGAGGAAGGTCAACCTTCAACTGGTTGGTTGAATCCCTCCTACCTTAGGGAGTACAGTCTGCTTTACCCAGACTACCAATTTAAATGTTAACTTCACCCATACGCACCTTCATAGAAACATCCAGAATAAATTTTTACCAAGTATCTAGGAACCCTATGGCCCAGCAAGTTGAAACATAATTAACCATCACAAGTCCATATCTTATAAATGTGGCATCCATATGCACCTTCTTAAACCATACTTAATCTCCAAATAAAGACAGTGGAAAAATCATAATTCCACATAATATGATACAACTAGCTTGCATACAGCAGACAACACACTAACTCTTTACCCAGAAGAGGACATAAAGTCCTTGAGTAATGTTTACTCTCCTCCTTGATATGCTGTAACTTTAAAACTCATAAAAATTATACTCCTTGTTTCTCTAACTGGTCACATGGTGGTAGCTGGTATTTATAAATATCTTCTTCCACTGCCTATTCTGTATTCCCTTTACCCTCAACAAGTACCTCAGCTGGTCATGGTTCTCTACCTGATGGAGTGACCCAAACCTTCATTCTTGAAGGATCTGGGCCATAAATAGTCCAGCCTGGATTGGGTTGTAGATTTCCATTTACCTTAATCATAGGACATGGTAATACTGAGAGACACCCTAAGCGATCTCCTATATTCAAGACATAATCTTCCTTACATTCACTATGGAGTAGCAGTCCAATTTCTCTTTGGTAGGCAAGATCAGTCACTCCAGGCAACATAATAGCTCCCTTCTTTGCTTGTTGGTTCAGAAGCATGAGGAGCTCAAAGTGGCTGGGCAGCAGTCTTAACTTCCAGTTCAGTAAAAACAAAACACTGCTCCTTCCATGAGGGAACCAGTCCAATGTAATCAGTCTGCCACCAGGTAGCTGGCTGATCACCCTGGGAAATAATGCCATACTGGGGGCTCAGTGTTGTTCTCTGCTGCCGGCAGATGGGGTACAAAGTGGTGACCATAGCCAGGTCAGCCTTGGTAAGTGGAAGTCCATGTTGCTGAGTCTATGCATAACCTCCATCCCTACCACCAGAGCCACTCATTTGTGAGACCTCTGGGTGATGACAGAGCCTCTCCCTGGGGAAAGCCGAATGAGTCATCCTATCCACTTGATAATCAAAATCTTCCTCTGCTAAGCTCACCTTTTGGTTAATATTCATATGGAACACGAGTATAGTCATGTTTCCCCCCTTCACAGATGTCTTTTTACATACACGTCCCCAAGTTAGCTTGTCACAGAGTTTCCAATCAGTTTCTTCCCTGACCTTCTAACCAAACCATTGACCACGGTCCAGGAAGCAATCTATAATCACACATCTGACCATTTCTTCTTCCAAACAAAGTGAACGAGCAGCTGCACCATCTGAGGTTCTGTCACCCTGGGGGGTTTCCCTTCACTACTGCTTTCAGGGATATCCCAGGAAGGGGCTATCGTTCTGCAGCTGTCCACTGGCAGGTGGTGCCTTCATAGTGTGCAGAACTGTTTGTAAACCAGGCCCAAGTCTTCTCCTCGCTTAACTGATTGTCGGCAACTCCTCATAAGTCTATAAATGCAGGCTGGGGAGAGAAGACGGTGTACCAGGAATGAGACCAAGTGCATTTGGTCCTGTTTTTTATGTAACTTTCTTGTGCATACTTACATATATACCACTTCCATTTGATGATGGAGCACTGCTGTGCATGGCTTGAGGGGGTCATATAACACCCAGTTCACAATGGGAAGCTCAGGTCTCATGTTAACTTGGTGGCCCATAGTTAAGCATTAAGTCTCTGCTAAGGCCCAGTTGCAAGCTGAGAGCTGTTTCCCATAAGGAGCATAGTTATTTCTAGAGGATGGCAGAGCTTTGGTCCAAAATCCTAAGGGCATGTGCTGCTGTTCATCTATAAGGACCTGCCAGAGGCTTCTAGAGCATCCTTATCTGTCACTGACATTTCAAACCCCATCGGATCTGGGGTTTGAAATCATATGGCTTGAGCAGTAGGACAGCTTGTAGATCAGTCTAGACTTGTTGCAGAGCCTTCGTTGTACTGGGCCCCACTCAAAACTAGCAGCTTTTTAGGTCACTTGGTGAATGGGCTGGAATAACACACTCAAGTGAAAAATATGTTGCTTCCAAAATCCAAAGAGGCCCCCAAGCTTTATGCCTCCTTTTTGGTTGTAGGAGGGAACAGATGCAGTTTACCTCCTGGAGATAAGACTCCTGGAGGACAGACTATCTATATAGTTTATTTAGAATTCTTCTGCATGGAAGATTTGCCTATATTCCCTGTCTTTTTATTCAGGCATTTTTATATGTCAGTATGGACCCATGAATATTTTTTTTCTATTTTAGGTTATAATCCAATACTACTTAATTTTGTTGCTCAAATTGTTCCAGCTTTGGCCATTGGAATCAAGACTTCATAAATTTTCCATAGGTGATTCACAGACCTGTACCCCTGAAACAAATAATACATTATATGTTACTTTAAAAAAAAAGTTCCATAGGTGATTCCAATGTGCAGCCAAGCCTGAGAACCACAGCTCTAGGTAGAACACTGTTTAGGATTTTACCACTGTGAAAGCAATGATTTCCCTCAAAATAGGACAGATCCAAATTGAAAGTAAAAGAGAACCATAGTTGGAGACATATGCACTGCAAATACTAACTTATACTTTCAAAGGGCAGCCGATTAGGGATTTCTCCTTCTCTGCTCCTTTTTTATTACAGACTATGGGAATACATAAAAAACTGCTTGTTTCTTGATTAGCAAAAATTTAAATAAAAGGAGACTGTAGAATTCAGTTCTTGAATCAACAAGGTAACAGCTGCCTCGTGGCCCAGAAAAAGAGAAGATAAGTGACCCTTTGATAACCCCAGTGATTAGAACTCCGGATGTTTCTGCAGAGATAAGTGACTATGTTGG